>NC_140992.1:182919359-183518887 GCF_052327205.1 Somniosus microcephalus
GACACCGGTAGGCCGGGTGCCCATCGTTCAGAAGCGAGCCCTGGGTTCCTCATGTTTAACCAGGTGGGCCTTTGGACCCGGTTGGCCGGGCGGCAGTCGAAGGCCTTTTACTCCAGAGTCCCTGCACGAGAGCCCGGCGGTGAGGAAGGGCGGCCGCCATTTTGTGAGGTCGGCGGGAGACAGAGAGAGAGAGAGGGGGTGAAGGAGAGAGAGAGAGAGGGGCGGGGAGGAGAGTGAGAGCTGCCGCTCCTCCCATCGATGTGTTGCGGGCCGACCCTGATGAGCACCCGATCCGCTGAGCCGGAGCCCTCGCCACTGCTCCCCTGCTCGCTGTCTCTCGGGCCGCGTGGTTCTCTGTTTTCCCCCGCAACCGGCCAGAAAGAAGAAAAACAAAAGAGATGAAGTGAGGCGCGACTGAGTGAATGATCTAATTTAAAGCAGCCTCTACCCCGCTAAAAGGTGAGAGCCGGAGGAGATTTTGCGGGTGAAGAAGGCTGGTCTTTAATGGCCGCCAGTCACCTCAGCTCAGCTCCCACTCAGCAGTTTGAAGGATTAGGCCCCGCCCACAAACACCATGAAATGCCCCCCCAATTGGTCGACCATCACGTCACTCAACGCTAATGAGCGGTAGGATTGGTCAACCGCTAATGAGCGGATTTTTGAACGTTTTTTGTGTACTGTCCGAAAAACTTTGTCTGACCAAAAAGTAAAGACACTTATGACGCTCCCCTGATCATCAGCTTTCTTTTGATATAACATATGTGTAGGTACACTCTATAACTTTTGAGTGTATAGCGGGCAGACATACTGACAGACGGACAGACAGACATACTGCTTTATATATATACTAGCTGGGGGGGCCCGGCGTTGCCAAGGCTTTTTTGTAAAACGGCTGGGAGAGATAGAGAGAGACTGGGGGAGAGAGAGTGACTGAGGGGGGAGAGAGAGAGATGGGGAGAGAGAGAGAGACTGGGGAGATAGAGAGAGAGAGAGACTGAGGGGGGAGAGAGAGAGCGACTCAGGGGGAGAGAGAGAGACTGGGGAGAGAGAGAGAGACGGGGAGAGAGAGAGAGGGAGAGTCTGGGGAGATAGAGAGAGAGAGAGACTGAGGGGGAGAGAGAGAGCGACTGAGGGGGAGAGAGAGAGACTGGGGAGAGAGAGAGAGATGGGGAGAGAGAGAGAGTAGAGAGACTGGGGGAGAGAGAGGAGAGACAGGGAGACAGAGAGAGAGAGATGGAAGGAGAGAGAGAGACAGAGAGGGAAGGAGAGAGAGAGGGAAGGAGAGAGAGAGAGAGGGGAGGAGAGAGAGAGAGAGAGGGAAGGAGAGAGAAACAGAGAGAGAGAGAGAGGGAAGGAGAG
This sequence comes from Somniosus microcephalus, assembly GCF_052327205.1. Lineage (NCBI taxonomy): Eukaryota > Metazoa > Chordata > Chondrichthyes > Squaliformes > Somniosidae > Somniosus > Somniosus microcephalus. The sequence goes on from NC_140992.1 coordinate 182,920,719, forward strand.
AGAGAGGGAAGGAGAGAGAGAGAGAGAGGGAAGGAGAGAGAGAGACAGAGCGGGAAGGAGAGAGAGAGACAGAGAGGGAAGGAGAGAGAGACAGAGAGAGAGAGGGAAGGAGAGAGAGAGACAGAGAGTTAAGGAGAGCGAGAGAAAGAGAGGGAAGGAGAGAGAGACAGAGAGAGAGAGGGAAGGAGAAGAGAGACAGAGAGGGAAGGAGAGAGAGAGAGGGGGGAGGAGAGAGAGAGAGAGAGGGAAGGAGAGAGAAACAGAGAGAGAGAGGGAAGGAGAGAGAAACAGAGAGAGAGAGAGAGAGGGAAGGAGAGAGAGAGAGAGGAAGGAGAGAGAGAGAGAGAGGGAAGGAGAGAGAGAGTCAGAGAGGGAAGGAGAGAGAGAGACAGAGAGGGAAGGAGAGAGAGAGAAAGAGAGGGAAGGAGAGAGAGACAGAGAGAGAGAGGGAAGGAGAAGAGAGACAGAGAGGGAAGGAGAGAGAGAGAGAGAGGGAAGGAGAGAGAGAGAGAGAGAGGGAAGGAGAGGCAGAGAGAGAGAGGGAAGGAGAGACAACAACAAAAACCAAAGCAAACTCAATTGCTACTTGGCCTAAACAGACAATACAACATGGCTGATTACCTGACCATGGTAAAGGATAGCAAACTGAGAAAAACCTTGACAAGGTACAGACTTAGTGAACATAGCCTGGCGATCGAAAAAGGCAGACACAGGCAGACCTGGCTGCCAAGAGAGGACAGGATATGCTCTCACTGCAGTCAGGGAGTGGTGGAGACAGAGATGCACTTCCTCACAGTTTGTGGAAAATATCAGGGCATCAGGGAGAATTTCTACCAAAAATTCTCACAAATATGCCCTGAATTCAGAACTTTGAATGATGACCAAAAACTCCCATACCTACTAGGGGAAGAGAGAAACTGTGTAACACTAGCGGCACACTATGTTACAGCTTGCCATAAACAGAGGGACAACCAGTAAACCTAAGAAAAGAGTATTTACAAATTATACGAATGTATATTTATACACTCAGGGATATATCTGTTCATACACTGTATGAATAGATCTGCATTTTTGTGTTCAACCATAAATGTATTTCGATGCTTTGGCAACATAAGATGTACCTTATCATGACAATAAAGCGATTTGAATTGAATTGAAAAAATTGAGAGAAGGAGAGAGTGAGGGAAGGAGATAGAGAAGAGAGGAAGATATAGATAGATAGATAGATAGATAGTGGATACCTGGGAGTGAGTTACAGGCTGAAATCTAACTGAAGGATTTGGATGATTCATTTTGCTGTGATTTGTTGGTTAAGGAGTCTGTTTTTTCTAAACTGCTGGGAGCCTGTTGTATCCTTTGTTTGAATACGTAACAGCTGAAACAGGTCCTCATCAGGGTTTAGGTTTCTATTATTTTTGGCACGCTTTACTGGATCCTTTGAAGGGAACAATTTATTTCAGATGTAGAGCAGGTCATAATGCGGAACTTTGTCACCTGAAACGCTTAACACTACAAGTCGTGGACGAAATGGCACAGCTTAAAACAAAAGGGATCAGATAGAGGCGTTGAGTGGAAATACTTCTGAGAGCTGCAAGATGGATAGTTACTGTTGGTGGATTTTACTGAAATACAAATAAGAAATAAACATTTGAGAATTTATGCTGATCACTTGAGTATAAGTAGCTCAGGGATTATGTGGACAGATGCTGAGGTATTCTGGGATTGAATGGTGCGGACAGGTGCTGACGTATTCTGGGATTGAATTGGTTTGAACAGGTGCTGAGGTATACTAGAAATGAATTGGTTTGGCCAGGTGCTGAGGTATTCTGGGATTGAACTGTGAGGACAGGTGCTGAGGTATTCTGGGATTGAATTCTGTGGACAGGTGCTGAGGTATTCTGGAAATGAATTGGTTTGGACAGGTGCTGAGGTATTCTGGGATTGGATTGTGTGGACAGGTGCTGAGGTATTCTGGGATTGAATTGGTTTGGACAGGTGCTGAGGTATTCTGGGATTGAATTGGGAGAACAGGTGCTGAGGCATTCTGGGATTGAATTTTGTTGACTGGTGCTGAGAAATTCTGGGATTGAAATCTGTGGACAGGTGCTGAGGTATTCTGGGATTGAATCGTGTGGTCAGGTGCTGAGGCATTCTGCGATTGAATTGTGTAGACAGGTGTTGAGGTATTCTGGGATTGAACTGGTTTGGACAGGTGCTGAGGTAATCTGGGATTGAATTGTGTTGACTGGTGCTGAGAAATTCTGGGATAGAAATCTGTGGACAGATGCTGAGGTATTCTGGGATTGAATCGGGTGGTCAGGTGCTGAGGCATTCTGGAATTGAATTGTGTAGACAGGTGTTGAGGGATTCTGGGATTGAACTGGTTTGGACAGGTGCTGAGGTATTCTGGGATTGAATTGTGTTGACTGGTGCTGAGAAATTCTGGGATTGAAATCTGTGGACAGGTGCTGACATATTCTGGGATTGAATTATGTGGACAGGTGCTGAGGTATTCTGGGATTGATTTGTGTGGACAGGTGATGAGTTATTCTGGGATTGAATTGTGTGGACAGGTGATGAGTTATTCTGGGATTGAATTGTGTGGTCAGGTGCTGAGGTATTCTGGGATTGAATTGTATGGACAGGTGCTGAGGTATTCTGGGATTGAACTGGTTTGGACAGTTGCTGAGGTATTCTGGGATTAAATTGTGTGGACAAATGCTGAGGTATTCTGGGATTGAATTGTGTGGACAGGTGCCGAAGTATTCTGGGATTGAATTGTGTGGACAGGTGCTGAGGTATTCTGGGATTGATTTCGGATGGCTGGAGCAGAGGCATTCAGGGACTGAATGTTTGGACAGGTGAAGGTACTCTTGGATTCAATTGTGAGTACAGGTGCTGAGATATTCTGGGATGGAATTGGTTTGGACAGGGGCTGAGGTATTCTGGGATTGAATTGGTTTGGACAGGTGCTGAGGTTTTCTGGGATTCAATTGTGAGGACAGGTGTTGTGGTATTCTGTGATTGAATTGTGTTGACTGGTGTTGAGGTATTCTGGGATTGAATTGGCTTGGATGGGTGCTGAGGTATTCTGGGATTGAATTGTGAGGACAGGTGCTGATGTATACTGGGATTGAATTGTGTGGTCAGGTGCTGATGCATTCTGGGATTGAATTGGTTTGGACAGGTGCTGAAGTATTCTGGGATTGAATTGTGTGGACAGGTGCTGAGGTTTTCTGGGATTGATTTGGGAATACTGCAGCTGAGGCATTCTGGGACTGAATGTTTGGACAGGTGAAGGTACTCTTGGATTCAATTGTGAGTACAGGGGCTGAGGTATTCTGGGATTGCATTGGTTTGGACAGATGCTGAGGTTTTCTGGGTTTGAATTGGTTTGGACAGGTGCTGAGGTTTTCTGGGATTGAATTGTGTGGACAGTTGCTGAGGTATTCTGGGTTTGAAGTATGTGGACAGGTGCTGAGGTATTCTGGGATTGAATTGTGTGGACAGTTGCTGATGCATTCTCAGATTTAATTGATTTGGACAGGTGCTGAGGTATTCTGGGATTGAATTGTGTGGTCAGGTGCTGAGGTATTCTGGGATTGAATTGGTTTGGACAGATGCTGAGGTATTCTGGGATTGAATTGGTTTGGACAGGTGCTGAGGTATTCAGGAAATGAATTGTGTGGACAGTTGCTCAGGTATTCTGGGTTTGAAGTATGTGGACAGGTGCTGAGGTATTCTGGGGTTGAATTGTGTGGACAGTTGCTGAGGTATTCTGGAAATGAATTGGTTTGTCCAGGTGCTGAGGTAATCTGGGATTGAATTGTGTGGACAGGTGCTGAGGTATTCTGGGATTTAATTGTTTTGGACAGGTGCTGAGGTATTCTGGGACTGAAACGTGTGGTCAGGTGCTGAGGTTTTCTGGGATTGGATTGTATGGACACGTGCTGAGGTATTCTGGGATTGGACTGGTTTGGACAGTTGCTGAAGTATTCTGGGACTAAATTGTGTGGACAAATGCTGAGGTATTCTGGGCTTGAATTGTGTGGAGAGGCGCTGACGTATTCTGGGATTGAATTGTGTGGACAGGTTCTGAGGTATTCTGGGATTGATTTCAGATGACTGGGGCTGAGGCATTCTGGGACTGAATGTTTGGACAGGTGAAGGTACTCTTGGATTCAATTGTGAGTACAGGTGCTGAGATATTCTGGGATGGAATTGGTTTGGACAGGATCTGAGGTATTCTGGGATTGAATTGGTTTAGACAGGTGCTGATGTTTTCTGGGGTTCAATTGTGAGGACAGGTGCTGTGGTATTCAGGATTGAATTGTGTTGACAGGTGTTGAGGTATTCTGGGATTGAATATGTTTGGGCAGGTGCTGAGGTATTCTGGGATTGAATTGGTTTGGACAGGTGCTGAGGTTTTCTGGGATTCAATTGTGAGGACAGGTGCTGTGGTATTCTGGGATTGAATTGTGTTGACTGGTGTTGAGGTATTCTGGGATTGGATTGGTTTGGACAGGTGCTGAGGTATTCTGGGATTGAATTGTGAGGACAGGTGCTGAGTTATACTGGGATTGAATTGTGTGGTCAGGTGCTGATGCATTCTGGGATTGAATTGTTTTGGACAGGTGCTGAGATATTCTGGGATTGAATTGTGTGGTCAGGTGCTGAGGTTTTCTGAGATTGAATTGGTTTGGACAGGTGCTGAGGTATTCTGGGATTGAATTGTGTGGTCAGGTGCTGAGGTATTCTGGGATTGAATTGATTTGGACAGATGCTGAGGTATTCTGGGATTGAATTGGTTTGGACAGTTGCTGAGGTTTTCAGGAAATGAATTGTGTGGACAGTTGCTGAGGTGTTCTGGGTTTGAAGTATGTGGACAGGTGCTGAGGTATTCTGGGATTGAATTGTGTGGACAGGTGCTGAGGTATTCTGGAAATGAATTGGTTTGGCCAGGTGTTGAGATATTCTGTGATTGAATTGTGTGGACAGGTGCTGAGGTATTCTGGGATTGAAATGGTTTGGACAGGTGCTGAGGTATTCTGGGAGTGAATCGTGTGGTCAGATGCTGCGGTATTCTGGGATTGAATTGTGTAGACAGGTGTTGAGATATTCTGGGATTGTACTGGTTTGGACAGGTGCTGAGGTATTCTGGGATTGAATTGTGTGGACAGGTGATGAGTTATTCTGGAGTTGAATTATGTGGGCAGGTGATGAGTTATTCTGGGATTGAATTGTGTGGTCAGGTGCTGAGATATTCTGGGATTGAATTGTATGGACAGGTGCTGAGGTATTCTGGGATTGAACTGGTTTGTCAGTTGCTGAGGTATTCGGGGATTAAATTGTGCGAACAAATGCTGAGGTATTGTGGGATTGAATTGTGTGGACAGGTGCTGAGGTATTCTGGGATTGATTTCAGATGACTGGAGCTGAGGCATTATGGGACTGATTGTATGGACAGGTGAAAGTACTCTTGGATTCAATTGTGAGTACAGGTGCTGAGATATTGTGGGATGGAACTGGTTTGGACAGGGGCTGAGGTATTCTGGGATTGAATTGGTTTAGACAGGTGCTGAGGTTTTCTGGGATTGAATTGGTTTGGACAGGTGCTGAGGTTTTCTGGGGTTCAATTGTGAGGACAGCTGCTGAGGTTTTATGGGATTCAATTGTGAAGGCAGGTGCTGTGGTATTCTGGGATTGAATTGTGTTGACTGGTGTTGAGGCATTCTGGGATTGAATTGGTTTGGACAGGTGCTGAGGTATTCTGGGATTGAATTGTGAGGACAGGTTCTGATGTATGCTGGGATTTATTTGGGTACACTGGAGCTGAGGCATTCTGGGAATTAATGTTTGGACAGGTGAAGGTACTGTTGGATTCAATTGTGAGTACAGGGGCTGAGCTATTTTGGGATTGTATTGGTTTGAACAGGTGCTGAGGTCTTCTGGAATTGAATTGGATTGGACAGGTGCTGATGTTTTCTGGGGTTCAATTGTGAGGACAGGTGCTGTGGTATTCAGGATTGAATTGTTTTGACAGGTGTTGAAGTATTCTGGGATTGAATATGTTTGGACAGGTGCTGAGGTATTCTGGGATTGAATTGGTTTGGACAGGTGCTGAGGTTTTCTGGGATTCAATTGTGAGGACAGGTGCTGTGGTATTCTGGGATTGAATTGTGTTCACTGGTGTTGAGGTATTCTGGGATTGGATTGGTTTGGACAGGTGCTGAGGTATTCTGGGATTGAATTGTGAGGACAGGTGCTGAGGTTTTCTGGGATTCAATTGTGAGGACAGGTGGTGTGGTATTCTAGGATTGAATTGTGTTGACTGGTGTTGAGGTATTCTGGGATTGGATTGGTTTGTACAGGTGCTGAAGTATTCTGGGATTGAATTGTGAGGACAGGTGCTGAGGTATACTGGGATTGAATTGTGTGGTCAGGTGCTGATGCATGCTGGGATTGAATTGTTTTGGACAGGTGCTGAAGTATTCTGGGATTGAATTGTGTGGTCATGTGCTGAGGTATTCTGAGATTGAATTGGTTTGGACAGGTGCTGAGGTATTCTGGGATTGAATTGTGTGCTCAGGTGCTGAGGTGTTCTAGGATTTAATTGATTTGGACAGATGCTGAGGTATTCTGGGATTGAATTGGTTTGGACAGGTGCTGAGGTATTCAGGAAATGAATTGTGTGGACAGGTGCTGTGGTATTCTGGGATTGAATTGTGTTGACTGGTGTTGAGGTATTCTGGGATTGGATTGGTTTGGACAGGTGCTGAGGTGCTCTGGGATTGAATTGTGAGGACAGTTGCTGAGGTATACTGGGTTTGAATTGTGTGGCAGGTGCTGATGCATTCTGGGATTGAATTGGTTTGGACAGGTGCTGAGGTATTCTGGGATTGAATTGTGTGGTCAGGTGCTGAGGTATTCTGAGATTGAATTGGTTTGGACAGGTGCTGAGGTATTCTGGGATTGAATTGTGTGGTCAGGTGCTGAGGTATTGTGGGATTGAATTGGTTTGGACAGGTGCTGAGGTATTCTGGGAATGAATTATGTGGTCAGATGCTGCGGTATTCTGGAATTGAATTGTGCAGACAGGTGTTGAGATATTCTGGGTTTGAACTGGTTTGGACAGGTGCTGAGGTATTCTGGGATTGAATTGTGTGGACAGGTGATGAGTTATTCTGGAATTGAATTGTGTGGGCAGGTGATGAGTTATTCTGGGATTGAATTTTGTGGTCAGGTGCTGAGATATTCTGGGATTGAATTGTATGGACAGGTGCTGAGGTATTCTGCGATTGAATTGGCTTGGACAGGTGCTGATGTTTTCTGGGGTTCAATTGTGAGGACAGGTGCTGTGGTATTCAGGATTGAATTGTGTTGACAGGTGTTGAGGTATTCTGGGATTGAATATGTTTGGACAGGTGCTGAGGTATTCTGGGATTGAATTGGTTTGGACAGGTGCTGAGGTTTTCTGGGATTCAGTTGTGAGGACAGGTGCTGGGGTATTCTGGGATTGAATTGTGTTCACTGGTGTTGAGGTATTCTGGGATTGGATTGGTTTGGACAGGTGCTGAGGTATTCTGGGATTGAATTGTGAGGACAGGTGCTGAGGTATACTGGGATTGAATTGTGTGGTCAGGTGCTGATGCATTCTGGGATTGAATTGGTTTGGACAGGTGCTGAGGTATTCTGGGATTGAATTGTGTGCTCAGGTGCTGAGGTGTTCTGGGATTGAATTGATTTGGACAGATGCTGAGGCATTCTGGGAATGAATTGGTTTGGACAGCTGCTGAGGTATTCAGGAAATGAATTGTGTGGACAGTTGCTGAGGTATTCTGGGATTGAATATGTTTGGGCAGGTGCTGAGGTATTCTGGGATTGAATTGGTTTGGACAGGTGCTGAGGTTTTCTGGGATTCAATTGTGAGGACAGGTGCTGTGGTATTCTGGGATTGAATTGTGTTGACTGGTGTTGAGGTATTCTGGGATTGGATTGGTTTGGACAGGTGCTGAGGTACTCTGGGATTGAATTGTGAGGACAGGTGCTGAGTTATACTGGGATTGAATTGTGTGGTCAGGTGCTGATGCATTCTGGGATTGAATTTGTTTGGACAGGTGCTGAGGTATTCTGGGATTGAATTGTGTGGTCAGGTGCTGAGGTATTCTGAGATTGAATTGGTTTGGACAGGTGCTGAGGTATTCTGGAATTGAATTGTGTCGTCAGGTGCTGAGGTATTGTGGGATTGAATTGGTTTGGACAGGTGCTGAGGTATTCAGGAAATGAATTGTGTGGACAGTTGCTGAGGTATTCTGGCTTTGAAGTATGTGGACAGGTGCTGAGGTATTCTGGAAATGAATTGGTTTGGCCAAGTGCTGAGATATCCTGTGATTGAATTGTGTGGACAGGTGCTGAGGTATTCTGGGATTGAATTGGTTTGGACAGGTGCTGAGGTATTCTGGGAATGAATTATGTGGTCAGATGCTGCGGTATTCTGGGATTGAATTATGTAGACAGGTGTTGAGATATTCTGGGTTTGAACTGGTTTGGACAGGTGCTGAGGTATTCTGGGATTGAATTGTGTGGACAGGTGATGAGTTATTCTGGAATTGAATTGTGTGGGCAGGTGATGAGTTATTCTGGGATTGAATTTTGTGGTCAGGTGCTGAGATATTCTGGGATTGAATTGTATGGACAGGTGCTGAAGTATTCTGGGATTGAACTGGTTTGGACAGTTGCTGAGGTATTCGGGGATTAAATTGTGTGGACAAATGCTGAGGTATTCTGGGATTGAATTGTGTGGATAGCGGCTGAAGTATTCTGGGATTGAATTGTGTGGACAGGTGCCGAGGTATTCTGGGATTGATTTCAGATGACTGGAGCTGAGGCATTCTGGGACTAAATGTATGGACTGGTGAAGGTACTCTTGGATTCAATTGTTAATACAGGTGCTGAGATATTCTGGGATGGAATTGGTTTGGACAGGGGCTGAGGTATTCTGGGATTGATTTCAGATGACTGGAGCTGAGGCATTCTGGGACTAAATGTATGGACAGGTGAAGGTACTCTTGGATTCAATTGTTAATACAGGTGCTGAGATATTCTGGGATGGAATTGGTTTGGACAGGGGCTGAGGTATTCTGGGATTGAATTGGTTTAGACAGGTGCTGAGGTTTTCTGGGATTGAATTGGTTTGGACAGGTGCTGAGGTTTTCTGGGGTTCAATTGTGAGGACAGGTGCTGAGGTTTTCTGGGATTCAATTGTGAGGACAGGTGCTGAGGTATTCTGGGATTGAATTGTGAGGACAGGTGCTGATGTATGCTGGGATTTATTTGGGCACACTGGAGCTGAGGCATTCTGGGAATGAATGCTTGGACAGGTGAATGTTCTCTTGGATTCAATTGTGAGTACAGGGGCTGAGCTATTTTGGGATTGTATTGGTTTGGACAGGTGCTGAGGTTTTCTGGAATTGAATTGGCTTTAACAGGTGCTGATGTTCTCTGGGGTTCAATTGTGAGGACAGGTGCTGTGGTATTCAGGATTGAATTGTGTTGACAGGTGTTGAGGTATTCTGGGATTGAATATGTTTGGACAGGTGCTGAGGTTTTCTGGGATTCAATTGTGAGGACAGGTGCTGTGGTATTCTGGGATTGAATTGTGTTGACTGGTGTTGAGGTATTCTGGGATTGGATTGGTTTGGACAGGTGCTGAGGTACTCTGGGATTGAATTGTGAGGACAGGTGCTGAGTTATACTGGGATTGAATTGTGTGGTCAGGTGCTGATGCATTCTGGGATTGAATTTGTTTGGACAGGTGCTGAGGTATTCTGGGATTGAATTGTGTGGTCAGGTGCTGAGGTATTCTGAGATTGAATTGGTTTGGACAGGTGCTGAGGTATTCTGGAATTGAATTGTGTCGTCAGGTGTTGAGTTATTGTGGGATTGAATTGGTTTGGACAGGTGCTGAGGTATTCAGGAAATGAATTGTGTGGACAGTTGCTGAGGTATTCTGGGTTTGAAGTATGTGGACAGGTGCTGAGGTATTCTGGAAATGAATTGGTTTGGCCAAGTGCTGAGATATCCTGTGATTGAATTGTGTGGACAGGTGCTGAGGTATTCTGGGATTGAATTGGTTTGGACAGGTGCTGAGGTATTCTGGGAATGAATTATGTGGTCAGATGCTGCGGTATTCTGGGATTGAATTGTGTAGACAGGTGTTGAGATATTCTGGGTTTGAACTGGTTTGGACAGGTGCTGAGGTATTCTGGGATTGAATTGTGTGGACAGGTGATGAGTTATTCTGGAATTGAATTGTGTGGGCAGGTGATGAGTTATTCTGGGTTTGAATTTTGTGGTCAGGTGCTGAGATATTCTGGGATTGAATTGTATGGACAGGTGCTGAGGTATTCTGGGATTGAACTGGTTTGGACAGTTGCTGAGGTATTCGGGGATTAAATTGTGTGGACAAATGCTGAGGTATTCTGGGATTGAATTGTGTGGATAGCGGCTGAAGTATTCTGGGATTGAATTGTGTGGACAGGTGCCGAGGTATTCTGGGATTGATTTCAGATGACTGGAGCTGAGGCATTCTGGGACTAAATGTATGGACTGGTGAAGGTACTCTTGGATTCAATTGTTAATACAGGTGCTGAGATATTCTGGGATGGAATTGGTTTGGACAGGGGCTGAGGTATTCTGGGATTGATTTCAGATGACTGGAGCTGAGGCATTCTGGGACTAAATGTATGGACAGGTGAAGGTACTCTTGGATTCAATTGTTAATACAGGTGCTGAGATATTCTGGGATGGAATTGGTTTGGACAGGGGCTGAGGTATTCTGGGATTGAATTGGTTTAGACAGGTGCTGAGGTTTTCTGGGATTGAATTGGTTTGGACAGGTGCTGAGGTTTTCTGGGGTTCAATTGTGAGGACAGGTGCTGAGGTTTTCTGGGATTCAATTGTGAGGACAGGTGCTGAGGTATTCTGGGATTGAATTGTGAGGACAGGTGCTGATGTATGCTGGGATTTATTTGGGCACACTGGAGCTGAGGCATTCTGGGAATGAATGCTTGGACAGGTGAATGTTCTCTTGGATTCAATTGTGAGTACAGGGGCTGAGCTATTTTGGGATTGTATTGGTTTGGACAGGTGCTGAGGTTTTCTGGGATTGAATTGGCTTTAACAGGTGCTGATGTTCTCTGGGGTTCAATTGTGAGGACAGGTGCTGTGGTATTCAGGATTGAATTGTGTTGACAGGTGTTGAGGTATTCTGGGATTGAATATGTTTGGACAGGTGCTGAGGTTTTCTGGGATTCAATTGTGAGGACAGGTGCTGTGGTATTCTGGGATTGAATTGTGTTGACTGGTGTTGAGGTATTCTGGGATTGGATTGGTTTGGACAGGTGCTGAGGTACTCTGGGATTGAATTGTGAGGACAGGTGCTGAGTTATACTGGGATTGAATTGTGTGGTCAGGTGCTGATGCATTCTGGGATTGAATTTGTTTGGACAGGTGCTGAGGTATTCTGGGATTGAATTGTGTGGTCAGGTGCTGAGGTATTCTGAGATTGAATTGGTTTGGACAGGTGCTGAGGTATTCTGGAATTGAATTGTGTCGTCAGGTGCTGAGTTATTGTGGGATTGAATTGGTTTGGACAGGTGCTGAGGTATTCAGGAAATGAATTGTGTGGACAGTTGCTGAGGTATTCTGGGTTTGAAGTATGTGGACAGGTGCTGAGGTATTCTGGAAATGAATTGGTTTGGCCAAGTGCTGAGATATCCTGTGATTGAATTGTGTGGACAGGTGCTGAGGTATTCTGGGATTGAATTGGTTTGGACAGGTGCTGAGGTATTCTGGGAATGAATTATGTGGTCAGATGCTGCGGTATTCTGGGATTGAATTGTGTAGACAGGTGTTGAGATATTCTGGGTTTGAACTGGTTTGGACAGGTGCTGAGGTATTCTGGGATTGAATTGTGTGGACAGGTGATGAGTTATTCTGGGTTTGAATTTTGTGGTCAGGTGCTGAGATATTCTGGGATTGAATTGTATGGACAGGTGCTGAGGTATTCTGGGATTGAACTGGTTTGGACAGTTGCTGAGGTATTCGGGGATTAAATTGTGTGGACAAATGCTGAGGTATTCTGGGATTGAATTGTGTGGATAGCGGCTGAAGTATTCTGGGATTGAATTGTGTGGACAGGTGCCGAGGTATTCTGGGATTGATTTCAGATGACTGGAGCTGAGGCATTCTGGGACTAAATGTATGGACTGGTGAAGGTACTCTTGGATTCAATTGTTAATACAGGTGCTGAGATATTCTGGGATGGAATTGGTTTGGACAGGGGCTGAGGTATTCTGGGATTGATTTCAGATGACTGGAGCTGAGGCATTCTGGGACTAAATGTATGGACAGGTGAAGGTACTCTTGGATTCAATTGTTAATACAGGTGCTGAGATATTCTGGGATGGAATTGGTTTGGACAGGGGCTGAGGTATTCTGGGATTGAATTGGTTTAGACAGGTGCTGAGGTTTTCTGGGATTGAATTGGTTTGGACAGGTGCTGAGGTTTTCTGGGGTTCAATTGTGAGGACAGGTGCTGAGGTTTTCTGGGATTCAATTGTGAGGACAGGTGCTGAGGTATTCTGGGATTGAATTGTGAGGACAGGTGCTGATGTATGCTGGGATTTATTTGGGCACACTGGAGCTGAGGCATTCTGGGAATGAATGCTTGGACAGGTGAATGTTCTCTTGGATTCAATTGTGAGTACAGGGGCTGAGCTATTTTGGGATTGTATTGGTTTGGACAGGTGCTGAGGTTTTCTGGGATTGAATTGGCTTTAACAGGTGCTGATATTCTCTGGGGTTCAATTGTGAGGACAGGTGCTGTGGTATTCAGGATTGAATTGTGTTGACAGGTGTTGAGGTATTCTGGGATTGAATATGTTTGGACAGGTGCTGAGGTATTCTGGGATTGAATTGGTTTGGACAGGTGCTGTGGTTTTCTGGGATTCAATTGTGAGGACAGGTGATGGGGTATTCTGGGATTGAATTGTGTTCACTGGTGTTGAGGTATTCTAGGATTGGATTGGTTTGGACAGGTGCAGAGGTATTCTGGGATTGAATTGTGAGGACAGGTACTGAGGTATACTGGGATTGAATTGTGTGGTCAGGTGCTGATGCATTCTGAGATTGAATTGGTTTGGACAGGTGCTGAGGTATTCTGGGATTGAATTGGTTTGGACAGGTGCTGAGGTATTCAGGAAATGAATTGTGTTGACAGTTGCTGAGGTATTCTGGGATTGAAGTATGTGGGCAGGTGCTGAGGCATTCTGTGATTGATTTGTGTGGGCAGGTGCTGAGGTATTCTGGCATTGAATTATCTAGGCAGGTGCTGAGGTATTATTGGAATGTATTGTGAGGACAGGTGCTGCGGTCTTCTGGGATTGCATTTTGTGGACAGGTGCTGAGGTATGCTGTGATTGAATTGTGAGGACTAGTCTTGAGGTTTTCGAAACTGAATTGTGTGGACAGGTGCTGAGGTATTCTGGGATTGAATTGTCTGGTCAGGTGCTGAGGCATTCTGGGATTCATTTGGTTTGGACAGGTGCTGAGGTATTCTGTGATTGAATCTTTTGGTCAGGAGGTGCTGTGTTATTGTGGGATTGATTTGTGTGGACAGGTGCGGAGATATTCTGCGATTGAATTGGTTTGGAAAGGTGCTGAGGTATTCTGGGATTGAATTGTATGGGCAGGTGATGAGGTATTCTCGGATTGAACTGGTTTGGACTGTTGCAGTGGTATTCTGGGATTAAATTGTGTGGACAGGTGCTGAGGTATTCTGGGATTGAATTGTGTGGACAGGTGCTGAAGTATTCTGGGATTGAATTGTGTGGACAGGTGCTGAGGTATTCTGGGATTGAATTGTATGGACAGGTGCTGAAGTAGTCTGGGACTGAATGGTGTGGAGAGGTGCTGATGTATTCTAGGATTGAATTGTGTGGTCATGTGCTGAGGTATTCTGGGATTGAATTGGTTTGGACAGGTGCTGCGATATTCTGGGATTGAATTGTGTGGTCAGGTGCTGATGTATTTTGGGATTGATTTGGGAGGACATGTGCTGAGGCATTCTGGGATTGAATGTTTGGACAGCTGAAGGTAAACTTGGATTCAATTGTGAGTACAGGTGCTGAGATATCCTGGGATTGAATTGGTTTGGAGATGTGCTGAGGGATTCTGGGATTGAATTGGTTTGAACAAGTGCTGAGGTATTCTGGAATTGAATTGTTTTAGACAGGTGCTGAGGTATTCTGGGATTGAACTGTGAGGACAGGTGCTTCGTTATTCTGGGATTGAATTGCGTGGACAGGTGCTGAGGCATTCTGGGATTGAATTGTGAGGACAGATGCTCAGGTCTACTGGGATTCAATTGTGTGGACAGGTGCTGAGGTATTCTGTGATTGAATTGGTTAGGTCAGGTTCTGAGGTATTCTGGTATTGAATCATGTGGTTGGGTGCTGCGGTACTCTGGGATTGAATTGTGTGGACAGGTGTTGAGCTATTCTGGGATGGAACTGGTTTGGACAGGTGCTGAGGTAATCTGGGATTGAATTGTGTGGACTGGTGCTGAAATATTCTGGGATTGAAATATGTGGACAGGTGTTGAGGTATACGGTGATTTAATTATGTGGACAGGTGCTGAGGTATTCTGGGATTGAATTGGTTTGGACAGGGGCTGAGGTATTCTGGGATTGAATTGGTTTAGACAGGTGCTGAGGTTTTCTGGGATTGAATTGGTTTGGACAGGTGCTGAGGTTTTCTGGGGTTCAATTGTGAGGACAGCTGCTGAGGTTTTATGGGATTCAATTGTGAAGGCAGGTGCTGTGGTATTCTGGGATTGAATTGTGTTGACTGGTGTTGAGGCATTCTGGGATTGAATTGGTTTGGACAGGTGCTGAGGTATTCTGGGATTGAATTGGTTTAGACAGGTGCTGAGGTTTTCAGGGATTGAATTGGTTTGGACAGGTGCTGAGGTTTTCTGGGATTGAATTGTGAGGACAGGTACTGATGTATACTGGGATTGAATTGTGTGGTCAAGTGCTGATGCATTCTGGGATTGAATTGGTTTGGACAGGTGCTGAAGTATTCTGGGATTGAATTGTGTGGACAGGTGCTGAGGTATTCTAGAATGGATTTGGGATGACTGGAGCTGAGGCATTCTGGGACTGAATGTTTGGACAGGTGAAGGTACTCTTGGATTCAATAGTGAGTACAGGGGCTGAGATATTCTGGGATTGTATTGGTTTGGACAGGTGCTGAGGTTTTCTGGGATTGAATTGGTTTGGACAGGTGCTGATGTTTTCTGGGGTTCAATTGTGAGGACAGGTGCTGTGGTATTCAGGATTGAATTGTGTTGACAGGTGTTGAGGTATTCTGGGATTGGATTGGTTTGGACAGGTGCTGAGGTATTCTGGGATTGAATTGTGAGGACAGGTGCTGAGTTATACTGGGATTGAATTGTGTGGTCAGGTGCTGATGCATTCTGGGATTGAATTGTTTTGGACAGGTGCTGAGATATTCTGGGATTGAATTGTGTGGTCAGGTGCTGAGGTTTTCTGAGATTGAATTGGTTTGGACAGGTGCTGAGGTATTCTGGGATTGAATTGTGTGGTCAGGTGCTGAGGTATTCTGGGATTGAATTGATTTGGACAG
This sequence comes from Somniosus microcephalus, assembly GCF_052327205.1. NCBI lineage: Eukaryota > Metazoa > Chordata > Chondrichthyes > Squaliformes > Somniosidae > Somniosus > Somniosus microcephalus. The sequence goes on from NC_140992.1 coordinate 182,936,430, forward strand.
ATGCTGAGGTATTCTGGGATTGAATTGGTTTGGACAGTTGCTGAGGTTTTCAGGAAATGAATTGTGTGGACAGTTGCTGAGGTGTTCTGGGTTTGAAGTATGTGGACAGGTGCTGAGGTATTCTGGGATTGAATTGTGTGGACAGGTGCTGAGGTATTCTGGAAATGAATTGGTTTGGCCAGGTGTTGAGATATTCTGTGATTGAATTGTGTGGACAGGTGCTGAGGTATTCTGGGATTGAAACGGTTTGGACAGGTGCTGAGGTATTCTGGGAGTGAATCGTGTGGTCAGATGCTGCGGTATTCTGGGATTGAATTGTGTAGACAGGTGTTGAGATATTCTGGGATTGTACTGGTTTGGACAGGTGCTGAGGTATTCTGGGATTGAATTGTGTGGACAGGTGATGATTTATTCTGGAGTTGAATTATGTGGGCAGGTGATGAGTTATTCTGGGATTGAATTGTGTGGTCAGGTGCTGAGATATTCTGGGATTGAATTGTATGGACAGGTGCTGAGGTATTCTGGGATTGAACTGGTTTGTCAGTTGCTGAGGTATTCGGGGATTAAATTGTGCGAACAAATGCTGAGGTATTGTGGGATTGAATTGTGTGGACAGGTGCTGAGGTATTCTGGGATTGATTTCAGATGACTGGAGCTGAGGCATTCTGGGACTGATTGTATGGACAGGTGAAAGTACTCTTGGATTCAATTGTGAGTACAGGTGCTGAGATATTGTGTGATGGAATTGGTTTGGACAGGGGCTGAGGTATTCTGGGATTGAATTGGTTTAGACAGGTGCTGAGGTTTTCTGGGATTGAATTGGTTTGGACAGGTGCTGAGGTTTTCTGGGGTTCAATTGTGAGGACAGCTGCTGAGGTTTTATGGGATTCAATTGTGAAGGCAGGTGCTGTGGTATTCTGGGATTGAATTGTGTTGACTGGTGTTGAGGCATTCTGGGATTGAATTGGTTTGGACAGGTGCTGAGGTATTCTGGGATTGAATTGTGAGGACAGGTTCTGATGTATGCTGGGATTTATTTGGGTACACTGGAGCTGAGGCATTCTGGGAATTAATGTTTGGACAGGTGAAGGTACTGTTGGATTCAATTGTGAGTACAGGGGCTGAGCTATTTTGGGATTGTATTGGTTTGGACAGGTGCTGAGGTCTTCTGGAATTGAATTGGATTGGACAGGTGCTGATGTTTTCTGGGGTTCAATTGTGAGGACAGGTGCTGTGGTATTCAGGATTGAATTGTTTTGACAGGTGTTGAAGTATTCTGGGATTGAATATGTTTGGACAGGTGCTGAGGTATTCTGGGATTGAATTGGTTTGGACAGGTGCTGAGGTTTTCTGGGATTCAATTGTGAGGACAGGTGCTGTGGTATTCTGGGATTGAATTGTGTTCACTGGTGTTGAGGTATTCTGGGATTGGATTGGTTTGGACAGGTGCTGAGGTATTCTGGGATTGAATTGTGAGGACAGGTGCTGAGGTTTTCTGGGATTCAATTGTGAGGACAGGTGGTGTGGTATTCTAGGATTGAATTGTGTTGACTGGTGTTGAGGTATTCTGGGATTGGATTGGTTTGTACAGGTGCTGAAGTATTCTGGGATTGAATTGTGAGGACAGGTGCTGAGGTATACTGGGATTGAATTGTGTGGTCAGGTGCTGATGCATGCTGGGATTGAATTGTTTTGGACAGGTGCTGAAGTATTCTGGGATTGAATTGTGTGGTCAGGTGCTGAGGTATTCTGAGATTGAATTGGTTTGGACAGGTGCTGAGGTATTCTGGGATTGAATTGTGTGCTCAGGTGCTGAGGTGTTCTAGGATTTAATTGATTTGGACAGATGCTGAGGTATTCTGGGATTGAATTGGTTTGGACAGGTGCTGAGGTATTCAGGAAATGAATTGTGTGGACAGGTGCTGTGGTATTCTGGGATTGAATTGTGTTGACTGGTGTTGAGGTATTCTGGGATTGGATTGGTTTGGACAGGTGCTGAGGTGCTCTGGGATTGAATTGTGAGGACAGTTGCTGAGGTATACTGGGTTTGAATTGTGTGGCAGGTGCTGATGCATTCTGGGATTGAATTGGTTTGGACAGGTGCTGAGGTATTCTGGGATTGAATTGTGTGGTCAGGTGCTGAGGTATTCTGAGATTGAATTGGTTTGGACAGGTGCTGAGGTATTCTGGGATTGAATTGTGTGGTCAGGTGCTGAGGTATTGTGGGATTGAATTGGTTTGGACAGGTGCTGAGGTATTCTGGGAATGAATTATGTGGTCAGATGCTGCGGTATTCTGGAATTGAATTGTGCAGACAGGTGTTGAGATATTCTGGGTTTGAACTGGTTTGGACAGGTGCTGAGGTATTCTGGGATTGAATTGTGTGGACAGGTGATGAGTTATTCTGGAATTGAATTGTGTGGGCAGGTGATGAGTTATTCTGGGATTGAATTTTGTGGTCAGGTGCTGAGATATTCTGGGATTGAATTGTATGGACAGGTGCTGAGGTATTCTGCGATTGAATTGGCTTGGACAGGTGCTGATGTTTTCTGGGGTTCAATTGTGAGGACAGGTGCTGTGGTATTCAGGATTGAATTGTGTTGACAGGTGTTGAGGTATTCTGGGATTGAATATGTTTGGACAGGTGCTGAGGTATTCTGGGATTGAATTGGTTTGGACAGGTGCTGAGGTTTTCTGGGATTCAGTTGTGAGGACAGGTGCTGGGGTATTCTGGGATTGAATTGTGTTCACTGGTGTTGAGGTATTCTGGGATTGGATTGGTTTGGACAGGTGCTGAGGTATTCTGGGATTGAATTGTGAGGACAGGTGCTGAGGTATACTGGGATTGAATTGTGTGGTCAGGTGCTGATGCATTCTGGGATTGAATTGGTTTGGACAGGTGCTGAGGTATTCTGGGATTGAATTGTGTGCTCAGGTGCTGAGGTGTTCTGGGATTGAATTGATTTGGACAGATGCTGAGGCATTCTGGGAATGAATTGGTTTGGACAGCTGCTGAGGTATTCAGGAAATGAATTGTGTGGACAGTTGCTGAGGTATTCTGGGATTGAATATGTTTGGGCAGGTGCTGAGGTATTCTGGGATTGAATTGGTTTGGACAGGTGCTGAGGTTTTCTGGGATTCAATTGTGAGGACAGGTGCTGTGGTATTCTGGGATTGAATTGTGTTGACTGGTGTTGAGGTATTCTGGGATTGGATTGGTTTGGACAGGTGCTGAGGTACTCTGGGATTGAATTGTGAGGACAGGTGCTGAGTTATACTGGGATTGAATTGTGTGGTCAGGTGCTGATGCATTCTGGGATTGAATTTGTTTGGACAGGTGCTGAGGTATTCTGGGATTGAATTGTGTGGTCAGGTGCTGAGGTATTCTGAGATTGAATTGGTTTGGACAGGTGCTGAGGTATTCTGGAATTGAATTGTGTCGTCAGGTGCTGAGGTATTGTGGGATTGAATTGGTTTGGACAGGTGCTGAGGTATTCAGGAAATGAATTGTGTGGACAGTTGCTGACGTATTCTGGCTTTGAAGTATGTGGACAGGTGCTGAGGTATTCTGGAAATGAATTGGTTTGGCCAAGTGCTGAGATATCCTGTGATTGAATTGTGTGGACAGGTGCTGAGGTATTCTGGGATTGAATTGGTTTGGACAGGTGCTGAGGTATTCTGGGAATGAATTATGTGGTCAGATGCTGCGGTATTCTGGGATTGAATTATGTAGACAGGTGTTGAGATATTCTGGGTTTGAACTGGTTTGGACAGTTGCTGAGGTATTCTGGGATTGAATTGTGTGGACAGGTGATGAGTTATTCTGGAATTGAATTGTGTGGGCAGGTGATGAGTTATTCTGGGATTGAATTTTGTGGTCAGGTGCTGAGATATTCTGGGATTGAATTGTATGGCCAGGTGCTGAGGTATTCTGGGATTGAAATGGTTTGGACAGTTGCTGAGGTATTCGGGGATTAAATTGTGTGGACAAATGCTGAGGTATTCTGGGATTGAATTGTGTGGAAAGCGGCTGAAGTATTCTGGGATTGAATTGTGTGGACAGGTGCCGAGGTATTCTGGGATTGATTTCAGATGACTGGAGCTGAGGCATTCTGGGACTAAATGTATGGACTGGTGAAGGTACTCTTGGATTCAATTGTTAATACAGGTGCTGAGATATTCTGGGATGGAATTGGTTTGGACAGGGGCTGAGGTATTCTGGGATTGATTTCAGATGACTGGAGCTGAGGCATTCTGGGACTAAATGTATGGACAGGTGAAGGTACTCTTGGATTCAATTGTTAATACAGGTGCTGAGATATTCTGGGATGGAATTGGTTTGGACAGGGGCTGAGGTATTCTGGGATTGAATTGGTTTAGACAGGTGCTGAGGTTTTCTGGGATTGAATTGGTTTGGACAGGTGCTGAGTTTTTCTGGGGTTCAATTGTGAGGACAGGTGCTGAGGTTTTCTGGGATTCAATTGTGAGGACAGGTGCTGAGGTATTCTGGGATTGAATTGTGAGGACAGGTGCTGATGTATGCTGGGATTTATTTGGGCACACTGGAGCTGAGGCATTCTGGGAATGAATGCTTGGACAGGTGAATGTTCTCTTGGAATCAATTGTGAGTACAGGGGCTGAGCTATTTTGGGATTGTATTGGTTTGGACAGGTGCTGAGGTTTTCTGGGATTGAATTGGCTTTAACAGGTGCTGATGTTCTCTGGGGTTCAATTGTGAGGACAGGTGCTGTGGTATTCAGGATTGAATTGTGTTGACAGGTGTTGAGGTATTCTGGGATTGAATATGTTTGGACAGGTGCTGAGGTTTTCTGGGATTCAATTGTGAGGACAGGTGCTGTGGTATTCTGGGATTGAATTGTGTTGACTGGTGTTGAGGTATTCTGGGATTGGATTGGTTTGGACAGGTGCTGAGGTACTCTGGGATTGAATTGTGAGGACAGGTGCTGAGTTATTCTGAGATTGAATTGGTTTGGACAGGTTCTGAGGTATTCTGGAATTGAATTGTGTCGTCAGGTGCTGAGGTATTGTGGGATTGAATTGGTTTGGACAGGTGCTGAGGTATTCAGGAAATGAATTGTGTGGACAGTTGCTGAGGTATTCTGGGTTTGAAGTATGTGGACAGGTGCTGAGGTATTCTGGAAATGAATTGGTTTGGCCAAGTGCTGAGATATCCTGTGATTGAATTGTGTGGACAGGTGCTGAGGTATTCTGGGATTGAATTGGTTTGGACAGGTGCTGAGGTATTCTGGGAATGAATTATGTGGTCAGATGCTGCGGTATTCTGGGATTGAATTGTGTAGACAGGTGTTGAGATATTCTGGGTTTGAACTGGTTTGGACAGGTGCTGAGGTATTCTGGGATTGAATTGTGTGGACAGGTGATGAGTTATTCTGGAATTGAATTGTGTGGGCAGGTGATGAGTTATTCTGGGTTTGAATATTGTGGTCAGGTGCTGAGATATTCTGGGATTGAATTGTATGGACAGGTGCTGAGGTATTCTGGGATTGAACTGGTTTGGACAGTTGCTGAGGTATTCGGGGATTAAATTGTGTGGACAAATGCTGAGGTATTCTGGGATTGAATTGTGTGGATAGCGGCTGAAGTATTCTGGGATTGAATTGTGTGGACAGGTGCCGAGGTATTCTGGGATTGATTTCAGATGACTGGAGCTGAGGCATTCTGGGACTAAATGTATGGACTGGTGAAGGTACTCTTGGATTCAATTGTTAATACAGGTGCTGAGATATTCTGGGATGGAATTGGTTTGGACAGGGGCTGAGGTATTCTGGGATTGATTTCAGATGACTGGAGCTGAGGCATTCTGGGACTAAATGTATGGACAGGTGAAGGTACTCTTGGATTCAATTGTTAATACAGGTGCTGAGATATTCTGGGATGGAATTGGTTTGGACAGGGGCTGAGGTATTCTGGGATTGAATTGGTTTAGACAGGTGCTGAGGATTTCTGGGATTGAATTGGTTTGGACAGGTGCTGAGGTTTTCTGGGGTTCAATTGTGAGGACAGGTGCTGAGGTTTTCTGGGATTCAATTGTGAGGACAGGTGCTGAGGTATTCTGGGATTGAATTGTGAGGACAGGTGCTGATGTATGCTGGGATTTATTTGGGCACACTGGAGCTGAGGCATTCTGGGAATGAATGCTTGGACAGGTGAATGTTCTCTTGGATTCAATTGTGAGTACGGGGCTGAGCTATTTTGGGATTGTATTGGTTTGGACAGGTGCTGAGGTTTTCTGGGATTGAATTGGCTTTAACAGGTGCTGATATTCTCTGGGGTTCAATTGTGAGGACAGGTGCTGTGGTATTCAGGATTGAATTGTGTTGACAGGTGTTGAGGTATTCTGGGATTGAATATGTTTGGACAGGTGCTGAGGTATTCTGGGATTGAATTGGTTTGGACAGGTGCTGTGGTTTTCTGGGATTCAATTGTGAGGACAGGTGATGGGGTATTCTGGGATTGAATTGTGTTCACTGGTGTTGAGCTGAGGTATTCTGGGATTGAATTGTATGGGCAGGTGATGAGGTATTCTCGGATTGAACTGGTTTGGACTGTTGCAGTGGTATTCTGGGATTAAATTGTGTGGACAGGTGCTGAGGTATTCTGGGATTGAATTGTGTGGACAGGTGCTGAAGTATTCTGGGATTGAATTGTGTGGACAGGTGCTGAGGTATTCTGGGATTGAATTGTATGGGCAGGTGATGAGGTATTCTCGGATTGAACTGGTTTGGACTGTTGCAGTGGTATTCTGGGATTAAATTGTGTGGACAGGTGCTGAGGTATTCTGGGATTGAATTGTGTGGACAGGTGCTGAAGTATTCTGGGATTGAATTGTGTGGACAGGTGCTGAGGTATTCTGGGATTGAATTGTATGGACAGGTGCTGAAGTAGTCTGGGACTGAATGGTGTGGAGAGGTGCTGATGTATTCTAGGATTGAATTGTGTGGTCATGTGCTGAGGTATTCTGGGTTTGAATTGGTTTGGACAGGTGCTGCGATATTCTGGGATTGAATTGTGTGGTCAGGTGCTGATGTATTTTGGGATTGATTTGGGAGGACATGTGCTGAGGCATTCTGGGATTGAATGTTTGGACAGCTGAAGGTAAACTTGGATTCAATTGTGAGTACAGGTGCTGAGATATCCTGGGATTGAATTGGTTTGGAGATGTGCTGAGGGATTCTGGGATTGAATTGGTTTGAACAAGTGCTGAGGTATTCTGGAATTGAATTGTTTTAGACAGGTGCTGAGGTATTCTGGGATTGAACTGTGAGGACAGGTGCTTCGTTATTCTGGGATTGAATTGCGTGGACAGGTGCTGAGGCATTCTGGGATTGAATTGTGAGGACAGATGCTCAGGTCTACTGGGATTCAATTGTGTGGACAGGTGCTGAGGTATTCTGTGATTGAATTGGTTTGGTCAGGTTCTGAGGTATTCTGGTATTGAATCATATGGTTGGGTGCTGCGGTACTCTGGGATTGAATTGTGTGGACAGGTGTTGAGCTATTCTGGGATGGAACTGGTTTGGACAGGTGCTGAGGTAATCTGGGATTGAATTGTGTGGACTGGTGCTGAAATATTCTGGGATTGAAATATGTGGACAGGTGTTGAGGTATACGGTGATTTAATTATGTGGACAGGTGCTGAGGTATTCTGGGATTGAATTGTGTGGTCAGGTGCTGATGTATTTTGGGATTGATTTGGGAGGACATGTGCTGAGGCATTCTGGGATTGAATGTTTGGACAGCTGAAGGTAAACTTGGATTCAATTGTGAGTACAGGTGCTGAGATATCCTGGGATTGAATTGGTTTGGAGATGTGCTGAGGGATTCTGGGATTGAATTGGTTTGAACAAGTGCTGAGGTATTCTGGAATTGAATTGTTTTAGACAGGTGCTGAGGTATTCTGGGATTGAACTGTGAGGACAGGTGCTTCGTTATTCTGGGATTGAATTGCGTGGACAGGTGCTGAGGCATTCTGGGATTGAATTGTGAGGACAGATGCTCAGGTCTACTGGGATTCAATTGTGTGGACAGGTGCTGAGGTATTCTGTGATTGAATTGGTTTGGTCAGGTTCTGAGGTATTCTGGTATTGAATCATGTGGTTGGGTGCTGCGGTGCTCTGGGATTGAATTGTGTGGACAGGTGTTGAGCTATTCTGGGATGGAACTGGTTTGGACAGGTGCTGAGGTAATCTGGGATTGAATTGTGTGGACTGGTGCTGAAATATTCTGGGATTGAAATATGTGGACAGGTGTTGAGGTATACGGTGATTTAATTATGTGGACAGGTGCTGAGGTATTCTGGGATTGAATTGTGTGGACAGGTGCTGAAGTATTCTGGGATTGAATTGTGTGGACAGGTGCTGAAGTATTCTGGGATTGAATTGTGTGGATAGGTGCTGAAGTATTCTGGGATTGAATTGTGTGGACAGGTGCTGAGGTATTCTGGGATTGATTTGGGATGACTGGTGCTGAGACATTCTGGGATTGAATGTTTGGACAGGTGAAGGTACTCTTTGATTCAATTGTGAGTACAGGTGCTGAGGTATTCTGGGATAGAATTGTATGGACAGGTGCTGATATATTCTGGGACTGAATGGTGTGGAGAGGTGCTGAGGTATTATGGGAATGAGTTGTGAGGACAGGAGCTGATGTATTGTGGGATTGAATTGTGTGGTCAGGTGCTGAGGTAATCTGTGATTGATTTGTGTGGACAGGTGCAGAGACATTCTGGGATTGAATTGGTTTGGACAGGTGCTGAGGTATTCTGGAATTGTATTGTCGAAACAGGTGATGAGGAATTCTGGAATTGAATTATGTGTAAAAGTGATGAAGTATTCTCGGACTGAATTGTGCAGACAATTGCTGAGGTATTCTGGGATTGAATGTGGGGACAGGTGCTGAGGTATTCATGAACTGAATTGGTTTGGGCAGGTGCATAGCCATTCTTGCATTGAATTGTGGGGACAGGTGCTGAGGTATTCTGGGATTGAATTGGCTTGCACAGTTGCTGAGGTATTGTGGGATTGGATTGGTTTGGACAGGTGCTGAGGTTTTATGGGATTCAATTGTGAGGACAGGTGCTGTGGTATTGTGGGATTGAATTGTGTTGACTGGTGTTGAGGTATTCTGGGATTGAATTGGATTGTACAGTTGCTGAGGTATTCTGGGATTGATTTGGGAGAACAGGTGCTGGGGTATTCTGGGGTTGAATTGTGTGGACAAGTGCTGAGGTATTTGGAATTGAATTGTGTGGACAGGTGCTGAAGTATTCTGGGATTGAATTGTGTGTTCAGGTGCTGAGGCATTCTGGGATTGAATTGGTTTGTACAGGTGCTGTGGTATTCTGGCATTGAATTGTGTGGTCAGGTGCTGAGGTGATCTGGAATTTATTTGTGTGGACAGGTGCTGATGTATTCTGGGATTGAATTGTGTTGACAGGTGCTGAGGTATTCTAGAATTGAATTGTGAGAACAGGTGATGTATTCTGGGATTGAATTGTGTTGACAGGTGCTGAGATATTCTGGGATTGAATTGATGTGGACAGCTGCTGAGTTATTCTGGGATTCAAATGGGTCAACGGGTGCTGAGGTGTTCTGGGATTGACTTGGTTTGGACATTTGCTGAGGTATTCTGGGATTGAACTGTGTGGACAGGTGCTGAGGTACTCTGAGACTGAATAGGGTTAGACAGGTGATGAGGTATTCTGGGATTGAATTGTGTGGACAGGTGTTGTGGTATTCTGGAATTGAATTGTGGGGACAGGTGCTGAGTTATTCTGGGAATGAATTATGTGGTCAGATGCTGCGGTATTCTGGGATTGAATTATGTAGACAGGTGTTGAGATATTCTGGGTTTGAACTGGTTTGGACAGGTGCTGAGGTATTCTGGGATTGAATTGTGTGGACAGGTGATGAGTTATTCTGGAATTGAATTGTGTGGGCAGGTGATGAGTTATTCTGGGATTGAATTTTGTGGTCAGGTGCTGAGATATTCTGGGATTGAATTGTATGGACAGGTGCTGAGGTATTCTGGGATTGAACTGGTTTGGACAGTTGCTGAGGTATTCGGGGATTAAATTGTGTGGACAAATGCTGAGGTATTCTGGGATTGAATTGTGTGGATAGCGGCTGAAGTATTCTGGGATTGAATTGTGTGGACAGGTGCCGAGGTATTCTGGGATTGATTTCAGATGACTGGAGCTGAGGCATTCTGGAACTAAATGTATGGACTGGTGAAGGTACTCTTGGATTCAATTGTTAATACAGGTGCTGAGATATTCTGGGATGGAATTGGTTTGGACAGGGGCTGAGGTATTCTGGGATTGATTTCAGATGACTGGAGCTGAGGCATTCTGGGCCTAAATGTATGGACAGGTGAAGGTACTCTTGGATTCAATTGTTAATACAGGTGCTGAGATATTCTGGGATGGAATTGGTTTGGACAGGGGCTGAGGTATTCTGGGATTGAATTGGTTTAGACAGGTGCTGAGGATTTCTGGGATTGAATTGGTTTGGACAGGTGCTGAGGTTTTCTGGGGTTCAATTGTGAGGGCAGGTGCTGAGGTTTTCTGGGATTCAATTGTGAGGACAGGTGCTGAGGAATTCTGGGATTGAATTGTGAGGACAGGTGCTGATGTATGCTGGGATTTGTTTGGGCACACTGGAGCTGAGGCATTCTGGGAATGAATGCTTGGACAGGTGAATGTTCTCTTGGATTCAATTGTGAGTACAGGGGCTGAGCTATTTTGGGATTGTATTGGTTTGGACAGGTGCTGAGGTTTTCTGGGATTGAATTGGCTTTAACAGGTGCTGATGTTCTCTGGGGTTCAATTGTGAGGACAGGTGCTGTGGTATTCAGGATTGAATTGTGTTGACAGGTGTTGAGGTATTCTGGGATTGAATATGTTTGGACAGGTGCTGAGGTTTTCTGGGATTCAATTGTGAGGACAGGTGCTGTGGTATTCTGGGATTGAATTGTGTTGACTGGTGTTGAGGTATTCTGGGATTGGATTGGTTTGGACAGGTGCTGAGGTACTCTGGGATTGAATTGTGAGGACAGGTGCTGAGTTATACTGGGATTGAATTGTGTGGTCAGGTGCTGATGCATTCTGGGATTGAATTTGTTTGGACAGGTGCTGAGGTATTCTGGGATTGAATTGTGTGGTCAGGTGCTGAGGTATTCTGAGATTGAATTGGTTTGGACAGGTGCTGAGGTATTCTGGAATTGAATTGTGTCGTCAGGTGCTGAGGTATTGTGGGATTGAATTGGTTTGGACAGGTGCTGAGGTATTCAGGAAATGAATTGTGTGGACAGTTGCTGAGGTATTCTGGGTTTGAAGTATGTGGACAGGTGCTGAGGTATTCTGGAAATGAATTGGTTTGGCCAAGTGCTGAGATATCCTGTGATTGAATTGTGTGGACAGGTGCTGAGGTATTCTGGGATTGAATTGGTTTGGACAGGTGCTGAGGTATTCTGGGAATGAATTATGTGGTCAGATGCTGCGGTATTCTGGGATTGAATTGTGTAGACAGGTGTTGAGATATTCTGGGTTTGAACTGGTTTGGACAGGTGCTGAGGTATTCTGGGATTGAATTGTGTGGACAGGTGATGAGTTATTCTGGAATTGAATTGTGTGGGCAGGTGATGAGTTATTCTGGGTTTGAATTTTGTGGTCAGGTGCTGAGATATTCTGGGATTGAATTGTATGGACAGGTGCTGAGGTATTCTGGGATTGAACTGGTTTGGACAGTTGCTGAGGTATTCGGGGATTAAATTGTGTGGACAAATGCTGAGATATTCTGGGATTGAATTGTGTGGATAGCGGCTGAAGTATTCTGGGATTGAATTGTGTGGACAGGTGCCGAGGTATTCTGGGATTGATTTCAGATGACTGGAGCTGAGGCATTCTGGGACTAAATGTATGGACTGGTGAAGGTACTCTTGGATTCAATTGTTAATACAGGTGCTGAGATATTCTGGGATGGAATTGGTTTGGACAGGGGCTGAGGTATTCTGGGATTGATTTCAGATGACTGGAGCTGAGGCATTCTGGGACTAAATGTATGGACAGGTGAAGGTACTCTTGGATTCAATTGTTAATACAGGTGCTGAGATATTCTGGGATGGAATTGGTTTGGACAGGGGCTGAGGTATTCTGGGATTGAATTGGTTTGGACAGGTGCTGAGGTTTTCTGGGATTGAATTGGTTTGGACAGGTGCTGAGGTTTTCTGGGGTTCAATTGTGAGGACAGGTGCTGAGGTATTCTGGGATTGAATTGTGAGGACAGGTGCTGATGTATGCTGGGATTTATTTGGGCACACTGGAGCTGAGGCATTCTGGGAATGAATGCTTGGACAGGTGAATGTTCTCTTGGATTCAATTGTGAGTACAGGGGCTGAGCTATTTTGGGATTGTATTGGTTTGGACAGGTGCTGAGGTTTTCTGGGATTGAATTGGCTTTAACAGGTGCTGATTTTCTCTGGGGTTCAATTGTGAGGACAGGTGCTGTGGTATTCAGGATTGAATTGTGTTGACAGGTGTTGAGGTATTCTGGGATTGAATATGTTTGGACAGGTGCTGAGGTATTCTGGGATTGAATTGGTTTGGACAGGTGCTGTGGTTTTCTGGGATTCAATTGTGAGGACAGGTGATGGGGTATTCTGGGATTGAATTGTGTTCACTGGTGTTGAGGTATTCTGGGATTGGATTGGTTTGGACAGGTGCAGAGGTATTCTGGGATTGAATTGTGAGGACAGGTACTGAGGTATACTGGGATTGAATTGTGTGGTCAGGTGCTGATGCATTCTGAGATTGAATTGGTTTGGACAGGTGCTGAGGTATTCTGGGATTGAATTGGTTTGGACAGGTGCTGAGGTATTCAGGAAATGAATTGTGTTGACAGTTGCTGAGGTATTCTGGGATTGACGTATGTGGGCAGGTGCTGAGGCATTCTGTGATTGATTTGTGTGGACAGGTGCTGAGGTATTCTGGCATTGAATTATCTAGGCAGGTGCTGAGGTATTATTGGAATGTATTGTGAGGACAGGTGCTGCGGTCTTCTGGGATTGCATTTTGTGGACAGGTGCTGAGGTATTCTGTGATTGAATTGTGAGGACTAGTCTTGAGGTTTTCAAAACTGAATTGTGTGGACAGGTGCTGAGGTATTCTGGGATTGAATTGTCTGGTCAGGTGCTGAGGCATTCTGGGATTCATTTGGTTTGGACAGGTGCTGAGGTATTCTGTGATTGAATCTTTTGGTCAGGAGGTGCTGTGTTATTGTGGGATTGATTTGTGTGGACAGGTGCGGAGATATTCTGCGATTGAATTGGTTTGGAAAGGTGCTGAGGTATTCTGGGATTGAATTGTATGGGCAGGTGATGAGGTATTCTCGGATTGAACTGGTTTGGACTGTTGCAGTGGTATTCTGGGATTGAATTGTATGGACAGGTGCTGAAGTAGTCTGGGACTGAATGGTGTGGAGAGGTGCTGATGTATTCTAGGATTGAATTGTGTGGTCATGTGCTGAGGTATTCTGGGATTGAATTGGTTTGGACAGGTGCTGCGATATTCTGGGATTGAATTGTGTGGTCAGGTGCTGATGTATTTTGGGATTGATTTGGGAGGACATGTGCTGAGGCATTCTGGGATTGAATGTTTGGACAGCTGAAGGTAAACTTGGATTCAATTGTGAGTACAGGTGCTGAGATATCCTGGGATTGAATTGGTTTGGAGATGTGCTGAGGGATTCTGGGATTGAATTGGTTTGAACAAGTGCTGAGGTATTCTGGAATTGAATTGTTTTAGACAGGTGCTGAGGTATTCTGGGATTGAACTGTGAGGACAGGTGCTTCGTTATTCTGGGATTGAATTGCGTGGACAGGTGCTGAGGCATTCTGGGATTGAATTGTGAGGACAGATGCTCAGGTCTACTGGGATTCAATTGTGTGGACAGGTGCTGAGGTATTCTGTGATTGAATTGGTTTGGTCAGGTTCTGAGGTATTCTGGTATTGAATCATGTGGTTGGGTGCTGCGGTACTCTGGGATTGAATTGTGTGGACAGGTGTTGAGCTATTCTGGGATGGCACTGGTTTGGACAGGTGCTGAGGTAATCTGGGATTGAATTGTGTGGACTGGTGCTGAAATATTCTGGGATTGAAATATGTGGACAGGTGTTGAGGTATACGGTGATTTAATTATGTGGACAGGTGCTGAGGTATTCTGGGATTGAATTGTGTGGACAGGTGCTGAAGTATTCTGGGATTGAATTGTGTGGACAGGTGCTGAAGTATTCTGGGATTGAATTGTGTGGATAGGTGCTGAAGTATTCTGGGATTGAATTGTGTGGACAGGTGCTGAGGTATTCTGGGATTGATTTGGGATGACTGGTGCTGAGACATTCTGGGATTGAATGTTTGGACAGGTGAAGGTACTCTTTGATTCAATTGTGAGTACAGGTGCTGAGGTATTCTGGGATAGAATTGTATGGACAGGTGCTGATATATTCTGGGACTGAATGGTGTGGAGAGGTGCTGAGGTATTATGGGAATGAATTGTGAGGACAGGAGCTGATGTATTGTGGGATTGAATTGTGTGGTCAGGTGCTGAGGTAATCTGTGATTGATTTGTGTGGACAGGTGCAGAGACATTCTGGGATTGAATTGGTTTGGACAGGTGCTGAGGTATTCTGGAATTGTATTGTCGAAACAGGTGATGAGGAATTCTGGAATTGAATTATGTGTAAAAGTGATGAAGTATTCTCGGACTGAATTGTGCAGACAATTGCTGAGGTATTCTGGGATTGAATGTGGGGACAGGTGCTGAGGTATTCATGGACTGAATTGGTTTGGGCAGGTGCATAGCCATTCTTGCATTGAATTGTGGGGACAGGTGCTGAGGTATTCTGGGATTGAATTGGCTTGCACAGTTGCTGAGGTATTGTGGGATTGGATTGGTTTGGACAGGTGCTGAGGTTTTATGGGATTCAATTGTGAGGACAGGTGCTGTGGTATTGTGGGATTGAATTGTGTTGACTGGTGTTGAGGTATTCTGGGATTGAATTGGATTGTACAGTTGCTGAGGTATTCTGGGATTGATTTGGGAGAACAGGTGCTGGGGTATTCTGGGGTTGAATTGTGTGGACAAGTGCTGAGGTATTTGGAATTGAATTGTGTGGACAGGTGCTGAAGTATTCTGGGATTGAATTGTGTGTTCAGGTGCTGAGGCATTCTGGGATTGAATTGGTTTGTACAGGTGCTGAGGTATTCTGGCATTGAATTGTGTGGTCAGGTGCTGAGGTGATCTGGAATTTATTTGTGTGGACAGGTGCTGATGTATTCTGGGATTGAATTGTGTTGACAGGTGCTGAGGTATTCTGGAATTGAATTGTGAGAACAGGTGATGTTTTCTGGGATTGAATTGTGTTGACAGGTGCTGAGATATTCTGGGATTGTATTGATTTGGACAGCTGCTGAGTTATTCTGGGATTCAAATGGGTCAACGGGTGCTGAGGTGTTCTGGGATTGACTTGGTTTGGACATTTGCTGAGGTATTCTGGGATTGAACTGTGTGGACAGGTGCTGAGGTACTCTGGGACTGAATAGGGTTAGACAGGTGATGAGGTATTCTGGGATTGAATTGTGTGGACAGGTGTTGTGGTATTCTGGAATTGAATTGTGGGGACAGGTGCTGAGTTATTCTCTGATTGAATTGGTTTGGATAGGGGCTGAGGTATTTTGGATTGAATTGTGTGGACAGGTGCTGAGGTATTCTGTGATTGATTTGGGTGGACAGGTGCTGAGGTACTCTTGGATTGAATTGGTTTGAACAGGTGCATAGTAATTCCGGGATTGAATTGTGTGGACAGGTGCTGGGCTATTCTGCAATTGAATTGTGGTGACAGGTGCTGAGGTATTCTGGGACTGAATTGGTTTGGACAGGTGTTGTGAGATTCTTGGTTTGAATGGTGTGGACAGGTGCTGAGGTATTCTGGGATTGAATTGTGAGAACAGGTGATGTATTCTGGGATTGAATTGTGTTGACAGGTGCTGAGATATTCTGGGATTGAATTGGTTTGTACAGCTGCTGAGGTATTCTGGGATTGCAATGTGTGGACAGGTGCTGAGTTATTCTGGGATTCAAATGGGTCAACTGGTGCTGAAGTATTCTGGGATTGAATTGGTTTGGACAGTTGCTGAGGTGTTCTGGGATTGAATTGTGTGGACAGTTGCTGAGGTACTTTGGGACTGAATAGGTTTAGACAGGTGCTGAGGTATTCTGGGATTGAATTGTGTGGACAGGTGCTGAGGAATTCTTGAATTGAATTGTTGGGACAGGTGCTGATTTATTCTTGGATTGAATTGGTTTGTACAGGGGCTGATGTATTTTGGATTGAATTGTGTGGTCAGGTGCTGAGGTACTCTGGGATTGAATTGGTTTGGACAAGTGCTGAGGAATTCTGGGATTGTATTGTGTGGACAGGTGCTGGCCTATTCTGTAATTGAATTGTGGCATCAGGTGCTGAGGTATTCTGGGACTGAATTGGTTTGGACAGGTGTTGAGGTATTCTTGGATTGAATTGTGTGGACATGTGCTGAGGTATTCTGGGATTGATTTGGGTGGACAGGTGCTGAGGTATTCTGGGAATGAATTGGTTTGGACAGGTTCTGAGGTATTCTTGGATTGAATTGTGTGGACATGTGCTGAGGTATTCTGGGATTGATTTGGGTGGACAGGTGCCGAGGTATTCTGGGATTGATTTCAGATGACTGGAGCTGAGGCATTCTGGGACTAAATGTATGGACTGGTGAAGGTACTCTTGGATTCAATTGTTAATACAGGTGCTGAGATATTCTGGGATGGAATTGGTTTGGACAGGGGCTGAGGTATTCTGGGATTGATTTCAGATGACTGGAGCTGAGGCATTCTGGGACTAAATGTATGGACAGGTGAAGGTACTCTTGGTTTCAATTGTTAATACAGGTGCTGAGATATTCTGGGATGGAATTGGTTTGGACAGGGGCTGAGGTATTCTGGGATTGAATTGGTTTAGACAGGTGCTGAGGTTTTCTGGGATTGAATTGGTTTGGACAGGTGCTGAGGTTTTCTGGGGTTCAATTGTGAGGACAGGTGCTGAGGTTTTCTGGGATTCAATTGTGAGGACAGGTGCTGAGGTATTCTGGGATTGAATTGTGAGGACAGGTGCTGATGTATGCTGGGATTTATTTGGGCACACTGGAGCTGAGGCATTCTGGGAATGAATGCTTGGACAGGTGAATGTTCTCTTGGATTCAATTGTGAGTACAGGGGCTGAGCTATTTTGGGATTGTATTGGTTTGGACAGGTGCTGATGTATTCTAGGATTGAATTGTTTGGTCAGGTGCTGAGGCATTCTGGGATTGAATTGGTTTGGACAGGTGCTGAGATATTCTGGGATTGAATTGTGTGGTCAGGTGCTGATGTATTTTGGGATTGATTTGTTAGGACATGTGCTGAGGCATTCTGGGATTGAATGTATGGACAGGTGACGGTACACTTGGATTCAATTGTGAGTACAGGTGCTGAGATATTCTGGGATTGAATTGGTTTGGAGATGTGCTGAGGGATTCTGGGATTGAATTGGTTTGAACAGGTGCTGAGGTATTCTGGAAATAAATTGGTTTGGACAGGTTCTGAGGTATTCTGGGATTGAACTGTGAGGACAGGTGCTTCGTTATTCTGGGATTAAATTGCGTGGACAGGTGCTGAGGCATTCTGGGATTGAATTGTGAGGACAGATGCTCAGTGTTGTGTATGTACCTTTAAGAGAATAACTGGTCTCAGACTGCAGTACCGGCAGTGACCACCCCTGTATAAAAGGTGCTAGTGAGCCTCTGTTGTTTTCAGTTTCACTATTGACTTCCACCAGTAAAAACTTGTTTTGTTCAACTCCTGCTGTCCGTGTCCCAATCATTCACGGACATAATACTGGCGACGAGGATGGGATACGAACCTATCTAAAGTCTGCACCACCTCCTGGGGTCCATTCCTACAGCGAAGTGAGCAGAGGTCGAGGCCAGAAAGAAAAGAAAGTAAGAGGCAGTAGAAACGGGCGTCGACCGTGGGCATCCGCCCTGTGTTGCGGAGTTGAAGATTGCTGGAGAAGCTGTCGGAAGCGGGGCCTGGTTCCTGTCGACGGTGCTTCAGCTAATCGGGCTGGTGGCAGGTAGTGCACTGATCATTCCTGGGCTGCGGCGGTCGCGAACTCGAGTGGGTGGTTTGCAACGGGGCCGAGCAGTGTAGTCGGGAAGAAGAGAGAGAGAGGGTGGAGCACACAGGGCGTGGCCGGTGCTACGAAGCCGGGCTGCGTATAGACCCAAGAAGAGTCCCACAGGGTTGTTCCACGACGGAAAAATAATGAAAAAAAAAGAAATATTAAACGCGCAAGAAACCGCGAGGAGCTGCAGGTTGCAACGGGAACTGTGGAAAGCAGTGCTAGCAACAGCGGGGAAGAAGGCAAAGCGTGGGAGGTGCCATCTTAATCAGCGGGGAAGAAGGCAAAGCGCGGGAGGCGCCATTTTAGATTTGCAAGATGCCGAAGACTGGCTGTATCACTGCTTTTGATAAGACAATAGAGGACTGGACCACGTATGTGGAAAGAGTCGAAGTATATTTTGAGGCAAACGAAATAGCTGAGGAGAAAAAGGCATCGATATTGCTAAACTTAATGGGCGCTAGAACGTACGGCCTATTGCGGGACCTGATTACTCCAGCCAAACCGAAGGCGAAGAGTTTTAACGAAATTGTTGCTGTCCTACAGGAACACCTAAACCCTGCACCGCTGTTGATAGCAGAAAGATTTAAATTCCACAGGAGAACTCAGCATAAAGATGAGAGCAATGCTGAGTACTTTACGGAACTACAAAAGCTATCAAAGCACTGCCAGTTTGGAGCAGGACTGGCAGATACCCTACGGGACAAATTTGTCTGTGGACTCCTGAGTGAAAGAACACAGAAGAAGTTACTCTCAGAGAAAGAGCTGACGCTAGATAAGGCTTTCAGCGTGCAGAAATTCAACAAAAACCACAGGAATACGGCACCCACGAAATGACACGGGGATTTGCAAAATGTTATCGCTGCGGCAGAACTAACCATGATCAGAAGGACTGCTGGTCCAAAGACAAAATATGCAGGCAATGCGGGAAGATGGGACACATTGCATGAGTTTGCAGGTCTGGGAAGAAGACCAGCGACAACAAAAAGGCTACTAAGGAACCGTACAAGAAAGTACAAAAGATGACGGACAGTAGTTCCGAAGACCAGATGAGCGATAGTGAATCCGGGAACAGGAGACTAAGCTGTCTC
Source organism: Somniosus microcephalus (assembly GCF_052327205.1). Taxonomy (NCBI): domain Eukaryota; kingdom Metazoa; phylum Chordata; class Chondrichthyes; order Squaliformes; family Somniosidae; genus Somniosus; species Somniosus microcephalus. Next base: position 182,955,809 of record NC_140992.1, read on the forward strand.
AAACTTCACAATGTAATCGCAAATGAGGATCGCCGAACCATTTGGGTCACCCTCACGATAGCAGGGTCCCAAGTTAAAATGGAATTGGATACAGCATCAGCGCTAACCGTCATGAATCGATGAGACTACGAGCGGCTATTTTCACACATACCCTTGAGAGAGACATCCATCATCTTGACGACATATACGGGGCAAAAAGTACACCCCAGAGGAAAAATAAGGGTGCCTGTCGAATACAAGGGCAAGAAAATATGGAAATTGTATCTCTACATACTGCCAAATGGTGGACCACCGTTATTGGGACGGGAATGGATCAGGAAGATAAACTTAGATTGGCACTCCATTCATGCAATGACGGTGGACGGTAAAAAAGATGAAGACGTCACTCCTGGACGATTGTCAACAATCTTAGCTAACGCCAAAGAGGTATTTCAACAAGAACTGGGCACGCTTAAAGGCGTAACCGCCTTGATAAAAATAGAAGAGAATGCAGTTCCCAAGTTTTTCAAAGCAAGACCGGTACCATATGCAATTCGCCCAGCCGTCGAGGCAGAGCTGGTGAATATGGAGAAGGCAGGCGTGTTGTCTAAGGTCGACTGGAGCGAGTGGGTGACACCCATCCTACCTGTCATGAAGAAAACGTTAAGCAATAAGTCCAGGGAGCCAAGGAAGATTCGTATCTGTGGGGATTTCAAGGTGACGGTAAACTCAGTCCTTCACACAGTACAATATCCTCTTACAAGGATAGAAGATATCTTCGCCTCACTGTCTGGAGGGAAGCATTTTACAAAAATTGACCTAGCACAAGCATATTTGCAGATGGAGGTTGAAGAATCCGCTAGGAAGTATCTCACGATAAACACTCACAAAGGTCTTTACCAGTATCATTGATTGGTATTCGGAGTAGCATCGGCTCCGGCGATATGGCAAAGAGCGATGGAACAAGCCCTGCAAGGGATTCCGGGGACTCAGTGTTACTTGGACGACATCCTTGTGACAGGTGAAGATGACAGTGAACACCTTAACAACCTAGAACAGGTGCTCACTAGACTACGGGAACATGGGCTGCGAGCCAACCGCCCCAAGTGCGAGTTTTTTAAGAAACAGATATCGTATTGTGGCCACGTGATTGATGAAGAGGGGTTACATAAGTCCCCTGACAAAATTGAAGCAGTTGTTAAGGCCCCAGCGCCTGAAAATGTGTCGCAACTGAGGTCATTCCTCGGATTGGTGAATTACTACCATAAGTTTTTGCCGAATTTGTCGACAATTCTGCACCCACTGAACGCCCTGCTACGAATGGGAGTAGCATGGGAATGGAGCAATGATTGTAAGCGGGCTTTTCAGAAGAGTAAGGACTTAATCACTTCAAGGGAAGTATTGGCTCACTACAACAAGGCACTGCCGATCAGATTGGCGTGTGATGCGTCTCCCTACGGCATTGGGGCGGTATTGTCACATGAATTCCTTGATGGTTTAGAGAGGCCGATAGCTTTTGCGTCATGCTCGTTAACTTCTGCCGAGTGTAACTGCACCCAGATTGACAGAGAGGCCCTCAGCCTAGTGTGGGGGGTGAAGAAGTTCAATCACTACCTGCACAGTCAAAAATTTACTCTACCAACCGACCATCAACCTGTTGCCTCCATTTTCAACCCTCAGAAGGGCGTACCGATAATGACAGCACAACGGCTGCAGAGGTGGTCCCTTTTCCTAGGGGCACACCAATATGACATCGAGTACAAAGGAACTAAACAGCATGGGAATGCTGATGGATTGTCACGCCTACCGTTGCCGACGGTGGAAGAAGAAGACCTTGCAGTGGATCCAATGGAGTTATTCCACTCGACCATAGTCGAACGTCTCCCTGTGACGAATGCAAACATAGAAAAGGAAACACGTAATGACCCGACACTATCACGGGTCTATGATTTACCGGTGAGGGGGTGGCCAGCATATGGCGATCCACTGCTGCCAGCATTCTCGCCGAGAAGAGAACAGCTGTCAGTGTGCAGAGGAACCTTGATGTGTGGATCCAGAGTAGTAATTCCACCTACGTTGACGGATAGAGTGCTCAATGAGCTTCATGAGGGTCATCTGGGTGGGGTAAAAATGAAGAACTTAGCCAGAGCTTTTGTGTGGTGTCCGGGAATCGATAGAGAAATCGAAGAGATGACCAAGAGCTGTGCAGGATGCCAGAAGGTCCAAAACGCCCCACCACAAGCTCCTCTGCATCCATGGGAGTGGCCCTCATCTCCATGGCAAAGGGTGCACATTGATTTTGCTGGTCCCTTCATGGACTCGATGTTTTTAATTGCGGTGGATGCACATTCAAAGTGGCCAGAGGTAATAAAAATGTCCTCAACCACCACGGAAAAAACTATCACAGTTTTACGAACCATATTCGCCAGGAATGGGCTGCCTGAGCAGATTTGCTCTGACAATGGACCACAGTTTGTGTCTGAAGAGTTCCAGAGGTTCTTAAAGAACAATGGTGTTAAGCATTACACATCTGCCCCATATCATCCAGCCACTAATGGATTGGCTGAGAGGTTTGTCCAAACATTCAAGAAAGCTATCAAGGCAATGTGTAATGAAGATATACCCCTACAACACAAGGTGGAAAAATTCTTGTTTGCCTACCGGAATGCGACACATGCGGTTACCAACCAAACTCCAGCCATGATGTTCTTCAATCGAAGACTACGATGCTGCTTGGATTTGGTTAAGCCAAACGTCCGAATAGATGTGGAGAAGAAGCAGTTTCAAAATATGAATGAAAGGACGACCAGGAGTTTTAAGATAGGTCAACCAGTTTTGGCCCGGGACTACCGCACTGAGAAATGGCAGCCAGGAACGATTTGTACACGGCAAGGACCTCTCATGTATACCGTGGACGTTGGAGAGAGCATTGTAAGACGCCATGCTGACCAGATTCTAGAGTCACTGGAAAACGTCAACTCCACACCACGATCTGATACACCTGGCAATGAAATCGACGTACCAATTGCAGCTACCGCAGAACTGGTGATATTGGAAGCAGATGAACCAGACAACGACATTGATCCTGACTCAACATTGCCAGAAGAACCTGATACCCCAAAGAGGCGTTACGCAGACAGAATCAGGAAGGCTCCTCAAAGACTGAACTTATAATTGCTTAAACTTAACCAATGTATCTAGCAACCGTAATTGTGATTGTAATTAGTTATCATTTAGTTGTTAAATGAATGTTATGTACTGTTTATCTAAAAGGGGAGGAATTGTTGTGTATGTACATTTAAGAGAATAACTGGTCTCAGACTGCAGTACCGGAGTGACCACCCCTGTATAAAAGGCGCTAGTGAGCCTCTGTTGTTTTCAGTTTCACTATTGACTTCCACCAGTAAAGACATGTTTTGTTCAGCTCCTGCTGTCCGTGTCCCAATCATTCACGGACATGATACTCAGGTCTACTCAGATTCAATTGTGTGGACAGTTGCTGAGGTATTCTGGGATTGAATTGGCTTGGACAGGTGCTGAGTTATTCTGGTATTGAATCGTGTGGTCAGGTGCTGCGGTATTCTGGGATTGAATTGTGTGGACAGGTGTTGAGGTATTCTGGGATTGAACAGGTTTGGACAGGTGCTGAGGTAATCTGGGATTGAATTGTGTGGACTGGTGCTGAGATATTCTGGGATTGAAATATGTGGACAGGTGCTGAGGTATTCGGGGATTGAATTATGTGGACAGGTGCTGAGGTATTCTGGGATTGAATTGTGTGGACAGGTGCTGAGGTATTCGGGATTGAATTGTATGAGCAGGTGCTGAGGTATTCTGGGATTGAACTGGTTTGGACTGTTGCTGTGGTATTCTGGGATTAAATAGTGTGGACAGGTGCTGAGGTATTCTGGGATTGAATTGTGTGGACAGGTGCTGATGTACTCTGGGATTGAATTGTGTGGACAGGTGCTGAGGTATTCTGGGATTGATTTGGGACGACAGGTGCTGAGACATTCTGGGATTGAATGTTTGGACAGGTGAAGGTACTCTTTGATTCAATTGTGAGTACAGGTGCTGAGATATTCTGGGATTGAATTGGTTTGGAGAGGCGCTGAGGTATTCTGGGATTGAATTCTATGGACAGGTGCTGAGGTATTCTGGGATTGAATTGTATGGACAGGTATTGATGTGTTCTGGGACTGAATGGTGTGGAGAGGTGCTGAGTTATTCTGGGATTGAATTGTGTGGAGAGGCGCTGAGGCATTCTGGGAATGAAGTGTGAGGACAGGAGCTGATGTATTGTGGGATTGAATTGTGTGGTCAGGTGCTGAGGTAATCTGGGATTGATTTGTGTGGACAGGTGCGGAGATATTCTGGGATTGAATTGGTTTGGACAGGTGCTGAGGTATTCTGGAATTGCATTGTGAAAACAGGTGATGAGGAATTCTGGAATTGAATTATGTGGAAAAGTGATGAAGTATTCAAGGACTGAATTGTGCGGACAATTGCTGAGGTATTCTGGGATTGAATTGTGGGGACAGGTGCTGAGGTATTCTGGGATTGAATTGGTTTGTACAGGTGCTGAGGTATTCTGGGATTGAATTGGTTTGAACAGGTGCTGAGGTTTTATGGGATTCAATTGTGAGGACAGGTGCTGTGGTATTGTGGGATTAAATTGTGTTGACATGTTTTGAGGTATTCTGGGATTAAATTGGATTGTACAGTTGCTGAGGTATTCTGGGATTGAATTGGGAGAACAGGTGCTGAGGTATTCTGGGATTGAATTGTGTGGTCAGGTGCTGAGGCATTCTGGGATTCAATTGTGTGGATAAGTGCTGAGGTATTCGGAATTGAATTGTGTGGACAGGTGCAGAGGTATTCTGGGATTGAATTGTGTGGTCAGGTGCTGAGGCATTCTGGAATTGAATTGGTTTATACAGGTGCTGAGGTATTCTGGGATTGAATTGTGTGGTCAGGTGCTGAGGTGGTCTGGAATTTATTTGTGTGGACAGGTGCTGTGGTATTCTGCGATTGAATTGGTTTGGACAGGTGCTGAGGTATTCTGGAATTAAATTGTGAGAATAGGTGATGTATTCTGGGATTGAATTGTGTGGACAGGTGCTGAGATATTCTGGGATTGAATTGGTTTGGACAGCTACTGAGGTATTCTGGGATTGCATTGTGTGGACAGGTGCTGAGTTATTCTGGGATTCAAATGGGTCAACAGGTGCTGAGGCATTCTGGGATTAAATTGGTTTGGACATTTGCTGAGGTATTCTGGGATTGAATTGTGTGGACAGGTGCTGAGGTACTCTGGGACTGAATAGGTTAGACAGGTGCTGAGGTATTCTGGGATTGAATTGTGTTGCCAGGTGCTGTGGTATTCTGGAATTGAATTGTGGGGACAGGTGCTGAGTTATTCTCGGATTGAATTGGTTTTGTCAGAGGCTGAGGTATTTTGGATTGAATTGTGTGGACAGCTGCTGAGGTATTCTGGGATTGATTTGGGTGGACAGGTGCTGAGGTACTCTTGGATTGAATTGGTTTGGACAGGTGCTGAGATATTCTTGGATTGAATGGTGTGGACAGGTGCTGAGGTATTCTGGGATTGATTTGGGTGGACAGGTGCTGAGATATTCTGGGAATGAATTGGTTTGGACAGGTGCTGAGCTATTCTGGGATTGAATTATAAAGACAGGTGCTGAGGCATTCTGGGATTGAATTCTGTGGACAGGTCCTGAGGTATTCTCGGATTGAATTGTGAGGTCAGTTGCTGAGGTATTCTGGGATTGAATTGTGTGGTAAGGTGCTGAGTTATTCTGTGATTGAATTGGTTTGGACAGGTGCTGAGGTATTCTGGGATTGAATTGTGTGGTCAGGTGATGAGGTTTTCTGGGATTGATTTGGGAGGACATGTGCTGAGGCATTCTGGGATTGAATGTTTGGACAGGTGAAGGTACACTTGGATTCAATTGTGAGTACAGGTGCTGAGATATTCTGGGATTGAATTGGTTTGGACAGGTGCTGAGGTTTTATGGGATTCAATTGTGAGGACAGGTGCTGTGGTATTGTGGGATTAAATTGTGTTGACATGTTTTGAGGTATTCTGGGATTAAATTGGATTGTACAGTTGCTGAGGTATTCTGGGATTGAATTGGGAGAACAGGTGCTGAGGTATTCTGGGATTGAATTGTGTGGTCAGGTGCTGAGGCATTCTGGGATTCAATTGGTTTGGACAGGTGCTGAGGTATTCTGGGATTGAATTGTGTGGATAAGTGCTGAGGTATTCGGAATTGAATTGTGTGGACAGATGCAGAGGTATTCTGGGATTGAATTGGTTTGTACAGGTGCTGAGGTATTCTGGGATTCAATTGTGTGGTCAGGTGCTGAGGTGGTCTGGAATTTATTTGTGTGGGCAGGTGCTGTGGTATTCTGCGATTGAATTGGTTTGGACAGGTGCTGAGGTATTCTGGAATTAAATTGTGAGAATAGGTGATGTATTCTGGGATTGAATTGTGTGGACAGGTGCTGAGGTACTCTGGGACTGAATAGGTTAGACAGGTGCTGAGGTATTCTGGGATTGAATTGTGTTGCCAGGTGCTGTGGTATTCTGGAATTGAATTGTGGGGACAGGTGCTGAGTTTATCTCGGATTGATTTGGTTTTGTCAGAGGCTGAGGTATTTTGGATTGAATTGTGTGGACAGCTGCTGAGGTATTCTGGGATTGATTTGGGTGGACAGGTGCTGAGGTACTCTTGGATTGAATTGGTTTGGACAGGTGCTGAGGAATTCCGGGATTGAGTTGTGTGGAGAGGTGCTGGGATATTCTGGAATTGAATTGTGGCGACAGGTGCTGAGGCATTCTGGGACTGAATTGGTTTGGACAGGTGTTGAGATATTCTTGGATTGAATGGTGTGGACAGGTGCTGAGGTATTCTGGGATTGATTTGGGTGGACAGGTGCTGAGATATTCTGGGAATGAATTGGTTTGGACAGGTGCTGAGCTATTCTGGGATTGAATTATAAAGACAGGTGCTGAGGTATTCTGGGATTGAATTCTGTGGACAGGTCCTGAGGTATTCTCGGATTGAATTGTGAGGTCAGTTGCTGAGGTATTCTGGGATTGAATTGTGTGGTAAGGTGCTGAGTTATTCTGTGATTGAATTGGTTTGGACAGGTGCTGAGGTATTCTGGGATTGAATTGTGTGGTCAGGTGATGAGGTTTTCTGGGATTGATTTGGGAGGACATGCGCTGAGGCATTCTGGGATTGAATGTTTGGACAGGTGAAGGTACACTTGGATTCAATTGTGAGTACAGGTGCTGAGATATTCTGGGATTGAATTGGTTTGGAGAGGTGCTGAGGGATTCTGGGATTGAATTGGTTTGAACAGGTGCAGAGGTATTCTGGAAATGAATTGGTTTGGACAGTTGCTGAGGTATTCTGGGATTGAACTGTGAGGACAGGTGCTGTGTTATTCTGGGATTGAATTGTGAGGACAGATGCTGAGGTATACTGGGATTCAATTGCGTGGACAGGTGCTGAGGTCTTCTGGGACTGAATTGGTTTGGACAGTTGCTGAGGTATTCTGGGATTGAATTGTATGGACAGGTGCTGGGCTATTCTGGAATTGAATTGTTTTGGACAGTTGCTGAGGTATTCTGGGATTGAATTGAATGGACAGGTGCTGGGCTATTCTGGAATTGAATTGTGGTGACAGGTGCTGAGGTATTCTGGGAATCAATTGGTTTGGACAGGAGCTGAGCTATTCTGAGATTGAATTGTATGGACAGGTGCTGAGCTATTCTGGGATTGAATTGTGTGGACATTTGCTGAGGTATTCTGGGATTGAATGGTGAGGTCAGGTGCTGAGGTATTCTAGGATTGAATTGGTTTGGACAGGTGCTGAGATATTCTGGGATTGAATTGTGTGGTCAGGTGCTGATGTATTTTGGGATTGATTAGGGAGGACATGAGCTGAGGCATTCTGGGATTGAATGTTTGGACAGGTGAAGGTACACTTGGATTCAATTGTGAGTACCGGTGCTGAGAAATTCTGGGATTGAATTGGTTTGGAGTTGTGCTGAGGGATTCTGGGATTGAATTGGTTTGGACAGGTGCTGAGGTATTCTGGGATTGAACTGTGAGGACAGGTGCTTTTTTCTTCTGGGATTGAATTGCGTGGACAGGTGCTGATGTATTCTGGGATTGAATTGTGAGGACAGATGCTCAGGTCTACTGGGATTCAATTGTGTAGACAGGTGCTGAGGTATTCTGGTATTGAATTGGTTTGGACAGATGCTGAGGTATTCTGGTATTGAATCGTGTGGTCAAGTGCTGCGGTACTCTGGGATTGAATTGTGTGGACAGGTGTTGAGGTATTCTGGGATTGAACTGGTTTGGACAGGTGCTGAGGTAATCTGGGATTGAATTGTGTGGACTGGTGCTGAGATATTCTGGGATTCAAATATGTGGACAGGTGCTGAGGTATTCGGGGTTTGAATTACGTGGTCAATGCTGGGTCCCCAACTCTTTTCAATCTATATTAACGATTTGGAGGAGGGGACCGAGTGTAACATATCAAAGTTTGCAGATGATACTAAGATGGGAGGGAAAGTAGTGAGTGAGGAGGACATAAAAAACCTGCAAGGGGACATCGACAGGCTGAGTAAGTGGGCAGAAATTTGGCAGATGGAATACAATACTGGAAAGTGTGAGGTTATGTACTTTGGCAGGAAAAATCGTAGAGCAAGTTATTATCTTAATGGCAAGAATCTGGAAAGTACTGAAGTACAAAGGGATCTGGGGGTCCTGGTGCATGAAACTCAAAGGTTAGTATGCAGGTGCAGCAAGTGATTAAGAAGGCCAATGGAATGTTGGCTTTCATTGCTATGGGGATAGAATATAAAAATAGGGAGGTATTGCTTCAGTTGTACAAGGTATTGATGAGACCGCACCTGGAATACTGCGTACAGTTTTGGTGTCCATACTTAAGAAAGGACATACTTGCTCTCGAGTCAGTACAAAGAAGGTTCACTCGGTTAATCCCGGGGATGAGGGGATGGACATATGAGGAGAGGTTGAGTAGATTGGGACTCTACTCATTGGAGTTCAGAAGAATGAGAGGCGATCATATTGAAACATATAAGATTGTGAAGGGGTTGGATCGGGTGGATGCTGGGAAGATGTTCCCGATGATGGGTGAAACTAGAACTAGGGGGCATAGTCTTAGAATAAGGGGCTGCTCTTTCAAAACTGAGATGAGGAGGAACTACTTCACTCAGAGGGTGGTAGGTCCATGGAATATGCTGCCCCAAAAAGCTGTAGAAGCTACATCATTACATAAATTTAAAACAGAAATAGACAGTTTCCTAGAAGTAAAGGGAATTAAGGGTTACGGAGAGCGGGCAGGAATTTGGACATGAGTCTAGGTTCGGATCGGTCATGGCCCTGTGGGTAGCGGAGTGGGCCCAGGGGCCGTGTAGCCTGATCCTGCTCCTATTTCCTGTGTCTAATTCTGTTAGATTCAGGAGATGGTTCTGTGATAGTGGATTGGCGGTTAGGATCAGATCAGCCATGATCTTATTGAATGGCGGAGTAGGCTCGAGGGGCCGATTGGCCTACTCCTGCTCCTATTTCTTATGTTCTTATGTTCTTATGTAGGTGCTGAAGTATTCTGGGATTGAATTGTGTGGACAGGTGCTGAGGTATTCTGGGATTGAATTGTATGGACAGGTGCTGATGTATTCTGGGACTGAATGGTGTGGAGAGGTGCTCAGGCATTCTGGGAAAGAATTGTGAGGACAGGTACTGATGTATTGTGGGATTGAATTGTGTGGTCAGGTGCTGAGGTAATCTGGGATTGATTTGTGTGGACCGGTGCAGAAATATTCTGGGATTGATTACGTTTGGACAGGTGCTGAGGTATTCTGGAATTGCATTGTGAAAACAAGTGATGAGGAATTCTGGAATTGAATTATGTGGAAAAGTGATGAAGTATTCTAGGACTGAATTGTGCGGACAATTGCTGAGGTATACTGGGATTCAATTGTGTGGACAGGTGCTGAGGTATTCTGGGATTGAATTGGTTGGACAGCTGCTGAGGTATTCTGGGATTGCATTGTGTGGACAGGTGCTGAGGTATTCTGGGATTCAAATGGATCGACAGGTGCTGAGGTATTCTTGGACTGAATTGGTTTGGACAGTTGCTGAGGTATTTTGGGATTGAATTGTGTGGACAGGTGCTGGGCTTTTCTGGAATTGAATTGTGGCAACAGGTGCTGAGTTATTCTCGGGTTGAATTGGTTTGGACAGGGGCTGAGGTATTTTGGATTGAATTGTGTGGTCAGGTGCTGAGGTACTCTGGGTTTGAATTGGTTTGGACAGGTGCTGAGGTATTCTGGGATTGAATTGGTTTGGACAGCTACTGAGGTATTCTGGGATTGCATTGTGTGGACAGGTGCTGAGTTATTCTGGGATTCAAATGGGTCAACAGGTGCTGAGGTATTCTGGGATTAAATTGGTTTGGACATTTGCTGAGGTATTCTGGGATTGAATTGTGTGGACAGGTGCTGAGGTACTCTGGGACTGAATAGGTTAGACAGGTGCTGAGGTATTCTGGGATTGAATTGTGTTGCCAGGTGCTGTGGTATTCTGGAATTGAATTGTGGGGACAGGTGCTGAGTTATTCTCAGATTGAAATGGTTTTGACAGAGGCTGAGGTATTTTGGATTGAATTGTGTGGACAGCTGCGGAGGTATTCTGGGATTGATTTGGGTGGACAGGTGCTGATGTACTCTTGGATTGAATTGGTTTGGACAGGTGCTGAGGAATTCCGGGATTGAGTTGTGTGGACAGGTGCTGGGATATTCTGGAATTGAATTGTGGCGACAGGTGCTGAGGTATTCTGGGACTGAATTGGTTTGGACAGGTGTTGAGATATTCTTGGATTGAATGGTGTGGACAGGTGCTGAGGTATTCTGGGATTGATTTGGGTGGACAGGTGCTGAGATATTCTGGGAATGAATTGGTTTGGACAGGTGCTGAGCTATTCTGGGATTGAATTATAAAGACAGGTGCTGAGGTATTCTGGGATTGAATTCTGTGGACAGGTCCTGAGGTATTCTCGGATTGAATTGTGAGGTCAGTTGCTGAGGTATTCTGGGATTGAATTGTGTGGTAAGGTGCTGAGTTATTCTGTGATTGAATTGGTTTGGACAGGTGCTGAGGTATTCTGGGATTGAATTGTGTGGTCAGGTGATGAGGTTTTCTGGGATTGATTTGGGAGGACATGTGCTGAGGCATTCTGGGATTGAATGTTTGGACAGGTGAAGGTACACTTGGATTCAATTGTGAGTACAGGTGCTGAGATATTCTGGGATTGAATTGGTTTGGAGAGGTGCTGAGGGATTCTGGGATTGAATTGGTTTGAACAGGTGCAGAGGTATTCTGGAAATGAATTGGTTTGGACAGATGCTGAGGTATTCTGGGATTGAACTGTGAGGACAGGTGCTGTGTTATTCTGGGATTGAATTGTGTGGACAGGTGCTGAGGTATTCTGGGATTGAATTGTGAGGACAGATGCTGAGGCATACTGGGATTCAATTGCGTGGACAGGTGCTGAGGTTTTCTGGGACTGAATTGGTTTGGACAGTTGCTGAGGTATTCTGGGATTGAATTGTATGGACAGGTGCTGAGGTATTCTGGGATTGAATTGGTTTGGCCAGTTGCTGAGGTATTCTGGGATTGAATTGAGTGGACAGGTGCTGGGCTATTCTGGAATTGAATTGTGGTGACAGGTGCTGAGGTATTCTGGGAATCAATTGATTTGGACAGGGGCTGAGGTATTCTGGGTTGAATTGTGTGGACATGTGCTGAGATATTCTGGGATTGATTTGGGTGGACAGGTGCTGAGTTATTCTGGGAATCAATTGGTTTGGACAGGAGCTGAGCTATTCTGAGATTGAATTGTATGGACAGGTGCTGAGCTATTCTGGGATTGAATTGTGTGGACATTTGCTGAGGTATTCTGGGATTGAATGGTGAGGTCAGGTGCTGAGGTATTCTAGGATTGAATTGGTTTGGACAGGTGCTGAGATATTCTGGGATTGAATTGTGTGGTCAGGTGCTGCGGTATTCTGGGATTGAATTGTGTGGAGAGGTGTTGAGGTATTCTGGGATTGACCTGGTTTGGACTTTTGCTGAGGTATTCTGGGATTAAATTGTGTGGACAGTGCTGAGGTATTCTGGGATTGAATTGTGTGGACAGTTGCTGAAGTATTCTGGGATTGAATTGTGTGGACAGGTGCTGAGGTATTCTGGGATTGATTTGGGACGACAGCTGCTGAGACATTCTGGGATTGAATGTTTGGACAGGTGAAGGTACACTTTGATTCAATTGTGAGTACAGGTGCTGAGATATTCTGGGATTGATTGAGTTTGGACAGGTGCTGAGGTATCCTGGGATTGAATTGTATGGACAGGTGCTGATATGTTCTGGGACTGAATGGTGTGGAGATGTGCTGTGTTATTATTCTGGGATTGAATTGTGTGGAGATGTGCTGAGGCATTCTGGGAATGAATTGTGAGGACAGAAGCTGAGGTATTGTGGGATTGAATTGTGTCATCAGGTGCTGAGGTAATCTGGGATTGATTTGTGTGGACATGTGCGGAGATATTCTGCAATTGAATTGGTTTGGACAGGTGATGAGGAATTCTGGAATTGAATTACGTGAAAAAGTGATGAAGTATTCTAGGACTGAATTGTGCGGACAATTGCTGAGGTATTCTGGGATTGAATTGTGGGGACATGTGCTGAGGTGTTCAGTGACTGAATTGTCTTGGAGAGGTGCTGAGGTATTCTGGGATTGAATTGTGTGGTCTGGTGCTGAGGTATTCTGGGATTGATTTGGGAGGACATGTGCTGAGGCATTCTGGGATTGAGTCATGTGGTCAGGTGCTGTGGTATTCTGTGATTGAATTGTGTGGACAGGTGTTGAGGTATTCTGGGATTGAACTGGTTTGAACAGGTGCTGAGGTAATCTGGGATTGTATTGTGGGGACTGGTGCTGAGATATTCTGGGATTGAAATGTGTGGACAGGTGCTGAGGTATTCTGGGACTGAATTATGTGGACAGGTGCTGAGGTATCCTGGGATTGAATTGTGTGGAGAGGTGCTGAAGTATTCTGGGATTGAATTGTGTGGACAGGTGCTGAGGTTTTCTGGGATTGATTTGGGATGACAGCTGCTGAGACATTCTGGGATTGAATGCTGGACAGGTGAAGGTACTCTTGAATTCTATTGTGAGTACAGGTGCTGAGATATTCTTGGATTGAATTTGTTTGGAGAGGTCCTGAGGGATTCTGGGATTGAATTGGTTTGAACAGGTGCTGTGGTATTCTGGAAATGAATTGGTTTGGACAGGTGCTGAGCTATTCTGTGTTTGAACTGTGAGGACAGGTGCCGTGTTATTTTGGGATTGAATTGTGTGGACAGCTGCTGAGGTATTCTGGGATTGAATTGTGAGGACAGATGCTGAGGTATTCTGGGATTGGTTCGTGTGGTCAGGTGCTGCGGTATTCTGGGATTGAATTGTGTGGACAGATGTTGATGTATTCTGGGATTGAACTGGTTTGGACAGGTGATGATGTAATCTGGGATTGAATTGTGTGGATTGGTGCTGAGATATTCTGGGATTGAAATGTGTGGACAGGTGCTGAGTTATTCTGGGATTGAATTCTATGGACAGGTGCTGAGCTATTCTAGGATTGAATGAGTTTGGACTGGTGCTGAGGTATTCTGGGTTTGAATTGTATGGACAGGTGCTGATATATTCTGGGACTGAATGGTGTGGAGAGGTGCTGAGTTATTCTGGTATTGAATTGTGTGGAGAGGTCCTGAGGCATTGTGGGAATGAATTGTGAGGACAGGTGTTGACGTATTCTGGGATTGAACTGGTTTGGACAGGTGCTGAGGTAATCTGGGATTGTATTGTGGGGACTGGTGCTGAGATATTCTGGGATTGAAATGTGTGGACAGCTGCTGAGGTATTCTGGGACTGAATTATGTGGACAGGTGCTGAGGTATTCTGGAATTGAATTGTGTGGAGAGGTGCTGAAGTATTCTGGGATTGAATTGTGTGGACAGGTGCTGAGGTATTCTGGGATTGATTTGGGATGACAGGTGCTGAGACATTCTGGGATTGAATGCTGGACAGGTGAAGGTACTCTTGAATTCTATTGTGAGTACAGGTGCTGAGATATTCTGGGATTGAATTTGTTTGGAGAGGTCCTGAGGGATTCTGGGATTGAATTGGTTTGAACAGGTGCTGAGTTATTCTGGAAATGAATTGGTTTGGACAGGTGCTGAGCTATTCTGGGTTTGAACTGTGAGGACAGTTGCCGTGTTATTCTGGGATTGAATTGTGTGGACAGCTGCTGAGGTATTCTGGGATTGAATTGTGAGGACAGATGCTGAGGTATTCTGGGATTGAATCGTGTGGTCAGGTGCTGCGGTATTCTGGGATTGAATTGTGTGGACAGATGTTGAGGTATTCTGGGATTGAACTGGTTTGGACAGGTGCTGAGGTATTCTGGGATTGATTTGGGTGGACAGGTGCTGAGGTATTCTGGGAATGAATTAGTTTGGACAGGTGCTGAGCTATTCTAGGTTTGAATTATATGGACAGGTGCTGAGGTATTCTGGGATTGAATTGTGAGGTCATGTGCTGAGGATTTCTGGGATTGAATTGTGTGGTCAGGTGTTCAGTTATCCTGTGATTGAATTGGTTTGGACAGGTTCTGAGGTATTCTGGGATTGAGTTGTGTGGTCAGGTGGTGAGGTATTCTGGGATTGATTTGGGAGGACATGTGCTGAGGCATTCTGGGATAAAATGTTTGGATAGGTGAAGGTACACTTGGATTCAATTGTGAGTAGGGGTGCTGAGATATTCTGGGATTGAACTGGTTTGGAGAGGTGCTGAGGGATTCTGGGATTGAATTGGTTTGAACAGGTGCTGAGGTATTCTGGAATTAATTGGTTTGGACAGGTGCAGAGGTATTCTGGGATTGAACTGTGAGGACAGGTGCTGTGTTATTCTGGGATTGAATTGTGTGGACAGGTGCTGAGGTATTCTGGGATTGAATTGCGAGGACAGATGCTGAGGTATACTGGGATTCAATTGTGTGGACAGGTGCTGAGGTATTCTGGGATTGAATTGGATTGGACAGCTGCTGAGGTATTCTGGGGTAGCATTGTGTGGACAGTTGCTGAGGTATTCTGGGATGCAAATAGGTCAACAGCTGCTGAGGTATTCTGGGACTGAATTGGTTTGGACAGTTGCTGAGGTATTCTGGGATTCAATTGTGTGGACAGGTGCTGGGCTTTCTGGAATTGAATTGTGGCGACAAGTGCTGAGTTATTCTCGGCTTGAATTGGTTTGGACAGGGGCTGAGGTATTTTGGATTGAATTGTGTGGTCAGGTGCAGAGGTACTCTGGGTTTGAATTGGTTTGGACAGGTGCTGAGGTATTCTGGGATTGAATCTTGTGGTCAGGAGGTGCTGCGGTATTGTGGGATTGATTGTGTGGACAGGTGCGGAGATATTCTGGCATTGAATTGGTTTGGACAGGTGCTGAGGTATTCTGGAATTGAATTGTGCAAACAGGTGATGAGGAATTCTGGAATTGAATTATGTGGAAAAGTGATGAAGTATTCTAGGACTGAATTGTGCGGACAATTGCTGAGGTATTCTGGGTTTGAATTGTGGGGACAGGTGCTGAGGTATTCTGGAATTGAATTGGTTTGTACAGGTGCTGATGTATTCTGGGATTGAATTGGTTTGGACAGGTGCTTAGGTTTTCTGGGATTCAATTGTGAGGACAGGTGCTGTGGTATTCTGGGATTGAATTGTGTTGAAAGGTGTTGAGGTATTCTGGGATTGAATTGGATTGTACAGTTGCTGAGGTATTCTGGGATTGAATTGGGAGGACAGGTGCTGAGGTATTCTGCGATTGAATTGGTTTGGACAGGTGCTGAGGTATTCTGGGATTGAATTTTGCGGACAAGTGCTGAGGTATTCAGAATTGAATTGTATGGACAAGTGCTGAGATATTCTGGGATTGAATTGTGTGGTCAGGTGCTGAGGCATTCTGGGATTCAATTGGTTTGGACAGGTGCTGTGGTATTCTGGGATTGAATTGTGTTGAAAGGTGTTGAGGTATTCTGGGATTGAATTGGATTGTACAGTTGCTGAGGTATTCCGGGATTGAATTGGGAGGACAGGAGCTGATGTATTCTGGGATTGAATTGGTTTGGACAGGTGCTGAGGTATTCTGGGATTGAATTGTGCGGACAAGTGCTGAGGTATTCGGAATTGAATTGTGTGGACAATTGCTGAGGTATTCTGGGATTGAATTGTGTGGTCAGGTGCTGAGGCATTCTGGGATTCAATTGGTTTTGACAGGTGCTGAGGTATTCTGGGATTGAATTGTGCGGACAAGTGCTGAGGTATTCGGAATTGAATTGTGTGGACAAGTGCTGAGGTATTCTGGGATTGAATTGTGTGGTCAGGTGCTGAGGCATTCTGGGAATCAATTGGTTTGGACAGGTGCTGAGGTATTCTGGGATTGAATTGTGTGGTCAGGTGTTGAGGTAATCTGCAATTGATTTGTGTGGACAGGAGCTGATGTATTCCGGGATTGAATTGGTTTGGACAGGTGCTGAGGTATTCTGGAACTGAATTGTGAGAACAGGTGATGATGTATTCTAGGATTGAATTGTGTTGACAGGTGCTGAGATATTCTGGGATTTAATTGGTTTGGACAGCTGCTGAGGTATTCTGCGATTGCATTGTGTGGACAGGTGCTGAGCTATTCTGGGATTCAAATGGGTCGACAGCTGCTGAGGTATTCTCGGCTTGAATTGGTTGGACAGTTGCTGAGTTATTCTAGGATTGAATTGAGTGGACAGGTGCTGAGGTATTCTGGGATTGAATTGGTTTTCACATGTGCTGAGGTATTGTGGGATTGAACTGGTTTGGACAGGTGCTGAGGTTTTATGGGATTCAATTTTGAGGGCAGCTGCTGTGGTATTCTGGGATTGAATTGTGTTGACAGCTGTTGAGGTATTCTGGGATTGAATTAGATTGTACAGTTGCTGAGGTATTCTGGGATTGAATTGGGAGAACAGGTGCTGAGGTATTCTGGGATTGAATTGTGTGGTCAGGTGCTGAGGCATTCTGGGATTGAGTTAGTTTGGACAGGTGCTGAGGTATTCTTGGATTGAATTGTGTGGTCAGGTGCTGAGGTGATCTGGAATTTATTTGTGTGGACAGGTGCTGAGGTATTCTGCGATTGAATTGGTTTGGACAGGTGCTGAGGTATTCTGGAATTGAATTGTGAGAACATGTGATGTATTCTGGGATTGAATTGTGTTGACAGGTGCTGCGATACTCTGGGATTGAATTGGTTAGGACAGCTGCTGAGGTATTCTGGAATTGCATTGTGGTGACAGGTGCTGAGTTATTCTTGGATTGAATTTGTTTGGATAGGGGCTGAGGTATTTTGGATTGAATTGGTTTGGACAGGTGCTGATGAATTCCGGGATTGAATTGTGTGGAGAGGTGCTGGGCTATTCTGGAATTGAACTGTGGCGACAGGTGCTGAGGTATTCTGGGACTGAATTGGTTTGGACAGGTGTTGAGATATTCTTGGATTGAATGGTGTGGACAGGTGATGAGGTGTTCTGGGAATGATTTGGGTGGACAGTTGCTGAGGTATCCTGGGAATGAATTGGTTTGGACAGGTGCTGAGCTATTCTGGGATTGAATTGTATGGGCAGGTGCTGAAGTATTCTGGGATTGATTTGTGTGGATAGGTGCTGAGATATTCTGGGATTGAATTTTGAGGTCAGGTGCTGAGGTATTCTGGGATTGAATTGTATGCTTACGTGCTGAGTTATTCTGTGATTGAATTGGTTTGGACAGGTGCTGAGGAATTCTGGGATTGAATTGGGTGGTCAGGTGGTGAGGTATTCTGGGATTGATTTGGGAGGACATGTGCTGAGGCATTCTGGGATTGAATGTTTGGACAGGTGAAGGTACACTTGGATTCAATTGTGAGAACAAGTGCTGAGATATCCTGGGATTGAATTGGTTTGGAGAGGTCCTGAGGGATTCTGGGATTGAATTGGTTTGAACAGGTGCTGAGGTATTCTGGGATTGAATTGTGAGGACAGACGCTGAGGTATTCTGGGATTGAATTGTGTGGACAGTTGCTGAAGTATTCTGGGATTGAATTGTGTGGACAGGTGCTGAGGTATTCTGGGATTGATTTGTGTGGACATGTGCGGAGATATTCTGCAATTGAATTGGTTTGGACAGGTGATGAGGAATTCTGGAATTGAATTACGTGAAAAAGTGATGAAGTATTCTAGGACTGAATTGTGCGGACAATTGCTGAGGTATTCTGGGATTGAATTGTGGGGACATGTGCTGAGGTGTTCAGTGACTGAATTGTCTTGGAGAGGTGCTGAGGTATTCTGGGATTGAATTGTGTGGTCTGGTGCTGAGGTATTCTGGGATTGATTTGGGAGGACATGTGCTGAGGCATTCTGGGATTGAGTCATGTGGTCAGGTGCTGTGGTATTCTGTGATTGAATTGTGTGGACAGGTGTTGAGGTATTCTGGGATTGAACTGGTTTGAACAGGTGCTGAGGTAATCTGGGATTGTATTGTGAGGACTGCTGCTGAGATATTCTGGGATTGAAATGTGTGTACAGGTGCTGAGGTATTCTGGGACTGAATTATGTGGACAGGTGCTGAGGTATCCTAGGATTGAATTGTGTGGAGAGGTGCTGAAGTATTCTGGGATTGAATTGTGTGGACAGGTGCTGAGGTTTTCTGGGATTGATTTGGGATGACAGCTGCTGAGACATTCTGGGATTGAATGCTGGACAGGTGAAGGTACTCTTGAATTCTATTGTGAGTACAGGTGCTGAGATATTCTGGGATTGAATTTGTTTGGAGAGGTCCTGAGGGATTCTGGGATTGAATTGGTTTGAACAGGTGCTGTGGTATTCTGGAAATGAATTGGTTTGGACAGGTGCTGAGCTATTCTGTGTTTGAACTGTGAGGACAGGTGCCGTGTTATTTTGGGATTGAATTGTGTGGACAGCTGCTGAGGTATTCTGGGATTGAATTGTGAGGACAGATGCTGAGGTATTCTGGCATTGGATCGTGTGGTCAGGTGCTGCGATATTCTGGGATTGAATTGTGTGGACAGATGTTGAGGTATTCTGGGATTGAACTGGTTTGGACAGGTGATGATGTAATCTGGGATTGAATTGTGTGGATTGGTGCTGAGATATTCTGGGATTGAAATGTGTGGACAGGTGCTGAGTTATTCTGGGATTAAATTCTATGGACAGGTGCTGAGGTATTCTAGGATTGAATGAGTTTGGACTGAGGTGCTGAGGTATTCTGGGTTTGAATTGTATGGACAAGTGCTGATATATTCTGGGACTGATTGGTGTGGAGAGGTGCTGAGTTATTCTGGGATTGAATTGTGTGGAGAGGTCCTGAGGCATTGTGGGAATGAATTGTGAGGACAGGTGTTGACGTATTCTGGGATTGAACTGGTTTGGACAGGTGCTGAGGTAATCTGGGATTGTATTGTGGGGACTGGTGCTGAGATATTCTGGGATTGAAATGTGTGGACAGCTGCTGAGTTATTCTGGGACTGAATTATGTGGACAGGTGCTGAGGTATTCTGGAATTGAATTGTGTGGAGAGGTGCTGAAGTATTCTGGGATTGAATTGTGTGGACAGGTGCTGAGGTATTCTGGGATTGATTTGGGATGACAGGTGCTGAGACATTCTGGGATTGAATGCTGGACAGGTGAAGGTACTCTTGAATTCTATTGTGAGTACAGGTGCTGAGATATTCTGGGATTGAATTTGTTTGGAGAGGTCCTGAGGGATTCTGGGATTGAATTGGTTTGAACAGGTGCTGAGTTATTCTGGAAATGAATTGGTTTGGACAGGTGCTGAGCTATTCTGGGTTTGAACTGTGAGGACAGTTGCCGTGTTATTCTGGGATTGAATTGTGTGGACAGCTGCTGAGGTATTCTGGGATTGAATTGTGAGGACAGATGCTGAGGTATTCTGGGATTGAATCGTGTGGTCAGGTGCTGCGGTATTCTGGGATTGAATTGTGTGGACAGATGTTGAAGTATTCTGGGATTGAACTGGTTTGGACAGGTGATGAGGTATTCTGGGATTGAATTGTATGGATTGGTGCTGAGATATTCTGGGATTGAAATGTGTGGACAGGTGCTGAGTTATTCTGGGATTGAATTCTATGGACAGGTGCTGAGGTATTCTAGGACTGAATGAGTTTGGACTGGTGCTGAGGTATTCTGGGTTTGAATTGTATGGACAGGTGCTGATATATTCTGGGACTGAATGGTGTGGAGAGGTGCTGAGTTATTCTGGGATTGAATTGTGTGGAGAGGTCCTGAGGCATTGTGGGAATGAATTGTGAGGACAGAAGCTGAGTTATTGTGGGATTGAATTGTGCGGTCAGGTGCTGAGGTAATCTGGGATTGATTTGCATGGACAGGTGCGGAGATATTCTGGGATTGAATTGGTTTGGACAGGTGCTGAAGTATTCTGGAATTGAATTGTGAAAGCAGGTGATGAGGTATTCTGGAATTGAATTATGTGGAAAAGTGATGAATTATTCTAGGACTGAATTGTGCAGACAGGTGCTGAGGTATTCTGGGATTGAATTGTGGGGACAGGTGCTGAGGTATTCAGGGACTCAATTGGCTTGGAGAGGTGCATAGCCGCTCTTGTATTGAATTGTGCTGACAGGTGCTGAGGCATTCTGGGATTGAATTGGTTTGTACAGGTGCTGATGTATTTTGGGATTGAATTGGTTTGGACAGGTGCTGAGGTTTTCTGGGATTCAATTGTGTTGACAGGTGTTGAGGTATTCTGGGATTGAATTTGTTTGTACAGTTGCTGAGGTATTCTGGGATTGAATTGGGAGGTCAGGTGCTGAGGTATTCTGGGATTGAATTTTGTGGTCAAGTGCTGAGGCATTCTGGGATTGAATTGTTTTGGACAGATGCTGAGCTATTCTGGGATTGAATTTTGTAGTCAGGTGCTGATGTAATCTAGAATTGATTTGTGTGGACAGGTGCTGAGGTATTGTGGGATTGAATTGGTTTGGACAGGTGCTGAGGTATTCGGGAAATGAATTGTGGGGACAGGTGCTGGGCTATTCTGGTTTTGAAGTATGTGGAGAGGTGCTGAGATATTCTGCGATTGAATTGTGAGGACAGGTGCTGAGGTATTCTGGGATTGCATTGAGTGGACAGGTGCTGAGGTATTCTGAGATTGAATTGTGAGGACATGAGCTGAGGTATTCTGGGATTGAATTGGTATCGACAGCTGCTGAGGTATTCTGGGATTGAATTGTGTGGACAGGTGCTGAGTTATTCGGAATTGAATCGTGTGGACAGGTGCTGAGGCATTCTGGGATTGAATTGTGTGGTCAGGTGCTGCGTTATTCTGGGATTGAATTGTGTGGACAGATGTTGAGGTATTCTGGGATTGAACTGGTTTGGACAGGTGCTGAGTTATTCTGGGATTGAATTCTATGGACAGGTGCTGAGGTATTCTGGGATTGAATTGTGAGGACAGATGCTGAGGTATTCTGGGATTGGATTGTGTGGTCAGGTGCTGAGGTATTCTGGGATTGATTTGGGAGGACATGTGCTGAGGCATTCTGGGATTGAGTCATGTGGTCAGGTGCTGTGGTATTCTGTGATTGAATTGTGTGGACAGGTGCTGTGGTATTCTGTGATTGAATTGTGTGGACATGTGTTGAGGTTTTCTGGGATTGATTTGGGATGACAGCTGCTGAGACATTCTGGGATTGAATGCAGGACAGGTGAAGGTACTCTTGAATTCTATTGTGAGTACAGGTGCTGAGATATTCTGGGATTGAAATTGTTTGGAGAGGTCCTGAGGGATTCTGGGATTGAATTGGTTTGAACAGGTGCTGTGGTATTCTGGAAATGAATTGGTTTGGACAGGTGCTGAGCTATTCTGTGTTTGAACTGTGAGGACAGGTGCCGTGTTATTTTGGGATTGAATTGTGTGGACAGCTGCTGAGGTATTCTGGGATTGAATTTTGAGGACAGATGCTGAGGTATTCTGGGATTGGATCGTGTGGTCAGGTGCTGCGGTATTCTGGGATTGAATTGTGTGGACAGATGTTGAGGTATTCTGGGATTGAACTGGTTTGGACAGGTGATGATGTAATCTGGGATTGAATTGTGTGGATTGGTGCTGAGATATTCTGGGATTGAAATGTGTGGACAGGTGCTGAGTTATTCTGGGATTGAATTCTATGGACAGGTGCTGAGGTATTCTAGGATTGAATGAGTTTGGACTGGTGCTGAGGTATTCTGGGTTTGAATTGTATGGACAGGTGCTGATATATTCTGGGACTGAATGGTGTGGAGAGGTGCTGAGTTATTCTGGTATTGAATTGTGTGGAGAGGTCCTGAGGCATTGTGGGAATGAATTGTGAGGACAGGTGTTGACGTATTCTGGGATTGAACTGGTTTGGACAGGTGCTGAGGTAATCTGGGATTGTATTGTGGGGACTGGTGCTGAGATATTCTGGGATTGAAATGTGTGCACAGCTGCTGAGGTATTCTGGGACTGAATTATGATGGACAGGTGCTGAGGTATTCTGGAATTGAATTGTGTGGAGAGGTGCTGAAGTATTCTGGGATTGAATTGTGTGGACAGGTGCTGAGGTATTCTGGGATTGATTTGGGATGACAGGTGCTGAGACATTCTGGGATTGAATGCTGGACAGGTGAAGGTACTCTTGAATTCTATTGTGAGTACAGGTGCTGAGATATTCCGGGATTGAATTTGTTTGGAGAGGTCCTGAGGGATTCTGGGATTGAATTGGTTTGAACAGGTGCTGAGTTATTCTGGAAATGAATTGGTTTGGACAGGTGCTGAGCTATTCTGGGTTTGAACTGTGAGGACAGTTGCCGTGTTATTCTGGGATTGAATTGTGTGGACAGCTGCTGAGGTATTCTGGGATTGAATTGTGAGGACAGATACTGAGGTATTCTGGGATTGAATCGTGTGGTCAGGTGCTGCGGTATTCTGGAATTGAATTGTGTGGACAGATGTTGAGGTATTCTGGGATTGAACTGGTTTAGACAGGTGCTGAGGTATTCTGGGATTGATTTGGGTGGACAGGTGCTGAGGTATTCTGGGATTGAGTTGGTTTGGACAGGTGCTCAGGTATTCTTGGATTGAATTGTGTGGTCAGGTGCTGAGGTGATCTGGAATTTATTTGTGTGGACAGGTGCTGAGGTATTCTGCGATTGAATTGGTTTGGACAGGTGCTGAGGTATTCTGGAATTGAATTGTGAGAACATGTGATGTATTCTGGGATTGAATTGTGTTGACAGGTGCTGAGATATTCTGGGATTGAATTGGTTAGGACAGCTGCTGAGGTATTCTGGGATTGCATTGTGTGGACAGATGCTGAGGTATTCTGGAATTGCATTGTGGTGACAGGTGCTGAGTTATTCTTGGATTGAATTTGTTTGGATAGGGGCTGAGGTATTTTGGATTGAATTGGTTTGGACAGGTGCTGATGAATTCCGGGATTGAATTGTGTGGAGAGGTGCTGGGCTATTCTGGAATTGAACTGTGGTGACAGGTGCTGAGGTATTCTGGGACTGAATTGGTTTGGACAGGTGTTGAGATATTCTTGGATTGAATGGTGTGGACAGATGATGAGGTATTCTGGGAATGATTTGGGTGGACAGTTGCTGAGGTATCCTGGGAATGAATTGGTTTGGACAGGTGCTGAGCTATTCTGGGATTGAATTGTATGGGCAGGTGCTGAAGTATTCTGGGATTGATTTGTGTGGACAGGTGCTGAGGTATTCTGGGATTGAATTTTGAGGTCAGGTGCTGAGGTATTCTGGGATTGAATTGTGTGCTTACGTGCTGAGTTATTCTGTGATTGAATTGGTTTGGACAGGTGCTGAGGAATTCTGGGATTGAATTGGGTGGTCAGGTGGTGAGGTATTCTGGGATTGAATGTTTGGACAGGTGAAGGTACACTTGGATTCAATTGTGAGAACAGGTGCTGAGATATCCTGGGATTGAATTGGTTTGGAGAGGTCCTGAGGGATTCTGGGATTGAATTGGTTTGAACAGGTGCTGAGGTATTCTGGGATTGAATTGTGAGGACAGACGCTGAGATATACTGGGATTCAATTGTGTGGACAGGTGCTGAGGTATTCTGGGATTGATTTGGTTTGGACAGGTTCTGAGTTATTCTGGGATTGAATCGTGTGGTCAGGTGCTGCGGTATTCTGGGATTGAATTGTGTGGAGAGGTGTTGAGGTATTCTGGGATTGACCTGGTTTGGACTTTTGCTGAGGTATTCTGGGATTAAATTGTGTGGACAGTGCTGAGGTATTCTGGGATTGAATTGTGTGGACAGTTGCTGAAGTATTCTGGGATTGAATTGTGTGGACAGGTGCTGAGGTATTCTGGGATTGATTTGGGACGACAGCTGCTGAGACATTCTGGGATTGAATGTTTGGACAGGTGAAGGTACACTTTGATTCAATTGTGAGTACAGGTGCTGAGATATTCTGGGATTGATTGAGTTTGGACAGGTGCTGAGGTATCCTGGGATTGAATTGTATGGACAGGTGCTGATATGTTCTGGGACTGAATGGTGTGGAGATGTGCTGTGTTATTATTCTGGGATTGAATTGTGTGGAGATGTGCTGAGGCATTCTGGGAATGAATTGTGAGGACAGAAGCTGAGGTATTGTGGGATTGAATTGTGTCATCAGGTGCTGAGGTAATCTGGGATTGATTTGTGTGGACATGTGCGGAGATATTCTGCAATTGAATTGGTTTGGACAGGTGATGAGGAATTCTGGAATTGAATTACGTGAAAAAGTGATGAAGTA
The DNA here is from genome assembly GCF_052327205.1 of Somniosus microcephalus. Classification (NCBI taxonomy): domain Eukaryota; kingdom Metazoa; phylum Chordata; class Chondrichthyes; order Squaliformes; family Somniosidae; genus Somniosus; species Somniosus microcephalus. The sequence continues at coordinate 182,980,825 of NC_140992.1, forward strand.
TTCTAGGACTGAATTGTGCGGACAATTGCTGAGGTATTCTGGGATTGAATTGTGGGGACATGTGCTGAGGTGTTCAGTGACTGAATTGTCTTGGAGAGGTGCTGAGGTATTCTGGGATTGAATTGTGTGGTCTGGTGCTGAGGTATTCTGGGATTGATTTGGGAGGACATGTGCTGAGGCATTCTGGGATTGAGTCATGTGGTCAGGTGCTGTGGTATTCTGTGATTGAATTGTGTGGACAGGTGTTGAGGTATTCTGGGATTGAACTGGTTTGAACAGGTGCTGAGGTAATCTGGGATTGTATTGTGGGGACTGGTGCTGAGATATTCTGGGATTGAAATGTGTGGACAGGTGCTGAGGTATTCTGGGACTGAATTATGTGGACAGGTGCTGAGGTATCCTGGGATTGAATTGTGTGGAGAGGTGCTGAAGTATTCTGGGATTGAATTGTGTGGACAGGTGCTGAGGTTTTCTGGGATTGATTTGGGATGACAGCTGCTGAGACATTCTGGGATTGAATGCTGGACAGGTGAAGGTACTCTTGAATTCTATTGTGAGTACAGGTGCTGAGATATTCTTGGATTGAATTTGTTTGGAGAGGTCCTGAGGGATTCTGGGATTGAATTGGTTTGAACAGGTGCTGTGGTATTCTGGAAATGAATTGGTTTGGACAGGTGCTGAGCTATTCTGTGTTTGAACTGTGAGGACAGGTGCCGTGTTATTTTGGGATTGAATTGTGTGGACAGCTGCTGAGGTATTCTGGGATTGAATTGTGAGGACAGATGCTGAGGTATTCTGGGATTGGTTCGTGTGGTCAGGTGCTGCGGTATTCTGGGATTGAATTGTGTGGACAGATGTTGATGTATTCTGGGATTGAACTGGTTTGGACAGGTGATGATGTAATCTGGGATTGAATTGTATGGATTGGTGCTGAGATATTCTGGGATTGAAATGTGTGGACAGGTGCTGAGTTATTCTGGGATTGAATTCTATGGACAGGTGCTGAGCTATTCTAGGATTGAATGAGTTTGGACTGGTGCTGAGGTATTCTGGGTTTGAATTGTATGGACAGGTGCTGATATATTCTGGGACTGAATGGTGTGGAGAGGTGCTGAGTTATTCTGGTATTGAATTGTGTGGAGAGGTCCTGAGGCATTGTGGGAATGAATTGTGAGGACAGGTGTTGACGTATTCTGGGATTGAACTGGTTTGGACAGGTGCTGAGGTAATCTGGGATTGTATTGTGGGGACTGGTGCTGAGATATTCTGGGATTGAAATGTGTGGACAGCTGCTGAGGTATTCTGGGACTGAATTATGTGGACAGGTGCTGAGGTATTCTGGAATTGAATTGTGTGGAGAGGTGCTGAAGTATTCTGGGATTGAATTGTGTGGACAGGTGCTGAGGTATTCTGGGATTGATTTGGGATGACAGGTGCTGAGACATTCTGGGATTGAATGCTGGACAGGTGAAGGTACTCTTGAATTCTATTGTGAGTACAGGTGCTGAGATATTCTGGGATTGAATTTGTTTGGAGAGGTCCTGAGGGATTCTGGGATTGAATTGGTTTGAACAGGTGCTGAGTTATTCTGGAAATGAATTGGTTTGGACAGGTGCTGAGCTATTCTGGGTTTGAACTGTGAGGACAGTTGCCGTGTTATTCTGGGATTGAATTGTGTGGACAGCTGCTGAGGTATTCTGGGATTGAATTGTGAGGACAGATGCTGAGGTATTCTGGGATTGAATCGTGTGGTCAGGTGCTGCGGTATTCTGGGATTGAATTGTGTGGACAGATGTTGAGGTATTCTGGGATTGAACTGGTTTGGACAGGTGCTGAGGTATTCTGGGATTGATTTGGGTGGACAGGTGCTGAGGTATTCTGGGAATGAATTGGTTTGGACAGGTGCTGAGCTATTCTGGGTTTGAATTATATGGACAGGTGCTGAGGTATTCTGGGATTGAATTGTGAGGTCATGTGCTGAGGATTTCTGGGATTGAATTGTGTGGTCAGGTGTTCAATTATCCTGTGATTGAATTGGTTTGGACAGGTTCTGAGGTATTCTGGGATTGAGTTGTGTGGTCAGGTGGTGAGGTATTCTGGGATTGATTTGGGAGGACATGTGCTGAGGCATTCTGGGATAAAATGTTTGGATAGGTGAAGGTACACTTGGATTCAATTGTGAGTAGGGGTGCTGAGATATTCTGGGATTGAACTGGTTTGGAGAGGTGCTGAGGGATTCTGGGATTGAATTGGTTTGAACAGGTGCTGAGGTATTCTGGAATTAATTGGTTTGGACAGGTGCGGAGGTATTCTGGGATTGAACTGTGAGGACAGGTGCTGTGTTATTCTGGGATTGAATTGTGTGGACAGGTGCTGAGGTATTCTGGGATTGAATTGCGAGGACAGATGCTGAGGTATACTGGGATTCAATTGTGTGGACAGGTGCTGAGGTATTCTGGGATTGAATTGGATTGGACAGCTGCTGAGGTATTCTGGGGTTGCATTGTGTGGACAGGTGCTGAGGTATTCTGGGATGCAAATAGGTCAACAGCTGCTGAGGTATTCTGGGACTGAATTGGTTTGGACAGTTGCTGAGGTATTCTGGGATTCAATTGTGTGGACAGGTGCTGGGCTTTCTGGAATTGAATTGTGGCGACAAGTGCTGAGTTATTCTCGGCTTGAATTGGTTTGGACAGGGGCTGAGGTATTTTGGATTGAATTGTGTGGTCAGGTGCAGAGGTACTCTGGGTTTGAATTGGTTTGGACAGGTGCTGAGGTATTCTGGGATTGAATCTTGTGGTCAGGAGGTGCTGCGGTATTGTGGGATTGATTGTGTGGACAGGTGCGGAGATATTCTGGCATTGAATTGGTTTGGACAGGTGCTGAGGTATTCTGGAATTGAATTGTGCAAACAGGTGATGAGGAATTCTGGAATTGAATTATGTGGAAAAGTGATGAAGTATTCTAGGACTGAATTGTGCGGACAATTGCTGAGGTATTCTGGGTTTGAATTGTGGGGACAGGTGCTGAAGTATTCTGGAATTGAATTGGTTTGTACAGGTGCTGATGTATTCTGGGATTGAATTGGTTTGGACAGGTGCTTAGGTTTTCTGGGATTCAATTGTGTTGAAAGGTGTTGAGGTATTCTGGGATTGAATTGGATTGTACAGTTGCTGAGGTATTCTGGGATTGAATTGGGAGGACAGGTGCTGAGGTATTCTGGGATTGAATTTTGCGGACAAGTGCTGAGGTATTCAGAATTGAATTGTATGGACAAGTGCTGAGATATTCTGGGATTGAATTGTGTGGTCAGGTGCTGAGGCATTCTGGGATTCAATTGGTTTGGACAGGTGCTGTGGTATTCTGGGATTGAATTGTGTTGAAAGGTGTTGAGGTATTCTGGGATTGAATTGGATTGTACAGTTGCTGAGGTATTCCGGGATTGAATTGGGAGGACAGGAGCTGATGTATTCTGGGATTGAATTGGTTTGGACAGGTGCTGAGGTATTCTGGGATTGAATTGTGCGGACAAGTGCTGAGGTATTCGGAATTGAATTGTGTGGACAATTGCTGAGGTATTCTGGGATTGAATTGTGTGGTCAGGTGCTGAGGCATTCTGGGATTCAATTGGTTTTGACAGGTGCTGATGTATTCTGGGATTGAATTGTGCGGACAAGTGCTGAGGTATTCGGAATTGAATTGTGTGGACAAGTGCTGAGGTATTCTGGGATTGAATTGTGTGGTCAGGTGCTGAGGCATTCTGGGAATCAATTGGTTTGGACAGGTGCTGAGGTATTCTGGGATTGAATTGTGTGGTCAGGTGTTGAGGTAATCTGCAATTGATTTGTGTGGACAGGAGCTGATGTATTCCGGGATTGAATTGGTTTGGACAGGTGCTGAGGTATTCTGGAACTGAATTGTGAGAACAGGTGATGATGTATTCTAGGATTGAATTGTGTTGACAGGTGCTGAGATATTCTGGGATTTAATTGGTTTGGACAGCTGCTGAGGTATTCTGCGATTGCATTGTGTGGACAGGTGCTGAGCTATTCTGGGATTCAAATGGGTCGACAGCTGCTGAGGTATTCTCGGCTTGAATTGGTTGGACAGTTGCTGAGTTATTCTAGGATTGAATTGAGTGGACAGGTGCTGAGGTATTCTGGGATTGAATTGGTTTGCACATGTGCTGAGGTATTGTGGGATTGAACTGGTTTGGACAGGTGCTGAGGTTTTATGGGATTCAATTTTGAGGGCAGCTGCTGTGGTATTCTGGGATTGAATTGTGTTGACAGCTGTTGAGGTATTCTGGGATTGAATTAGATTGTACAGTTGCTGAGGTATTCTGGGATTGAATTGGGAGAACAGGTGCTGAGGTATTCTGGGATTGAATTGTGTGGTCAGGTGCTGAGGCATTCTGGGTTTGAGTTAGTTTGGACAGGTGCTGAGGTATTCTTGGATTGAATTGTGTGGTCAGGTGCTGAGGTGATCTGGAATTTATTTGTGTGGACAGGTGCTGAGGTATTCTGCGATTGAATTGGTTTGGACAGGTGCTGAGGTATTCTGGAATTGAATTGTGAGAACATGTGATGTATTCTGGGATTGAATTGTGTTGACAGGTGCTGAGATACTCTGGGATTGAATTGGTTAGGACAGCTGCTGAGGTATTCTGGAATTGCATTGTGGTGACAGGTGCTGAGTTATTCTTGGATTGAATTTGTTTGGATAGGGGCTGAGGTATTTTGGATTGAATTGGTTTGGACAGGTGCTGATGAATTCCGGGATTGAATTGTGTGGAGAGGTGCTGGGCTATTCTGGAATTGAACTGTGGTGACAGGTGCTGAGGTATTCTGGGACTGAATTGGTTTGGACAGGTGTTGAGATATTCTTGGATTGAATGGTGTGGACAGGTGATGAGGTATTCTGGGAATGATTTGGGTGGACAGTTGCTGAGGTATCCTGGGAATGAATTGGTTTGGACAGGTGCTGAGCTATTCTGGGATTGAATTGTATGGGCAGGTGCTGAAGTATTCTGGGATTGATTTGTGTGGACAGGTGCTGAGATATTCTGGGATTGAATTTTGAGGTCAGGTGCTGAGGTATTCTGGGATTGAATTGTATGCTTACGTGCTGAGTTATTCTGTGATTGAATTGGTTTGGACAGGTGCTGAGGAATTCTGGGATTGAATTGGGTGGTCAGGTGGTGAGGTATTCTGGGATTGATTTGGGAGGACATGTGCTGAGGCATTCTGGGATTGAATGTTTGGACAGGTGAAGGTACACTTGGATTCAATTGTGAGAACAAGTGCTGAGATATCCTGGGATTGAATTGGTTTGGAGAGGTCCTGAGGGATTCTGGGATTGAATTGGTTTGAACAGGTGCTGAGGTATTCTGGGATTGAATTGTGAGGACAGACGCTGAGATATACTGGGATTCAATTGTGTGGACAGGTGCTGAAGTATTCTGGGATTGATTTGGTTTGGACAGGTTCTGAGTTATTCTGGGATTGAATCGTGTGGTCAGGTGCTGCGGTATTCTGGGATTGAATTGTGCGGAGAGGTGTTGAAGTACTCTGGGATTGACCTGGTTTGGACTTTTGCTGAGGTATTCTGGGATTAAATTGTGTGGACAGTGCTGAGGTATTCTGGGATTGAATTGTGTGGACAGTTGCTGAAGTATTCTGGGATTGAATTGTGTGGACAGGTGCTGAGGTATTCTGGGATTGATTTGGGACGACAGCTGCTGAGACATTCTGGGATTGAATGTTTGGACAGGTGAAGGTACACTTTGATTCAATTGTGAGTACAGGTGCTGAGATATTCTGGGATTGATTGAGTTTGGACAGGTGCTGAGGTATCCTGGGATTGAATTGTATGGACAGGTGCTGATGTGTTCTGGGACTGAATGGTGTGGAGATGTGCTGTGTTATTATTCTGGGATTGAATTGTGTGGAGATGTGCTGAGGCATTCTGGGAATTAATTTTGAGGAGAGAAGCTGAGGTATTGTGGGATTGAATTGTGTCATCAGGTGCTGAGGTAATCTGGGATTGATTTGTGTGGACATGTGCGGAGATATTCTGCAATTGAATTGGTTTGGACAGGTGATGAGGAATTCTGGAATTGAATTACGTGAAAAAGTGATGAAGTATTCTAGGACTGAATTGTGCGGACAATTGCTGAGGTATTCTGGGATTGAATTGTGGGGACATGTGCTGAGGTGTTCAGTGACTGTATTGTCTTGGAGAGGTGCTGAGGTATTCTGGGATTGAATTGTGTGGTCTGGTGCTGAGGTATTCTGGGATTGATTTGGGAGGACATGTGCTGAGGCATTCTGGGATTGAGTCATGTGGTCAGGTGCTGTGGTATTCTGTGATTGAATTGTGTGGACAGGTGTTGAGGTATTCTGGGATTGAACTGGTTTGAACAGGTGCTGAGGTAATCTGGGATTGTATTGTGAGGACTGGTGCTGAGATATTCTGGGATTGAAATGTGTGTACAGGTGCTGAGGTATTCTGGGACTGAATTATGTGGACAGGTGCTGAGGTATCCTAGGATTGAATTGTGTGGAGAGGTGCTGAAGTATTCTGGGATTGAATTGTGTGGACAGGTGCTGAGGTTTTCTGGGATTGATTTGGGATGACAGCTGCTGAGACATTCTGGGATTGAATGCTGGACAGGTGAAGGTACTCTTGAATTCTATTGTGAGTACAGGTGCTGAGATATTCTGGGATTGAATTTGTTTGGAGAGGTCCTGAGGGATTCTGGGATTGAATTGGTTTGAACAGGTGCTGTGGTATTCTGGAAATGAATTGGTTTGGACAGGTGCTGAGCTATTCTGTGTTTGAACTGTGAGGACAGGTGCCGTGTTATTTTGGGATTGAATTGTGTGGACAGCTGCTGAGGTATTCTGGGATTGAATTGTGAGGACAGATGCTGAGGTATTCTGGGATTGGATTGTGTGGTCAGGTGCTGCGATATTCTGGGATTGAATTGTGTGGACAGATGTTGAGGTATTCTGGGATTGAACTGGTTTGGACAGGTGATGATGTAATCTGGGATTGAATTGTGTGGATTGGTGCTGAGATATTCTGGGATTGAAATGTGTGGACAGGTGCTGAGTTATTCTGGGATTGAATTCTATGGACAGGTGCTGAGGTATTCTAGGATTGAATGAGTTTGGACTGAGGTGCTGAGGTATTCTGGGTTTGAATTGTATGGACAAGTGCTGATATATTCTGGGACTGAATGGTGTGGAGAGGTGCTGAGTTATTCTGGGATTGAATTGTGTGGAGAGGTCCTGAGGCATTGTGGGAATGAATTGTGAGGACAGGTGTTGACGTATTCTGGGATTGAACTGGTTTGGACAGGTGCTGAGGTAATCTGGGATTGTATTGTTGGGACTGGTGCTGAGATATTCTGGGATTGAAATGTGTGGACAGCTGCTGAGTTATTCTGGGACTGAATTATGTGGACAGGTGCTGAGGTATTCTGGAATTGAATTGTGTGGAGAGGTGCTGAAGTATTCTGGGATTGAATTGTGTGGACAGGTGCTGAGGTATTCTGGGATTGATTTGGGATGACAGGTGCTGAGACATTCTGGGATTGAATGCTGGACAGGTGAAGGTACTCTTGAATTCTATTGTGAGTACAGGTGCTGAGATATTCTGGGATTGAATTTGTTTGGAGAGGTCCTGAGGGATTCTGGGATTGAATTGGTTTGAACAGGTGCTGAGTTATTCTGGAAATGAATTGGTTTGGACAGGTGCTGAGCTATTCTGGGTTTGAAATGTGAGGACAGTTGCCGTGTTATTCTGGGATTGAATTGTGTGGACAGCTGCTGAGGTATTCTGGGATTGAATTGTGAGGACAGATGCTGAGGTATTCTGGGATTGAATCGTGTGGTCAGGTGCTGCGGTATTCTGGGATTGAATTGTGTGGACAGATGTTGAAGTATTCTGGGATTGAACTGGTTTGGACAGGTGATGAGGTATTCTGGGATTGAATTGTATGGATTGGTGCTGAGATATTCTGGGATTGAAATGTGTGGACAGGTGCTGAGTTATTCTGGGATTGAATTCTATGGACAGGTGCTGAGGTATTCTAGGACTGAATGAGTTTGGACTGGTGCTGAGGTATTCTGGGTTTGAATTGTATGGACAGGTGCTGATATATTCTGGGACTGAATGGTGTGGAGAGGTGCTGAGTTATTCTGGGATTGAATTGTGTGGAGAGGTCCTGAGGCATTGTGGGAATGAATTGTGAGGACAGGAGCTGAGTTATTGTGGGATTGAATTGTGCGGTCAGGTGCTGAGGTAATCTGGGATTGATTTGCATGGACAGGTGCGGAGATATTCTGGGATTGAATTGGTTTGGACAGGTGCTGAAGTATTCTGGAATTGAATTGTGAAAGCAGGTGATGAGGTATTCTGGAATTGAATTATGTGGAAAAGTGATGAATTATTCTAGGACTGAATTGTGCAGACAGGTGCTGAGGTATTCTGGGATTGAATTGTGGGGACAGGTGCTGAGGTATTCAGGGACTCAATTGGCTTGGAGAGGTGCATAGCCGCTCTTGTATTGAATTGTGCTGACAGGTGCTGAGGCATTCTGGGATTGAATTGGTTTGTACAGGTGCTGATGTATTTTGGGATTGAATTGGTTTGGACAGGTGCTGAGGTTTTCTGGGATTCAATTGTGTTGACAGGTGTTGAGGTATTCTGGGATTGAATTTGTTTGTACAGTTGCTGAGGTATTCTGGGATTGAATTGGGAGGTCAGGTGCTGAGGTATTCTGGGATTGAATTTTGTGGTCAAGTGCTGAGGCATTCTGGGATTGAATTGTTTTGGACAGATGCTGAGCTATTCTGGGATTGAATTTTGTAGTCAGGTGCTGATGTAATCTAGAATTGATTTGTGTGGACAGGTGCTGAGGTATTGTGGGATTGAATTGGTTTGGACAGGTGCTGAGGTATTCGGGAAATGAATTGTGGGGACAGGTGCTGGGCTATTCTGGTTTTGAAGTATGTGGAGAGGTGCTGAGATATTCTGCGATTGAATTGTGAGGACAGGTGCTGAGGTATTCTGGGATTGCATTGAGTGGACAGGTGCTGAGGTATTCTGAGATTGAATTGTGAGGACAGGAGCTGAGGTATTCTGGGATTGAATTGGTATCGACAGCTGCTGAGGTATTCTGGGATTGAATTGTGTGGACAGGTGCTGAGTTATTCGGAATTGGATCGTGTGGACAGGTGCTGAGGCATTCTGGGATTGAATTGTGTGGTCAGTTGCTGAGGCATTCTGGGATTGAATTGGTTTGGACAGCTGCTGAGGTATTCTGGGATTGAATTGTGTGGTCAGGTGCTGAGGTAATATGGAATTGATTTGTGTGGACAGGTGCTGAGGTATTCTGGGATTGAATTCATTTGGAGAGGTGCTGACGTATTCTGGAACTGAATTGTGAGAACAGGTGATTATGTATTCTGGGATTGAATTGTGTTGACAGGTGCTGAGATATTCTGGGATTGAATAGTGTGGGCAGGTGATGAGATATTCTGGGATTGAATTGTGAGGACCGCGGCTGAGGTATTCTGGGATTGAATTATGTGGACAGGTGCTGGGGTATTCTGGGACTAAATTGTGTGGACAGGTGATGAGGTATTCTTAAATTGAATTGTGTGGTCAGGTATTGATCTATTCTGGTATTGAATTGGTTTGGCCAGTTGCTGACGTATTTGGGGATTGAATTGTGTGAACAGGTGCTGAGGTATTCTGTGATTGAATTGCATGGAAAGGTGATGAAGTATTCTGGGATTGAATTGTTTGGACACTTGCTGATGTATTCTGGGATTGAATTATGTGGACAGGTGCTGGGGTATTCTGGGACAAAATTGTGTGGACAGGTGATGAGGTATTCTTAAATTGAATTGTGTGGTCAGGTACTGATCTATTCTGGGATTGAAATGTGTGGACAGGTGCTGAGGTATTGCAGCATTCATTTGAGTGGAAAGGTGATGAGTTATTCTGGAATAGAATTGGGTGGACAGGTGATGAGGTATTCTGGGATTGCATTGGATTGGACAGTTGCTGAGGTATTCTGGGATTGAATTGTGTGGACAGCTGCTGAGGTATTCTGGGATTGAATTACGTGGACAGGTGCTGGGGTATTCTGGGATTGAATTGTGTGAACAGGTGCTGAGGTATACTGGGATTGAAATGTGTGGACACTTGCTGAGGTATTCTGCGATTGAATTACGTGGACAGGTGCTGGGGTATTCTGGGATTGAATTGTGTGGACAGGTGATGAGGTATTCTTAAATTGAATTGTGTGGTCAGGTCCTGAGGTATTCTGGGAATGAATTGTGTGGACATGTGCTGAGCTATTGCAGTATTCAATTGGGTGGAAAGTTGATGAGTTATTCTGGAATAGAATTGGGTGGGCAGGTGATGAGGTATTCTGCGATTAAATTTTGTGGACAGGTGCTGAGGTTTAGTTGGATTGAAATGTTAGGACAGTTGCCAAGTGTAATGTATGTACCTTGAAAGGGAGAACTACTTTTTACAGCTCCTGTATACTGTAGTACCGGCAGTGACCACACCTGTATATAAACCCTGAGCAGGGATCTGTATAATTAGTTCTAGAGTAAACCTCATTCAGTAAACACCTGTTGATCATTCCCTGCAGTCTCTTGTCTAATTATTGAAGGACACAACATCAAGATACACAGATCTAACATTGGCGACAAGCAGATTCAAACCTATCTGCAACTCTGCATCACCTCCCAGGGATTCGCTCCTGGAGAACAGTGGAAGAAGGCCGAGTCCAGAAGCACGGGCATCGACCACGGGAAACCCCCCAGTCATCCAGCGGAGATTTGAGCATTGCAGGGGAGGCTGTCAAGAGCCAGGCTTGGCTTTCCAGTCACGGAGGTCCAGCGAAACGGGCTGGCAACAGGCACTGCGCAGACCCTTCCCGGACAGCGGCGGCTAGAGCCGACCGACGGCACAGAAAAAGGCCGAGCAGTGTCGATGGGGGAGAGAGAGAGGGTAGAGCGCACAGGGCGCAGCCGGTGTTCAGGACCGAGCGGCATCAATGAGAGAGAGCAGAGCGCAGCCGGTGTTCAAGGGCCGAGCAGCATCAACGGGAGAGAGAGGCGCTGTGGTGAAATAAGTCTTATAAGTATATACCTTATTCTACCTGTGTATAGTTTCCTATTGTAATCTATTGTAACCCTGCTGTTGTCTTGGTTGGCCAGGAATGCTGATGTACTGTATACCACTCTGCTGTGCCATTGATTGTCCTGATACTGTTACTTCGCCCCTGGCTCCGCCTCCTAGTAGTTCTGAGAAGTTGTCAGTAGGCTAACATGTGTGTTCTGTTCTGTTCAGCTCTAAGCTAATAAAAGCCAACTGTTTGAGTTATAACTACCAGTCTCTGTAGTTATTTAAGGTATATCAGGCGCACAGGAAAATGCGAAGAGCACAGCCGGTGTTCAAGGGCCGAGCAGCGTCAGCGGGGAAGAGAGGAAAGCAGCGTCAGCGGGGAAGAAAGGAAAGCGTGGGAGACGCCATTTTAAGCCGCAGCGGGGAAGACAGGAAAGCGCGGGAGATGCCATTTTAAGCCAGTCTAACCACACCCAAAAATGACGAAGAGTGGCAGTATCACAGCGTTCGACAATGAAGTCGAAGATTGGACGACATATGTCGAACGCATAGAAGTATACTGCAAGGCGAATGAAGTGCCAGATGACAAGAAAGCGTTGGTACTGTTGAATTCAATGGGTGCAAAAACGTATGGCTTACTATGAAACCTAGTAACCCCAGAGAAGCCAGTAGAAAAGGATTTTGAAAACATAGTGTCAATCCTAAAGGACCACTTAAACCCCACACCGCTGCTGATAGCAGAATGATTTAAGTTTCACAAAAGGAACCAGCATAAAGATGAAAGTAATGCTGAGTATTTAACGGAACTGTGCAAGCTATCGAAACACTGCCAGTTTGGAAAGGGACTAGCAGATACTTTAAGGGACAAGTTTGTGTGTGGGCTTCAAAGTGAAGGAACCCAGAAACGGCTTCTATCAGAAAAGGATCTTATGCTGGACAAGGCTTTCAGCATGACAGTATCACACGAAGCAGCAGCACGGGGCGCGGCAGAGATACAACGGAGACCGCAAGAATATGGCACAAATGAAGTGTCATACGAAACAGTGAAGTGCTATTGCTGCGGCAGAACAACACATGACCATAAGGATTGTTGGTTCAAGGACAAAGTGTGCAGAGAGTGTGGAAAAGTAGGACACACTCACATATAACTTTGAGAGATACAAAGATTGTCTTGAAGACGTACACGGGGCAAAAAGTCTACCCCAAAGGAAAAATAAGTGTGAACGTTATATATAACAGCAAGGAAACACTAAAAATGGACCTATATGTATTGCCAGATGGAGGACCACCACTACTAGGACGTGAATGGATCCGGAAGTTACAGCTAGATTGGCATTCCATACAAGCACTGACTGTAGATGCCAAAAAGGTTGACGACGTCACATCTGGACCACTGTCAAAAATGCTAACTGACGCACAAGAAGTGTTCCAGCAGGGACTCGGAACACTAAAAGGCATAACAGCGATGATCAAAATAGCGGAAAATGCAAGCCCAAATTTTTTTAAGGCCAGACCTTATGCGATCCACCCAGCCGTCGAAGCAGAGCTGGAAGGTTTGGAACATTCAGGAGCACTGTCCAAAGTGGACTGGAGCGAGTGGGCTACACCCATCATTCCTGTAATGAAGATGTCGTTGAGTAATACGCCTGGGGAACCAAAGAAGCTTGGCATCTGTGTGGACTTTAAGGTGACAGTGAACCCAGTCCTTCACACTGTACAATATCCGCTTCCGCGGATTGAAGATATTTTCACCTCGCTATCGGGAGGGAAATGCTTCACTAAGATTGATCTGGCCCAGGCATACCTGCAAATGGAGGTAGAAGAAGCCTCGAAACAGTACCTCACGATCAACACTCATAAAGGCCTCGACCAATACAACTGGCTGGTGTTCGGGGTAGCATCAGCTCCGGCTATTTGGCAAAGGGCAATGGAACAAATCCTGCAAGGGATTCCAGGGACCCAGTGATATTTGGACGACATCCTGGTCACGGGCCAAAATGACAGTGATCACCTCGCCAACCTGGAGCAGGTGCTCACTAGATTGAAGGAATATGGGCTCCGAGCTAATCGCCACAAATGCGAGTTTTTCCAGAAGCAGATCTCGTATTGTGGCCACGTTATTGATAAAGAAGGGTTACATAAATCCCCTGAAAAGATTGAGGCAGTTGTCAAGGCTCCAGCACCGGAAAATGTGTCACAACTGAGGTCGTTCCTCGGGCTGGTGAACTTCTCCCATAAGTTCTTGCCACATTTGTCGACCGTACTACACCCACTGAACACCCTACTGCAAACGGGGGTACCATAGAAGTGGAGTGACAAATGAAAACGAGCTTTCCAGAAGAGCAAAGCATTGATCACATCAAAAGAGGTGTTGGCTCATTTCAACCCAGCACTACCAATTCGGTTGGCGTGTGATGCATCACCCTATGGCATTGGAGCAGTGCTGTTGCACAAATTCCCGGACGGCTCGGAGAGGCCAGTAGCCTTTGCGTCTCGGTCACTAACCTCAGCCGAGCGTAACCACACCCAGATTGACAGGGAGCCCCTGAGCCTAGTGTGGGGAGTGAAAAAGTTCAATCAATATCTGCACGGGCAGAAGTTCACCTTGCTGACTGACCACCAACCACTTGTCTCCATCTTTAATCCAAAGAAGGGCATTCCGGTGATGACTGCGCAACGGCTACAAAGACGGTCCCTTTTTCTAGGGGCGCACCAATATGAAATAGAGTATAAGGGCATGAAACAGCATGGAAACGCTGATGGGCTATCACGCCTGCCACTGCCTACTGCGGAGGAAGCACCAGCAGTGGATGCTGTCGAAATATTTCATTCGACTATAATTGAATTCTTGCCAGTAACTAACGCTGGTATAGAGAAGGAGACCCGAAATGACCCGACACTGTCTCGGGTATATGATTTGACGGTGAAGGGATGGCCAGCACATGGCGACTCACTGTTGCCAGCATTCTCATCCAGAAGAGAACAGCTGTCAGTATGCCAGGGGACCTTGATGTGTGGATCCCGAGTGGTAATTCCACCCAAGTTAAGGGAGAGAGTGCTCAATGAGCTTCACGAAGGTCATCTGGGAGGGGTGAAAATGAAAAGCCTTGCTAGGGCTTATGTGTGGTGGCCGGGGATCGATCAGAAAATCGAGGACCTGACAAAGAGCTGCTCAGGATGCCAGAAGGTCCAAAATGCACCACCACATGCTCCTCTACACCCATGGGAGTGGCCCTCATCTCCATGGCAACGGGTGCATATTGATTTTGCTGGTCCATTCATGGACTCAATGTTTTAATAGCCATGGATGCGCACTCGAAATGACCTGAGGTGATCAAAATGTCCTCCACCACCACGGAGAAAACTATTGCAGTCCTACGGACCATTTTTGCCAGGAATGGCTTGCCAGAGCAGATTTGCTCTGATAACGGACCACAGTTTGTGTCCGAAGAGTTTTGAAGATTTATGAAAACGAATGGGGTAAGGCATTGATGTAAGAAAAAGGAGTCTTACCATCAATTTACTTTAAAGTAATCTTTAAGTAACTTATAAACACACTATATACAAGAGAGGTCTTTACCATGCCTATGGTAGAAGCCTCTTACAATACTGAACAGTCCAGTATTTATACCAGTCCAACAGGAAGTGACATATGACAGGAAGTGAGGTATGTACTCAGTTCATAGTTCATAGTTCACAGTTCACAGGAAGTGATTACATAACTTCCTGGAAGTTATTATTACTATCACATTCTTCCCTCCTGCAGGATTAGGAGGCTGTGGTCTACCTTTTGGTCCGCAGCCGCCGAACAAGGAAGAGTCGCACCCATTTGGATTCCCATCGTCGAGGGTCGCTGGTCCGCTTACATGCGGTTGGCCATTGGTCAGAGTCTGTGTGGCCTGGATTGCCCTGTGAAGGGTCGGGGAGATCATGGCTTCAAGTACGAGCCCCATTAGGTTCAAAGTCGGACTGCCTCTGTTCAGAGGGAGGTGCAGAGCTGGTCTGTGGCGGATCAGTACTTTCATGCGCGGTACTGGGAGGGTCGCAACCTTGAGTACGGGGTTCTACCGGCACCAAGCTAGTTGGTGTCCGATCAGGATCCTGGAGAGGGGTACCCGATAGGTCCCAAGAGTTTCCTGGTGAAATGCCATCACCCGATGTCCCACTAGGTCCTGGTGGGCAGGGAGCCAGATCCCGTAATGATACGGTAGATTCTCGGCCGTCGGAATATCGTATGTTTGCATAGGTGGGGTAGGCATCGGTTAGTTCAACCTCGTCTACGAGAGGGTCATTTTTAGACGTCCGAACGTATCTTCGGAGTAATACAGGTCCAGGAGTAGTTAGCCATGACGGGAGTGATATCCCATGAGATGAGCGATGCTGGAATCCAAAGAACCGCTCATGAGGTGTAGTATTTGTGGCTGTAGAAAGCAGGGACCATATAGAGTGCAATGCATCCGGAAGCATTGTTTCCCATTGCTGGTCTGGTAGGCCCCGAGATCTTAAAGCGAGACGTACGGAATTACAGATGATACCGTTATACCTCTCTACCTGCCCATTTCCGATGGAATGGTATGGTGTTGTTTTGCTTGTAGCAATTCCCCGTTCTGAGAGGTAGTCCTTGAGTTCCCTTGACATAAAGGATGGACCCCGATCTGAGTGAATATAAGCCGGCATGCCACAGAGAGAAAATACCTGCTCAAGGCAGCAGATTACTGTGGACGCCAGCATATTGGAGCAGGGGAAGGCAAATGGAAAACGTGAATATTCATCGATCATGGTGAGCAAATATGTGTTCCGAGTTGAAGAGGGCACTGGGCCCTTAAAATCGATGCTAAGTCGTTGCATCGGTTGGGTTGCGTGTATGAGTATACCATCTGAGGGGCGGAAGAACTGAGGTTTTAATTCCGCACAAAGCCGGCATTCTGAGCATATTTTCTTTACATCTCCAGTGGAAAAAGGGAGATTCCGTGATCGTACGAAATGTAGCATGTGCGTAACGCCAGGATGACACAATCCATTGTGGACATCCATGAGAGTAGAGGATGACATAGTGGAGCAGAATGCCCGTGTGAGGGTGTCCGGGGCCACATTCTCCTTGCCAGGCCGATAGAGAATGGTATAACCAAAAGAGGCCAGTTCCATCCTCCAAAGTTGTATTTTATTATTCTTAATTTTGGTTCGTTTTCGATTATCGAGCATGAAGGCGACTGATCGTTGGTCTGTGATCAATGTAAAGTGCTGGCGAGCTAGAAAATGGTTCCACTTCCGTACTGCCTCTATGATGGCTGTGGCTTCTTTCTCAACCGGAGGATAATGTAGCTCGGCACCTTGTAAGGTCCTGGACATAAATGCTACAGGACGACCTTCCTGATTCAGAGTAGCCGAGATCGCCACCTCCGAGGCATCACATACAACCACAAAAGGGAGATTCTCATCGATGGAGTGAAGAGCCACTTTCTCCAACTGTTTTTTGAGAAAGTTAAAGGCTGCAACAGCCGCTGTTCCCAGTGGAAATGATCTAGCATGCAGCAAGGGTTGGATTTTGTCCGAAAAATGAGGAATCAATTTAGCGTAGTATGCAAACAGACCGAGAGCCCGATGTAAAGAAGCCGGATTCTTAGGTGACGGGAGCTCTTGGAGCGGGCGAATTCTTTCTGGGTCTGGCTTAATGATACCATTGCCTACGCAGTAGCCAAGGATGTTGATGGTTGATTGCGACTCAACAGATTTGGATTCATTCAGGGTCAAATTATGGCGATGGAGGGCATCCCGAAATTTGTGGAGGTTGGCGTCGTGTTCCTGTTGATCGTGACCTGCAATGGTAATGTTATCAAGATAGGGAAAAGTGTCCCTTAGGTTTTCCTGCTTAACCAGGCCATCCATTGCCCGTTGGAAGACAGCCACTCCATTAGTAACCCCGAATGGGAGGCGACGAAATTGGTACAGCCGTCCATTAGCCTCAAAGGCCGTGTACTGCTTATCTGAGACCTTCAAGGGTACCTGATGATAGGCACTTTTTAAATCGTAAGTTGAGAACACTTTGTATTTGGCCAGTTTATTAACCATATCATCAATGCGTGGCAATGGGTAGGCGTCCAAGTCGGTATATTGATTGATGGTTTGCGAATAATCGATGCATAGTCGCTGTGTGTGAGGTTTTAGAGGGTTCTTGACAATGACGACTTGAGCCCGCCAGGGCGACGAACATGGTTCGATGATATCCTCTGCTAGAAGTCGAGAGATATCAGCCGCAATAAAAGATTGGTCTTCCTGATTAAAGCGCCGCAATTTCGTTATTATTGGTTTGCATCGAGGCGGAATACTGGCAAATAATGAGGGTTCATCAAGTGAAGCTGCTGACAATGCACAAAACGGTAATTTAGACGGTATATTAGAAATAGTAAGTCCGGGTTTGGATCCACCAAACTCAATGGTGAGTTTCTTATGCTGTTTTTGGAAGTCCAGCCCTAAGAGGAGATCACTACATAAGTCCTTGAGCACCAAAAGTTGGGTGGAGGGATACATACGACCATGAAGTGTCATATCAACAACACAAAAGCCAGAGATTCTGGTATTAAGTGATGACTGAGCCATCGCAATTGCCTGGTCCGATGGGAAGACATGTAGTTTCAATTTTGCAACAATCTGTTCCTTAATGAAACTATCAGTACTTCCTGAGTCAATTAAGGCATCTAAGGTATGCCCTTTAATTGAAATTTTTGTGGCTGCATGAGACAGGTTCTGTGGGCAAGCAGCTGTAATTGGTGTCATTGCACAGAGAGTGGCTAAAACTCTCGGTGTGCTACTTCGGGAGAGAGCTCGAGAGGAAGCCTGATAGGTCCTAGCTGGAGCATCTTGATAGGCCCTAATTGGGGCAGTTCGGTAGGCCTTAGCTGGATTGGCCTTCGTAGAGGCCCTTGATAGGCAAACTTTAGCAAAGTGTCCTTTTTTTTTGCAATAACTGCAGATTGCATTGCGAGCAGGGCAGGTTTTCCTAGGGTGAAAAGCATCTCCACAAAAGAAGCATTCCTTCCTAGATTGCCAAGAGGCTGCTAAAGTGGGGTCATCCTCCTCTTCTTCATCAGAATTATCAGAATTAGATTCCCCCATGATAGGGTTCACCTGAGACCGCTTGAATTGTCTGGTTGCAGCTACAGCAGCAGATCGAGATCTGGGCAGCTGATAGAGGTCTGCATTTCTCTTTGCCAAATCCAGAGAACAAGCTAGGTCAAAAGCTTTTTGTAGCTCAAGTGTTTTACTTTCTAGTAGACGCTGGCATATAAATGGAGAGGCAATCCCACAGATGAAAGCATCACGAATCATTTCTTTGCGGTACAGCTCAGCTGAGGCTGCCTGAAAGTTACAATCTATGCTGAGCCTGCGAAGTTCTTGCAGGAATTCGTTAATTGATTCCCCTGGCCCTTGTTGGGCTGTGGCCAGTAGATGTCTAGCATAGACCTCATTTGGGGTCTTGGCATACAGTTTCTTAAGTGCCCGAATCACCTCATCGTAATTATCCCATTCATCAACATATTCGAACACTTTTGGGGTTATATAGTTGATAAGTATCCTCAATCTAGCAGGAGCATCCGCTTTACATTCATCCAGAAAATTCTCAAAAATACGGTACCAATGCTTCCATACCCTGCCAGCTGCTGGTGTATTCGGGTCCAAGTCCAGACGAATAGGTCTAAGGATTCTCTCCATGATGGGTGGTTCCCTGGATCCTTAACTCCGAGTTTGTCCGAAGGTCTAGTATTTGTGAGTGTAAATACTAAGTTACTTAAATTGATGTAAGAAAAAGGAGTCTTACCATCAAGTAACTTTAAAGTAAGCTTTAAGTAATTTATAAACACACTGGCCTAGAAATTGAGTTTGCGCTGCGCCAGGGCTTTAGCGCCGGAAGTTAGCGCCGGCGCTAAGTCCTTTTGCGCGCGCCAAAAATTCAGTAGCGCCGCGCCCAAACGGCTGCCGGCGCTACTGAAGGGTTTTAGCGCCTGAAAACTGGCGCAACGCGCCGCATTGCGGCGCTATTCCGGCGCTGCGGCACCCGCTGCGGTGCGGCAGGCTCGGGAAGTGCAGGCCTCCTCCTTCCGTTAAGGAGGAGCTGCCTGCACCCGGCCGTGGCCCTCGCAAAGCTCTTCAAAAATGAGCCCGGCACCTCGGACAAGTGCCGTGCTTGCATCTGTTCCGGTGGGGGGGGGAGAAGTCCGGGGAGGGAGCTGCGGGCAGGCGGCCGGCGGGAAAGCGGCCGGCCGCCGCGCCTCCTTAAAGCGCCGGCGCAGACTCCGGCAACACTCGTTTGCCGGAGTCTTAGCTGCGGCTGCCACTGGCAAGGCGGCCGCAACTGAATTTCGGCTTGGGGCCGGGTTACCACGGCAACCGGGACGCTGCGCACACCGATGACGTCATCGGTGCCGGCGCAGCGCTACCGGTCTACCGCCGCGGAAGGGCCCCAGGCAATTTAGGAACCGGCGCCAATTGCAGCGCTAGGCCCTCTAGCGCCGCAAAATCAGTGCTAAGGGCACTGAATTTCTAGGCCACTATTTACAAGAGAGGTCTTTACCATGCCTCTGGTAGAAGCCTCTTACAATACTGAACAGTCCAGTATTTATACCAGTCCAACAGGAAGTGACAAATGACAGGAAGTGAGGTATGTACACAGTTCATAGTTCATAGTTCACAGTTCACAGGAAGTGATGACATAACTTCCCGGAAGTTATTATTATTATCACAGGCATTACACATCTGCCCCGTATCATCCAGCCACAAATGGATATGGCTGAGAGGTTCGTACAAACCTTTAAAAAAGCAGTAAAGGCCATGTGCAATGATGACATTCCACTGCAGCATAAGGTGGACAATTTCCTGTTAGCCTACAGAAATGCGACACATGCAGTCACCAACCAGGCCCCGGCCATGATGTTCTTTAACCGAAGTTTGAGATCTCGTATGGATTTGCTCAGACCAAATGTACGAAGAGATGTTGAGAATAAGCAATTCCAGCACATCAATGAGAAGCCGACAAGGAGCTTCAATGTAGGGCAACCAGTCTTGGCCCGCGACTACCGAACAGAGAAATGGCAACCAGGAACGATATGCACACGGCAGGGGCCACTAATGTACGCAGTGGATGTTGGGGAGAACATTGTGAGACGCCATGTTGACCAGATCCTAGAGTCACAGGAACGAGTTAACCCCATGTCTCGCCCATACGTACCTGGTGATGAACCCGAAGTACAGGTAGCATCTACCCCAGAAACAGTAGCATCGGAAGCTGATGAACCAACCGACGACAGGGGGCCAGAATCGCCTCTGCACCAAGCACAAGACACTCGGGAAAGGCGCTATCCAGAAAGGATCAGGAAGCCTCCCCAAAGACTGAATTTATAAATAGACTATTTTCAGTTAATGTTGCATGTTAAAAGTGTTAATTGTAATTAGTTGATATTAAATTGTTAAATGAGTGTTATGTATTATGTCCTTGAATGAATGAGACACGGACCGCAGGAGTTGAACAAAACAGGTCTTTACTGATTGAAGTCAATCGGGAAACTGAAAACTACAGAGGCTCACTAGCGCCTTATATACAGGGGTGGTCACTGCCGCTACTGCAGTCTGAGACCAGTTATTCCCTTAAAGGTACATACACAACAATTCCTCCCCTTTTAGATAAACAGTACATAACATTCATTTAACAACTAAATGATAACTAATTACAATCACAATTACGGTTGCTAGATACATTGGTTAAGTTTAAGCAATTATAAGTTCAGTCGTTGAGGAGGCTTCCTGATTCTTTCTGGATAACGCCTCTTTGGAGTATCAGGTTCTTCTGGCAAGGTTGAGTCGGGATCAATGTCGTTGTTTGGTTCATCTGCTTCCAATATCACCGATTCTGCGGTAGCTGCAATTGGTATGTCGATTTCATTCCCAGGTGTATCAGATCGTGGTGTGGAGTTAACGTTTTCCAGTGTCTCTAGAATCTGTTCAGCATGGCGTCTTACAATGCTCTCTCCAACGTCCACGGTATACATGAGAGGTCCTTGCCGTGTACAAATCGTTCCTGGCTGCCATTTTTCAGCGCGGTAGTCCCGGGTCAAAACTGGTTGACCTATCTTAAAACTCCTGGTCGGCCTTTCATTCATATTCTGAAACTGCCTGTTCTCCACATCTCTTCGGACGTTTGGCTTAACCAAATCCAAGCGGCATCGTAGTCTTCGATTGAAGAACATCATGGCTGGAGTTTGGTTGGTAACCGCATGTGTCGCATTCCGGTAGGCAAACAAGAGGTTGTCCACCTTGTGTTGTAGGGGTATATCTTCATTACACATTGCCTTGATAGCCTTCTTGAATGTTTGAACAAACCTCTCAGCCAATCCATTAGTGGCTGGATGATATGGGGCAGCTGTGTAATGCTTAACACCATTGTTCTTTAAGAACCTCCGGAACTCTTCAGACACAAACTGTGGTCCATTGTCAGAGCAAATCTGTTCAGGCAGCCCATTCCTGGCGAATATGGTTCATAAAATTGTGATAGTTTTTTCCGTGGTGGTTGAGGACATTTTTATTACCTCTGGCCACTTTGAATGTGCATCCACCGCAATTAAAAACATCGAGTCCATGAAGGGACCAGCAAAATCAATGTGCACCCTTTGCCATGGAGATGAGGGCCACTCCCATGGATGCAGAGGAGCTTGTGGTGGGGCGTTTTGCACCTTCTGGCATCCTGCACAGCTCTTGGTCATCTCTTCGATTTCTCTATCGATTCCCGGCCACCACACAAACGCTCTGGCTAAGTTCTTCATTTTTACCCCACCCAGATGACCCTCATGAAGCTCATTGAGCACTCTATCCGTCAACTTAGGTGGAATTACTACTCTGGATCCACACATCAAGGTTCCTCTGCACACTGACAGCTGTTCTCTTCTCGGCGAGAATGCTGGCAGCTGTGGTTCGCCATGTGCTGGCCATCCCTTCACCGTTAAATCATAGACCCGTGATAGTGTCGGGTCATTCCGTGTTTCCTTTTCTATGTTTGCATTCGTCACAGGGAGACATTCGACTATGGTCGAGTGGAATAACTCCATTGGATCCACTGCAAGGTCTTCTTCTTCCACCGTCGGCAACGGTAGGCATGACAATCCATCAGCATTCCCATGCTGTTTCGTTCCTTTGTACTCGATGTCATATTGGTGTGCCCCTAGGAAAAGGGACCACCTCCGCAGCCGTTGTGCTGTCATTATCGGTACGCCCTTCTGAGGGTTGAAAATGGAGACAAGAGGTTGATGATCGGTTAGTAGAGTAAATTTTTGACCGTGCAGGTAGTGATTGAACTTCTTCACCCCCCACACTAGGCTGAGGGCCTCTCTGTCAATCTGGGCGTAGTTACGCTCGGCAGAAGTTAACGAGCGTGACGCAAAAGCTATCGGCCTCTCTAAACCATCAAGGAATTTATGTGACAGTACCGCCCCAATGCCGTAGGGAGACGCATCACATGCCAGTCTGATCGGCAGTGCTGGGTTGTAGTGAGCCAATACTTCTCTTGAAGTGATTAAGTCCTTACTCTTCTGAAAGGCCCGCTTACAGTCATTGCTCCATTTCCATGCTACTCCCATTCGTAGCAGGGCGTTCAGTGGGTGCAGAATTGTCGACAAATTCGGCAAAAACTTATGGTACTAATTCACCAATCCGAGGAATGACCTCAGTTGCGACACATTTTCAGGCACTGGGGCCTTAACAACCGCTTCAATTTTGTCAGGGGACTTATGTAACCCCTCTTCATCAATCACATGGCCACAATACGATATCTGTTTCTTAAAAAACTCACACTTCGGGCGGTTGGCTCGTAGCCCATATTCCCGTAGTCTAGTGAGCACCTGTTCTAGGTTGATAAGGTGTTCACTGTCATCTTCACCTGTCACAAGGATGTCGTCCAAGTAACACTGAGTCCCCGGAATCCCTTGCAGGACTTGTTCCATCGCTCTTTGCTATATCGCCAGAGCCGATGCTACTCCGAATACCAATCGATGATACTGGTATAGACCTTTGTCAGTGTTTATCGTGAGATACTTCCTAGAGGATTCTTCAACCTCCATCTGCAAATATGCTTGTGCTAGGTCAATTTTTGTAAAACGCTTCCCTCCAGACAGTGAGGCGAAGATGTCTTCTATCCTTGGAAGAGGATATTGTACTGTGTGAAGGACTGAGTTCACCGTCACCTTGAAATCCCCACAGATGCGAACCTTCCTTGGCTCCTCAGACTTATTGCTTAACGTTTTCTTCATGACAGGAATGATGGGTGTCGCCCACTCGCTCCAGTCGACCTTAGACAACATGCCTGCCTTCTCCAGATTCTCCAGCTCTGCCTCGACGGCTGGGCAAATTGCATATGGTACCGGTCTTCCTTTGAAAAACTTGGGAATTGCAATCTCTTTTATTTTTATCGAGGTGGTTACGCCTTTAAGAGTGCCCAGTTCTTGTTGAAATACCTCTTTGGCATTAGCTAAGATTATTGACAATCGTCCAGGAGTGACGTCGTCATCTTTTTTACTGTCCACCGTCATTGCATGAATGGACTGCCAATCTAAGCTTATCTTCCTGATCCATTCACGTCCCAATAATGGTGGTCCACCATTTTGCAGTATGTAGAGATCCAATTTCCGTATTTTCTTGCCTTTGTATTCGACAGGCACCCTTATTTTTCCTCTGGGGTATACTTTTTGCCCCGTATACGTCGTCGAGATGATGGATTTCTCTCTCAAGGTTATGTGTGAGAGTAGCCGCTCGTAGTTTCGTCGATTCATGACGGTTAGCGCTGATCCTGTATCCAATTCCATTTTAACATGGGACCCTGCTATCGTGAGGGTGACCCAAATGTTTTGGTGATCCTCTTTTGCGATTACATTGTGAAGTTTGAGACAGCTTAGTCTCCTGTTCCCGGATTCACTGTCGCTCATCTGGTCTTCGGAACTACTGTCCATCATCTTTTGTACTTTCTTGTACGGTTCCTTAGTAGCCTTTTTGTTGTCGCTGGTCTTCTTCCCAGACCTGCAAACTCGTGCAATGTGTCCCATCTTTCCGCATTGCCTACATATTTTGTCTTTGGACCAGCAGTCCTTCTGGTCATGGTTAGTTCTGCCGCAGCGATAACATTTTGCAAATCCCCGTGTCATTTCGTGGGTGCCGTATTCCTGTGGCTTTTGTTTAATTTCCGCAGCTCCCCTGGCTGCTGCTTCGTACGATACTGCCACGCTGAAAGCCTTATCTAGCATCAGCTCTTTCTCTGAGAGTAACTTCTTCTGTGTTCCTTCACTCAGGAGTCCACAGACAAATTTGTCCCGTAGGGTATCTACCAGTCCTGCTCCGAACTGGCAGTGCTTTGATAGCTTGCGTAGTTACGTAAGGTACTCAGCATTGCTCTCATCTTTATGCTGAGTTCTCCTGTGGAATTTAAATCTTTCTGCTATCAACAGCGGTGCAGGGTTTAGGTGTTCCTGTAGGACAGCAACAATTTCGTTAAAACTCTTCGCCTTCGGTTTGGCTGGAGTAATCAGGTCCCGCAATAGGCCGTACGTTCTAGCGCCCATTAAGTTTAGCAATACCGATGCCTTTTTCTCATCAGCTATTTCGTTTGCCTCGCAATATAACTCGACTCTTTCCACATACGTGGTCCAGTCCTCTATTGTATTATCAAAGGCAGTGATACAGCCAGTCTTCGGCATCTTGAAAATCTAAAATGGCGCCTCCCGCGCTTTGCCTTCTTCCCCGATTTAACAAAATAGCGCCTCCCACGCTTTGCCTTTTTCCCCGCTGATTAAGATGGCGCCTCCCGCACTTTGCCTTCTTCCCCGCTGTTGCTAGCGCTGCTTTCTGCAGTTCCCGTTGCAACCTGCAGCTCCTCGCGGTTTCTTGTGCGTTTAATATTTCTTTTTTTTATTATTTTCCCGTCGTGGAACAACCCTGTGGGACTCTTGCCTCCCTCTTCTCGGGTCTATACGCAGCCCGGCTTCGTAGCACCGGCCGCGCCCTGTGTGCTCCACACTCTCTCTCTCCTCTTCCCGACAACGCTGATCGGCCCCGTTGCAAGTCACCCATTTGAGTTCGCGAACGCCACAGCCCAGGAAGGATCAGTGTACTACCTGCCACCAGCCCGATTAGCTGAAGCACCGTCGACAGGAACCAGACCTCGCTTTCGACAGCTTCTCCAGCAATCTTCAACTCCGCTAACACAGGGGCAGATGCCCATGGTCGACGCCCGTTTCTACTGCTTCTTTCTTCCTTCTGGCCTCGACCTCTGCTCACTTTGCTGCAGGAATGGATCCCAGGAGGTGGTGCAGACTGTAGGTAAGTTCGTATCTTCTCGTCGCCAGTATTATGTCCTTGAATGATTGAGACACGGACAGCAGGAGTTGAACAAAACAGGTCTTTACTGATTGAAGTCAATCGGGAAACTGAAAACTACAGAGGCTCACTAGCGCCTTTTATACAGGGGTGGTCACTGCCGGTACTGCAGTCTGAGACCAGTTATTCTCTTAAAGGTGCATACACAACATTATGGTACTGTTAATCTAAAAGGGGAGGAATTGTAATGTATGGACCTTTAAGGGGAGAACTACTTTTTACAGCTACTGTATACTGTAGTACCGGCAGTGACCACACCTGTATATAAACCCTGAGTAGGGATCTGTACAATTAGTTCTAGAGTAACCCTCATTCAGTAAACACCTGTTGATCGTTCCCTGCAGTCTCTTGTCTAATTATTGAAGGACACAACATCAAGATACACAGATCTAACACCGAGGTATTCTGAGATTGCATTGATTTGGGCAGGTGCTGAGGTATTCTGGGATTGAATTGAGTGGACAGCTGCTGAGGTATTCTAGGTTTGAATTGTGTGGACATTTGCTGAGGTGTTCTGGGATTGAATTGTGTGTTCAGGTGGTGGGGTATTCTGGGATTGAATTGGTTTGGCCAGGTGCTGACGTATTTTGGGATTGAATTGTTTCAACAGGTGCTGAGGTATTCTGTGATTGAATTGCATGGAAAGGTGATCAGGTAATCTGGGATTGAAATGTGTGGACAGGTGCTGAGGTATTCTGGGATTGCATTGTGGGACAGGTGCTGAGGCATTCGGAGATTGAATTGTGAGGGCAGGTGCTGAGGTATTCTGGCATTGAATTGTGTGGAGATGCGCTGAGGCATTCTGGGATTGAATTGTGTGGACAGGTGCTGAGGTATTCTGGGATTGAATAGTGTGGAGAGATGCTGCGGCATCCTGGGATTGAATTGTGAGGACATGTGCTGAGGTATTCTGGGATTGAATTATGTGGACATGTGCTGAGGTATTCTGGGATTGAATTGTTTGCAGAGGTGCTGTGGCCTTCTGGAATTGAATTGTGAGGACAGTTGCTGAGTTATTCTGGGATTGATATTTGTTGACAGGTGCTGATTTATTCTGGGATTGAATTGTGTGGACAGGTTCTGAGGTATTCTGGGATAGAATTTTGTGGAGAGGTGCTGAGGTATTCACAGAATCACAGAAACCCCACAGTGCAGATAGAGGCCATTTCGGCCCATCGAGCCTGCACCGACACATATCCCACCCGATCCCCGTAACCCCTACACCAACACATATCCCACCCTATCCCCGTAACCCCATGTATTTAATCCCCCTAACACTAGGTCAATTTACCATAGCCAATCAACCTAACCCACACATCTTGGAACTGTGGGAGGAAACCGGAGCACCCGGAGAAAACCCACGCAAACACGGGGAGAATGTGCAAACTCCACACAGACAGTCGCCCGAGGCTGGATTCGAACCCGGGTCTCTGGCGCTGTGAGGCAACAGTGCTAACCATTATGCCACCGTGCTGCCTCTATTGAACTGGGTGGACAGGTGCTGAGGTATTCTGGGATTGAATTGTGTGGACAAGTGCTGAGGTTTTGTTGGATTGAATTGTGAGGACAGCTGCTGAGGTATTCTGGGATTGAATTGTGTGGACAATTGCTGAGATATTCTGGGATTGAATTGTGTGGACAGCTGCAGAGGTATTCTGGGATTGAATTATGTGGACAATTGCTGAGCTATCCTGGGATTGAATTATGTGGACAGGTGCTGAGGTATTCTGGGATTGAATTGTGTGGACAGGTGATGATGAGGTATTCTTAAATTGAATTGTGTGGCCAGCTACAGAGGTATTCTGGGATTGAACTTTGTGGACAGGTGCTGAGGTATTCTGGGAATGAATTGGTTTGGAC
This sequence comes from Somniosus microcephalus, assembly GCF_052327205.1. Classification (NCBI taxonomy): domain Eukaryota; kingdom Metazoa; phylum Chordata; class Chondrichthyes; order Squaliformes; family Somniosidae; genus Somniosus; species Somniosus microcephalus. The sequence goes on from NC_140992.1 coordinate 183,008,248, forward strand.
ATGTGCTGAGGTATTCTGGGATGGAATTATGTGGACAGGTGCTGAGGTATTCTGGGATGGAATTGAGTGGACAGGTGATGATGTATTCTGGTATTCAATTGGGTGGGCAGGTGCTGAGGTATTCTGGGATTAAATTCTGTTGACAGGTGCTGAGATATTCTGGGATTGAATTATGTGGACAGGTTCTGAGGTATTCTGAGATTGAAATGTGTGGACAGGTGCTGAGGTATTCTGAGATTGCATTGGTTTGGACAGGTGCTGAGGTATTCTGGGATTGATTTGGTTTGCACAGGTGCTGAGGTATTCTGGGATTGAATTTTGTGGACATTGTTAAATCCGTGAATCTTGATGTATGGTGTCCTTCAATAAATAGACAGAGACTGCAGAGGAACAATCAACAGGTGTTTACTGGATGAGGATTACTCTAAAAGTAACAGTACAGATCTCTACTCAGGGTTTATATACAGGTGTGGTCACTGCCAGTACTACAGTATACAGGAGCTGTAAAAAGTAGTTCTCCCCTTAAAGGTACATACACTACAATTCCTCCCCTTTTAGATAAACAGTACCATAACATTCATTTAACAATTAAATATCAACTAATTGCAATTAACACTTTTAACATGCAACATTAACTGAAAATAGTCTATTTACAAATTCAGTCTTTGGGAGGCTTCCTGATCCTTTCTGGATAGCGCCTTTCCTGAGTGTCTTGCTCTTGGTGCTGAGGCAATTCTGTCCCCCTGTCGTCGGTTGGTTCATCAGCTTCCGATTCTACTGTTTCTGGGGTGCATGCTACCGGTATGTTGGGTTCATCACCAGGTACGTATGGGCGAGATATGGGGTTGACTCATTCCTGTGACTCTAGGATCTGGTCAACATGGCTGTATTGATTTCCTTGTGGGTTCAATGATGAGACATTTATAAAAAAGAATAACTTTTAATCTAAGGTTTGTTCAAGACTTTATACAGCTTTTCAGGAGACACCATGCTTCAGCTCCAGCTAAAGTGAAACTAAAAACTCTCAGCCTGCTTGTCTGGTCACATGACCTCTGCTGGTCAGGCACAAGCAATCAATACCTGCAATCATGCTATTAAGGCATCATAATCGAACAGGCAAATAACATCACTATTTGCTGATATCATTACATCTCCCTTTCTTAAAACAAAAGTATTTTACTTTTAACTAACAACATGTTTTCTTTGTATTAATGTGCATTTTAACTGTAACACTTAATGAACTTACATTATCATTATCATGATCAAGGTTTTTTAACCTTGCTTTGTGTGTTCACATGAAATATGTCAATACACTAGAACTTGAAGAAAGAATAAGATAACATTACTTCCTTCTATAACAATAGTCCTTAAATTTGCTCAATGAGTCTCTCAGGAGGCTTCACGTGTCTTGAGGATTTTCTGATTGATTGTCCTTGAATCTGAGTTGTTGCCTCAGATGATGTGTTCTCAGCTGTGTGATCAGGTTGTTCAACAGTATCAGTCTCTTGACCTGCTGTGGCTGGTTCCATGAGAAGATCTCGACGATTTCTTCTCAGAACAGCACCCTCATCTGTCTGAATGGTGTATGATCTTGGTTGAACTTCACTCAGGACAGTTCCCTTCTCAGTCCATGTATTTGTTTTGTCTTTGAACCTTACTTGGTCACCAGTGTGGAGTTCAGGTAGGTTTTGTGTTCCTCTGTCATAATAGTACTTTTGCTTTTCTTTCTGTTGTTCTTTGAACTTCCTCACTTTCTCCCCCTCTTTTGTTTTCAGGAGGTTCTCCGGGATGGGTAGGTTTGACCTTAGCCGACGTCCCATCAGGAGTTGGGCTGGTGACATACCACACTCGAGCGGCGTTGTGCGGTATACAAGCATGCTTTGGTAGAAGTCAGTTCCACTGTCTTTTGCCTTGTACATCAGTCTTTTCACTGTCTGGACCAATTTTTCCACTAGTCCATTGGACTGTGGATGTATTCTGGGATTGAAATGATTTGGTCAGGTGCTGAGGTATTCTTGGATTGAATTGTGAGGACAGGTGCTGAGATATTCTGGGATTGAATTGGTTTTGACAGGTGCTGCAGTATTCTGGGATTGAATTGTGTGGACAGATGCTGAGTTATTCTGGGATTGAATTGTGTGGACAGGTGCTGAGGTATGCTGGGATTGAATTGTGTGGACAGGTGCTGAGGTATTCTGTGATTGAATTGTGAGGACAAGTGCTGAGCTATTCAGGGATTGAATTGTGAGGACATGTGCTGAGATATTCTGTGATGGATAGTGAGGACTGTTGCATGATATATTCTGGGATTGAATTGTGTGGACTGGTGATGAGGTATTCTGGGATTGAATTGTGCGGACATGTGCTGAGATATTCTGCAATTGAATTGTGAGGACTGGTTCATGATGTAATCTGGGATTGAATTGTGTGGACCGGTGCTGAGGTATTCTGGTAATGAATTGTGGAGACAGGTGCTGAGGTATCTGGGGATTTAAATGGTTTGAACAGGTGCTGAAGTATTCTGAGATTCAATTGTGTGGACAGGTGCTGAGGTATTCTGGGATTGAATTGTGGGGACAGGTGCTGAGGTATTCTGGGATTGAATTATGTGGACTGGTGATGAGGTATTCTGGTATTGAATTGTGGGGACAGGTGCAGAGGTAATTTTGGATTGAATTGTGGGGCAGGTGCTGAGGTATTCTAGGATTGAATGGTGTGGTCCGGTGCTGAGGTATTCTGGGATTGAAATGGTTTGGACAGGTGCTGAATTATTCTGGGATTGAATTGTGTGGGCAGGTGATGAGGTATTCTGGGATTGAATTGTGGGGACATTGCGGATGTATTCTGGGATTGAAATGATTTGGTCAGGTGCTGAAGTATTCTGTGATTGAATTGTTTGGACAGGTGCTGCAGTATTCTTGGATTGATTTGTGAGGACAGGTGCTGAGATATTCTGGGATTGAATTTGTTTTGACATTAGCTGCGGTATTCTGGGACTGAATTGTGTGGACAGGTGCTGAGGTATTCTGGGACTGAATTGGTTTGGATAGGTGCTGAGGTATTCTGGGATTGAATTGTGAGGACAGGTGCAGAGGTATTATGGTATTGAATTGATTTGGACATGTGCTGAGTTATTTTGAGATTTAATTGTGTGGACAGGTGCTGAGGTATTCTGGGAATGAATTGTGTGGGCAGTTGCTGAGCTATTCTGGGATTGAATTGTGTGGAGTTGTGCTGCGGTATTCTTGGATCGAATTGTGAGGACAGTGTAATGATCAATAACATGTCATTCTAGAGTGGTACACTAGATGGAGCCGTACAGCTCTATAGAGCTGTATATTTAGTTTTATGTGTTTAAGACTGCCCTACCTATGATGCACTAGGCTACCCACAAGGCAGCAGTCAAGATGGCTGCCTGCACACAGAAGTACACATGCTGAATCTCTACAGATGCTGTACCTAGAGAACGTGTACTGAATAAATGATTAGCTAGAAGCTAGCTGTTCATAATAAGAATGTCTAGTTATTAATGAACATAACATGGTACCAGGATTGGTGAAGATCTGCTCAAAATTGTGAAACACGACATGGAGAATTTGAAGCCACCGGAGTTTTTGAATCTCAAGGGAAATGTCGACTACAATTGGCGGACTTTCAAACAACAATTCGAAGTCTACATTGCTGCCATTGGGTTCGGTACGAAGCCAGATGCAAGGAAAATAGCGTTGCTGCTCACAGTTGCAGGCCCACAGGCAATAGAGGTATTTAATACATTTGTATTTAATCCAGAGGAGAACAGAGAAAATTTAGACGATGTGCTAAAGAAATTTGATACACATTGTTCTCCCAAAAAGAATGAAAACTATGAAAGAAACGTGTTCCGTTCAAGGACACAGCGGCAAAATGAGATTTTTGATAGCATTGTGACCGATCTGAAACTGAAAGCACAGACATGTAATTTCTCTGAACTGAAAGCATCCATGATTCGTGCACAGATTGTGTTTGGTATGCAGGATAAAAAGGTCAGGGAACATCTGTTGAGATAAACCGAACTGACATTGGAAAATGCTGTGAAAATATGCCAAGCCAGTGAGCTAGCTCGACAGCACATGAAGACTTTCAGTGAAATCAATAATGATGTGATTGTAGTCAGTGCTGCTGTCGGTGCTGTGTCCTACAAAGGAAAGAAACATGAGCAGAACAGAAATGAAAAGCAATCAGAGGATGAAATTTTTAATTGTAAACGCTGTGGTTACAAACACCAGTTAAAACAATTCCCAGCATTTGGAAAAATGTGCACAAAATGTCATGGAAAGAATCACTTTGCCAAACAATGCTTTTCAAAAGTAACAACAAAGAAAGGGCAACAAGTCAATATGATTGAGGACACTGATTTAAGTGAGACATTTTTTGTACGAATGGTGTCATGTAACAATGTCAAAAATGATACAGAAAATGTGCAGCCCTCAGATATGGACAATGCTGAACATAAAATTAATGCAGTAAAAGAGGAAAAATGGATGATCTCACTGCAGATAAATGGAGCATTAGTTACATTGAAACTGGACACTGGGGCAAAAGCAAACTTAATCAGTATGAGTGACATTAAAAACATGAAAGAAAAGCCCAAAATACAGAAAAAGTCAGTACTACTGAAGGACTATAATGGACAGAAAATAGATAGCTTAGGTGTATGCAGACTCAAAGTGACAGTCAAAGACAAAGTGCATCATCTCATGTTTTCTGTTGTGGCTGAAGGACTTGATTCACTACTGGGTGACAAAGCTTGTGAGGACTTAGAACTGGTCAAGAGAGTATACCGTATAAACTGTGCCATAAACAGACCAGATGACTCATTGGATTCTGTAGTAAATAATTTCCAGGATGTGTTCAAAGGATTTGGAGTTCTACCATTCACTTACAAGATCCAGCTAAAGGAGAATGCTCAGCCAGTGGTACATGCTCCATGAAGAGTTCCAGCACCGCTGCGTGACTGGCTCAAGAATGAACTGGACAGAATGATCACACTTGGAGTCATCAGGAAAGTCGAAGAGCCAACAGACTGGGTTAACTCCATGGTATGTGTAAAGAAAAAGAACAATGATCTAAGAATATGCATGGATCCAAAGGAATTAAATGCAAACATAAAACGTGAACACTACCAGATTCCCAAGCGAGAAGAAATCACCAGTGAAATGTCAGGTGCCAGATACTTTACAAAGCTCGATGCCTCACAAGGATTTTGGCAACTAAAACTGGATGAAGAGAGCACCAAATACTGTACCTTCAACACACCATTTGGCAGGTATTGTTTCCTCAGAATGCCTTTCGGGATAATATCTGCATCTGAAATCTTTCATAGAGCGATGGAACACATAATTGAAGGTCTGGAAGAAGTTCGGGTCGATGTTGATGACATCATCATCTGGGGCTCCACACTGAAAGAACACAATGAGAGACTGGCTAAAGTGCTACAGAGCATACGCCGGAATGGGCTGAAGCTCAACAAAGCCAAGTGTCAGCTTGGCGTCCAGGAAGTCACTTTCCTAGGAGATAATCTATCTGGTAAAGGAATAGAGCCAGATATGGAAAAAGTAAACGCCATACTCAACATGCCCCGACCCACTGACAAAAAAGGAGTGCTACGCATCATGGGGATGATAAACTTCATTGGAAAGTTCATTCCTAACTTGTCAGCCAAGACAGCCTGTCTGCGAGACCTGCTACATAAAACAAATGAGTTTGCATGGACAGAAAGACATGAACAAGAGTGGATGAACCTCAAAACAGTGCTGACAACCACACCTGTACTCACTTTCTTTGACCCGACAAAGAGAATCAAAGTGTCAACGGATGCATCAAAGGATGGCCTAGGCGCGGTCTTGCTACAAGCAGAGGGTGAAGATTGGAAGCCTGTTGCCTATGCCTCCAGGTCTATGACTGATACTGAGTGTCGATACGCCCAGATTGAAAAGGAATGTCTAGGCTTGGTAGTTGGATTAGAAAAGTTCCATGGCTACATATATGGACTTCCCACCTTCACAGTTGAGACAGACCACAGCCCACTGGTTGCCATCATAAAAAAAAATCTGAATGAGACATCTCCAAGGATTCAACGACTCATGATGAAGCTGCAAAGATATGACTTTGAACTGATCTACACACCAGGCAAATACATAGTGTTAGCAGATGCACTATCCCGAGCACCCACAATGAGTCAAGTGAGCTCTACTGAAGAAGACGTGGATGTTCATGTGAGTATGGTCACTGCTGCGCTGCCCGTGTCAGACACAAAATCAATGCAAATAGCAGAAGAAACAGTAAAAGATACAGGCCTAGAAATTGGGTATAGCCCCGCTTGAGGCGTTAGAACTGGCGATGCGCAAAGTTTATAGCCAGACGAAACTTATCGTCGCCTGGCGCGATATTGGGTTGCATCACCCCCAAAGGGGATTGAGGCATTAAATCAGCTGTTGCACGGTGCTCTTAAGGCGCAAAAGGCCATGCAATACTCAATTTCGACGCGGACGGGCGCAGCGCAGGTGAACTCAATTATGGGAAAGCACGAGACCTCCAGGCACCGGCCGGCTCTTAAAGGGGTGGGTCAGTCAGCCTGAGCTTCAACACCCAACGCCCTGTAGGCCTCAGATTCAGCGCTCGCCCTTGTCTGGCGGTACAAACTTGTTCATCATGGAGAAGGTTAGGCAGAGAGCAGAGCGCTTCAGCACTGAGGCTCTGGACCACTTGGTGGCTGCAGTTGAACACCGTCGAGAGGTCCTGTATCCGGATAATGGCAAGAGGCCGAATCAGAAGGCTTATCGACGATCTTGGAGGGAGGTTGCTTTGAGGGTGAACTCCAGCAGCATGGCGACCAGGACCCCTGTTCAGTGCAGGAAGAAATTCAACGACCTCACACGGATCGTTAGGGTGAGTGATGGTTTACCAAACTTGTGCTTCCCTCCATCTGCAGATGACTTCGGGCACCCTGCTGCAATGATGCGCCAATGGCCATCTGTCAGTATGCACCCATGGCCCTTTCTGGGCACACACATGGACAGATGTCACAAGGCCTCATATAAGGGCTCTTGCACCATGGGGGGCATGCGGTGAGGTCTCAAGGCCTCATGTAAGGGCTCTTGCACCATGGGGGGCATGCGATGAAGTCTCAAGGCATCGTGTAACAGAACCTCCCCTTCTTTCCCCTGCAGTCCAAGCTGGCGATGATTCGAAAGTAGCAGTGTCGAACCGGTGGCGGACCTACGCAAGTGGTCACTCTCACGGATCTGGAGGAGAGAGTGCACCAGATACTTGGAGGACGTCTGTCTGGTCCTGTGACCACTGCATCTACCGACCCCATTACCGACAGCGAGGGTAAGACTCTCACCTTTTTCACCTGTTGCCTTCCACTTGGTCCCCCCGCCAGCATGCATCCTTAGTGTGCAGCCATGTCAGAGCCTTGCCGCAATCTGGCATGCCTTTCAGCAAAGCTGTCCTGTTGCTAAAGCCACTCTTCCACCTCCCACTTTCAGATGAAGCAGCACCAACTCGAGCTCAATGCGCTGAAGCTGCCAGTGCCAGTGCCACCGGAGGCGAGGACCAGGAGGAATCCGGACCAGCCGCTGCAGAATCCGGGGAGCTGGGACATCTGCAGACTGGGGATAGTAGTCCCCTGGAGGGGAGGGGGGGTGGCTCTGAGGATGAACCAGTTGCCGGACCAAGCGGCATGCAGCAACGCACGGGGGATAGGCAAGTTCGGCCACCGTTTCCCCGCAGGGCAAGGCAGGTCTTCATGACTGCTGCACAGAGTGCAGATGAGGTCCGTCGCCTGGCTGAGATGAGCAAACAGGCCTGGGTCAGACACACGGAGCTGATGGCTGCAGTGGAGAAGATGCCTGAGTCAATAGATTCATTGGCTAGGAGTATGTTGGACTTCGGGGCAACAATGGAGAGGACTCTGCAGGGCTTTGGGGCAAAATTGGACAGGACTCTCCAGGTGTTCAGGGAAACAATGGACAGGTCTATCCAGGGCTTTGGGGCCACAAAGGACAGGACTATCCAGGGCTTCGGCCCAACAATGGAGAGGACTGTCCACGGCTTTGAGTCGGCAATGGAAAGGACTGTTCAGGGCTTCGGACAATCCCTGGAAAGGTCTGTGCAGGGCTTGTCCGAGGCATTGGTGCGGTCGGCACCTGCCTTGTCCGAAGCCATGGGAAGAACTGTCCAGGCCTTCTCCGAAGCACTGGCACCTGGCACACAGGTCCTCACTGTTGCCACGCAGTCACTTGCTGGGCTCCTCCACAGCCAGATTGACGCAACGCGATCTCTCACTGCAGCCACCCTCTCTGCATCAGATAGGATCACCCCGGGCCCTTCCACTCCCGTACAAGGCCAGGAATCAGTGGAGCATGCGATTGTGGCGGATGAGCCGAGCTGCTCCCCTCAGATAGCCAGTGTGTCGTCCGACCATGGTGCAGGTGTCCTCTCTCGGCAGGAGAGCATTGCACATGCCAGCGCTGGGACGCCTGCATTGCAGCTGCCACCACCTGCAGGCCACACTGCTTCCAGCCATGGTCACAGCAAGCATCCTGCGTCCGCACCCTCCAAGCCCAGAGGTCGGCCAGGCCGTCCCTCAGGGGCTTCTGCGCTTCCAGACAGTCAGCAAGCGTCCCCCAGCCTTGAGCCCGCCACTGGGGTCCAATTACGTAGGAGCAGCAGGGAGGGAAGGGGCCGGGCGCAGAAGAGAAGTCGTTCTCCCTCAAGGAACCAGTTGTAGAGGGAGGTGCTGAGACGTTTGTTTGTCCAAATTCAAGGACACCCTCACCTGCTGTTATATTTGCAGAAGGTTTGTTGAGTTTTGCAGCTTTGCCAAACAGTTCACAGTTATTTTGAAAGTTATGGTTTCTGCTCACATTACGTTGTTTAGCTGTAATGAAAGACTTTTGTGTCAATAAACAGAAGTTTCAATGTTGCATGGTGCATGTGACTACTTTCAGTGATGCTGGCATTCAGAGGCCCTCAAACATCCAAAGTGCGCATGAGTTAAGACTCTCATCATTCCGCCACAGGGGTGTCGACACGAGTCCAGAGGAGCCTCTGACGAATGGACCTTCCACTTTCAGCAGACCTTCCATCTTCCTCCTCCTCCTCCGCCTGCTCTTCCTCCTCCTCCTCCTCCTCATACTCCTCCTCCTCCGCCTGCTTGTGCAGGGCCCGAGGGAAGGTAATGAATTGACGCGTTCGCCTATAAAGGGCATCTGTCACTTGCCAGATGCAACAGTGGACTGCAGCCTGAGCGACAGTCGCATTGTCCCCAATGGCTGACTGAAAGGATCCGTTGGCATAAAAATGGAGGCCATCAGTCAGTTTTGCCATCACGGACAGAGAGGTTCTGCAGCGTTCACGCGGCTGCAGATCCTGACCAAGCAGGTGGCACAGATCAGTAACAATGCCCCTCCAGATTCGGAGCCTTCGCAAACACTGCTCCTCCGACATGTCAAGGCTTGTCACCTGCTGCCTAAAGACCCTCGCAGCATCCCGTCGGATTGGCCGACCTCCATTGCCCCTCCTCATTCTGGCCAATCCCGGCCCTCTCTCCCGCCGTCTCTCTGCCCCTTCACAGTATTGGGCGATGAGACCGTCGCCCTCCAAACAAGCTCCCATTCCGATGCCAGTTGGTCAAAAGGCTTTTAGGTGTAGTGCTGCAAGTGCTTCGGACAGGGTTGAAGGTCCCAAGTACTGTAAAGCTAAATTCCCAGAACTCCGCTCCACATTAGCTCGCCAACTCTCTCTAGCAGCGATCACAATGAGCAGGCCAAGTAACAGAAGATTCTGCACTAGAGCTGTCCCCTTTAAATAGCGCCGCCCTACTCTGAGAAGGGCCTGTTAGCCTTCCCTCGAACTGTCACTAATAGCGCTGGGCGCTAAGGCTCCGGGCGCCACCCAATATGCGCTCAGGCATTCCTAAAAGGTGTTGCACACTGAAATGACGTCATGAGCTGCTTGCGCTCACGGGCGCGCGCAAACACTTAGCGCAGGCGCTAAATGTATAGTCAATATCTGAGTTGGTGCTATCTTCATAGCGTTCGCCCCAACATAGGGCTTCGCCCCAATTTTAGGTCTCTTTAGGCGCTCAGCGCCGGCGCTACCAACCCAATTTCTAGGCTACAGTGTTACAAACAGTAATAGAGAACATTGATCATGGTTGGCCAAAAGGTTCCTGTCCAAAATACTATCACACAAGGTCAGAGTTGAGTGTCGTAAGTGGACTATTACTAAAACAGAACAGAATAGTCATTCCACAGGCTCTACGTCAAGACATGCTCAAAAGGATTCATGAGGGACACCTCGGAATTGAAAAATGCAAAAGGAGAACAAGAGACACTGTTTATTGCCCTGGCATAAATAAGGACATTGAGAACATGATAGGCATATGTGAGACATGTCAGAAACACCAAAACAAACAAACAAAGGAACCAATGACAGTAGCTGACATACCAACAGCACCATGGCAAAAGGTTGGTATGGACCACTTTCATTTGAATGGTAAAGAATATCTAATAGTGATTGACTACTATTCTAACTATCATGAGATGGCACTGCTCTCAAGCACCACAGCAAGTAATGTCATAATGCATGTGAAATCCATCTTCGCCAGACATGGAATTCCCAGGATTGTCGTTAGCGACAATGGTCCGTACTTCAACTGAAAGGAGTGGCAACAGTTTGCAGCACATTATGACTTTCAGCACATCACATCCAGTCCTTTGTATACTCAGTCAAATGGTAAGGCAGAGAAAGGTGTTCAAGTTCTCAAGCAGCTACTGAAGAAAGCGACAAAAAGCAAGTCTGATCCTTATGTCGCCCTGCTGAGCTACTGAGCCTCACCTTTAGACTGTGGTTCTTCACCTGCTGAACTACTAATGGGTCGCAAGTTGTGCACCACGCTGCCCTGCTGTGCTAATGAAAAGCAAAGTAAGGAACTGAGACAGAGACTTCAACTGTTAAAGCTGAAACATAAATCATACTATGACAAGTCATCCAAAACTCTAAAACCATTGACAAGGGATGATGTTGTCAGGATTGAGGATCCAGATGCATGGAACAGGAAAGCTACAGTTCTTGAGGAAGTACGACCAAGGTCATACACTGTTAGAACTGAGGAAGGACAGATTCTCAGGAGGAACTGCCGTTCCCTCCTGAAGACACAAGAAACTATCCAAGAGCAGATTGATGACAATGCCGCAACTGAATCTTGTCAATCACCACCAGAACAATCTCATACAAACACATCAGACTTACCCATGCTGAGAAGATCCACATGTGAAGTAAAAAAACCTGATAGACTTAATCTTTGAGTACAAAGAAAAACTATATTGAAAATGTATTGACTGTTGTGAAAATGTTTATGTTTATAGAGCACTAACAAAAGTGTTACTGATATCATCTTTATCGTTTTTCTTGAAAGTTGATTGATATTGATTTTGTTAACCTCAAAGAAAGGGGGATGTAATGATCAATAAAATGTCATTCTAGAGTGGTACACTAGATGGAGCCATAGAGCTGTATAGAGCTGTATATTTAGTTGTATGTGTTTAAGACTACACTACCCACGATGCACTAGGCTACCCACAATGCAGTAGTCAAGATGGCTGCCTGCACACTGAAGTACACATGCTGAATCTCTACAGATGCTGTACCTAGAGAACGTGTACTGAATAAATGACTAGCTAGAAGCTAGCTGTTCATAATAAGAATGTCTAGTTATTAATGAACATAACAGACAGGTGCTGAGATATTCTGGGATTGAATTGGTTTTGACAGGTGCTGCGGTATTCTGGGATTGAATTGTGTGGACAGGTGCTGAGCTATTCTGTGATTGAATTGTGAAGACATGTGATGAGATATTCTGGGATGGATAGTGAGGACTGGTGCATGATGTATTCTGGGATCGAATTGTGTGGACTGGTGATGAGGTATTCTGGGATTGAAGTGTGGTGACATTGCTGAGGTATTCTGGGATTTAAATTATTTGGACAGGTGCTGAACTATTCTGGGACTGAATTGTTTGGAGAGGTGATGAGGTATTCTGTGATTGAATTGCGTGGGCAGTTGCTGAGGTATTCTGTGATTGAATAGTGTGGACAGGTCATGAGGTACACTGGGATTGAATTGTGTGGACAGGTGCTGATGTATTCTGGGATTGAATTGTGTGGACAGGGGCTGAGGTATTCTGGGATTGAATTGTGTGGACAGGTGCTGAGGTATTCTGGGATTGAATTGTGTGGAGAGCTGCTGAGGTATTCTGGGATTGAATTGTGTGGACAGGTGCTGAGGTATTCTGGGATTGAATTATGAGGACAGGTGCTGAGGTATTCTGAGATTCAATTGTGTGGACAGGTGCTGAGCTATTCTTGTATTTAATTGTGTGGACAGGTGCTGAGGTATGCTGGGCTTGAATTGTGTGGACAGCTGATGAGGTATTCTAGGATTGAATTGTGAGGGCAGGTGCTGAGGTACTCTGGGATTGAATTGTGAGGACGCGTGCAGAGGTATTATGGGATTGAATTGATTTGGACATGTGCTGAGGTATTCTGTGATTGAATTTTGAGAACAGGTGCTGAGGTATTCTGAGATTCAATTGAGTTGACAGGTGCTGAGTTATTCTGGGATTTAATTGTGTGGACAGGTGCTGAGATATTCTGGGATTGAATTGTGTGGACAGGTGCTGAGGTATTCTGGGATCGAATTGTGTGGACAGGTGTTGAGTTATTCTGGGATTGAATTGTGGGGCAGGTGCTGAGCTATTCTGGGATTGAATTGTGTGGACAGCTGATGAGGTATTCTAGGATTGAATTGGTTTGGTCAGTTGCTGAGGTGGTCTGGGATTGAATTGAATGCACAGGTGCTGAGTTATTCTGGGATTAGATTGGTTTGGACAGGTGCTGAGATATCCTTGGATTGAATTGTGGGGACAGGTGCTGAGCTATTCTGGGATTGAATTGTGTGGACAGGTGCTGAGCTATTCTGGGATTGAATTGTGAGGACAGGTGATGGGGTATTCTGGGATTGAATTGTGTGGACAGGTGCTGAGATATTCTCGGATTGAATTGTGTGGACATGTGCTGAGATATTCTGGGATTGAATTGTGAGCACTGGTGCTTAATATAATCTGGGATTGAATTGTGGGGACAGGTGCTGAGCTATTCTGGGAGTGAATTGTGTGGACAGCTGATGAGGTATTCTAGGATTGAATTGTGTGGACCGGTGCTGAGGTATTCTGGGATTGAATTGTGGAGAAAGGTGCTGAGGTATTCTGGGATTGAAATGGTTTGAACAGGTGCTGAGGTATTCTAGGATTGAATTGTGTGGACCGGTGCTGAAGTATTCTGGGATTAAATTGTGAGGACTGGTGATGAGGTATTCTAGGATTGAATTGTGTGGGCAGGTGAGGAGGTATTCTGGGATTGAAGTGTGGGGACATTGCTGACGTATTCTGGGATTGAAGTGATTTGGACCGTTGTTGAACTATTCTGGGATTGAATTGCGTGGGCAGTGTAGGGGGTTTTGGTTTGGGGTTTGTGTCTGGCCAGTCAGGCGTATCTGAGCTGCTCCAGCCCCGTGCGGTTCGAATTGCTTCCCCTCTGGTTCTGACCACCGGACTTATTACGAGCAGCTATATAAACAAAACGAGACCAGTGGTTTGGTGCAAATAAATTACTATCTGTTACAATAATCCAAGCACAGAGGGGGCCAACACACCTGCACTACTTGGGACATCATAGAACTTCATTTCAACCCACAACCTTTAATAAAAATAAACATCAGGCCAAAAAAAACATTTATTAAAAATAACGAGCAAAAGCAAAACGAGCTTTATTAAAATAACAAACGGATCTGCCATCATTCGGCAGTGATATTACACAAAGCTCACATGGGTGTTTCTTCTTCCACCCAGGCATACTGGTCCTTCCACAACCCTTTTTTCTTTAAATTCTACCCCGGGACCCTTTCTCCTACACTGATCACAGACCAGGTAGAGGACGATCCCTAGCTGGCAGACTACTAAGATGTGGGACGCCATTCGAATCCAGGAGGGAACCTCTATACTCTCAAAAACGTCCCACCAGGGTGGGGTTGTGATATCTAAAATGTTGGCCCCTATCTGTACAGTCTTTTATTCCAAAGTGTAGAAGTGCTTTTGCGATACTAGGACAGCTCTTAATAATTTGGTAAGGTGCTCTGGGAGAGGGGGAATCGGGTAACCGAAATGGGTGACATATTTCTGGAGGTGAGTGAAATTCTCCTCCACAGTGAGGTGAACAGTGGATGGTGCAGGAATGGGGACAATTCGTACCTGTGCCACTTGAACTTCTGCCTCGGGTTTGAAGCAGAAACTGCTGTCACTCACCGCGCACCAGCTAAGCTGTCCGTGCTGGTAGTGAGACGCTCCTGTGGTGATGCAATATGTCCCACCTATATATGCTACCTGTGGGGGAACATGGCCTTGTGCCATGGCTTCCATGGTACAATTTATAGGTTTTGTGTCAGCAGCTCTGAACCCGCATTGTGGTTTCGAATAGGCATTCAAGTGCTGGGGGCACAGGATGATGTGTGCTCCCTGGCTACGGCACCCCGAGAGGTCAGTACCCGTCATAGCGTGCTCCCACTTTATGACGTAGGGCGGGACCGCTCCAAAACGAATGTGTGCACCCCCTTGAATGATACCAATGTTCTCCACCCTGTATACCGGTGTGGGTTGGGCTGTCCCGCCCATGACCGGCATTCTTATAACTATCCCCATGACGGTGTGGTTGGACCGCCCACAGTCCTCCGGGACTGGGTAGGCCTCAGAAGCTAACCGGAGCTGGCACGGGCTTAATGCATTCTCAAAAGGGTGGAGGGCTGCGAGGTGTTTTGTTACTGATCCAGGAGGGGACTAACCTTTGCTTTAAATCCTCCAGATTGCTGCGGCCCTCGCCCAGCAACCATGCTCCATACAGCATGCACACCTCGTTTTGCGCAGCCTGGTCAGAAGCGTTTCTGTCCTCCCTGATGAGAGCATTTACCGTCTTTGCATGTTTTTCCAGCTCCACGATGATCTCCTTCAAATGGAGAGTTATGGCTTGGTCTTCATGCAACTGAGAACCTACCACCTTATTCTCATCAGTTAAAATACCCTTTAATTGTGTTTTTAGGCCATTAATCTGGGTCTGCAATTCAATGTCATCTAAATTGTTGACGACCGAGGACCCCGTGTTAAAACCAGTTAAAACGTCATTAAAAACACCCCTTCTTTGCCTCCCAACCCCGTTCCAAACCTCGTGGTGAGTATACAATGCGGCCTTATTGACCTCCAAAAAATCAAATTCACGGAATTTTTGAAACATTTCTGTTAATAGGGCTTGATACAATTTGGCAGTCTCTGTGGTGCACCACGTGGGTAAGTGTACCTCGGTGAGGTTTAAAATCACCGAGGCCACCGCGTAATGCATCCCTTGGTACAGCACCTGGTCTGTGGGTACTAGCACCAAGCCATTCCCTGGTCCCTTGGTGGTGGCAGGGCATCCCTCTGCTGCTGTCTGTGACGTCAGGATCATGGGCAGGGGCCGTCGGGGGTGGGTCACTAGTTCAGTGGCATTAACCGAGAGTGGGAAGTACGGGATCGCGCATGCGTCCAAGCGGGACCCCCAGTCCATCTCCCTCCCGTTATTTTGCCACTGGCTGCGGAAAATGATGGCAACGCCTGTGGGGCAGACTTTCTCTGATCCCCACATACAGACGTAGATCCCCTGATCCGGTTCCCACCATTTATCCCAGCACACACTTAACCCTCCCTGGGTCCCTGTAATGGTCCTGTGAGTGTCATTCCCTAACCTTTCCCACTCTACCCGGGGGTTCCCCATGTCTTTGCTTAACTTTCTGAGCCACCACCACCTATCCAGGGGAACGTTCCCTTTACAGGTCAAACATATTCTTTTGCCCACGGTGACGCTAATCCTTGTGATGATGATTCGTATCCTCGGTCACTGGAGGGAGGCCTCCCCATACGTGAAGCCGGTCTCGCTAGAATACTGGGTTGAATTGGATCCCAGCCATCCCGGCCAGCTCCCCTCGTGGACATACGAGGTGATTTCATCCGCCTCCCGTAGACCACTTCCATTGTGTGCTAGGGGCGCTCCCTTCCCCGAGCATCCAAAGATATGATGGGCCTCAACATCGCCCCTTCTCGTGAGGCTCAGCCCGAACAGGGCGAGCAGGATTATTCCTCTGTACATTTTGAAAATTCTGAAAAAGACATAAAAGCATCTAGCCAGGTTCCCTGGAGGCTCCCTGGCTCAGGGAAAGTGTGATCGGGTCCCGCGACCTCGGCTCACGTAGACAACACTCTGGAACGGTTCCATACTTAAAACTTATACACTACCGGTTCCTTGCCTAGAATTAAATTAAAAACACCCTAACTTAATCTTCTGTACACATTACTTAAAATGATACGACCTAAACTATATACATCTGCCACCCGTCTCCGGGCGGCCAGCCTACTCCCTGTTTGGGCTGCTACAGGCTGCTCCCTGCGGCGTGGCTGCACTGATCTCTACTTCTGGTCCCTCGCAGCTTATGGCTGCTGGCTGGGGACCTCTGTCTCTCGGCTTCTCTCTGACACGGGAGACCATCCTTTTTAACTGAAAAGCCGGTTGTAATGATCAATAACATGTCATTCTATAGTGGACACTAGGTGGAGCCATAGAGCTGTGTAGAGCTGTATATAGCTGTATGTATAAAACTACACTACCCAGCTGTATGTATATTAAGACTACATTACCCATGAGGCACTAGGCTACTCACAAGGCAGCAGTCAAGATGGAAGCCTCTACAGATACTGTACCTAGTCCACATGTGCTCAATAAAGTAACTAGCAAAAGCTAGCTGTGTTCATAATAAGAATGTTTATTTATTAATGAACATAAGATGGTACCAGGATACCAAGAGTTGTAAATATCTGCGAAAAAAATTGTGAAAAGCGACATGGAGAATTTGAAGCCACCAGAGCATTTGAAGTTTGAGGGAAATGTTGACTACAATTGGCGGATTTTTAAACAACAATTCGAACTCTACATTGCTGCCATCGGATTCGGTATGAAGCCAGACACAAGAAAACTAGCGTTGCTGCTTACGGTTGCAGGCCCACAGGCGATAGAGGTATTTAATACATTTGTATTTAATCCAGAAGAGAACAGAGAAAAATTAGAAGATGTGCTAAAAAAATTTGATGCACATTGCTCTCCCAAAAAGAATGAGACCTATGAAAGATACATCTTCTATTCTCGGACACAGCAGCAAAATGAGACTTTTGATAGCTTTATAACTGATCTGAAACTGAAAGCACAGACATGTAATTTCTCTGAGCTCAAAGCATCCATGATTCGTGACCAGATTGTGTTTGGTATTCATGATAAAAAAGTCAGGGAACGTCTGTTGAGCGAAACCAAACTAAATTTGGAAAATGCAGTGAAAATATGCCAAGCCAGCGAGCTAGCTCGAAAGCATGCGCAGACTTTCAGTGAAATCAATAATGATGCGATTGTAATGAGTGATAATGCTGCTGTCGGTGCTGTGTCCTACAAGGGGAAGAAACGTGGGCAGAACAGAAATGAAAAGCAATCGGAGGATGAAATTTTAAATTGTAAACGCTGTGGTTACAAACACCAGTTAAGACAATGCCCAGCATTTGGAAAAATGTGCACAAAGTGTAATGGAAAGAATCACTTTGCCAAACAATGCTTTTCAAAAGTAAAAACTAAGAAAGGGCAACGAGTTAATGTAATTGAGGACACTGATTTAAGTGAGACATTTTTTGTATGAATGGTGTCATGTGACAATATCAAAAAGGATACAGAAAATGTGCAGCCCTCAGAAATGGACAATGCTGAACATAAAGTCATTGCAGTAAAAGTGGACAAATGGATCATCCCACTGCAGATAAATGGAGCATTAGTTACATTGAAACTGGACACTGGGGCAAAAGCAAACTTAATCAGTATGAGTGACATAAAAAATATGAAAGAAAAGCCCAAAATACAGAAAAAGTCAGTACTACTGAAGAGCTATAATGGACAGAAAATAGATAGCTTAGGTGTATGCAGACTTAAAGTGACAGTCAAAGACAAAGTGCATCATCTCATGTTTTCTGTTGTGGCTGAAAGACTTGATTCGATACTAGGTGACAAAGCTTGTGAAGACTTAGAACTGGTCAAGAGAGTCTACCGTATAAACTGTGCCATAAGCAGACCAGATGACTCAGGTGATGAAGCAAAGAGCCCATCAAGGATGAAAAGGCCAAAGGGTATCCATGTCTTCAAAAAGCCTAGTTTCTCCAAGAAGAAAGAAAAAGACTTTAAGGTCAAAGAGAAGCCAAAGGAAGAAAAGCACAAAGAGGAAAAACACAAGGAGAAAAAGTCCAAAGATATAACCGCAGCAGATGTTGTTAAGCAGTGGAAAGAGAAAAAGAAAAAGAAGAAGCCTGCACCAGAGCAGGAAGCAGTTCCGGTGGATACTCCTTCTTCCCTCAGGCCAATCTTTGGTGTTCCATTAGCCGAGGCTGCTGAGAGGACTATGCTATATGATGGGATCCAGCTGCCAGCAGTTTTTCGAGAGTGCATTGACTACATTGAGAGTTATGGCATGAAGAGTGAAGGAAACACTGAAACCCTCCCCAAGCAAAGATCGCAAGGAGACCTCGATCTATACAAGAGCAGATTGATGACAATGCCGCAACTGCATCTTGTCATTCACTGCCAGAACAATCTCATGAAGACACATCAGACTTATCCATGTTGAGGAGATCCACACGTGAAGTAAAAGAGCCTGATAGACTTAATCTTTGAGTACAATGTAAAGCTTTGAAAATGTGTTGACTGTTTTGAAAATGTTTATGTTTATAGAGCACTAACAAAAGTGTTAATGATATTATCTTTATTGTTTTCTTGAAAGTTGATTGATATTGATTTTGTTAAACCTCAAAGAAAGGGGGATGTAATGATCAATAACATGTCATTTTATAGTGGACACTAGGTGGAGCCATAGAGCTGTGTAGAGCTGTATATAGCTGTATGTATAAGACTACACTACCCAGCTGTATGTATATTAAGACTACATTACCCATGAGGCACTAGGCTACCCACAAGGCAGCAGTCAAGATGGAAGCCTCTACAGATACTGTACCTAGTCCACATGTGCTCAATAAAGTAACTAGCAAAAGCTAGCTGTGTTCATAATAAGAATGTATATTTATTAATGAACATAAGACCGGTGACCACACTTTTCTGGGCTGGGGTGGCCGAGGAGACCTCCTGGGGAGTGCTACCGGTGGGGCTACCCTGGCGAGCGGACCCTTGGCTTGGGTCGCAGTCCTCGCTGGCTGGGGCTTTCTCCCTCGGGTCCCTTCCCTCCCAAACCTGAACTGGGGACGGGCAATCCCTCGCCACCGGCTGCTGGCGGCTGAGGGTCTTCCCCTCCAGGCTCAAAACCTGGTTCGGGCTCGGGGCCATCTGATTCGGGCTCCTTCTCCTCGGAATCCCATCGGACAGGGGGAGTGGTCTGGACAGTGGACGGAATGGCTCCTCCCCTAACACAAGCCACAACGCTTGCCTATGCAGCCTGTGAGCATGTACCCGCTGCGGGCTGAGGATTTCTAACCTCAGACCTTGTCCCAACTGGCTGCTTCCCTGCCTCCGGCTTAAACAACTTACATTGATTCACATGGAACCATTTTGTACGCCGGGGCATTTTCACTGCGTAAACCATGGGGCTGGCTTTATCGACTATGTTATAGGGTCTCATGTATAGTGGCTCTAAACTCCCCACTCGGGCGTAGTTCCTAACCATCACTTGGTCCCCTATCTCCCACTGTTGGCTCTTGCTAGGCTCAAGCAGCAACCGGTTATTCCGATGCTGCTTCCCCATGCTGCTTGCTGCCTGTTCATAAATCTGTTTGAGGCGCTCGAGGGGTGTTCGGGCGAATTTATCCCGATTTATCTCCCGGAGCTGCCCTTCAGTAAGAACTGGGGCTAAGACATGGGTGGGGGTCCTCATAACCCTACCGGTCATGAGTTCATGCGGGGAATACACTGTACCCTTGGACTGGCTGGCCCAGATCCCCATGAGGACTAGAGGCAGGACCTCCGCCCATTTTTGGGGCGAGCTCACTGTCTCCTTCCTCAACTTTCCCTTAACGGTGCGGTTCATGCGCTCCACAATCCCTGAGGACTGTGGATTGTGAGCTACGTGACACTTTCCCTTGATGCCGAGCAGCATATGGGTGTTCTGCATGACCTGGCCAGTGAAGTGGCTTCCCTGGTCGGACTCCACAAATTGGGGTAGTCCCCACCGCGAGAACACTTCTTGCACCAAGATCCTTGCAGTCCCTAATGCTGTGACTGTTTTACAGGGGAAGTCTTCCACCCACTTGGAAAATACGTCTACCAGGACGAGGCAGTATTTGTAGCCTCCCTGGGCGGTGGGCAGGGGCCCGATGTAGTCGATCTGGATCGACTGCCATGGTCCCTCTACCCTCCTAACATGTCCCATGGGCACTTTACTTCTGTGGGGGCCGGGGTTATTTGCGGCGCACACAAGACAGCTAGCACAGAACTCGTGGACGTCTTCCCGGAGTCCTGGCCACCATCCCGCCTGTTCCACCCGTTGCCAGGTGGTCTCAGGCCTGGGGTGTCCTGCTCCCGGACCCTCATGGGCCAGTTGAAGGAACTCCCTCCGGTGTTGCTGGGGCACTACCCACTGTTCTTCTTTGAACAGCATGCCTTCCCTTATGGAGAAGGCCGCTGCGCCGTAAGGGCCTTCTACCTTCCTACCCTCCATTACTGCGCTAATGATGATTTTCAGGACAGGGTCCTGGGCTTGGACTGTTTTAAGGTCTGGGGCTAACACTACTCCTAAGCTCCCTTGGGTCCCATCCCTGCCTCTAACTGCCGCCACGGGCCCGGACTCATACGGGTCCCAGAAAGTGCCTGCATGTGCACCCTCCTTGGCCAACATGTCGGCTTGTTGGTTACCCTGGCTGCGGGGTTCCGTGGAGGAATGGGCCTTCACTTTGTGGATGAAGACCTCGCCTTCCTCCCCCACAGCTGCCAGGATTTTTTCCAGCAGGGGCTTTACTGTTAAGGGCCTCCCGTCGGCGGAGGTATACCCGCGACGGGACCAGATGGCCAGGTATCCCATACACGAGTTGCAAGTGAACATGCTGTCCGAGCAAATCGTGTATGGGGTGGGGAAGATTTTGGGGTGGGTAACCACGTACACCACCGCTGACAGTTCAGCCTGTTGGGTGCTCATGGTGCTGGGGAGCTTGATCGCCAGGGCAATGTTTGCCGTTGGGTCATAAACTCCACAACCCATGAGTTGCTCGCCAGCAGATACCATGCTGGAACCGTCTACATAGATTTTGTGGCCTGAGGGATGTTTCCCGGCCCGTAAACCTACGTTCACCTCCCATACCCCTTCTATGGAACACCGATGGGCTATTCCAGGATATACCATATTGGCCGCGAGCTTTGGCTCGCAAAGGCCCCTCACCTTCAACTCCATCTGCGAGAGGAGGAGGGTCCAGCGTGCAATGTGTGCACTGCTGACTGTCCCATCTTTAATCCTCCCATCCAGAAGCATCTGGGTGGGTGTGTGGTGTGTGCGGAGGGTGATGGGAGAGGTGCCTGTGAAGATCAAGGATCTTTTCACAGCCCAATACGTGGCCAAAAGGTGCCGTTCGCAAATTGAGTAGCTCTTCTCCACATCAGTGAGTACTCTGGAGGTGTAGACCACGGGCCTTAGCCTGCCGTGCCGCTCCTGGAGCAGCACAGCACTAAGACTATCCCCGCTGGCCGCTACCTCCAAGAAGAACTCTTTCCCCCCATCTATGGCTCCTAGGGCTGGTGCGGTCTGCAAGTCTCCCTTGAGCTTGACAAATGCTGCCTGGCAACCCTCATCCCAAGACCACTCCACTCCTTTGTGTAGGAGTCGGAGCAAAGGGGCTGCTGTGGCTGCATAGTCTTCAATGAAGTCCCTGCAGTACCCCGTTAACCCCAGGAATGACCTCACACCTCTCACTGTGTTGGGGTCCGGCAATTCTTGGACCGCTTCCCTCCTAGCCTTGTCTATGGCTCTCTCCCCTGCGCGGATGGTTAGGCCCAGGAATTTAACTTCCTGCTGGCCAATCTGCGCCTTTTTCGGGTTGACTTTGAACCCTTTATTCTGTAGCAGCTCCAGCAGTTCGGCGAGTAGGGGGCCATGCTCCCCGACTGAGTCGGTAAACAAGAGCAGGTCATCCACATACTGCAGCAACTGGGTGGGCTGACTAAATTCCTTCAAGCTATCTGCCATACACTGGTGGAAGATGCTGGGGCTGTTATGGAAGCCTTGTGGCAAGCAGTTCCAAGAATACTGTTGCCCCTTAAAAGTGAAAGCAAACTTATACTGGTCCTCCCTCCTCAAGGGGATGGACAAAAACCCATTTGAAATATCCAACACCGTGAACGTGGTCGCGGATGCTGGAATATTCCCGATGAGGTCGGCCACTGCTGCCACTGTGGGGGCGTACGTGGGGATATTGCTGTTGAGCACCCGATAGTCCACCGTGGCTCTCCATGAATTGTCCGGTTTTCTAACCGGCCAAAGCGGAGAATTAACATGGGTGGCTATGGGCCTCAACACTCCCTGCTGCACTAAAGAGGACATGGCTGCCTCCATGTCGGGCTCTGCCTCTCTGGGGAAGTTATATTGCTTCTGGGGCTGGGCCATGGGGTCCCTGTCTACTCTGACCTCAAACCCAGTGACCCTCCCACAGTCGTGTTCGTGCGTGGCAAACGCAACCAAGTTAGCCTGCACAAATGCTCGAAATTCCCCCGGGACACCGTCGACCATGAGCCCGAGGTAGTAACCTTCTTTTGGCTTCACAGTACACAGGGTCCCCTTCCCTTCCTTACTCGGGATGACTACTACACCTCCCTCTTTACCCGTGTTGGCTCCCCAAAGGCAATGATTGCGGAGATCCACGAGGATCCCATGGCCCACGATGAAGTTGGCCCCTAGGATCCCCTTTCCTCCTTCCGCCTCCCACTTCGCCAGGACACACGTCCACTTGGTCTGGAGCGTGCCGAGCCGGATTGAGAGCGGCTTGGAGAACGCTCCTGCCTGTTCCTTGCTTTTGAATCCCGATAGGACGTATGGAACCCGGCTAGACAGAGGTGAGGTGGTGGGGTTAGCTGCGTGGATCACAGTGCATGATGCTCCCGTATCCAGCAGATAAATCCCTTTAACTTTTTCCACCTCCATCTGCACGAGCGGTCCCTTCCACCCGTCATACCGGAGATCACACAGGTGGACAGGTTACGCGGGCTCCAGTCATTGTGGGGCATCAAAGGGGGCTGAGAGAACCACCACGCCGGTGGTGGCTGCTATTTTCCCCTGGTTGGTCAGGAAGAAAGATCGTATCGACTCCAAGAGTGGCTCGATCACAGTGGGAGGGATACCTGGCTCTGCCTTTTGGGCTGGGGCTGATGAATTCTTTCCCTTATTCTCCTTCCAGGGATTCATACAATCTTTGCACCAGTGGCCATCCTTCCCGCACCCGTAACAGTTAAACTTAGTCTGGGAGGGACGGTTCCCCTCCTGGTGCCACACTTCCTTACTCTGGCCCCCAGGTTTAACCTCATGGACTTTTCCCTTGGGTTGGGGCGTCTCGATACCCCTCATATTTTTTAATGCTATCGTGAGTTGGCGGATCACCGATTCCTCGGTGGTCTGGGGGCTACTAGGCTCAAACCAGGCCGCAGCCTGGGCTCGGATTTGGGGCAGGCAGTTTGTCATTAGACAACGGAGCCAGTGGGTCAATTGAACTTGGTTCAGTAATGCCCGCGCTGGCATTCCCGGGCATGCGCTCCGGTAGACTGGCCACAGCCTGTCTGCGAACGCCTGCGGGGACTCCCCTGGGAGCTGTACCGTTTTTTCCACTCGGGCGAACGGACTACCGTCATTGAGTCGCATGGCCTCCAATATCTCATTCCTCAAATCCTCATAATCCTTCTGCCCCTTTTTACATTAATCAGATAGGGTCTGGAGGAGATCACTCCCCAGAGAAAACAGCAACATCTTAGCTTGCTCTGCGTCATCGCAGTCATTGACGCACGCTGCCTGTTCTATCTCCCTGAAGTGCAGAGAGGGGTCTCCCTTTTCAGTGAGCTTCAGGATGTGGCTAACCATGGCCCTGAGCTGTTGGGTGCCATGCGGCACCACAAACTGATTTTGGATGGCCCCTGGGTCCTCGTCATCAATGGGCGGGCCGTACCTCCATTGTCGGAGGGGGTACACCGGTCCTGGTCCCGGCCTATCTAGCGGGGCCTACTGTGCTTCCCCTACCACTTCATCCTCCACCCCCTCTTGCTGCCAGACCTCCTGAAAACTCGGAGCTATGGGTGGTGGCCGTGGGACCTCTGATTCCCTAACCAACTTTGTCCTGGGTGCTGCCTGTGGGACGGTTCGGTTTGGGTTGCTGGTAAAGTCCGACTGGCCCGCCTTCGGGCTGATGAGGCATATAATCCCCTTCGCCCTTGGGAAAGGCCATGCCCAAGCTTTCTATCTCCTCCCTACAGGGCCCATGATTTGCCTCCTCGAACCCCCGGTCGCAGGCTAGCTTATCTGCTGCCTTTAACTCCCTCACTTTCTTCTCCCGCTCTTTTAATTTTTGGGGAAGGTCGCAAATTGTGTCCTGCAGCCTTACCTCACTACCCCTCACCTCTCTAACCTGGTATTCTAAGTGCTCCATCTTGCGCCTAGCGCTGGCTTTACTTTCAGCGGTCTGGTACTCCAGGTGCTCTACCCTTGCCTGATGTTCCCGTTGCACCTTGACGGCCCGGGCCTCCAGACACTCTACCTTTGCCTAGTGTTCCTTGGCCATCTGCGCTCTTTCTTGGCTTAAAGCCTGTAGCGCCACTAGCACCTTCTCTTCCGCTGCAACCTTATCCTGCAATTCTAGGGCCAATTTCTTGAACTTGGCAGCCTGCGCTGCTACAACACGGTCCAGCACTAGGACTTGTTTCTTATAGCACATTAACCAGACTGCCTTTTCAATTGCCCTCTTATGCTGTTTACTCGCCGTCCACTGGGCGGCGGCATCTATGGGATGCTCGGCCTTTAACATAGCGCCCACCCACTTCTTGGCGATATTGACCTTTCTACACACATAGGTGGACAACCTCTCTTCCATTGCGGTTTCTCCCTCCGCACCACTGTCTGTTATATCGCATACTGTCGCCGATGTCCTTACCAAGGTCGCCATTTCTGTAGGGGGTTTTGGTTTGGGGTTTGTGTCTGGCCAGTCAGGCGTATCTGAGCTGCTCCAGCCCCGTGTGGTTCGAATCGCTTCCCCTCTGGTTCTGACCACCGGACTTATTACGAGCAGCGATATAAACAAAACGAGACCAGTGGTTTGGTGCAAAGAAAAACAATGTTTATTAAAATAGAGAAAAATAAACACTATACAGAGGAAATCACTATGTATGTAACACAATTACACTTAGCAGGGGAGGAGAAACGGACACATCGAGGGAAAAATGACTAAAATGGCAATTTTAGCAATCCCCTTAACTCCCACCTTTTACACCTATCTAAGTTGTCTTGCGATGGGCCAGAAAGTTTATGCTCACCAGTCTCGGATGTTAGAACGCCTGCTCCGTGCCCCATTGCCTGCCGATGTCTTCAGGGTTTTCACCACCCGGAGCAGAGATACCCCAGTGAGTCAAAGGTAACTGTCAGTATCCTGCTTCCCTGGACGGGCTCTTCGTCGATGATCTTCTTGATGGTAAGGCAGGGCACCGGAGTCCAGGTGAGAGAGAGAGAGAGATGGCTTCCTGAGGGATTACTTATACCCCTTTCTGGGAGCCCTTATCACTCGCCAGATCAGCTTGTTTCTTTGTCTGACCTGGACGTGTTGAAGTCTATACAAAGGAAACTGCTCTGGGCCCATCCACCTGGATGGCCGGTTAATCGATTTTTAAACATCCCATAAGTGTTTTCCTTTGTGTAACTGGTCTTGTGATGGGGCCATTCCAGTTTTAATGCCCCGTTGATCGTTTCCAAACAGTGCTGAAGTCAGCTAACTGTAATGAATGTAATGTATATATACCTTTAAGGGAGAGAACTACTTTTTACAGCTCCTGTATACTGTAGTACCGGCAGTGACCACACCTGTATATAAACCCTGAGTAGTGATCTGTGCAATTAGTTCTAGAGTAAACCTCATTCAGTATACACCTGTTGAATCGTTCCCTGCAGTCTGTTGTCTGATTATTGAAGGACACAACATTAAGATACACGGACATAACATTGGCGACGAGGCAGATTCGAACCTACCTGCAACTCTGCATCACCTCCCAGGGATTCGCTCCTGGAGAACAGTGGAAGAAGGTCAAGTCCAGGAGCACGGGCGTCGACCACGGGCAACCGTCCATTCATCCAGCGGAGATTTGAGCATCGCAGGGGAGGCTGTCGAGAGCCAGGCTTGGCTTTCCAGTCATGGTGGTCCAGTGAAACGGGCTGGCAACAGCTACTGCGCAGGCCCTTCCCGGAAAGCGACGGGCTAGAGCCCGACCGAGCGGCACAGAAAAAGGCCGAGCAGCGTCGACGGGGGAGAGAGAGAGGGCAGAGCGCACAGGGTGCAGCCGGTGTTCAGGACCGAGTGGCGTCATCGGGGGAGAGAGGCGAGAGAGAGCAGAGCGCAGCCGGTGTTCAAGGGCCGAGCAGCATCAACGGGGGAGAGAGGCGCGCAGGAAAACGCGAGGCGCTGCCATTGACATGAGGACCGCAGAGAGCGGCATTGGCAGAAGCGCAGGAGCAGCGCACAAAACCCACAGGGCGTCGCCATTTGCCACAAGGACCGCCGAGAGCGGCGTTGGCAGCAGCGCGGGAGATGCCATTTTAAGCCGCAGCGGGGAAGAAAGGAAAGCGCGGGAGACACCATTTTAAGCCAGTCTAACCACACCCAAAAATGCCGAAGAGTGGCAGTATCACAGCGTTCGACAATGAAGTCGAAGATTGGACGACATATGTCGAACGCATAGAAGTATACTGCAATGCGAATGAAGTGCCAGATGACAAGAAAGCGCTGGTACTGTTGATTTCAATGGGTGCAAAAATGTATGGCTTACTACGAAACCTAGTAACCCCAGAGAAGCCAGTAGAAAAGGGTTTTGAAAACATAGCGTCAATCCTACAGGACCACTTAAACCCCACACCGCTGCTGATAGCAGAAAGATTTAAGTTTCACAAAAGGAACCAGCATAAAGATGAAAGTAATGCTGAGTATTTAACGGAACTGCACAAGCTATCGAAACACTGCCAGTTTGGAACGGGACTAGCAGATACTTTAAGGGACAAGTTTGTGTGTGGGCTTCAAAGTGAATGAACCCAGAAACGGCTTCTATCAGAAAAGGATCTTACGCTGGACAAGGCTTTCAGCATTGCAGTATCACACGAAGCAGCAGCACGGGGCACTGCAGAGATACAACGGAGACCGCAAGAATATGGCACAAATGAAATGTCATACAGAACAGTGAAGTGCCATCGCTGCGGCAGAACAACACACGACCATAATGATTGCTGGTTCAAGGACAAAGTGTGCAGACAGTGTGGAAAATTAGGACACATAGCAAGAGTCTGCAGGTCGGGAAAGAAAACCAGCAGCAAGAAATCTCCACAGGAGAAGTACAAGAAGGCACATAAGGTGACGGAGAGTGGTTCAGACGAACAGAAGCGTGATACAGACTCCGGAAGCAAGGAGCTGGGTTGTCTGAAATGACATAATGTGATCAAAACGGAGGATCACCAAACTATCTGGGTCACGCTCAAGATAGCAGGAGTCCAAGTGAAAATGGAATTGGACACAGGATCAGCCCTAACAGTCATAAACCAAAGGGACTAAAAGCAGCTATTCTCACATATACACTTGAGAGATACAAAGATTGACTTGAAGAGGTACACGGGGCAAAAAGTCTACCCCAAAGGAAAAATAAGGGTGAACGTTATATATAACGGCAAGGAAACACCAAAAATGGACCTATATGTATTGCCAGATGGAGGACCACCACGACTAGGATGTGAATGGATCCGGAAGATACAGCTAGATTGGCATTCCATACAAGCACTGACTGTAGATGCCAAAAAGGATGACGACGTCACACCTGGACGACTGTCAAAAATGCTAACTGATGCACAAGAAGTGTTCCAGCAGGGACTCGGAACACTAAAAGGCATAACAGCGATGATCAAAATGGAGGAAAATGCAAGCTCAAAGTTTTTTAAGGCCAGACCGGTACCTTATGCGATCCGCCCAGCCGTCGAAGCAGAGCTGGAAGGTTTGGAACGTTCAGGAGCACTGTCCAAAGTGGACTGGAGTGAGTGGGCTACATCCATCATTCCTGTAATGAAGAGGTCGTTGAGTAATATGCCTGGGGAACCAAAGAAGGTTCGCGTCTGTGGGGATTTTAAGGTGACAGTGAACCCAATCTTTCACACTGTACAATATCCGCTTCCGCGGGTTGAAGATATTTTCGTCTCGCAATCTGGAGGGAAACTCTTCACTAAGATTGATCTGGCCCAGGCGTACCTGCAAATGGAGGTAGAAGAAGCCTCGAAACAGTACCTCACGATCAACACTCATAAAGGTCTCCACCAATACAACTGGCTGGTGTTCGGGGTAGCATCAGCTCCGGCTATTTGGCAAAGGGCAATGGAACAAGTCCTGCAAGGGATTCCAGGGACCCAGTGTTATTTGGACAACATCCTGGTCACGGGCGAAAATGACAGTGATCACCTCGCCAACCTGGAGCAGGTGCTCACTAGATTGAAGGAATATGGGCTCCGAGCTAATCGCCACAAATGCGAGTTTGTCCAGAAGCAGATCTCGTATTGTGGCCACGTTATTGATAAAGAGGGGTTACATAAGTCCCCTGAAAAGATTGAGGCAATAGTCAAGGCTCCAGCACTGGAAAATGTGTCACAACTGAGGTCGTTCCTCGGGCTGGTGAACTACTACCATAAGTTCTTGCCGAATTTGTCTGCCGTACTACACCGACTGAACACCCTACTGCAAACGGGGGTACCATGGAAGTGGAGTGACAAATGTAAACGAGCTCTTCAGAAGAGCAAAGCATTGATCACATCAAAAGAGGTGTTGGCTCATTTCAACCCAGCACTACCAATTCGATTGGCGTGTGATGCATCACCCTATTGCATTGGAGCGGTGCTGTCGCACAAATTCCCAGACGGCTCGGAGAGGCCAGTAGCCTTTGCGTCTCGGTCACTAACCTCAGCCGAGCGTAACTACGCCCAGATTGACAGGGAGGCCCTCAGCCTAGTGTGGGGAGTGAAAAAGTTCAATCACTATCTGCACGGGCAGAAGTTCACCTTGCTGACTGAACACCAACCACTTGTCTCCATCTTTAATCCAAAGAAGGGCGTTCCGGTGATGACTGCGCAACGGCTACAAAGATGGTCCCTTTTTCTAGGGGCGCACCAATATGAAATCGAGTATAAGGGCACGAAACAGCATGGAAACGCTGATGGGCTATCACGCCTGCCACTGCCTACTGCGGAGGAAGCACCAGCAGTGGATCCTGTCGAAATATTTCATTCGACTATAATTGAATGCTTGCCAGTAACTAACGCTGGTATAGAGAAGGAGACCCGAAATGACCCGACACTGTCTCGGGTATATGATTTGACGGTGAAGGGATGGCCAGCACATGGCGACTCACTGTTGCCAGCATTCTCATCCAGAAGAGAACAGCTGTCAGTATGCCAGGGGACCTTGATGTGTGGATCCCGAGTGGTAATTCCACCCAAGTTAAGGGAGAGAGTGCTCATTGAGCTTCACGAAGGTCATCTGGGAGGGGTGAAAATGAAAAGCCTTGCTAGGGCTTATGTGTGGTGGCCGGGGATCGATCAGCAAATCGAGGACCTGACAAAGAGCTGCTCAGGATGCCAGAAGGGCCAAAATGCACCACCACATGCCCCTCTACACCCATGGGAGTGGCCCTCATCTCCATGGCAACGGGTGCATATTGATTTTGCTGGTCCATTCATGGACTCAATGTTTTTAATAGCCGTGGATGCGCACTCGAAATGGCCTGAGGTGATCAAAATGTCCTCCACCACCACGGAGAAAACTATTGCAGTCCTACGGACCATTTTTGCCAGGAACGGCTTGCCAGAGCAGATTTGCTCTGATAACGGACCACAGTTTGTGTCCGAAGAGTTTCGAAGATTTATGAAAAGGAATGGGGTAAGGCATTACACATCCGCCTCGTATCATCCAGCCACAAATGGATTGGCTGAGAGGTTCGTACAAACCTTTAAAAAAGCAGTAAAGGCCATGTGCGATGACGACATTCCACTGCAGCATAAGATGGACAATTTCCTGTTAGCCTACAGAAATGCGACACATGCAGTCACCAACCAGGCCCCGGCCATGATGTTCTTTAACCGAAGGTTGAGATCACGTCTGGATTTGCTCAGACCAAATGAACAAAGAGATGTTGAGAGTATGCAATTCCAGCACATCAATGAGAAGCCGACAAGGAGCTTCAATGTAGGGCAACCATTCTTGGCCCGCGACTACCGAACAGAGAAATGGCAACCAGGAATGATATGCACACGGCATGGGCCACTAATGTACACAGTGGATGTTGGGGAGAACATTGTGAGACGCCATGCTGACCAGATCCTAGAGTCACAGGAACAAGTCAACCCCATGTCTCGGCCATACGTACCTGGTGAGGAACCTGACGTACAGGTCGCATCTACCTCAGAAACAATAGCATTGGAAGCTGATGAATCAACTGACGACAGGGTGCTAGAATCGCCTCCGCACCAAGAGCGAGGCACTCGGGAAAGGCGTTATTCAGAAAGAATCAGAAAGCCTCCCCAGAGACTGAATATATGAATGGACTATTTTCATATAACATTGCATATTTAAAATGTTAATTGTTAAATGAGTATTATGGTACTGTTAATCTAAAAGGGGAGGAATTGTAGTGTATGTAATGTATATATACCTTAAGGGAGGGAACTACTTTTTACAGCTCCTGTATACTGTAGTACCGGCAGTGACCACACCTGTATATAAACCTTGAGTAGTGATCTGTACAGATAGTTCTAGAGTAACCCTCATTCAGTAAACACCTGTTGAATCATTCCCTGCAGTCTGTTGTCTGATTATTGAAGGACACAACATTAAGATACACGGACATAACACGAACGAAGGTCTGAATGCAGCTATTACCCATTGATTATCTGTGCAAACGGCCTTGATGGGTTTTAATCAGAGGCCCGAATGCCACTGTTTGCTTCTCATACATAAATGCAGAAGGCCTGTCTGCCTTCTAATTTCTGGAACATTCCTTCTTTGTCAGTCCAAAGCTGAACTTTGCAGGCCTTGGCCATGAGGTTGACCGTAGCCATCTTGTTGGGCCCTGGAGCCCTGGATTTTAAATTCAGTCCAGCCAGGGTTTCTCCAATAAGCCAGAAGTAAATCTTCAGGGGAGACATGACATTTGCATATCCTTTCAGCAGTTGCTGAGGTATTCTGTGATTGAATAGTGTGGACAGTTCATGAGGTACTCTGGGATTGAATTGTGTGGACAGGTGCTGAGGTATTCTGGGATTGAATTGGTTTGGACAGATGCTGAGGTATTCTGGGATTGAGTTGGTTTGGACAGGTGCTGAGGTATTCTGGGATTTAATTGGTTTGGACAGGTGCTGAGGTATTCTGTGATTGAATTGTGAGGACAGTGCTGACGTAGTCTGGGACTGAATTGTGTGGACAGGTGCTGAGGTATTCTGGGATTGAATAGGTTTGGACAGGTGCTGAGGTATTCTGGGATTGAATTGTGTGGACAGCTGATGAGGTATTCTAGGATTGAATTGGTTTGGTCAGTTGTTGAGGAGGTCTGGGATTGAATTGTTTTGGACAGGTGCTGAGATATTCTTGGACTGAATTGTGTGGACAGATGCTGAGGTATTCTTGGATTGAGTTCTGTGGAAAGATGCTGAGGTATGCTGGGATTGAATTGTTTTGGATAGATGCTGAGGTATTCTAGAATTGAATTGTGTGGACACATGCTGAGGTATTCAGGGATTTAATTGTGTGGACAGGTGCTGTGCTATTCTCAGATTGAATTTTGTGAACAGGTGATGTAATATTCTGGGATTGAATTGTGTGGACAGGTGCTGAGGTATTCTGGGATTGAATTGTGAGGACAGATGCTGAGGTATTCTGGGATTGAATTGTGTGGACAGCTGCTGAGGTATTCTGGGATTGAATTATTTGGACAGATGCTGAGGTATTCTGGGATTGAATTGTGAGGACAGGTGCTGAGGTGTTCTAGGATTGAATTGTATGGACAGGTGCTGAGGTATTCTGGGAATTGAATTGTGAGGACAGGTGCTGGGGTATTCTGGGATTGAATTGTGTGGACATGTGCTGAGGTATTCAGGGATTTAATTGTGTGGACAGGTGCTGAATTATTCTGGGATTGAATTGTGAGGACAGGTGCTGATGTATTCTGGGATTGAATTGTGTGGACAGGTGCTGAGTTATTCTGGGATTGAATTGTGAGGGTGTGGCGGAGACCACATAGGGACAATAACACAATGTATAGCCAATGCTGTTATATGTACCTAAACACAATTCACTTTGTATAGCAATGTTGTGATATGTACATGCTGGGTTGGGTTATTGGTGCAGGGTTCCTTTAAGAGCGTCGGGAACGTGATGATATCATAGCCCCTGCACGGGGCTGAGCTTTCAGACCTCGTGGAGATTGATTAAAGTATGACACGTTTTGTTTTTGCTTAAAGAAAAGTCTCAGCCTGTTGATTTCTGTCGACTCCAACATTGGTGACCCCGCTGCTCTTTTGGACGATCCCAAAGACCTCATCTGAAATGGCGACGAACGCCATTTCCATCAAATTACCCGAGTTTTGGGAACAACAGGTTGCCACTTGGTTCGCCCAGGCCGAGGCTCAATTTGCAATCCGGGACATCACCGCAGACAACACGATGTACTACTACGTCGTCTCTGCTCTCAGCAGCTCCACCATGGCCAGAGTCGTGAACCTGCTTGAAAACCCCCCGGAGCTCAACAAATACGAAACGCTGAAGGCGCACCTCTTACGAACTTTCGGACTCACTGAAGCCGAACGCGCACGCCGGCTTCTCTCTCTACCCGGGCTTGGCGACTCCAAGCCCTTGGAGCTGATGGACCACATGCTGGCCCTCCTGGGCACACACACGCCGTGCTTCCTCTTCAAGGAACTGTTCCTCCAACAGCTGCCAGGTCAGGTATGGTCGGCGTTAGTCAACTCTTCCACTAACAATTTCCGCGACCTGGCCAAGGAGGCCGACAAATTTTTCTCCGCTGGGCAACAGTACTGTGCGGCCACGCGGAGCCCTGCCCCCACTGATACAGCCCAACAGCGGCAACCCTCAAGCCTCTGATTCTACCATGCGCAGTTCGGCCCCAAAGCCAGGAAGTGCCGGCCCCCGTGCACTTTTCCCACGTCGAAGCAAACTAAAGACCACTCGTCGGCTGCCATGGCTGTCGGCCGTTCAGGCAGTTTGTTGTTTATTACAGACACCGACTCCGGACGTCGTTTCCTTTGCGACACGGGCGCCCAGGTGAGCGTCCTGCCCGCGTCAACCATAGACATTCAAGGGGGTAACCACGGCCCCGTCCTCGAAGCCGCCAACGGCAGTTCCATCCGCACCATCGGGAAACGGAACGTGGCGCTTTGTTTTGGCGGGCAACGGTTCGCCTGGGACTTTGTCTCAGCAAAAGTGTCCACCCCCCTTCTCGGCGCTGACTCCCTCTGCTCCAATGGCCTTTTGGTGGACATCAAGAACCGACGTCTCATTAACGCGGAAACCTTCAGCTCGCTCCCATGTTCCCTCAGCGGGTCCAGCACGACGCAGTTGTCCAGCGCACTCTCGGCCTCCGACGAGTTTTCCCACCTCCTTGCCCACTTCCTGGACCTTACGAAACCCACGTTCTCGTCCGCCACTACCAGACACGGGGTAGAACACCACATTTCGACCACCGGTCCACCCGTCTAAGCCCGCGCTCGGCACCTCGACCCGTGGAAGCTCGCCATCACCAAAGCCAAGTTCGACACCATGGAGCGCCTCGGCATCATCCGCCGGTCGAACAGTCCATGGGTTTCACCCCTCCACATCGCCCCAAAACCAGACGGTGGGTGGCGCCCGTGCGGAGACTACCGGCGCCTCAATGATACGACGACCCCCGACCACTATCCGATTCCACACATCTAGGACTTTTCCGCCCGCCTGGCCGGGAAAGTGGTATTCTCGAAAGTGGACCTCGTCCGGGGTTATCACCAGGTCCCCGTCCAGCCGCAGGATGTCCTGAAAACCGCGGTGATCACCCCGTTCGGGCTATTCGAATTTCTCTGCATGCCATTCGGCCTCAAAAACGCCGCACAGGCTTTTCAATGCCTAATGGACACCGTGTTACGGGACCTGACGTTCCTGTTCGTATACCTGGACGACATCCTCATCGCCAGCGCCTCCAGGACAGAACATGTGTCCCACCTCCGGACTCTTTTCGAACGATTCAGCCAACACTGCCTAATTGTCAACCCGGCCAAGTGCCAGTTCGGGCTGTCCTCAAGCGACTTTCTCGGGCACCGCAGCACGAAGGACGGGGCGGTGCCACTCCCATCGAAAGTGGAGGCCATGATGGACTTCCCGCGACCCCTCACCGTTAAGGCCCTGCAGGAGTTTTTGGGCATGGTGAACTTTTACCATCGTTTCATCCCCCGAGCAGCCCAGCTTATGCGGCCCCTTTACGAGGCCCTCAAAGGCAAGCCCGACAAACTCGCCGTCAACTGGTCTGATGAGATGCCCAATTCTTTCACAGACACAAAAAGGGCCCTGGCTAACGCGACCATGCTGGCGCATCCGTTGCCCGATGCGCCGATCGCTCTCACCACCGACGCCTCGGACTATGCGGTCGGCGCCATCCACAAACGGTGGGTCAACGGCGCCTGGCAGCCACTCGCCTTCTTCAGCCGGCAGCTCCGCCCCAATGAGCGGAAGTACATCACCTTTGATCGCGAGCTTCTCGGCCTCTACCTCGCCGTGCGAGACTTCCGTTTCCTGCTGGAGGCCCGCCCATTCACGGCGTTCATGGACCACAAGCCATTGACCTTTGCCATGGCCAAAGCCTCCGAGCCGTGGTCGGCCCATCAGCAATGCCAGTTGGCCTTCATCTCGGAGTTTACAACGGACATCCAGCAAGTGGAAGGGAAAGACAACCCCGTCGCCGACTGTCTCTCCCGAGCTGTTGCCGGTGCCGTGCACCTCGGCATCGACTACACCTGCATGGCGGCCGACCAGGCCTCCGAACCAGACGTCCACGCCTACAGGATGGTGGTCACGGGCCTTCAACTAGCAGACGTTGCGTTCAACGCTGCCGACACCACACTCCTGTGCAACGTCTCCGTTGGGCAGTCACGTCCCGTCATGCCCGAAGGGTGGAGATGGCAAGTATTCGACGCTGTCCATAATCTTTCCCACCCGGGCAGGAAGCCATCACAGAAGCTGGTGGCGGCCAAGTTCGCCTGGCACGGGCTCAGGAAAGACGTTCGCGACTGGGCCAGCACCTGCGTGTTATGCCAACGCTCGAAAGTACATCGCCATACTAAGGCCCCGTTGTTGCCTTTCGCGGTGCCCGAGAGGCGGTTCGACAACATTAACGTGGACCTGGTGGGGCCCCTGCCGCCCTCCCGCAGGTTTACCCACCTCCTCACAATGGTCGACAGAACCACCCGATGGCCGGAAGCCGTCCCGCTGTCTTCAACGACGGCCGCCGATGTGGCTCGGGCGTTCATCAGCACTTGGGTCGCCCGGTTCAGCGCCACATCTGACATTTCCTCCGACCGGGGGCCCCAGTTCACGTCAGAGCTCTGGAATGCTTTCGCCCGAGGCCTCGGGTTGAAACTCCACCGCACCACAGCTTACCACCCTCAGGCTAATGGGCTGTGCGAACGGTTTCATCGCTCCATGAAGGCCGCGCTCCGAGCCAGCCTCCGGGACAACGGCTGGATCAACAGACTCCCGTGGGTCATGCTGGGACTCAGGACCGCTCCCAAGGAGGACCTCCAATCCTCGTCCGCCGAGCTCATCTACGGACACCCGCTGCGGGTTCCCGGGTTTTCGTCCCCAATGCAATGGAACCTTGGTCCGCAGCCCATCAGTGGTCCGACCTTCTGGACAATGCCAAGGTTTTCTCTCCGGTGCCCACGTCGTAGCACGGCCTCCCGCAGCCCCACGTTCCGCTCGACCTTCGTGTGGCAGAGTACATCCACGACGTCCACCGGGGACCTCTTCAGCCACCCTACGATGGACCATTCCGCGTCCTGGAAACCGGGGACAAGACCTTCATCGTGGATGTCGGCGGTAAGCCGGACTGCATTTCCGTGGACCGTCTCAAGCCGGCCCACCTGGATCTGGACCGACCCATTGAGTTGGCACAGCCCCCGAGATGGGGCCGACCTCCGGTTTCCACACCCTCAATCCACCACCAAGCGCCCGAGGTCCCTCCGACGAACCCCCCGGTCCCCACCCCGGAATTGAGGAGCCGTTCCAACCGTGTGGTCCGGCCCCCCCAATGACTGACATTGCCAGTACTAGTGAATTCTGGGGGAACGTATGTGGCGGAGACCACATAAGGACAATAACACAATGTATAGCTAATGCTGTTATATGTACCTAAACACAATTCACTTTGTATAGCAATGTTGTGATATGTACATGCTGAGTTAGGTTATTGGTGCAGGGTCCCTTTAAGAGCGTCGGGAACGTGATGACGTCGGTTGCGTGATGACATCATAGCCCCTGCACGGGGCTGAGCCTTCAGACCTCGTGGAGATTGATTAAAGTAAGACACGTTTTGTTTTTGCTTAAAGAAAAGTCTCAGCCTGTTGATTTCTGTCGACTCCAACAAGGGCATGTTAATTGACTTAAATGCATTGCTGCATCCTCTGTACAAAAGACTTGAAATGTGGAGGGGGAGAAAGAAAAAAAAACAGCAGCCTAATGACAGGAGTTGTAGTGTTAGTTACTAGGTCGTGATCAAGGTCATGTAAAGTTATCCTTTCCCTCCCTACGATCTAGGGAAGATCTTTCAAAACCAATCTTAATTTGTTGTTGATGTTTAAAATGATTTCTCTCTTGGGCAGAGACCCATGTTTAGCAATTTGCCGACGTTGCTTCTGTCTTTTTTTGGCGCTACATGTGCCGTTTTGTGCCCAAAATGGCGTTCGAGCAGCGCGCGTGCAATTCTGGTGTAGGCCATGCAGGACGCCATTTTGGTGAGGGCATTAGCATCGGCACTGGGTGAGGCGCCGTTGGTGCAGAGTAGGCAGGCCGTGATGTCAATTAGCATGTAATGCAGATTTGACAGCACCACTGCCATTTTGGAGCTTACTGCTGGTGCTAACACCTTCTCTTAACCTTGCACAGCTGATCATACGTTCAGCAGCAAGAAGGACCCCCCACCAGCGCTATTTAAAGGGATCATCACCTACTTACAGGTTAGTTGCTGATTGATTTCTACTGGCTGTTGCTGAGTTTGTACAAGTGTTTGGTGCTTTCCCAGACTTCTTTAAAGTTGCCTAAACTCTACAAGGCTTGGTGTGGCCTGTGCTCCAGGACTTGGTACTGACTTGCAAGGAGTCTGCTCAGACCGGTTGCTCCCTGACATGGGTGCAGTAGTTTGTATCCTCCTTGGCCTGCAGCATGACAGGGAGAATGAACAGAGGTGACACAGAGCAGGACAAGCTGCTAGAAGAGGCAGGAGGAGGAGGGGGAGAAGAGCAGGCCGCCATATCCACCCAGGGTCTTCAGGGAACAATTCTCCTCCCTCAGTCTCAGCGAGGAACAGTGTGGGCGACATTTCCTTATTACTAAGGAGCTGCTCACTGAAATCTGCCACTAGCTGCAGGTTGACCTGCGGCCTCAGTCCAGGGTGAGGGCAGCATTGCCAGTGGCTGTAAAGGGGTCCGTGGCCTTGAACTTCTTCACGTCAGGCTCCTTCCAGGCTGAAGCAGGCAACATCTGTAACATCTCCCAGTTCACCATCCAGTCCTGTATAAGGGAGATGAGTGAGGCTCTGTATTCAAAGAGAGCTGAATACATTTCATTCTCTCTTGCCAGAGAAGCAGGCAGAGCGAGCACGCAGCTTCTCCAGGATAGCAGGCCATTGGGTGCCATTGACTGCACACAATGCTTTGCGAGAGCCACATCTCAATTTGGAGATGTTCCACAACCGGAAGGGATTCCACTCCCTCAATGTCCAGCTGGTGTGTGACCATACTCAGCTCATCATGCAAGCCAATGCTGGGTATCCTGGCAGCAGCCATGATGCCTTCATTCTGCGGCAGTCCGCTGTACCGTTAGCATTTGAGTCACCACGACAAACCAGAGGGTGGCTACTGGGCGACAAGGGCTATCCACAGACCATCTGGCTCATGACTTTGCCACGCAACCCACGCACATGTGGACAGCATGCATATAACAAAAGCCTTCCTGCCACAAGGAATGTGATAGAGCAGACCACTGGCACCCTTAAACAACAATTCTGCTGCCTGGGCTGCACTGGAGGAGCCCTGCTCTGTGCATCAGAGCATGTTTCAAGATTCATCGTGGTCTGCTGCACCAGGCATACACTGACTAGCTGAGGAGGTGGAGGAAGAGGAGGTGAAGGAAGAGGAGGAGAAAGCAGAAGAGGAAGAGGAGGAGGCAACTCAGACAGCCCATTTCTGCCCGGGCTGTCTGTGATCGAATCATCCGCCTGAGTTACCAGTGAACCCCAATTCCCTATTCACCAACAGTTCCACACCTTACCTTCCCTCTGTCACTGACCATCACAGTGCTACAATAAAAGCCACCACATAACAAAGATTCCAAATTAATTTTATGAATCACACCATTACAATATTTCAATTAAAAGTGACCTAATCACTCTTGTGCATTCCCTTAGTGCCTGTCTTCCGTGTGCTTTGCCTGTCCTAGTACTCCTACACAGTGCTACCCCAGTGGCTGCAGCATGGCTGGTGGAAGGCTGCTGACTTTCCATGGGGGAGACTGCAGATGGCCTTGAGCCTAGTATGCCTGGCTTCGGACTGCACCACCATGGGGGCAGCAGTCTGGGCTGACTGGCTGACAGGCAACAGCAAGGGCACTGGCGGAGTGGCAGTGGTGGAAGGGCGCATGCTGTCATCTTGGGAGAGGACAGCAGGTTCAGCCTCCATGGAGCCACTGCCACTCCCCTGTGGTGGTGCTTCACCTGTGAAGGAATAGCCATATTCAGAAAAATACACCATCCTATGAACAGAATTCAGACTTTATTAAACATGACAAACTGGGTTTGAAAATCTAAAAGCCTCAACAATGGAAAAGCTGTAAACAGCATACAAGCTTCTGAGATAAGATAAGTTGTTGACACTGAAACAATAGCCCTATTGAAGCAGAGGGTACGAGCTACTAGAAAATCTGAGCTTTGGAGGGAACACAATGGAGTGCCCAGTTAAATGTGTCATAAACCAACACTTTGGGAAAGAAACACATAAAATTAAAGAAACGTGTCTTTGTAAAAATAACATCAAATGAAACACAGGAGGCACCAGCCATTACATTGTTTTTGTGTTGAACTTGGAACACCAAGGAGACATGGGCCTAGAAATTCGATGGCACTGCAGTACTGCAGGCCTTCCTCCCCTTCTTAAAGGGGAGTGGCCTGCTGCAGCGCGATCCGAGATCGCGAGTGCCAGCAAAAGAGCCCGGCACCGAGGAGAAGTGCTGGGCTCTTGGGACACAGCCGGCACAATGCGGCGGGGGGGGGCTCAGAAGGCCGGGGACGGCAGCGCGGCGAGGTGCTGGCAGGCGGCCAGCAAAAAAAAATGGCCGCCCCGCACCTCTCCTTTAAATAGCGCCTCTACCGCCGCAGGTAGGCCCCCCTGAACCGGTCGCAGACTGCAACCGGCGTTACAGCAGGGGGCTACCAAATATCGCGATCGGGGCGGTAGTGGGGCGCTGCGCACACCGATGACATCATCGGTGGTGGTGCAGCGCTACAGGCTAACTCCGCCATTAGTGCCCCTCTAAATTTCGCGGGAGGCATGGCCAGTGGCGCTAAACCCACTAAGTGCCCTCTTTGGGTGCTAACTGGTGGCGCAGCCCACCGAATTTCTAGGCCATGAAGTCTCTGGTACAACCAGCTGAGGTAAATAAGAATTGCATAGATCACCCTAGTTGAGGTGTTTTTAATTTACATGTTGTAAAAAGATACAAACCGAAGCACTTCGTAAGAATGGCATCAAATAGAACCACTGCTGTCATATTGTTTTTATGATATGTTTTGAACACCTAAAGGAGAGACGAGTCTGAATGCTACAAGCTGAACTAACTGTAAAAATAGCAGAGGTCAACAGAAAAATGACTACAGATAATTAGCTTACATCAGCAGAAAACTTTAAAGGACATGCCGCTGAAAAAAGGGTATAAAAATTGGACTTTCAAATCAGAAGACAGAATTCACTGGAAGGGGCAAAGCAATTCTCGGCTTCAGAGGCTCTGAAAGCCTACAACTCTTTGAGTCTCAGGCATCAAAGGTATTTGATTTTGTTGGATATCCTGGAATATAGACTAAGAAATGTAAAAATGTAACGACATTGAGATTTGAGAATAAGGATCTCTGAGAATAAGAATTGTAAGCTATTTGTTTTTGGAACTGTTAAAGCTGCGATTGAATCACCAGCTGTAATTACATGTCAGTTCTTTAATAAATCTATATATTTTAAGAATTGTCTCACATAGTATTTCTGTATCAAACTCGTAAACTCAATCTCTGTACACTGTTTGGTGAGGAGTTGCAAAATTCTGGGGGAGTTTTCCGGACCCTCAAAGGTTACAGTCTAGTTAAACTTATTAAAAGTGCTCTCTGGAGGACGGTAACATCTTCAGGTCGTTCCTTTCCTTTCCTTTAGGGAGAGATAGTCTGGACCTTTAGACCCAATTAAGCGTCTTTGGGAATCGGCTACCTCTAACTTTAGTTGAAGGTGAACATCTGGGGAATAAGCCTGATCTGGGGTGGCCCGAAAGGGGCTAGGACTAGTAATTATCCCTTCACACCAATCCTAGTAATCTGTTGGACAGATTGCTGGATTGCTGTGATACCTTGCAAGCCCCTTTTAACACTGGTAAACCCAGTCATGATGATAGCAGTCTATACTTGCATGAGAGCAGTCTGCGCTTCCACTGCAGCACCGAGACGTTAGGTGGCTTCTGCTTGTGCTGGAATGGAAGCTAAGACATCGGCCATCAGATGCTGCATTATGATTGGATCCACAAGTGTGTTAATGGAGTTGGCCACCAGTTCCATGCTGGAAAGGATGGGCTGCAAGCTCTGCACAAAGCCCTGTGCAAGGTTAATGTTGGACTCCTCCATGCTCCTTGACATTGCATTCAGGCTTCCTGGCAGGCCTGCCAATGCACCAAGCATCGCATTGTGTATATCCATCAGCGTTCTTCTGTAGGCCGCCCCATCCAAGTCCTTATCTGAGTCCTGTGCAGCTGAACTCGTGTGCGACCTCATCCTCTGGGGAGTTGGCACATGCGCTACTCTTTCCCCCTGCTTTGGCTGCAGGCCATTCATGCCCGGTGACTCGCCACATGCAGCTCCTGCCTCTAAGCTACCCCCTAAACTCCGCACAATGCCAGTATCGGAGCTGGTGGCTGTGAGTGTCAGATCAAGTGACGGTGTTTCTTCTTCATCATCACTCTCCTCTTCTCTTCCTCTTGCACCATTGCCTGGCCTGGTTGGATTTCTTGGGTCTCTGAAATGAAAAAGGCATAATGGTACGGCTATGTGAGGGGGAGGTGGGGTGGGGTGGGGGGGGGCGGGCTGGGAAAGCAAGAGGTGCATGTTTACATCATCTGCAGCTTGTAAGTCAGAACAGATTGTGAGACGGGGGCTAACTGGGATGTTAGAAGGAGGATTATGTATAAGAATACCTTCATCTTCAATACTTTCAGTGCCGCCACTGGCCGCGGCCTCAGTCTCGGCCACTCCAATTATGGCGAGCACCATCTCCTCGAGTGGGGTGAGGAGATGAAGGCGCACCAGCCCCCCACCAGGTAGCTGCCGGTGCCACCTGTTGTGTGCCATCTTGTCCTTCAAGAGAAAGGGATGTGTGTCAGTGAGTGTGGTTCACTGTGTTTGGCTGATGTGGCTGTCATGGTTGAATAGCTGGCAGTGTGTGCAAGCTGTGAGATGTGGGTGTGAGGCTTGTAGCAGTCCTAAGTGTGTGAGGGTGAGGTGAAGTTATGAATGTTAGGTATGAGTCGCGATTGATAGAGATTGTTCGTAGGTGAGTGAGGGGGGTGTGGTGAATTGAGCAGTGTGTGAGGCTAGTGGTACAGTTTGTGGAATATGGCATTTGAAGATGAATTTACTGACGTTGACTGCTCATGTGAGGTCATTAAACTTCTTGCGGCACTGCAGCCAGGTCCTTGGGGCTACACTGCTTGCATTGACCACGGTGGCTATCTGGTCCCAGTGCCTTCTCATAGTTTGTCTGCTGGGCCTCCTGGTGCCCTGTGGATAGAGGACCACTCTTCTCCTGCCCGCCTCCCACACCAAGGCTACCAGTGCTGTGTCCGAAAATCTGGGAGCTCTCTCTCTGCCATGTTGCGCCGTCACTCAGTTTTCTTGCTCCTCAGTCTGTTTCCCAGCCACTTCCACTACCGGTTGAAA
Organism: Somniosus microcephalus; assembly: GCF_052327205.1. NCBI lineage: Eukaryota > Metazoa > Chordata > Chondrichthyes > Squaliformes > Somniosidae > Somniosus > Somniosus microcephalus. The sequence continues at coordinate 183,051,141 of NC_140992.1, forward strand.
CCAGAATGCACCTTCCCTTTCAGAGGTGCAGGCTGCCGTTAAGTAGTGCAGGTTTGTTTTAATCAGTGCTAGCCTGGCATGAACATGGGCCCGCTGCTGAGATGCTAAGCCACTGACCAGCGCATTTAGCGCTTCCTTGATCCTGCAATCATTTTAATTAGCAGGCAGCACAAAGTATGCATGCTGCCTGTATCAGACTCCATGGGCGCAGGATAATCGCGCATTGCAATACCGGCGCCTGTTTACAGGCCTTATCCAATTTCTAGGCCCCACAGTTTCAAGTTTTCAAACTAAGTAGTGAAACATATGGCCAACAGGAGCTGTGGGGCCCACCAGCAACATTTAACGCAGATGGTGTAATGTTTAAACCTGAAAGCTATCACAGCTTTGACAAATTATGAAACCTCACTACCATGAGAATTGATGGGCGTGCATCTGGAATCAAATAGGTGCCTGAGCATGAACTGTTGAGGGGGAAGCAGGGCTAGCATACAATGGCTGAAGTTAGCTCAAAGATGTGAAGTCAATGACTGTGTTGGTGGAGGACAAAGTAAGTCTCCCCAACTAGGCTCAGGTATTGTGCTTTAACATTATTCACTGCTGTCAGTAGCCTTGATGACTTGATGAAGCGTATATTTGTGTTCTTTGTGCTGGTACCAGGTCCCAGCCATGTGAAAGAAGCAATGCACATTGTGTGAGCGCAGCATTCATTCAGCAGGACCAGCCACTGCCAGCATGCTGAGAGAAATCCGTGCTGGTTCCAACACAAAATAAAGGCTCCTACTGGAATTGCATCACAGGAGCCATATGACAAATGACTAAAGATCTCCTGAGAAGCTGAAAGAGTTGCTGAACTCACTTAATTGAACACCAATGATTTATTTATTTCTAATTTTAAAAGCAGTAATGTCGGCACTTGAGGGAGATTTTTCTTCGTGAAAACTCTTGTGTCTCAGAACAGCTCTGCTTCTCTTGGAATGTTCATTTTGAACCAACTGCTGAGCGTTGTGTTCAGAGTGTCCTAGATTTTACTTGCTCTCCTTTTTCATAGAATCATAGAATGATACAGCACAGAAAGAGGCCATTCAGCCTGTGCCGGCTCTTTGGTAGAGCTATCCAATTAATCCCAGTCCCCTGCTCTTTCCCCATTGCCCAGCAAATGATTTCCCTTCAAGTATTTATCCAATTCTCTTTTGAAATTTATTATTGAATCTGATTCCAGCACCATTTCAGGCAGCGCATTCCAGATCACAACAACTCGCTGTTTAAAAAAATGTTTCCTCATGTCGCCTCTGGTTCTTTTGCCAATCACCTTAAATCTGTGTCCTCTGGTTACCGACCCTTCTGCCACTGGAAAGAGTTTCTCCTTATTTACTCTATCAAAACCAGTCATGATTTTGAACACCTCTACAAATTTCCTCTCAACCTTCTCTGTTCTAAGGAGAACAATCCCAGCTTCTCTAGTCTCTCCACATAACTGAAGTCCCTCATTCCTGGTACCGTTCTAGTAAATCTCTTCCGCACCCTCTCTAAGGCCATGGCATCTTTCCTGAAGTTCCTCAGGGCAGTGTCCTAAGCCGAACCATCTTCAGCTGTTTCATCAATGACCTTCCCTTTATTATAAGGTCAGAAATGGGGATGTTCACTGATGATTGCAGTTTTAAGTTCCGTTCGCAACTCCTCATAATGTAGCAGTCCATGCCCGCATACAACAAGACCTGGACGACGTTCAGGCTTGGGCTGATAAGTGGCAAGTAACATTTGCGCCACACAAGTGCCAGGCAATGACTATCTCCAACAAGCGAGAGTCTAACTACCGCCCCATGACATTCAATGGCATTACCATCGCCGAAACCCCCACCATCAACATACTGGTAGGTCACTATTGACCAGAAATTTAACTAGACCAGCCACATAAATACTGTGGCCACAAGGACAGGTCAGAGGCTGGATATTCTGCAGTGAGTGTCTCACCTCCTGACTCAGCAAAGCCTTTCCACCATCTACAAGGCACAAGTCAGGAGTGTGATGGAATACTCTCCACTTGCCTGAATGAGTGAAGCTCCAACAACACTCAAAAAGCTCGACAACATCCAGGACAAAGCAGTCCGCTTGATCGCCACCCCATCCACCAACTTAAACATTCACTCCCTCCACCACCGACGCATCGTGGCTGCAGTGTGTAACCATCTACAAGATGCACAGCGACAACTCGCCAAGGCTTCTTCGACAACACCTCCCAAACCCGCGACCTCTACCATCTAGAAGGACACTGTTGTGTCCGTGTATAATAAGACACAGACTGCAGGAGAATGGTCCAACAGGTGTTTACTCAGCGTGGCTCACAGTGGAACTGATCTGTACAGATTACTACTCAGTGCTATATACAGGTGTGGTCACTGCCGGTACTGCAGTATACATGAGCTGTAAAACATAGTTCCCCCCTAAAAGGTATATACATTAAAATTCCTCCACTTTTAGATTAACAGTACCATAACACTCATTTAACAATTAAATATCCAACTAATTACAATTAACACTTTTAACATGCAACATTAGCTGAAAATAGTCTATTTATATATTCAGTCTTTGGGGAGCCTTCCTGATCCTTTCTGGATAGCGCCTTTCCCGAGTGTCTTGCTCTTGGTGCGGAGGCGATTCTGGCCCCCTGTCATCGGTTGGTTCATCAGCTTCCGATGCTACTGTTTCTGGGGTAGGTGCGACCTGTACGTCGGGTTCATCACCAGGTACGTATGGGCGAGGCATGGGGTTGACTTGTTCCTGTGACTCTAGGATCTGGTCAGCATGGCATCTCATGATGCTCTCCTCAACGTCCACTGTGTACATTAGTGGGCCCTGCCATGTGCATATCGTTCCTGGCTGCCATTTTTCTGTTCGGTAGTCACGGGCCAAGACTGGTTGCCCTACATTGAAGCTCCTTGTTGTTTCTCATGGATGTGCTGGAAGTGCTTACTCTCAACATCTCTTCGTACGTTTGGTCTGAGCAAATCCAGGCGAGATCTTAACCTTCGGTTAAAGAACATCACGGCTGCGGCCTGGTTGGTGACTGCATGTGTCGCATTCTGATCGGCGAACAGGAAATTTTCCAACCTTGTGCTGCAGCGGAATGTTGTCATTGTACATAGCCTTTATTGCCTTCTTAAAGGTTTGTACGAACCTCTCAGCCAATCCATTTGTGGCTGGATGATACGGGACGGATGTGTAATGCCTTACCCCATTGTTTTTCAAGAACCTCCGGAACTCTTCGGACACAAACTGTTGTCCGTTGTCAGAGCAATTCTGTTCTGGCAAGCCATTCCTGGCAAAAATGGTCCGTAGGACTGCAATAGTTTTCTCCGTGCTGGTGAAGGACATTTTGATGACCTTAGGCCATTTCGAGTGCGCATCCACGGCTATTAAAAACATTGAGTCCATGAATGGACAGGCAAAATCAATATGCACCCGTTGCCATGGAGATGAGGGCCACTCCCATGGGTGTAGAGGGGCCTGTGGTGGTGCATTTTGGACTTTCTGGCATCCTGAGCAACTCTTGGTCAGGTCCTCGATTTGTTTATCGATTCCCGGCCACCACACATAAGCCCTGGCTAGGCTTTTCATTTTTACCCCTCCCAGATGAACCTCATGAAGCTCATTGAGCACTCTATCCCTTAACTTGGGTGGAATTGCCACTCGGGATCCACACATCAAGGTCCACTGGCACACTGACAGCTGTTCTCTCCTTGTTGAGAATGCTGGCAACAGTGAGTCGCCATGTGCTGGCCATCCCTTCACCGTCAAATCATATACCCGAGACAGTGTCGGGTCATTTCGGGTTTCCTTTTCGATACAAGCATTAGTTACCGGTAGGTATTCAACTATAGTCGAATGGAATACTTCAACAGGATCCACTGCTGGTGCTTCCTCCGCATGAGGCAGTGGCAGGCGTGATAGCCCATCAGCACTTCCATGCTGTTTTGTGCCCTTATATTCATTCTCATAGTGGTGCGCCCCTAGAAAAAGTGACCATCTTTGTAGTCGTTGCGCAGTCATCACCGGAACGCCCTTCTTCGGATTAAAAATGGAGACAAGAGACTGGTGATCAGTCAGCAAGGTGAATTTCTGCCCGTGCAGATAGTGATTGAAATTTTTCACTCCCCACACTAGGCTGAGGGCCTCCCTGTCAATCTGGGCGTAGTTACGCACGGCTGAGGTTAGTGATCGTGACGCAAAGGCTATTGGCCTCTCTGAGCCGTCCGAGAATTTGTGCGACAGCACCGCTCCAATGCTGTAGGGTGACGCATCACATGCCAACCAAATTGGTAATGCTGGGTTGTAATGGGCCAATACCTCTTTCGATGTGATTAGTGTTTTGCTCTTCTGGAAAGCTCGTCTAAATTCGTCACTCCACTTCCATGGCACCCCAGTTTGCAGTAGGGTGTTCAGTGGGTGTAGTATTGTAGACAAATTTGGCAAGAACTTATGGTAGTAGTTACCAGCCTGAGGAACGACCTCAGTTGTGACACATTATCCGGTGCTGGAGCCTTGACTACTGCCTCAATCTTCTCTGGGGACTTATGTAACCCCTCTATCGATAACGTGGCCACAATACGAGATCTGTTTTGTAAAAAACTCGCATTTGGGGCGGTTAGCTCGGAGCCCATATTCCTGCAATCTAGTGAGCACCTGCTCCAGGTTGGCAAGGTGATCACTGTCATTTTCGCCCGTGACCAGGATGTCATCCAAATAACACTGGGTCCCTGGGATCCCTTGCAGGACTTGTTCCATTGCCCTCTGCCAAATAGCCGGAGCTGATGCTACCCCAAATACCAGCCAGTTATATTGGTAGAGACCATTATGGGTGTTGATTGTGAGGTATTTTTTTGATGTTTCTTCTACCTCCATTTGCAAATACGCCTGGGCCAGATCAATCTTAGAGAAGCTTTTCCCTCCAGATAGCGAGGCGAAAATATCTTCAATCCGCAGAAGTGGATATTGTACGGTGTGTAGGACCGGGTTCACTGTTACCTTAAAGTCCCCACAGATGCGAACCTTCCTTGGTTCCCCAGGCGGGCTGCTCAACGACTTTTTCATCACAGGGAAGATGGGTGTAGCCCACTCGTTCCAGCCTACCTTGGACAGTACACCTGAACGTTCCAGACTCTCCAGCTCTGCTTCGACAGCTGGGCAGATCGCATAAGGTACCGCATAAGGTATCGCATCTGGCCGTAAAAAATTTTGGGCTTGCGTTTTCTTCAATTTTAATCGTTGCTGTCATGCCTTTTAGTGTTCCGAGTCCTTGCTGAAACATTACTTTCGCGTCAGTTAGGATCTTTGACAGTCGCCCAGGTGTGACGTCATCATCCTTTTTGTCAGCCACAGTCAGTGCCTGTATGGAATGCCAATCCAGTTGTATTTTCCGGATCCATTCACGTCCCAGTAATGGTGGTCCTCCATCTTGTAATACATACTGGTCTAGTTTTGGTGTTTCCTTACCGTTATGTCACCCTTAGTTTTCCTTTGGGGTAGACTTTTTGCCCCGTGTACGTCTTCAAAATAATTTTTGTGTCTCTCAAGGGTATGTGTGAGAATAGCCGCTCGTAGTCCCGTCGGTTTATGACTGTTAGGGCTGACCCTGTGTCCAATTCCATCTTTACCTGGACTCCTGCTATCTTGAGAGTGACCCAAATGGTTCGGTGATCCTCCATTATGATCACATTATGTAGTTTCAGACAACTTAGTTCCCTGCTTTCGGAGTCGTTATCACTCTTTTGTTCATCTGAACTATTCTCCGTCATCTTATGTACCTTCTTGTACTTTTCTTTGGTAGGTTTCTTATTGCTGGTTTTCTTTCCCGACCTGCAGACTCGTGCTATGTGTCCTACTTTTCCACACTGTCTGCACACTTTGTCTTTGAACCAGCAATCATTCTGGTCATGTGTTGTTCTGCTGCAGCGAAAGCACTTCTCTGTCCAATATGACATTTCGTTTGTGCCACATTCTTGCGGTCTCTGTTGTGTCTCTGCAGCGCCCCGTGCTGCTGCTTCATATGATACCGCAATGCTGAAAGCCTTTTCCAGCGTAAGGTCCTTTTCAGATAATAGCCGTTTCTGGGTTCCTTCACTTTGAAGCCCACACACAAACTTGTCCCTTAAGGTATCTGCCAGTCCCGCTCCAAACTGGCAGTGTTTCGATAGTTTGCGCAGTTCTTTTAAATAATCAGCATTGCTTTCATCCTTATGCTGGTTCCATTTGTGAAACTTGAATCTTTCTGCTATCTGCAGCGGTGTGGGGTTTAAATGTTCCTGTAGTATCGTTACTATGTCTTCAAAACTCTTTTCCATTAGCTTCGTTGGGGTTACTAGATTTCGTAATAAACCATACGTCTTTGCACCCATTAAATTTAACAATACCGACACTTTCTTGTCATCTGACACCTCATTTGCCTTGCAGTATACCTCCATTCGTTCGACATATGTAGTCCAATCTTCGACTTCATTGTCAAATGCGGTGATACTGCCACTCTTCAGCATTTTGGGTGTGGTTTAAAATGGCATCTCCCAATGGCTTAAAATGGCATCTCCCGTGCTTTCCTTCCTCCCCCGCTGCTGCCAACGCTGCTCCCGGCGGTTCTCGTGGCAATGGCGGCACCCTGTAGGTTTCGCTCGCTTCTCCTGCGCTGCTGCCAACGCCGCTCTTGGCGGTCCTCGTGGCAATGGCGGCACCTCGCTGGTTTCTGCGCCTCTCTCTCTCCCTCTCTTCGACGCTGCTCGGCCCCTGAACACCGCCTGCACCCTGTGCGCTCTGCCCTCTCTCTCTCTCCCCCGTCGACGCTGCTCGGCCCTTTGCTGTGCCGCTCGGTCGGTCTCTAGCCCGCCGCTGTCCGGGAAGGGTCTGCACACTACCTGTTGCCAGCCCGTTTCGCTGGACCACCTCGACTGGAAAGCCAAGCCTGGCTCTCGACAGCCTCCCCTGCAATTCTCGAGTCTCTGCTGGATGACTGCGCGATTGCCCGTGGTCGACGCCCGAGTCTCTGGCCTTGACCTCCAATCCACTGATCTCCAGGAACGAATCCCCGGGAGGTGATGCAGAGTTGCAGGTAGGTTCGAACTTGCCTTGTCGCCAATGTTGTCCGTGTATAATAAGACACAGACTGCAGGAGAACGGTACAAAAGGTGTTTACTCAACGTGGCTCACAGTGGAACTGATCTGTACAGATTTCTACTCAGTGCTATATACAGGTGTGGTCACTGCCGGTACTGCAGTATACATGAGCTGTAAAAGATAGTTCCCCCCTTAAAGGTATATACATTACAGACACCACTTCCAAGTCACATACCATCGTGATTTAGAGGTGTACTGCCGATCCTTCATCATCACTGGTTCAAAATCCTGGAACTGCCTCCCTAACAGCACTGTGGGAGTACCTTCACCACACGGACTGCAGCAGTTCAAGAAGACGGCTCCCCACCACCTTCTCAAGGGCAATTAGGGATGGGCAATAAATGCTGGCCTTGCCAGTAACGCCCACATCCCAGGAATGAATAAAAAAAATGTGGTGCCCAGAATTGACACAATACTCCTGCTGAGGCCTAATCAGTGTTTTATAAAGGTTTAGCGTAACTTCCTTGCTTTTGTGCTCTATTCCTCTATTAATAAAGCTAATGATCCCAAATGCTTTTTAACAGCCTTCTCAACTTGTCCTGTCACCTTCAAAGATTTGTGTACGTATACAGACCTGACGGCCTACATCCTAGGGTTCTAAAAGATATGGCTGCAGAGATAGTGGATGCATTGATTGTGATCTTATAAAATTCCCCAGAATCTAGAACGGTCCCAGCGGAGTGGAAGGTAGCAAATGTAACTCCGCAATTCAAGAAAGGAGGGAGAGAAAAAACAGGGAACTGCAGGCCAGTTAGCCTGACATCAGTTGTTGTGAAAATGCTGGAATCCATTATTAAGGATGTGGTAACAGGGCACGTGGAAAATCATAATATGATTAGGCAGAGTCAACATGGTTTTATGAAAGGAAGTCGTGTTTAACAAATTTATTCGAGTTTTTTGAGGATGTAACTAGCAGGTTAGATAAAGGGGAACCAGTGGATGTAGTATATTTGGATTTTGTTACATAAGATAAGGGCTCATGGGGTTGGGGGTTATATATTAGCATGGATAAAGGATTGGTTAATGGGCAGAAAACAGAGAGTAGTGATAAATGGATCATTTTCCGGTTGACAGGCTGTAACTAGTGGGGTGCCGCAAGGATCAGTGCTTGGGCCTCAGCTATTTACAATCTATATTGAAGACTTAGATGAAGGGACCAAGTGTAATGTATCCAGGTTTGTTGACGATACAAAACTAGATGGGAAAGTAAGCTGTGAGGATGACACAAAGAACCTGCAAAGGGCTATAGACAGGTTAAGTGAGTTGCCAATAAGGTGGCAGATGGAGTATAATGTGGGGACATGTAAGGTAGGTAACATTGGTAGGAAGAATAGAAAAACAATATTTTTTAAATGGTGATATTAAATGTTGGTGTTCAGAGAGATTTAGGTGTCCTCATACAGGAAACACAGAAAGTTAGCATAAAGGTACAGCAAGCAATTAAGAAGGCAAGTGGCATGTTGGCCTTTATTTTTTCTTTATTGCAAGGGGGTTGGAGTACAAGAGTAAGGAACTCTCCCTAAAGTTGTACAGGGTTTTGGTGAGACCACACGTGGAGTACTGTGCACAGTTTTGGTCTCCTTATCTGAGAAAGGACATACATGCCTTAGAGGCGGTGCAACGAAGGTTCACTAGATTGATTCCTGGGTTGAGAGGGTTGTCTTATGAGGAGAGATTGAGTAGCTTGGGCCTATACTCCCTGGAGTTTAGAAGAATGAGAGGTGATCTCATTGAAACATATAAGATTCTGAGGGGGATTGACAGGGTAGATGCTGAGAGGTTGTTTGCCATGGCTGGAGAGTCTATATCTAGGGGGCATAGTCTCAGGATAAGGGGTCGGCGATTTAGGACTGAGATGAGGAGGAATTTCTTCACTCAGAGGATTGTGATTCTTTGGAATTCTCTACCCCAAAGGGCTGTGGATGCTGAATCATTGAGTATTTTCAAAACTGAGATCGATAGATTTTTGGACTCTTGGGGAATCAAGGGATATGGGGACCGGCAGGAAAGTGGAGTTTAGGTCAAAGATCAGCCATGATCTTATTGAATGGAGGAGCAGGCTCGAGGGGCCGTATGGCCTCCTCCTGCTCCTAATTCTTATGTTCTTATGTTCTTAGCTCTCTCTCTGTTCCTGCACCCCTTTAAAATTGTACCATTTAGTTCATACTGCCTCTCCTCATTGTTCTTAGCAAAATGTATCACTTTACACTTCTCTGCATTAAATTTCATCTGCCATGTGACTTCCCATTTCACCAGTCTGTCTATGTCCTCTTTCAGTCTTTTACTATCCTCATCCTTGTTTATTAAATTTCTGAATTTTGTGCCATCTGCGAACTTTGAAATTATGCCCACCAAGTCCAGGTCGTTAATATATATCAAAAAGAGCAGTGATCCTAATACCAACCCGGGAGCACTAACGAGAGGAACAAACCAACCCAATTTTTCCCCCTTATTTACTTAGGTTATATATAAATGTTTTTAGTTTTGTATCCATTTACTCCTATTTATTATATAATTGTTTATGTATATATTTATTACATAATTGTTTAAGTATACTAGATTTTTATGAAATGCAGTTTGGTTCCCTTTAATTGTGGTATCCTTTACTTAGTTAATTTTAATCTTTAGATCTAATTAATTACTCTGGCTATTTATATATTTTACTGTTGCCCCTTGCTTTAAAGTCCAGGCCACTTGATTGGCACCCCATCCACCACCTTAATCATTCATTCCCTCCACCACCGGCGTACCGTGGCTGCAGTGTGTACCATCTACAAGATGCACTGCAGCAACTCGCCAAGGCTTCTTTGGCAGCACCTCCCAAACCCACAACCTCTACCACCTAGAAGGACAAGGGCAGCAGGCACATGGGAACACCACCACCTCCAAGTTCCCCTCCAAGTCACACACACCATCCTGACTTGGAAATATATCGCCGTTCCTTCATCATCGGTGGGTCAAAATCTTGGAATTCCTTCCTGAACAGCACTATGGGAGGACATTCACCACATGGACTGCAGCAGTTCAAGAAGGCGGCTCACCACCACCTTCTCAAGGGCAATTAAGGATGGGTAATAAATGCTGGCTATGCCAGCGACGCCCAGATCCCATGAATGAATAATAAAAAAAACACCTCCTTCCCCCTCTGCACCGAATTCCCATTGCCACTCCATTTAGCAGATATCCCCAGTCTATGTGCACAGCGTTTGTCCTCCCTTATTTCTATATACTGCGATGGATTGGAAACTCACCACTTCTGCCATCAGCTGTGGCTTAGTTGATGGAACGTTGAGCTCTAAGTCAGAAGGTTGTTGATTCAAGCCCCGCTCTAGCACAAAGTCTAGGCTAATGGTCCAGTACAATAATGAGGGAGTGCTGTAATGCCAAAAATGCCATCTTTTCAAAACAACATTAATCTGAGGTCCCCACCTGCCTGTTCTACTGGCTCAGGGGGATATTAAAGATCCCACAATACTATTTAAATAATAACAGAGTTCTCCCAGTTTCCTGGATCTTGGCTCCGCCACCTGGACAGTGAATGCTGCCATTTGCTGTTAATGCAGCTGAAGCTGATCCTGTGTTCATGGAGGGGAGTAGGAGGGGAATGTATGCAACATGTGCTCATAAAGACTGTCACTGGTTGGTCTCTTTCTAAAACATCTGGGGGTGGGGGGGAAATTGGGTATCGCCCATTTTGGGGCGCTATTATCGGCCGGGCGCAAGGTTTAGCGGCCAGCGCTAACTATCACCTCCGACTGCAAAATTCGCCTCTATCGCCCCTGGAGGTGATTTGAGTGCTAAATCTAGCGCTACATACCTCTCTTAATCGCAGAGCGGTGGCAGTACAAAAGGCCCCAGAGACCAGGTAGGCCTCAGAGCGTCAGCGGGCGAAATCTCAGTGGGAATCGTGGAGCGGCGGCAGTACAAAAGGCCCCAGAGACCAGGTAGGCCTCAGAGCATCAGCGGGTGAAATCTCGGCGGGAATCGCAGAGCGGCGGCAGTACAAAAGGCCCCAGAGACTCAAGTAGGCCTCAGAGCATCAGCGGGCGAAACCTCAGCGGGAATCGCGGAGCGGCGGCAGTAAAAAAGGCCCCAGAGACTCAGGTAGGCCTCAGAGCATCAGTGGGTGAAATCTCAGTGGGAATCGCGGAGCGGCGGCAGTACAAAAGGCCCCAGAGACCAGGTAGGCCTCAGAGCGTCAGCGGGCGAAATCTCGGCGGGAATCGCGGAGCGGTGGCAGTACAAAAGGCCCCAGAGACCAGGTAGGCCTCAGAGCGTCAGCGGGCGAAATCTCGGCGGGAATCGCGGAGCGGTGGCAGTACAAAAGGCCCCAGAGACCAGGTAGGCCTCAGAGCATCAGCGGGTGAAATCTCGGCGGGAATCGCGGAGCGGTGGCAGTACAAAAGGCCCCAGAGACCAGGTAGGCCTCAGAGCGTACCAATCTCCAATCTCAGAGGGAAAGAAGTAAAAAGTAATCGAAGTGTGACATCACCAGAAAGCAGGTAAGTGATTGGTTGGTGAGTATTTCTCTCTTTATAAACTTTAACTCCATGGTTTATAGTTCCTAAAGTCTCTGTGGTATAGCGGGGACTGTTTATAAACCAGGGCCCTTAAATATACTATTTAACGGTAGTGTAATTGGTGGGATTGATTTGATTTAATTTAATTGCAATTAATTAAAGGGTAAGTCATGGCAGGAGAGCCCGGCCCCGTTGTATGCTCCGCCTGTGCTATGTGGGAACTCAGGGACACTTTCTGTGCCCCTAACAACTATGTGTGCAGGAAGTGTGTCCAGCTGCAGCTACTGGCAGACCGCATTGCAGCCTTGGAGCTGCGATTGGATTCATACTGGACCATTCACGAGGCTGAGGAGGTCGTGAATAGCACGTTTGATCAGTTGGTCACACCACAGGCAAAGGTTGGACAGGCAGAAAGGGAATGGGTGACCAACACACAGAGTACCAGGCACAGGCAGGTAGTGCAGGGGTCCCCTATGGACATCCCCCTCTCAAACAGATACACCAGTTTGAGTATTGTTGGGGGGGATGGCTTACCAGAGGAAGGCAGCAGCAGCCAACTTCCTGGCACCAGGGGTGGCTCTGCTGCACAGGACGGGTGGAAAAAGAGGGGGAGAGCTATAGTAATGGGGGATTCTATTGTAAGGGGAATAGATAGGCATTTCTGCGGCCGCAAACGAGAATCCAGGATGGTGTGTTGCCTCCCTGGTGCAAGGGTCAAGGATGTCTCAGAGCGGCTGCAGAACATTTTGGAAGGGAAGGGTGAACAACCAGTTGTCGTGGTACATATAGGTACCAACGATATAGGTAAAAAACGGGATGAAGTCCTAAAAGCAGGTATAGGGAGTTAGGAGGTAAATTAAAAAATAGGACCTCAAAGGTAGTAATCTGAGGATTGCTACCAGTGCCACGTGCTAGTCAGAGTAGAAATAGAAGGATATTTCAGATGAATATGTGGCTAGAGGAATGGTGCAAGGGGGAGGGATTCAAATTCCTGGGAAATTGGAACCGGTTCTGGGGATGTGGGACCAGTTCAAACCGGACGGTTTGCACCTGGGCAGGGCCGGGACCGATGTACTAGGGGGAGTGTTTGCTAATGCTCTGGGGGAGGGTTTAAACTAAAATGGTAGGGGGTTGGGAACCTGAGCAAGAGGACAGAGGAAAGGGAAACAAGGATAAAAGCAATAGATAGGAAGGAGAAAAACAAAAGTGGCAGTCAGAGAAATCAACGGTTTAAATCAAACATGGCCACAGTAAATAATAATTCTAATAGGTGTAAGAGCATTAAAAAAACAAGCCTGAAGGCTTTGTGTCTTAATGCGAGGAGCATTCATAATAAGGTGGATGAATTAGCTGTGCAAATAGAGGTAAACGAATATGATTTGATTGGGATTACGGAAACATGGCTCCAGGGTGGCCAAGGCTGGGACCTCAACATCCAGGCATATTCAATATTCAGAAAAGATAGGCAAAAAGGAAAGGGAGGTGGGGTAGCATTGCTGGTTAAAGAAGGGATTAAAACAATTGTAAGGAAGGATATTAGCTCTAATGATGTGGAATCTGTATGGGTAGAACTGAGAAATACTATGGGGCAGAAAACATTAGTGGGAGTGCTATATAGACCTCCAAACAGTAATGCGGAGGTTGGGGACGGCATTAAAAGGGAAATTAGAGAAGCGTGCAATAAGGGCACAGCAGTCATCATGGGTGACTTTAATCTACATATAGATTGGGCTAACCAAATTAGTAATAATACTGTGGAGGAGGAATTCCTGGAGTGTTTAAGGGATGGTTTCCTGGACCAATATGTCGAGGAACCAACCAGAGATCAGGCCATCTTAGACTGGGTATTATGTAACGAGAAAGAATTAATTAGCAATCTTGTTGGACGAGGCCGCTTGGGTCGGAGCGATCATAATATGATCGAATTCTTCATTAAGATGGAGAATGAAGTAGTCGAATCAGAGACTAGGGTCCTAAATTTAAATAAAGGAAACTACGATGGTCTGAGGCGCGAGTTGGGTAGGATTGATTGGGGAATGTCACTCAAAGGGTTGACGGTGGATAAGCAATGGCAAACATTCAAAGACCGCATGGATGAACTACAGAATTTGTTCATCCCAGTTTGGCATAAAAATAAAACAAAAAAGATGACTCAACCGTGGCTAACAAGGGAAATTAGGGATAGCATAAGATCCAAGGAGAGGATATATAAATTGGCCAGAAAAAGCAGTAAACCTGAGGATTGGGGGCAGTTTAGGATTCAACAAAGGAGGACAAAGGGATTAATTAAGAAAGGGAAAATAGAATATAAGAGTAAGCTTGCAGGGAACATAAAAACTGACTGTAAAAGCTTTTATAGATATGTGAAGAGAAAAAGATTGGTGAAGTCAAGCGTAGGTCCCTTGCAGTCAGAATCAGGAGAATTTATAATGGGGAACAAAGAAATGGTAACCAATTAAATACATATTTTGGTTCTGTCTTCACAAAGGAGGACACAAATAACCTCCCAGAGATGTCGGGGAACATAGGGTCTGATGAAAGGGAGGAACTGAAAGAAATCAGTATTTGTAGGGAAATGGTGTTAGGGAAATTGATGGGATTGAAGGCCGATAAATCCCCAGGGCCTGATAATCTACATCCTAGGGTATTTAAGGAAGTGGCCCTAGAAATAGTTGATGCTTTGCTGATCATCTTCCAGCTTTCGATGGAATCTGGAACAGTACCCATGGATTGGAGGGTAGCTAATGTTACCCCACTATTCAAAAAGGGTGGTAGAGAGAAAACAGGGAATGACAGCCTGACATCGGTAGTGGAGAAAATGCTAGAGTCCATTATAAAGGATGTAATAGCAAAGCACTTGGAAAAAAGTGACCGGATTGGACAAAGTCAACATGGCTTTACAAAAGGTAAATTGTGCTTGACTAATCTACTGGAATTTTTTGAGGATGTAACTGGTAAAATAGATAAGGGAGAACCAGTGGATGTGGTGTATTTGGACTTTCAGAAGGCTTTTGATAAGGTCCTGCATAAGAGATTAGCGTGTAAAGTTAAGGCACATGGGATTGGGGGCAAGGTATTGGCCCAGAAATTCGGGCCAGGGGCTTCCCGAGGGTGCAAGCCCCCAACCTACACTTACCTAGCGCGCCGGCAGTTGAGCTCTGGGCCTGCGTGGAATTCCTCTCCGGGGTCTGGCCCAGAGGCCAGCGCGCTGTGCTTGCGTGTCCCAGGGGTGTAGTTAGTGTGATGCGTCCCCTGGGATCACGTGAGCCATGGGCAGCCAACCGGAGGAGGGAAAATACCATTCATAAGATTGACAGAAAGACCTGTCAAAACGTATGAATGCTGAGGGCCCAAAACAGTAGTTAACCGTCAAATAATTTTTTTTTTAAATCACACATTTTAAATAAACCATAAATTACATTAAATAACTATTTTAAACAATAATTTAAATTTTTGAAAAAAATAATTTTATAAAAAAACGGGGCTAAAAATAAACTTACCTTGCTTTAAAGGATTTAAAAATAATAAACCTGTGGAAAAAATGTTTTAATTTTAATTAATTGACCACTTACCTTTTAAAATGCAGTCCTTACGCCTGGTTTTTACATTTCTAAAATCTAAAGACTTACCCTCACGGAAAAACCTGTAAAAAAAACGTAAGTTCAAAGCGCACGCGCAGACTCCCGCGCGCACGCATTCGACCTCTGAACCCCTTCGTTCAGAGGATCGGAAGTGCCGGTTTCCAGCGCATGCGTAGTGCATGCAAGGAACCGGCACTCATATCGGGTCTACGCGTGAGTACCCCGTGCGTACTCACGCGTTGGGACCCGAATTTCTCAGCCATTGACTTGGATAGAGAACTGGTTGGCAGACAGAAAGCAAAGAGTTGGAATAAACGGGTCTTTTTCCGAGTGGCAAGCAGTGACTAGTGGGGTACCGCAGGGATCGGTCCTTGGGCCCCAGCTATTCACAATATATATTAATGATCTAGACAGGGGAACTAGATGTAATATCTCCAAATTTGCAGACGGCACAAAGCTGGGTGGGTGTGTGTGCTGTGAGGAGGATGCCGAGAAACTCCAGGATGATTTGGACAGGTTGGGTGATTGGGCAAAAGCATGGCAGATGCAATATAACATGGATAAATGCAAGGCTACCTACTTTGGTGTCAAAAACAGGAAGGCAGATTATTATCTGAATGGCAATAGATTGGGAGAAGGGGAAGTGCAACGAGACCTGGGTGTCCTTGTGCACCAGTCGCTGAAGGTAATCGTGTAGGTACAGCAGGCGGTTAAGAAGGCAAATGGCATGTTGGCCTTCGTAGCGAGAGGCTTTGAGTACAGGAACAAGGATGTCTTGCTGCAGTTGTACAGGGCCTTAGTGAGACCACATCTTGTGTATTGTGTGCAGTTTTGGTCACCTTATCTGAGGAAGGATGTTCTTGCCATGGAAGCAGTTCAGCGAAGATTCACCAGACTGATACCTGGGATGGCAGGAATGAAGTATGAGGAGAGATTGGTTCGATTGGGCTTGTACTCGCTGGAGTTTAGAAGAATGAGAGTGGATCTCATTGAAACTTATAAAATTCTGACAGGGCTGGACAGACTAGATGCAGGAAGGATGTTCCCGATGGTCGGGGAGTCCAGAACCAGGGGTCACAGTCTAAGGATAAGGGGTAGGCCATTTAGGACAGAAATGTGGAGGAATTTCTTCACCCAGAGAGTGGTGAACCTGTGGAATTCTCTACCACAGAAGGCAGTAGAGGCCAATACATTAAATATATTCAAGAAGGAGTTGGATATATTTCTTAAGGCTAAAAGGATCAAGGGGTATGGGGAGAAAGCTGGGAACGGGTACTGAATTTGGATGATCAGCCATGATCTCATTGAATGGTGGCGCAGGCTCGAGGGGCCAAATGGCCTACTCCTACCCCTATCTTCTATGTTTCTATGTTAAGGCGCAAACATCGGGGAGCGAGGCGCTACCTCAGAACGCTACCAAAGCTCAAGCGATGTCAGTTACCATGGAAGCCAGACAGACTGGCGCCGTCCAGTTCTTAAAGGGGAGGGGCCACCTTGCTGGCTAGCCACACCCTGCTCATTGCAGTCTTGAATCTCTGCCTGGAGAGACCGCTGAAGCAATTGTGTTGGAACCACTAATGTATAGGCCCAGGGAAAGAGCTCAGGGCGAAGGAACGTCAAAAGTGGTGCTGAGGACCAAAACTCCTTAGGACAGCGTTAAATCTTTCCAGACGTCGCTCTCCCTCTCAACCAGCGTGTACCAAAAATTTTGCAGACAAGAAAAGGCAGGAAGCGCCCGCCTTCAAATAGCGCTCCCCCTGCCCTTTCCCAACTTGAAAACGTTCCCCTCTACCTGTCGTTCCTAGCGGCAGGCGCTAAGGAAGGGGGTGTGACTCAATATCCAGTCTGGGGAGCTACCGGGCGTTGCATGCTCGACTGACGTCACAATCTGCCGGCGCAGGAAATCGTGGCAGTAGTGTTTAGCGCCACAGCAAAACGACTGCTCAATTTCGTGAGCAGCGCTAAAATTGCCGCGCTCGGGCGCTAAGTTTCTAGTGCCCCATTAGCGCCCTCCCAGAGGCGCAAACGGGAGGCACTAACCAACTGAATTTTTCCGGTGTTTCCGTCTGGGAGTTAAATTCACAATTGAATTAAAAGAAAGAAAGACTTGCATTTATATAGCACCTATCATAACCACCAGACGTCCCAAAGCGCTCTGCAGCCAATGAAGTACTCTTTTTAAAGTGTAGTCACTTTGCACACAGCAAGTTCCCACAAACATGACATGATAATGACCAGATAATCTGTTTTAGTGATGTTGATTGAGGGATAAACATTGGCCAGGACATTGGGGAGAACTCTCCTGCTCTTCGAAATAGTGCCATGGGATTTTTACGTCCACCTGAGAGAGCAGACAGGCCTTGGTGTAATATCTCATCTGAAAGATGACACCTCTGACAGAGCAGCGCTCCCTCAGTACTGCACAGGAATGCCAGCCTAGATGTTTTTGCTCAAGTCTCTGGATTGGGACTTATGTACTGCCTCTGCCTGCTGAGGCTGTTTTGCTTCTGTCATTTGCCTCAAAGCTGTGCAGATGCTCCACCTCTCTGAGACTCATTTTCTCCTCTTGGAGCTTGTGTTGTTCCTTTATGCAGCCTCCAGTTTAAGCACTTCTAACTGGTATGCCTGTCCTTCATACTTTCTTTCCCACTCCTCCTGAAATGCTCTCTTGTGGCGTACCGATCACAGAAAGGACACAATCCGCTTTCTGGTCCATAGACTATAAATCAGGCGTCATGCCTTTAAGAAGGATCACACCTTTAAGAAACTCAATCTGCAACACAGTTAAGCCCAGAGCGGGGAGGGGAGTCGAAGCTGTGCACTGATGAAAGGCAGTCGTACTTTGTGTAGTCTCTGACTCCATTTTGTGTTCAGCATGCAGCCTTAACAATTAAACCTTTTCTGTTGAACCTCTCCGAGTTCAGTATTTTTTGCTAGGAGTACGTAGACTCCTACATTGGTGGCCCCGATGCTCAGGACGACTCCTAAGCGTAACCATGGCTGACACAAACGCAGTTTCTGTGAAGCTGCCGGAGTTCTGGGAGAACCTGGCCACCGCCTGGTTCCTTCAAGCCGAATCGCAATTCCGACTCCGCGGCATCACCGCCGACGCAACGATGTACGACTACCTCCTCGCCTCCCTGGGCAGCTCCACAATCACGAAAGTCTGGACAACACTACAAAACCCTCCGGAGGAATGCAAGTACGCACATCTCAAGGCCGCGCTCATTAAAAAATTCACAGCCTCCCAATTCTTGCGCAACTGCCACCTCCTCGACCTCCCGGGCCTCGGTGACTCCACGCCGTCAGACTTGCTCTCACACATGCTTGCTCTGACCGACGAGAAACCGCCCGGCTCCCTCTTCCGCATGCTCTTTTTCCGCCAACTACCTCCCAGCATCCAACCGGCGATCGTGGGGTCCAGCCTCATGGACCTCGAGGCCCTGGCCCACGAAGCCGATAAGCTCCTGTCCGCCAGCTCCAACCACGCCGTCTCCCCCGACCTGGCCTCCGCAGTGTCGGCGTGCGCTCCACCCTCTATCGCGCGGCCACACAGCTCGGCCACGAGACCCCCCAGGCACCCACATCCCCCAAGCCCTCCGACCCAGGGCTACTGCTACTTCCATACCTGGTTCGGCGCACGGGCACGCCGCTGCAGCCATCCCTGCACGTTTCCAACCAACCCCACACCGGCCTACACGATGGCCGTGTGGCAAGCAGGCGCGCTGGTGTATGTTACCGACAGCACCTCCGGACGCCGTTTCCTATGCGACACGGGCGCGCAGCGCAGCATCATCCCCGCGTCCGCCCTCGAGATCCAGCGAGGCGGCCGCGGCCCTGCGCTGGCTGCCGCCAATGGCACCGACATCCGGATGTACGGCACCCGTACAGTCACCATCGACCTCGCAGGCCGCCGCTACCACTGGGAGTTTATCACCGCCAAGGTGCTCTCCCCGCTCCTCGGTGCGGATTTCCTGTGCGCCCACGGCCTGTTGGTCGACAAGCCTCGGCGCCGCCTAGTGGACATCAACACCGTGTCATCTATCCCGGGCGCCATGGCCCCCCCCCAACCCGCCGAAATGGCGTGGCAGTGCCGCGCCCGCTCAACGGACGACTACTCAGCACTCCTGGCTGAGTTCCCAGCCCTCACCAAGCTGACCTTCTCCGCGAAGGTTGCTAAGCACGGGGTAGAACAATTCATCCCCACCACAGGCCCACCGGTGTATGCCCACGCCCGCAGGCTGGACCCGGCAAAGCTGGAGATCGCGCAGGCCGAGTTCGCCACAATGGAACAGCTCGGCATCATCCGCCGCTCCAACAGCACCTGGGCCTCCCCACTCCACATCGTCACCAAACCCGATAGGGGATGGCGCCCCTGCGGGGACTACCGGCGCCTAAACGACGTCACCACGCCAGATCGGTAACCCATACCGCACATTCAAGACTTCTCGGCTAGACTGGCCGGCCGCTCAGTCTTCTCCAAAGTCGACCTGGTGCGCGGTTACCATCAGGTGCCAGTCCACCCCACGGACATTCCCAAGACGGTCATAATCACCCCTTTTGGGTGATTCGAGTTCCTCCGAATGCCCTTCGGCCTCAAAAACACGGCCCAGGCCTTCTAGCGGCTCATGGACTCGGTCCTCCGGGACCTGAAGTTCCTCTTTGTCTACCTGGATGACATCCTGGTAGCTAGTTCCTCCAAGCAGGAACACATCGAACACCTCCGCACCTTGTTCCAGCGGCTCAGTGAGCACAGGCTCATCATCAGCCCAGCCAAGTGCCAATTCGGCCTCAGCAGGATCGAATTCCTCGGCCACCACATCATGCAGGACGGAGCCATTCCCCTGCCCGCCAAGGTGCAAGCCGTCCAGCAGTTCCCCCGGCCTACCACCATCAAAGGCCTCCAGGAGTTCTTGGGGATGATCAACTTTTACAACCGCTTCATTCCCGGAGCGGCCTCCCTCATGCGGCTCCTATACGAAGCCCTCCGAAGTAAGAAAGACAGAATGGCGATCGAGTGGTCGGCGGACATGTTGACCGCTTTCGACTCGACCAAAAAGGCGCTCGCCGATGCCACCATGCTCGCTCACCCACAGCCCAATGCCAGGGTGGCCCTCACCACGGACGCCTCCGACCATTCGGTCGGCGCCGTGTACGAACAGTAGGTCGACGGGGCCTGGCAACCTCTGGCCTTTTTCAGCCGCCAACTGCACCCCCCGGAGGCCAAATACTGCGCCTTTGACCGCGAGCTCCTGGCACTGTACCTGGCAGTCCGCCATTTTAGATTTCTTCTGGAGGGCCGCCCCTTCACCGCGTTTGTCGACCACAAACCCCTGACATTCGCGATGGCGAAATCTGCGGACCCGTGATCAGCCAGGCAACAACGCCAGCTCGCCGCGGTGTCCGAATTCACCACGGACATCCGGCACGTCTCCGGTCGAGACAACATGGTGGCTGACTGCCTATCCCACCCCACCGTCCACGGCGCCCACCTGGCAGTGGACTATGCTCAACTGGCAACGGAGCAACGCACCGACCCCGATCTGCTCTCCGCGCCCACAACCCTCCCAGGGCTGCGACTGACCGACGTCGCCTGCGGCCCATCCGCCGTCACAGTCAAATGCGACACCTCCTTGGCACAACCCCGCCCCATTGTCCCGGCGTCCTGGCGAAAACGGGTGTTCGACATCGTCCACGGCCTCTCACACCCCAGCACCCGCGCATCCATTAGACTGGTGGCCAACCGATTTGTCTGGCGCGGCCTGCGCAAAGATGTGCCCGTCTGGTCCAGATCCTGCATAGCTTGCCAGCGTGCCAAAATCCACCAGCACGTCAAAGCCCCACTCGAGGTGTTCACCGTGCCAGAAAGAAGGTTTGACCACGTCCACATCGACCTCGTCGGCCCCCTGCTGCCATCACAAGGTCACACGCACCTGCTGACAATCATGGACCGTACCACCCACTGGGCCGAGGCCATTCCACTGACGTCCACCACCACCACCGACATCGCGAGGGCGTTCATCGGTACCTGGGTCGTTCGGTTCGGCGTCCCCTCCGACATGACATCGGATAGAGGCCCGCAGTTCACCTCTGATCTGTGGGCCGCCATCGCCCAAAACCTCGGGGTGGCCGTTCACCGCACCACGGCTTACCACCCCCAAGCCAACGGACTGAGCGAACGATTCCACAGGTCCATGAAGGCGTCCCTCCGCGCCAGCCTCGAGGACGAGGCTTGGATCGACCGCCTCCCGTGGGTGCTACTCGACCTACACTCCGCGGTCAAGGAAGACCTGCAAGCCTCGGTGGCGGAACTCATGTACGGCCAGCCGCTGCGCGTACCTGGAGAGTTCCTGCCCACCGCCACAACCCCCTGGTCGGCTGACCAGCAACGCCGCGCTTTCGCCAACCGAGCACAACAGTTCGCTCCGGTACCCACCGGCCGGCACGGCGAACCAGCAACCCGCATACCACCTAGCCTGCACATGGCCAAATTTGTTTTCGTGCACCATGACGCCCACCGAGGACCTCTACGGCCCCCATACGATGGACCCTACAAGGTACTCCAGACGTGGAACAAGTTCTTCCTCCTCGAAGTGGGCGGCAGAACTGACAAGGTGTCGGTCGACCGGCTCAAGCTGGCGCACCTAGAGCCCGATGACACGGTGGCATAGTGGTTAGCACTGTTGCCTCACAATGCCAGGGACCCGGGTTCAAATCTGGCCTCGGGCGACTGTCTGTGTGGAGTTTTCACATTCTCCCTGTGTCTGCGTGGGTTTCCTCCGGGTGCTCCGGTTTACTCCCACAGTCCAAAGATGTGCGGGTTAGGTTGATTTGGCTATGATAAATTGACCCTTAGTGTTAGGGGATTAAATACGTGGGGTTACGGGGATAGGGTGGGATATGTGTCGGTGCAGGCTCGATGGGCCGAAATGGCCTCTATCTGCACTGTGGGGATTCTGTGCCTGTGTGATCAGAACCCGTTCAAGTGGGCCAACCCCCACCGTGGGGCAGACCGCCTAAGAGCCCGACGCGTCCGACCGCCCTGCTCCCGACACCAACCGCCAAGAGCCGTTCCGGCCGTGCCATCAAGCCGCCATGCCGGTTCGTACACTCCCTACTAGCGGATTCTGGGGGGAGCTGTGTGGCGTACCGATCACAGAAAGGACACAATCCGCTTTCCGGTCCATAGACTATAAATCAGGCGTCATGCCTTTAAGAAGGATCACACCTTTAAGAAACTCGATCTGCAACATAGTTAAGCCCAGAGCGGGGGAGGGGAGTCGAAGCTGTGCACTGATGAAAGGCAGTCGTACTTTTTGTAGTCTCTGATTCCATTTTGTGTTCAGCATGCAGCCTCAACAATTAAACCTTTTCTGTTGAACCTCTCCGAGTTCAGATGCTCCTGCTTCCATTCTAGCCTTTACAATGAACTTACACTCATCCTGGATACTGCTGTGTGTTGCTGCTACATTTTCTTTAACTTTAAAAGTTTGAATAGTTTTTGATATTGAGATGATTTTATAATTTTGCTGCCACCACGACTGTATTTTTAGGCTTTACTCAGATAATGCTCTTGCGCTCAGTGTGAATATAAACACTCCTGTAAGCAAGCCTTCATGCCCTGCAAATCAGAGTGTGAATTTACGCACCCAGTATCTGGTAATTTTGGGATCCCAGGGGTCGAACGCAAACCCTCATTGCTACTCATCTTACTGGACATGACACACGCCCTCCTGTGTTCACCTAGACTTCAGAAAGCAGCGGGGTTAGCAATCAGACTGTGGAAAAAAATGTATTAAAAGTAAGAGATGAGCAGTATTGATCGACAGTACAGCAGCTTGTGCCGATTTTGCAGAACTTTTATTTCCCCTTCTCTCGGATATAAAACTAACTTGGCTAACTCAGCTTCGCTAACTCTACTTATACTGCTAAACCTGGATTAACATTTGTCTACTAACTCTTATACACTACGGTGTCCTGGCCAATATTTATGCCTCAGCTAACATCCCTAAAAACAGATTATCCGGTTATTATCTCGTTGCTGTTTGTGGGAACTTGCTGCATGCAAATTGGCTGCTGCAATTCCCTACATTACAACAGTGGCTGCACTTCAAAAGTACTTAATTGGCTGTAAAGTGCTTTACGACGTTGTGAGATCGTGAAAGGCACTCTATAAATGCAAGTCTTTCTTTCTTAATGTAAGGCTGTTATTCTCTGTCTTTCTTTCTTTACATGGGATTAGGAAGGTCTCACAGAACTGAGGTACAGTGATACACAACAGAACTGGTTAATTGGGAACATCCTATCTGGATCCGCCTCTCATATCCTTTGAAGTTGCAAACAATTTCTTGATTTAGTAGATTGCTCCCTTTGTTCTGAATTCTGTGCTAAGTGATTTCTACTGGCATTGCAAGCAAAACATGCTTGCAAAGGAGAAATGTCCATCTGCTCCAGTTTGGGGAAAGCAAGCTAACAGCAACCATATTTAAAGTGGCCTGTGACATCTCATGGGTCTTTCTTGAATATCTATATGATTGAATTACAATAGACCCCCCTCTTCGTCATGTGTGTGTGTCTCACTGCAATGTAACTATTTGTTTTCACTTGTTGGCTTATACTCGAGACCTTTTGTTTTGAGCTGACAACTGTCTTGACGGTCAGGTTTGGTTAACTTTCTAGGTTGGCATGTCTGGATTATCGGAGTGAAATTGCCTGTTCAATGCTAATTTCACTTCATTTTCTGTCTACTGGCTGTAAGGGTTGTAAACTGAACAGACTTTCATCCCTTAGGCCTGCACTGGATTTGAATTGGATGCGGAGTACAAGGCGAGCACACTGTGTCACACAACTCTTCTTTTCCCACCCTGCCCTCACCCACACTTTCCAAACACAACCTAGTTTCACCTGGGCCTGGAAGCCAATCAGTAAAGCCAAACTGCCCCCAACTTTCAGTGAGGTTCCAGTTGTGGTTGCAGGAGGCGTGAAGGCTTTTGTCTGGTTCCTCTGGTGTAAGAGTCTAAATTCAAGGTAACCATGAATAATGCAAAACACAAAAGCAGCTGGAGTGGGTGTTTCCCATCTTCATCCTTCCCTCCACATGTCCTAGCTCCTTCCCCTGGGAGCGATTATTAAAATGTGTCTTTGATTCAAGCCGTTTGAGGCAAATCAGTTTCAATTATCACAGTTATGCTTCAATGAGATTAAAAGTGACTGTAAGAGATGAAAACTATGATCAAATGAAGATTGGAGAGACCAAGTTATGGTCCAGCAATCTTGGAAACTCAAAGATCTATTATTACTACATTATACAGACATGGCATAAACCATTCCACATATTGAATTACTGTTGCAAATCCAACTTTTTAATTAATAAAAAGCAATTAGTGTGTTCACTGTAATAGACAAATGGTATTTTACAATCTTGGTCTTTGGGAGAATCAGCATCTGAGGAAGCCTATTCATCCTGCAGATCACCGGCTTCTTTCAAACGAATCTTTTAAAGTGGCACTTGCTAGGCTTCCCAGCCCCACAGCCAGTTAAGGCCTTGTGTAGCGCAGCCATACGCATCCGCCAGGTCCCAGGCTAGATCTTGAATCAGTTGATTCTCAAATAACTGGCTTCAGTGCCTCTGGGAGGGCGCCCGATCCCGATCTCGATCCTGCTGATAGTGCCTGTCGGGTAAGTATAGGATCAGGGAAGCTGGACAGCACAGTGCTTTAGACACTGAGCTTTTACCTCTGGGATCTGGCTTCCAAACCAACCCTGACTAATGGGATGAAAGTGTCTTGTGGCTGTACAGGTCCTCGATGCATTGACTTTAGGCAGACACTGCAATGTCTGGAGTGCATGGGCCTACAGCACAAAACCCTCCCTAATTTGGCACTAATTGGTAATCTCACTTCTTCTACAGGATGGCTGGTGTGGGAAATGGGAAAAAATGTACACGGTCCATTCGCTAGGTTTGTTTTGGGTAAGGCTATCAAAGGCTATGGAGCAACGATGGGGAAATTGATTTGCGATACAGTTCAGAATGGCAGACCAGGCTTGAGGGGCTGAATGGCCTACTCCTGTTCCTATTAGTGTTTCCTGCAGGTCTGTTCAATGTGTTTGGCCTTACTACTTCCCCTTAGTGACAGTGTATGGTGGGTGTCATCTGCATCATCCATTGCAACTCTTACCATTTCTCTGCTGGCGGCCGCTCCCTCAGCATGGCCAGAGTGTGGGATCAGTTTGCTGGGCTGTGAGAGGTTGTCAGAGCCCTGCGTTATCTGGTTCCCTAATATGGTGAGCGTGGAGAAGACAAAATGCTGTAGATTACAGCCCAATTTATAGCATTTGTTAAAGAAACTATGACTGAGCTTAGGATTTTGGTCAAGGAGGAAGGCTGTTCTACAGAGGGCCTTGGCGTGGCCATGCTCACCACAGTGCTCGGCAGCTTGGTCAGGTGGTCAGCATTGCACAGATGAAAGTTGCGGATTCATTTATGGATGCCCCAAAATCGTACAGGCTGATCGGCACACTGCCAACGAGCTGCTGATCCTGAACTCCCGAGCTACGCTGCTAAGCAGGTCTTTTAATGTTCAAGTCCCAGTGCTCAGTAGCCACTGAAACCCTTTGAACTGACTGACCCTCCAGGCAGCAGGTTGCAGATCCTCAAACCCCATTCTGTACCTGCCCCTTTGCACTCGTGTCCTTTGCCTCCCCTTTGTACCTCACTGAGTGGTGCTGACTACTGGAAAAGTGTGTGAAGCAGGCTGTTGTGAGGTGCTCAGTTGAAGCTCCATAATGGAACATATTGTAAAATTCTGGTAGTAAGACACCCATTGCCCTTTGATTACCGACCCTCCTGCCACTGGAAACAGTTTCTCCCTATCTATTCTATCAAAACCCCTCATAATTTTGAACACCTCCATTAAATCTACCCTTAACCTTCTCTGCTCTAAGGAGAATAATCCCAGTTTCTCCACATAATTGAATTCCCTCCTCCCAGGTACTATTCTAGTAAATCTCCTTTGCACCCTCTCCAAGACCTTGACATCCTTCCTATTGTGTGGTACCCAAAAGTTGAACTTTAAACTCCTCATCCCATCATTGACCAAGACTGCTTACTTCCGCCCTCCTTTGCCCCAAAGTCTACATCGGCCAAAACCCTTATCCATACTTTTGTCATCTCTAGGCTCATTTTGCCAGCCTCCTCCTTGTCTGCCTCTCATTCCATGCATAAATTCCACCTGGTTCAAAACTCAGCCACCCTTATCCTACCGCACCCACCCCCCCCCACCCCGCAAAGTCCCGCTCACCCACCGCCATTGCCCATGCCAATTTAAACTGGCTCTTGTTCCTCCAACTCATTAGGTTTGACTTTTAACTGCTGGCTGCCAGTTTCATGCTTGAAAAACGATGGATGGAACTGAAAATCGGGGGCACCTTGACCGTCCCAATGATGGCCCAGGCCTGTCTGATGCAATTTGTAGGTGGATCTGTAAATGGGAGAGCAGGCTGCACACCTGAAACAGACATATGGCTGCTTCAATAATGGTCATAGGACCCCCCGATTGCAATTTTCAGGTACAAACGGAAGGGGCGCACACATTCATATGAGGGATTGAGCAGCCTCACCAGCAGCCTTTTAAAGGGACCACTGGAGGCCGCTCAGAAAGCGACTGAGGAAATATGTAATTATTTTTGGTGGGGTGAGAAGGAGTAGGATTGCAACACCAAGGCCCATTCGAGGCCCCCTCTCCTAGGATTGCCTCACCACCAGCAGACTCGAACAGCCTGCTGCCTCAGCATGGCCATGGGCAGATATCCTGCCCTCCCACAACTGGCGAGCTGGAGCCGAGTGCCCGTTTGTTGGTGCTGGCTGCATTTAAACCAGGCCCGAATCTGAACGTATTTCGGGCAGCCCGATGCCAGGTTTGGGCAACTGGCACAGCCACTCCGCTAACTCTGCATCCGTTTCAGGCCGAAGTCTAATTCACCCCCATTGAATTTAAAATTGCTCTTCTCATCTTCCAATTCCTCCATGGCCTCGCCCCACCCTGCTTTTGCAACCCAGGACTGTCCAGGAATTCTAGATTAATCTCCTGGACACCTGCTGTGAGTAACCCGGGAGTAAAATCACAGGGTGCGTTTTTAAAAATGTGCTTTTTGTCTCATTTTCTTTGAACACTTTAGTTTATTAGTTATGAAAGTATTAGAGATGGTAAAAAGGCTGTTTGACTGGGTGGGGCGGAGGGAGGTGGGAGGTCATGTGACGTAACCCCAGAGTTGGCAACTCTATTGCAACCTCCTTCAGCTTTGTGTCTCCTTGAGCACCAATATGCCATTTCTGGTGCCTGTCTGAGTGAGATTATCAGTTTAGCAGTTTTGTGCTGTGGACCTGTGTACAGGAAGGCGAGGACTGAGTCTGTCCAAAGCCATTTCATGTCGGGCCTTTACAGCCAACAGGGAGTGGAGTCATTCATGCTATCAGTCTGGGCTGAATTTGAACCCAGTCCTAGAGGTGAAAGGCCAATGTACAAGATCATTTCCTGAGAAGTATTAATGCACATGCAGCACATTTTAAAATCACTGCACTTATTTGAGGTGTGTTTGAGCTCTAAATGCTTGTGCTTCTCCCACTTCCTTCATCCCACCATTGGCGGCCGTACCTTCAGCTGCCAAAGCTCGAAGCTTTGGAATTCCCTCCCTAAACCTTTCTGCTTTCGCTACCTCTCTTTCCTCCTTTAAGATGCTGCTTAAAACCTACCTCTTTGACCATGCATCTGGTCACCTGTCCTAATATCCCTTTATATGGCTCTGTGTTAATTGTCTGATTGCACTCCCATGAAGCGCCTTGGGATGTATTACTACGTTAAAGGCATAGAAATATAGAAACATAGAAAAATAAGAGCAGGATAGGCCATTCGGCCCTTCAAGCTTGCTCCGCCATTCAATGGCCCAGAAATTCGTGTCGGGGCTTCCCGCGGGTGCAAGCCCCCATCTACACTTACCTAGCGCGCCGGCAGTTGAGGCCTGGGCCTGCGTGGATTTCCTCTCTGTGGCCCGGTCCAGCTCCCGGCGCGCTGTGCTTGCGTGATCCAGCGGCGTAGTTAGTGCGATGCATCCGCTGGGATCACGTGAGCCATGGGCAACCAATCGGAGGAGGGAAAAGCCCATTCATGAGATTGACAGAAAGAAGTGTCAAACTAATGAAAACTCCGGCCCCCAAAACAGTACTTAACCTTCAAATAATTATTTTAAAAAATCACACTTTTTAAATAAACTATAAATAACATTAAATAACTATTTTAAACAATAATTTACTTTTTGAAAAAAATAATTTTATTAAAAAACAGGGCTAAAAATACACTTACCTTACTTTAAAGTATTTAAAAATAATAAACCTGTGGAAAAAATGCTCTAATTTTAATTAATTGACCACTTACCTTTTAAAATGAAGTCCTTACGCCTGGTTTTTAAATGTGTAAAATGTAGAGGCCTTCACGCACGGAAAAACCTGTAAAAAAAAAGGAAGTTCAACGCGCACGCGCAGACTCCCGCACGCACGCGTTTGACTTCTGAACCCCTTTGTTCATAGGATCGGAAATGCCGGTTTCCCGCGCATGCGTAGTGCATGCAAGAAACCGGCACTTCCATCGGGTCCACGCGTGAGTACTCCATGTGTATTCACGCGTTGGGACCCAAATTTCTGGGCCAATATGATCATGGCTGACCCTCTATCTCAATACCATATTCCCCATGCCCCTTGATGCCTTTTGTGTCTAGAAATCTATCTATCTCCTTCTTAAATATATTCAGTGACTTGGCTTCCACAGCCTTCTGTGGTAGAGAATTCCACAGGTTCACCATCCTCTGAATGAAGAAATTTCTCCTCATCTCAGTCCTAAATGTCCTACCCCATATCCTGAGACTGTGGCCCCTCATTCTAGACCACCCAGCCAGGGGAAACATCCTCCCTGCATCCAGTCTGTCTAGCCCTGTCACAATTTTATACATTTCAATGAGATCCCCTCTCATTCTTCTAAACTCTAGTGAATACTGGCCTAGTCGACCCAATCTCTCCTCATACGACAGTCCTGCCATCCCTGGAATCAGCCTGGTGAACTGTTAGGGAATATATATATTTTAACATACATAGATTTTAATACGCTTAAACTAATTACCTAAAGTAACTTGAAAGCGACAGTAAAAAACCATATGGGCAGTCTTACTGTGTACGTGGAGGTCAGCCAGTTTCACTTTCTAACATCTGGTTTTACTTATTGTGCACGTGTAGAGCAGCAGGTTTCAAATTGCTGAAGAGAACAAAGGAATGATAGACAGCACCAGAGATCCAATCACAGTGTAGCTACCGAGCCAATGGTAGTAAGGGGGAGGGTGCATTTGCTTACTGTGAGCTGTAATATAAAACCAGCCATTTTCAGAGCATGCTGCATTACAACAAAGGAACTGGAACAGTGCCAAGATATGCTGCAATAACTGATTACTGGAAAATACCACTGGACTCAAAATTTTATTTGGAAGCATTCCATTAAAATTAAGTAATCTAACAATTTGGCGTAGTCGGCAGGATTGCTGAAGGAAGAGACTGAATCCGGGACATCAGACCTACATCGGCCTACGGAGGTAAGGACTCCTCTTTATAAAAAGTCCTCGGTCGATTGTCTAGATTCACCTCACCTTCACGCGATTCCGAATACTTTCCGGGTAGCGAACCCTCCGGTTGGTAGGCGGCTCGAGGTCCCATATAGAGCTCTAAACTTCGGTGGTGTTATTTAATTAATTACCGACCTGGCTGAAAAGCCTACGACTCGAGACCACCCCCCAGTAAAGAAATCGGAATTATGGCAGACGATAAGAGCAAAGAATTACCTACGACTATTAAGGGTGGGCGGGCCCCACCTGAGGTTTCGGAAGATGAAATTCTCCGACAGTTGAAAGAGTATATAGAACAACAGTTTGACTTACCTAAAACCTGTACCGAGATTCAACAAAAGTACGGTACCCCTAAGGGACAGTGGTCTTTGGAAGATATAAAAAGGGTCTGGGGAAAAACGACCCGTATGAAAGATAAAGAACGGACCAGATGGTCCTTGGCAGTTATGGGCCAGATCCGACAGTGAAATGAAATTATGACGAACTCCCAACATAACCGCAATTTGACAAATGCAAAAGAGCAGATAGATGCGATTTATGAACAATTGAAAAAGAAAACAACTGAACTTGGAAAGTCAGAAACGGAAGTTCAAAAACTTAAGGGTGAAGTTAAGGAATGTAAAAAACAATTGGATAAACAACCGGTTGTCCAAGAAAAGGGAAAATGTGTCGGGTCCTGGAAAGGATACCCAAGTTTAAATGAAATAAAAGAAGAAGGTCGTAGGAGACAGAAACAAAAAGCAGGTCAAGAGACCGACTCGGAATCCTCTAGTAATGTCAGTGAAAGCGAAGAAGTGAAAATAGGACCCCATTTGGCCCCATTGAGAAGGAAAAGGAAAAGAGTAGAAAAGGAGTATGAGAAGAAAAAAAATGGGGAAGAAAAGACGAAGTATAAATACAGGTACTTCCAGCTTCATGACCCAGCAGACCCAGAAAAAATAGATAAATGGTCTAAAGAATTGCCTCACCCAAAGAAGGGGGGAATGAAAACCTGGGAACAGCTGGAATGCCTGAGGAGTATTTACCAACTCCACCCATGGGACGGAGTCCAAATTCTGACTGTAATGATACCCAGGAGAGAGGGAAAGAAGTTACACAGCCAGGTAAAGACTGGCCTGGGAAATGATGAGCAAGATATAGATTCCGGATGGGATGTGATCCAACAGTGGTTGCAAGTGTTTAGCCCTGCAAAAACAGATTGGGGAAAGATTACAGCCTATCAACAGAAAGGGACGGAGGAAGTGTTAGAGTACAACGAACGATTAAAAACTGTCTGGTTGGAACACACAAGACGGGCATGAGGGAATGGATGAGAGTACTCCAGGACCCCTGAAAGTTGCCTTTGCTGTCGGTCTAAAGCCAGAACTATCAAAAACATTGAAATTAGTCCTACCGGATTGGGAGGGCATAACAACAAGATATTCGGCAATTGTGGATAAGTGTAATCAATTAGACAGGGACATGGGAGCTAAGATCCGAACCCTGCAGGCTACGGGATGGAAGTTCAAGGATCCCGATAAGCCATCATCAGAAAAACTACCTGGAAAATGCCACTATTGTGGAAAAGGTGGTCATTGGGCCAAGACATGTAGGGCAAAACAACAAAGACATGGTCGAGGAAGAGGACGAGGTCAATGATACTACCAGACCAATACACCAGGACCCTCATGGGATGGGAACGATCTCTTGCAAAGATTTAAGCAACTCACACTGAAACAGCAAGAAGAGTTACTCGAGGTAGCAAAAAACTCAGAGCCCACCCTTACCCTCTCAGTACCTCTCCAGGCACTGATACAACAGCGAGGAGAAGGCATATATGTAAACATGAGGGTGGGCGATCAGGATATAGACTGTCTGTTGGATACAGGAGCAGAATTAACATGTTTACCCCTATGTTACGGAAACTCTTTACCCCTGGATGGAAGGACACGAACAGCCCATGGGGCTGGGGGACACGGTCTAAAGATTAAAAGAACTAAGCCCGTGCTTATAGGACTTGGCCCACACGAGTTAACTACGAAGGTCTAGATAGGCCCGGTGGACGAAGCCCTTTTGGGTTTGGATGTTCTGACTCAACTGGATTCCTCGTTGCATTTTGAGGACGGTCGGGTGACATGGTCAATCAGATCATTAAAGAAAGAGGAGTTGGAAAAGCATCCAATATGGGCCAAAGATATGAATGAGTGTGGCATGCTCCAAATGGAACCCGCATCATTCACCGGAACCAAACCCCCATGCACCAAACAGTACCCCATCAGTCTAACCTCCATCGCAGGAATCTTGCCAGTCATTCAACAAGTAGAAGAACGAGGTGTGCTTGTTAAAACGTATAGTTCTTCCAATAGCCCCGTTTGGTCGGTACAGAAATCTAACGGGACTTGGCGTTTGACCATCGATTACAGGAAAGCCAACCAGTGTATTGATCAAAAGGCTCCTTTGGTCACGGATCCCTCCATTATTTTTAATGCCCTCACACTGGAACACAAATATTCTCAGCCATAGATATGGCCAACGGATTTTGGTCGGTGCCCCTGGCACAGGAGGTTCAACAGTGGTTTGCTTTCACCGTCCAAGGACAACAGTATACCTGGACCCAGTTGCCACAGGGTTTCCACAACAGCCCTACGGTATTCCACATGGCCTTACAAAATCATTTGCGAGAATTGCCTCCCCTGTCCTCTACAGTCATCCAATATGTAGATGATATTCTGCTAACCTCAAACACGGAAAAACAGCATGAACAGGTGTAAGGGATTTCGTCCTCGAGAGGTTTCCCTGAGGTTTCTCTCTCCAGAGGCCTCTCTCTCTTGCACAGTAAACCTTGAGTGGTTCGACCCACTCGCCCCTTAGATTCTGTACTCTGGACTTAGGCGCAGGAACTACAATGTAGAGAAAACTCGTGTAGACCAAGTTTGATGAAACAAAATGAAATTTTATTGCATAAGGAAAAATATTAAATCAAATGCAAGCAGATGAGGGAGTACATGGGAGGGAAAAACACACAAACAAATCATAACGACACAGTACTAACTAAAGCAAATACAGGCATCTTATACTCTACAAAGATCATTATGAAATAAGGAAACACACGAACATCGAGGGACAACAACTCATGTTAATTGTACCCTTAAATCCACCCCCTTATTAAACCTATCTAGATCTGATTGTGAAGGGCCAGAAACATGCTCACCAATCCCACTAGGAAGTGCAAGGTTTTGAAATCGAGTCTGTGTTTGGTCCTTTTAGGCATCTCATCTCCACGTGGATCGTGGAGCTCCTGCGAGCTGCGACACACCTCTCTCCTGGAGGTGGGGGTCGGGAGCGGCTGGACACCGGCGGGCCTGGATGTCGGCGGGGTCGAGGATCGTCGGCTCGACCCTGGTTAGAGGAGCCTTGGGCTGACTGCCATCGCTTCTTCAGGTTCCTTTCCTCTCTTCTACCGAGCCGTGGTGGCTGGAAGGTTTCTTCTCTTGGGACCTTTATTATTTCCTCTCTTCTCCCAAGCTGGGTCTATGGCTTCTCGTTCCGGCAACGGCCCGGGGATGGTTGATGATCTCCCGATGTGCTTCCCCGGGGCGGAACGCCTGCGATTGACTGCTCCTTCTTCAAGCTTGCTCGTCCTGACTGTGTGATCGTGTCCTCCAGCTGCCAGCTCGCCGAGTGCTTGCTCCAACAACTCCCCAAGCTTGCCCCAACTGCCGAAAAGTCTCTCCAGATATACCTTTCTTCCAGAGGCTTCACTTCCCGCCCAAAATCAGGTTAGTCTTTGTTTTAATTTTGGCGGGCTGCGAGCACAGTGGGGTAGTTATTACATTTAAAATGTCTTAAACGGCTGGTAACAGGCCCATCTCTGGTTTGGAATTACCTCCATTGTTTTGAATGGCCTGCTGATCTCGTTATCTTGTCCTGGGTGCTGTTCTCATGAATATGAAATTGTCCCCTTTTGTCTGGGGCAACATTTTGATGGCCTCTGTCTCCAGGCCGATCTTGACTAGATCTGCATCTAATCCATATGCATACCTGTGGGTCTGGTTTCGTTCTCTCAGGAACGGCTTCCAGAACTTACTGTGGGTTGAATTCACAAATTTGTCTGAGGTTGCGCAGGAACCATTTTAAAGTGTCCCAATAAGCTGGTCACATGGTATGGTGGCCATTTTATATGCCCCTTTATCTGGGCTACTTTTAAAACAGTCTTTAAAATCATGGCCTCTTCTGCCATTTGACCCATATTAATACAAAGTCCAATTTTGCGGATCCTACACTGGATCTACAAGCTCTGCTGGACCACCTTAGTCTGAAAGGACATAAAGCCAGCATCAACAAAGCACAGATATCCCAAGAAGAAGTTGTATACCTGGGACAAAAGATTTCACAAGGAAAGAGAGAACGTACCCAGGATAGTACTACAGCCATTCGGGCTGCTAAAAAACCCACTACTATCCAGGAACTAAGGTCCTTTTTGGGATTGTGTAACTTTAACAGAAATTGGATTGACTCCTTCACACAGTTTGCTCAGCCATTGAATGATATTTTACAGGGGAAACGTACATCCAAAGAATTTATCACCCTCGCTAAAGAACAACAAGAGGCCTTCCTGAGTTTGAAAAAGGCATTGTGTTCGGCAGTAGCTCTGGGAATCCCCGACAGTGGAAAGCCATTTACCCTGTTTGTCCATGAGAAAGAAGGATACACGACAGCAATACTGACACAAGAACATGGGGATTGGCAAAGACCTATTGGCTATACATGTCGAGCGGCAATGACCACTGCAGGTCTAGTCCTCGATCAAAAGCTGATTGTTAAGTGTCCCCACACCATACACACCTTGTTGTCTATGAATAGAGTATCACAGGTGACGGCCGCTAGATGGACTCGTTGAACCACAGTCTTGGAAGCTCCTAACCTCCACATCGTTCGGGCTAGTCCGGTTAATCCCGCAACTATGCTCCCGCTATCTGAGGAGCAAGAGGAGCATGACTGTGGGGAGATTCTAAAAGAAATAGAAGAGGCAGCACCAGCAGCAGAAGAACCTTTACACAATCCCGACTTCATACTTTTTACAGACGGTTCCTCCTTTGTTGACAATGGTATCAGGAAAGCAGGATGGGCAGTTACAACCCTAGATGAGGTAGTGGCTAAAGGATGCTTACCAGCAGGAACGTCAGCCCAACAGGCTGAGTTACGGGCCCTGACAGAAGCATGTCAAATAGCAGAAGAACAGACAGCTAATGTCCACACAGATTCGCGTTATGCTTTCGGGGTCGCTCATGACTTTGGTCATTTATGGCGTAAGAGAGGATTTCTTACGGCCACCGGTACACCTATCCGGAATGGGAAGGAAGTCCGGGACTTGTTAGAAGCCATACAACTACCCCGGGAGGTATCCATATTGAAGTGTAAAGCCCATACAAAAGAAAACACTACGGAGGCACAGGGGAATGCCCTAGCAGACCAGGCAGCTCAGGAAGCCGCCTCACAGTGCACTCCCCCAGAGGAACCAACACAGATGTGTAGATTAAAAGCACTCAGGACTCTGACACAAGACTTACAGACTATGCAAAGCGAGTGCTCCCGAGAGGAAAAATGGGCATGGATTGAGGCAGGAATTAAGCTATGTGAAGACGGTGTCTGGAGAGAGAGAGATACCGACAAGCCAGTCGTGCCACAGGCGCTGATGCCCTATTTAGCCCAACAGATCCACTCATGGAGACATTTGGCTCCACTGCAGATGACAGCAAGGTTTCAGAAGAGCTGGTGGGATCGGGGATTCAAAAAACATGCTCATCTGGTAGCAGACCGCTGCGTGGTATGCCAGAAAAATAATCCTGGACCTATCATGGTAATGCCCCAACTGAGGCCCCCTGCTCCTGTCGGACCATTCCAATATCTGCAGGTCAATTATATATCCCTTCCCCCATGTCAAGGGTATGCGGACATTCTTGTAGTAGTGGACAAATTCTCTAGATGGATAGAGGCCACTCCAACCAGAAGAGCTACAGCCAACCATACGGCTAAAGTCCCGTGTAAGGACTTTATTCCCAGATGGGGAGTCCCACCGAGCATTGACTCCGACCAGGGAACCCACTTCACAGGAGCTGTTTGCCGAGAGGTTGGTAGACTGCTGAATATTACATGGGATCTACACTGCCCTTACCATCTGCAATCATCAGGCCAAGTGGAAAGAATGAATCGAACTCTGAAGCAACGGCTTGCCAAGTACCATCAGGAAGGGATACCATGGCCTCAGGCACTACCAATAGTCCTGTGCAGTATAAGGGCAACCCCAAATCGGACCACAGGTCTGAGTCCATTTGAAATTATAACAGGAAGACCCATGTCGCTGCCAGGAACTATCGATTTACGGAAAGCTGATGTCCACTTAATGAGTGACACTTTGTTATCCTATTGTCAAAACCTAACAGATGTTTTAGTTCTGCTTCCCGACAGGTATCAGCAGCCTGGGGAGATCCACCAGAAGGAGGACACGACATCGTCCCGGGAATCTGGGTTTACGTGAAAAAGATCCAAAAAGAACCTTTGGGCGCTAAGTGGGAGGGACCTTACCAAGTGTTGCTAACCACTTAGGCAGCTGTTAAAGTCCAAGGAAAGAAAGCATGGATCCATGCTTCACACATTAAACGAGCACCGTGACTGAAGCTGAAACCTGATAAGGACAATTACTTTTTTCCAAAATGTATACATTTACTGTACTACTGACTGTATGTATTGTAGGTAGTTGCCTACGTCTTATCAGCCGACCCTCTGCACCAAAGGGAAATAATGGAGTACCCAGGGAATTACGTGTAAATACCTTTTTATATATATCATGCAAGATCTAATTATATTTTTTATAGTGATTATCATACTGTACTGTCTGTTTATGTTGATTAAATGCTGTTGCAACCAGGCGGCTGTAGCCACTGCTCCGCAGATGAGACACCTTGCAGGTCCCCGCAGACTGTTTTTACCTCACACAGGGGCATGTTATATTTAAGAGAAGGTTGTCTAAGAAGTGCTAGATCATTTTATACTTTTTATACTTTTTCTAATTTTTTACTTTTTTACTCGTATGTATGTTTCGAAGCCATAAGCTGAGGGGAGCTTCTCCCTCTTTTAAGGTAGTACTGGTTAGTTTAAGATCATGAAATTATGAACTTGTTAAAGCCAGGCTTTTACTGTGGCCACGGTAAAATCCCGGCTGGTGTAAATTTGTGTAGAGCCATTGATCCGGACAGTGGCAAAACACAGCAATGATTTGTTTTTTTTATGTTAAAGTTTTAGAAGGATATTTTTATAGAATGCTTGTACTGATATCTGATGTTTTTTCATTTTCTTATTTTATGATTCAGTTTTTGAAAGAATCAAAGGGAGGATTGCTGGGAATATATATATTTTAACATACATAGATTTTAATATGCTTAAACTAATTACCTAAAGTAACTTGAAAGCGACAGTAAAAAACCATATGGGCAGTCTTACTGTGTACATGCAGGTCAGCCAGTTTCACTTTCTAACATCTGGTTTTACTTATTGTGCACGTGTAGAGCAGCAGGTTTCAAATTGCTGAAGAGAACAAAGGAATGATAGACAGCACCAGAGATCCAATCACAGTGTAGCTACCGAGCCAATGGTAGTAAGGGGGAGGGTGCATTTGCTTACTGTGAGCTGTAATATAAAACCAGCCATTTTCAGAGCATGCTGCATTACAACAAAGGAACTGGAACAGTGCCAAGATATGCTGCAATAAACTGATTACTGGAAACTACCGGACTCAAAATTTTATTTGGAAGCATTCCATTAAAATTAAGTAATCTAACATGAACCGTCGCTGCACTCCCTCTATGGCAAGTATATCCTTTCTTAGGTAAGGATACATAAATGCAAGTTGTTATAATTGTAAACAGAACCTGATCAGCACAGATCAGCCTCTTCACCACTGCAGCTTGCAGTGCAGGCTGGCACTATGGTTATGTATATAATTAATTCTTTTGTAGATACTTCTCCTGTTTACTGATAACACCAGCTGTTCAGCAATTGCCCTCTAACTGTGGGGGGGGGGGCCGGTTCTGTACAAATTAGGTCACTTTGTAGCACTCGATTAGACATTGCCACTTTGATTCCACTGGCTTTTAAATGGTAGCCTTTGGGATTAGTTCCAGGTCTGGCAAAGTAATGAGATTGACTTTCAATTTTGCTCCAACTAAATTACTAGTGAAAGGCTGGACTAATCCACTCCATGGTGTACCCAGTACCTTGTACTCTTAAAGTGACATTGCTACCCTAACAGGGCTCATTTCTCAGATCAGTCCTTTCCCCAGACTCACTTTTAAGTGACCACATTGGTGGTGGAGAGAATTTGTGCTGTGATGTGGTTTCAATAGGCAAAATTTCTCCCACTTTCCTTCCTACTGTATTGACTCCACGGGCCCACTGGTACTGGCCTGTCCTACATGGTTCTCGAATATGTATGGCTGTTGAATGACAACAACATTGGGCTTGCTCCCATCATGAATTACCCACTGACATTCACTGTTTAGGTGTGCACGTGAAAACTGAATACTTTGAGGAAGCACTGAGAGATCCCACATGAATTAACACTGAAGTACTGGGAGACCCCAGGTGAATTACCAGCTTCAGGAGAAAAGGGCTAAAGAGATAAAATTATAATTAAATGCACTAATAACAGCAATAAGTGTAACTGACACTCTGCTGTCCTTATCCTATCCCGTACCACGCCCTGCCCTCTGCCCTCGTTGACCTACATGGACTCCCAGTCTCCCAATGCCTCAAATTAAAATTCTTGTCCTTGTGTTTAAATCCTTTTTTGGCCTCACCTCCCTCCCAATTTCTGTAACCCCTCCAGCCCTGCAACCCTCTCCGACTGCATTTCTCTGACTCTAGCCTTTTGCGTATCCCCTCCCGCTTCGCTCCACCACTGCCGGCTGTGAAGCGCTTTGGGATCTTTTTTACATTAAAGACGCTCAATAAATGCACGCTGTTGATGCTGTGTTCTCATTCCTAGACAATTGGTTTGGCAAGGAAAGGTTATCCAGCCCATCAATCGCCCCCCCCCTTCCACAGTCCATGGATAATCTGCCATGTCACGGGCCCTACCCCAAACTTTTAATCTCCAGAAGGAAAGTTCTCTATAAATAATAAATAATCCATGATAACCAAAGGTAATTGAGCTAAATTCTAGAGTATTTATCAATGCTTGTATCTGCACGGATGGGTGCCCTCCAGACCGTACTGTACTGTTTGTTGTCAGTCAGTAACAACACACTTCAGAGCTGAACTCATGTGGTTTTCCTTACTCATTCATGGGATGTGGTGTCGCTGGCAAGGCTGGCATTTATTGCCCATCCCAAATTGCCCTTGAGAAGCTGGTGGTGAGCCGACTCCTTAAACCGCTGCAGTCCATGTGGTGAAGGCTCTCACACTGATGTTAGGGAGGGAGTTCCAGGATTTTGAACGAGCGACGATGAAGGAACAATGATTTATTTCCAAGTCAGGATGGTGTGTAACTTGGAGGGGAACTTGGAGGTGGTATTCCCATGCGCCTGCTGCCCTTGTCCTTCTAGGTGGAAGAGGTCACGGGTTTGGGAAGTGCTGCCAGAGAAGCCTTGGCGAGTTGCTGCAGTGCACCTTGTAGATGGTTGCTCATTGGTTATTTATATTAACCAACCAGATGTAGCTACCAACCGTACAGACACCTCCCATATCAGAGGGAACAGTCAGGGTCTTCCTACACCAGACTATGGATCTATCCTCCCTCCTCAAAACCTTTACACATTATAGTAATCTGGGATGTTATGATTAAGGTTATCCACCAGGTGGTGCTGTAGCCAATGCTACTGCTAAGGTCAGAGGTTTGCTTCCTGTTAAGGTCAGCAAAGGTTAAATGCCTGGATGCAAGCCTGCCTGGTTGTTTCGCAGCCGTTTAATAAAG
Source organism: Somniosus microcephalus (assembly GCF_052327205.1). Lineage (NCBI taxonomy): Eukaryota > Metazoa > Chordata > Chondrichthyes > Squaliformes > Somniosidae > Somniosus > Somniosus microcephalus. The sequence goes on from NC_140992.1 coordinate 183,091,013, forward strand.
TACTCTTATTAATCCTAATACCTCGCCTCTTCGAGTCCTTGTCTCACTACATGGATTTATCACATTTGGCGACGAGAAAACTAAAGGACCCTGAATAAAGAAGAAAAGTCTGCCAGGACATTTAAACAACAAAATTACGAGCTACGGTTAGCTACCAGCTGGAAGAGAGCATGGCTGCCACGGTAGGAACAGTTACCGCTTTTGATAGTCAAGCACAAACCTGGGAGGAATACTGTGAAGTGTTGGGTTATTTTTTCAAAGCAAATGAAATAAATGATGCCAGAAAAAGGAAAGCCATTCTGCTTAGTTCAGTGGGAAGCCAAGCCTACAGTTTGATGAAGAATCTGCTCAGTCCTGAAAAGCCTGGAGACAAATCATTTGTTGAATTAGTGGCCTTGCTAAAAGAACACTTCAACCCTAAGCCTAGTGAGACTGTACAGCGGTTCAAGTTTAATTCAAGGAACAGGAAAGAGGAAGAGAGTGTAATGGACTATGTAGCGGTGTTGCGTAAATTAGCACAAGATTGCAATTATGGGAACAACCTGAAGGAAATGCTGAGAGATAGGCTAATTTGTGGAATAATGGACGACCGAATGCAGCGCAGATTATTATCCGAGACTGGGCTTACTTATGAAAAAGCATTGGAACTTGCTCAAGCCATAGAGACAGTGAACCGAGATGTAAAAGAAATACAGGGTTCAGACAGGGCTAATGCTACGCAAGTTGCAGGTCAGGTTGTTGTGTACAATTTGAACATGTGTCAGAAACCACAACATGAGCATGTGAAGGCATGTTATAGATGCAAGGGCGATGACCTGGCGAGTGAATGCCAGTTTCTGGAGGAAAAGTGCTACAAGTGTGGGAAACAAGGACACATAAAATGAGCTTGCAGGGCGAAATCACCTGTGGAGGAATCCAAACCAAAAGGGGGGAGGACAGCAAAACCAAGGTGGAGAAGTGAAAAAACATGGAGCACACCACATCAGCGGAGAAGCTGAGGAAGAAGTGGATATGTTCATAATGTATAGCATGTTAGAGAACATTCCAAAAGTGGCTCCTATCACATTGCAACTGACAGTAAATGATTCTAAGGTGAACTTTGAAGTGGATACAGGGTGCGGCGTGACCATAATGAACAAGGCAGAGTACTCAAAATTGTGGAACCGTGCAAAAGTTCCAGAGTTAAAGCCTTGCTCCCTGCATCTTAATACATATACAGGTGAACGAGTAGCGACATTAGCTACAGCTAAGGTAACTGTGCAACACAGGGACACAGTGGGACAGCTACCTGTAGTTATAGTATTGGGTACCGGACCAAACCTGTTAGGTCGGGGCTGGATAAAATAACTTAAATTAGACTGGGGAGCAGTACATCAAATAGATGTGGGCAAACAGTTGACTTTGCAAGAAGTGTTGAGTGAACATGAGAATGTGTTCAAGGAGGAACTTGGCACATTTAATGGCCCCCCAGCTAAGATTTATGTAGACAAGGAGGCACCGCCAAGGTTTTTTAAACAACGACCTGTGCCTTGTGCCATGAAACCAAAGGTAGAGGCTGAGCTTGAACGTCTATTGAGAGAGAACATACTGGAGCCAGTGAAATGTTCAGAATGGGCAGCTCCCATAGTACCTGTTATAAAACCGGACAATTCGGTAAGACTCTGTGGAGACTATAAATTGACAGTCAATCGGGTGTCCAAACTAGAGCAGTATCCGATTCCTAAAACAGAGGATCTCTTTGCAAACCTGGCTGGAGGAAAGAAATTCACAAAGTTGGATATGAGTCATGCCTACTTGCAGATTACACTGGATGACGAATCAAAGAAGTATGTCCCCATAAATACACACAAGGGCTTGTTTACATATAACCACTTACCATTTGGTGTCTCATCTAGTCCAGCTATCTCCCAGAGGACAATTGAAGGTGTACTGCAAGGGATTCCACATGTTTCCATCTATCTGGATGACATTCTGGTGATGGGAAGAACCGGCCAGGAGCATCTGAGCACTCTGAGAGAGGTACTACAGAGATTGGAGAGGGCAGGGTTCTGGCTCAAGAGGAGTAAGTGCACTTTCCTGGGGAATGAGGCAGTGTTCCTGGGACACAGAGTGGACACCACCGGGCTCCATCCACTCAAGGAGAAGGTACAAGCACTGCAGGACGCCCCTGCTCCTACAAATGTGGCTGAGTTAAATGCTTACCTGGGACTGCTGAACTATTAAAACAGGTTTTTACCAAACTTGTCAACTGTGTTAGCACCTCTTCACAAACTACTGCACAAGGAGACACAGTGGCAGTGGGGAGAGGAGCAGGGGGTTTCATTTGAACAGTCAAAGAAACTGATGCTGTCGTCGGATGTGCTGGTTCACTACAATGCAGAGAAATACATCATTCTCTCTTGTGATGCTTCACCTTACGGGGTGGGGGCAGTTCTTTCACACTGCATGGAAGATGGAACTGAAAGACCAATAGGGTTTATGTCCCGAACTCTAACACCAGCGGAAAAAACTGTTCCCAGTTAGACAAAGAGGGGTTAGCAGTAATGTTTGGGTTACTGAGGTTCCACAAGTACACATATGGCAGGAAGTTCACCATATGCACCGATCATAAACCTCTTCTCTCTCTTTTCAATGAAATGAAAGCAGTTCCACAGATGGTGTCACCCCGGATCCAGAGGTGGGCAGTGACGTTGAGGGCATTTGAGTATGTCATCGTCTACAAGGCGGGCAAGTACCATGGGAACGCAGATGCCTTGAGCCGTCTTCCACTGCCAGGCACACCTATCCGTGCAGCTCCAGAGGACAGAGTTTTGATGTTGGAGGCCACTGACACGGCACTTGTGACTGCAGAGAAAGTAAGAACATGGACAGGTAAAGATCCAGTACTGTCTAGAGTTCGAGAATATGTGGTGAGGGGATGGCCACAGCATCCAGACAGGGCTGACTTCACACCCAACAGTGTCAGGAAAACAGAGCTGAGTGTGCAGGATGGTTGCGTGTTATGGGGAGCACGAGTGATTATTCCACAGCCAGCACGACAGTCTATCCTAGATCAACTACATCAGTGTCATCCTGGGGTCTCGCGTATGAAAGCCTTGGCTAGGAGTTACTTGTGCTGGCCAAAGCTAGATGAGGAGATAGAAAATCTAGTCAAGCCATGCAGCACTTGTCAGGAACGCCGGAAGTCACCAGCAGCGGCTCCTCTCCACCCCTGGGAGTGGCCGGATAAACCATGGAGAAGATTGCATTTAGATTATGCGGGTCCATTCATGGGGAAGATGTTCCTCATAATCATTGATGCACATTCCAAATGGATGGATGTTTATCCTATAAATTCTGCTTCCGCCACTACTACTATAGACTGCCTGCATCGGAGCTTCAGTAATCAAGGGCTACCGGAGATCGTGGTGAGTGACAATGCCACTTGTTTTGTGAGTACAGAGACAAAAGAGTTCTTGAGAAAAAATGGCATAGTGCAGGTGACCGCGGCTCCATATCATCTATCCTTGAATGGACTTGCGGAGAGAGCCGTGCAAACATTTAAGGAGATGATGAAAAAAAGTGCAGAAGGGAGTTTAGCAGCCAAAGTGTCACGGGTTCTGTTCAGCTACAGAATAACACCTCAATCCACCACAGGACTCTCTCCTGCTGAGATGTTATTAGGTCGTAGACTACGCTCCACTCTTGACCTTGTCCACCCAGACCTAAAAAGGAAAATGGAAAACAGACAAAACAAACAAAAAGAGAACCATGACAAAAGAACAAAGCCGAAGTTTTGGAGAAGGAAATGCAGTCCTTACCAGGAATTTCAGTTATGGACCAAAGTGGATTCCTGGCTTCATCGACTCAATGACAGGTCCAGTATCATACAAGGTCATGTTGGGAGATGGTAGGGTAATACGCAGACATGTAGATCAGATACTTCCCAGACAAGGGGAAATTGAAATGAAGGTTCCAGATGCAACGACTGAAGACAGGGTTGCCCCCAGTTATCCAAGTGCATCTGTGGTGCCACTACCAGGGACAGAGACAATTCCACAGGAACCTATTCATCAAGAGGAAACCATCGTTGCAGAGTCAGATACTCTGAGCACTGCTCATGAGCAGCTGGTGGCTTCACCACAAACAATCAGGGACTTTACTGTTAGACATTCACAAAGGCCTCACAAGCCACCAGAGAGATTGATACTGAACTGTTAGATTCGTCAAGTATGGAACATGATGAATGGAGACTCCTTATGTAACTCTCAGGAATGGTTGTTTGTTAAGAAATTCATACTGAAATCTTAAGGGAGGAGGGATATAGTAATCTGGGATGTTATGATTAAGGTTATCCACCAGGTGGTGCTGTAGCCAATGCTGCTGCTAAGGTCAGGGGTTTGCTTCCTGTTAAGGTCAGCAAAGGTGCAATGCCTGGATGCAAGCCTGCCTGGTTGTTTCGCAGTCGTTTAATAAAGTACTCTTATTAATCCTAATACCTCGCCTCTTCGAGTCCTTGCCTCACTACATGGATTTATCACACACATAAAGGGCGCGATTTTCCCACTGGAGGCGGGTTGTGTTTTGGGTGGGTTCCAAACCCGCCTCCACTGTCAGGTGGGAAAAATATGCGATTTTCCCCTAACTAGCCAGTTACTTTCAGAGGTGTGGGTTCCCCTGGGCCAATTAGTGTTTTGGGACTGAAAATCACCTCTGCTGACGTCACTTATCCAGCTTCATTTAAGGGCTGCTTGCTGCCTTGGCTCATTCCACTGGTTTTTGGTCGATGGTGCACCACCTCCAAACTTTTATCTCCTTGAAGAATGGCCAGCTCCAAGGCAAGGGCCTCCCTGAGGTTCTCGGATGAGGCGCTGGGTATGCTGGTTGAGGGGGCGAGAGGAGGTGCTCTTCCCCTCATCTGCGAGGAAGAGGCCTCCCAAAGAAATCAAGGCTGTGTGGGTCCAGCTGGCAAGGGATATAACCTCCAGATCTGTGTGCAGATTGGGCGATTGTTTCTGTTTATTGATGAAATGCCATCCCTGTGTGAATGTATCAAAATTAGGCGATGGCAAACTGCTGGCGTGATGGCATCTGTTATTTCAGCTTAGGCAGCTCCACATTGCGGGCTCCATGACACTTGCGTGGTCAGGTTGGTGGTCAGAGTGAAAGGAGGCCAGAGAGTCATGTCCATTGTCTATCATGTGTTAAGAAGGAGCTAAGCACATGTGCCACAATGGGCAACCTATGCAAATCTGGCCAGGATGAGTGCATCATGAGCAGCCATGTGCTCGTTTGCTGCCGCTGCTGCTGGTCATTACGCCGCCGCTCAGTCCTCCTCCTCCTCCTCCTCCTCATCTGAGGAGGCTATGAACTGAGCCACTTGCTCATGAGGAAGCTGCAAGCCATGACGCTGTGCCATGTTGTGCAGTGCACAGCAGACCATGACCATGCTGGAGATCCTGGTTGCTGAACACTGCAGGGCTCCACCTGATCTGTCGAGGCATCGGAATCGCATCTTCAGCAAGCTAATGGCTTGCTTGATGATGGACCTGGTCGAAATGTGGCTGGAGTTGTCACACTCTTCAGCCTCGTTAGTTGGCCTCCTGATCGGCGTCATTAGCGACTTCTTCAGGGGGTAGCCCTTTTCACCAAGGAGCCATCCGTTAAGTGGCTTTGGCGGATTGAAGAGCGGAGGAACACTAGAGTTCCACAGGATGAAAGAGTCATGGCAACTACCACAGGACTTGGCGCAAACATGCAAATTCTCCTTTTTGTGGTTACACACCAGCTGTACGTTGAGGGCGTGGAAGCCTTTGCGGTTGACAAAGATGGTTGGGTTTTGATAGGGTGCCCTAAGGGCCACATGTGTGCAGTCTATGACGCCCTTCATCATTGGCAAGCCTACCATATTTGCAAAGCCAACTGAACACTTGCTTGATCCCTTGAGAAGTGGATGTAATTGTGCGCCTTTACGAAAAGGGCATCGGTAATCTGCGTGATGCAACTGTGGGCGGCTGAACGTGAGATGCCACTGATGTCTGCTGATGATCCCTGGAAGGAGCCTGAGGCAAGAAAGTTGAGTGCGGTGGTGACTTTGACAGCCACTGGTAAGGGTCGTTCACCTCAGGCAGTTGCAAGCCACGATGTTGTGCCATGTTGTGAAGTGCACAGCAGACCATGAGCTCCAGGTGTTGGTGCAGCAGTGCGCAGATGTCTCCGACAACCTGTCGCGAAAGTCTCAGCCTCCTTTGGCACTGCTGCTCAGTCATGTTGAGGTAGCTCATTCTGTCTGTAAACCCTGTGTTGGGGGTATCTCCTGCATAAACGTGCTTCCATGCGCTGGCGCCTTCTGCCCTGTGCAGCATCAGGTGGGTGAGCAGGAGGTTGGCGCTCCTGCTGCTGTTGCTGCTGAGCTGCCTGGTTCTGCTGCTGCCATGGCTGCTCCTCATCCGAATCTGAGGTCCATGGTGGAAGGAAACAAATGGTTCCCATGCTGCTGGCAGATACCTCTGTTGGGGAAGCGCTCAGTCCAATAGGGAAGAGGGTCTTTCAAGGAGGTCCCACAGTTGAGAGATAGTAGCTGCAGCTCCTCCGACCTCGGTAGGCCTGCTAAAAGTGCTGAATGTCCTGCGGAACAAAAATTCTGCCACCTGCAACTGATCCCTGATGAAAGCTGGAGCTGTAGCTGTGAGGAGGCCACCCACTTGTCAACCCGCCAGGATTAGCTGACGTGGTTTAAGGGGGTTATGCAACACGCACAAAAGATTGGATTTTGCCAGGCCCTAGGAGACGGGTTTGGAGGCGTGTGAGGTGGTAAAGTTGCAAAAAATTGCGGGTGGCTCCGATCCCGCTTCCAGCCCGCCTCTGAGCAATTTTCCCAAAAGCGGGCTTTCAGACCCCGTTTCGATCCCACCTCCAGGAGGCGGGATAGGCCTTTAAGGCCCTTAACAAGCACTTAATTGCCTCTATAATGCCATTTTGAGAGGCCTTTCTAAGTTTAACACATTTCCCCCGTGCTGCACGTCTCCTCTGGAACATGCCAGTTAATCCTGGTGGGCTCACAAGTGAATTTACTAACAGCTGCAGCTCCACCATTAAAAAGCATTTTTCAACAATGATCATTTGCAGGTAGCAGAACTTTGTTTTCTCAGGTCTGGGAGAACTTGTAGCAGGCCTACTCATTGTGGAAGTTTTGAAGCTGAGGTCCATCTCCACTGTGACCTCCTGGGAATCCCCTCTCCCCACCTTGACTGAGTGCTTCTCAACTGAGGTATATACCTGCAGCATGGGAACCATTTATTTCCTTTCCTCCTGGACCTCAGATTCGGACGAAGACCAGCCGTGGCAGCAGCAGAACCCAGAACAACAGCAGCACTAACAACAGGACCAACAACAGGAGTGCCAAGCTGCTGCTCACCCACCTGAAACTGCACAGGCCAGAAGATGCCAGCGCATGGAAGCACATTGCTACAGGAGATACCCCCAAAACAGGGTTTACAGACAGAGGATGAGCTACCTCAACATGACTGAGCAGCAATGCCAAAGGAGGCTCAAACTTTCGTGACAGGTAGTGGGTGACATCTGCACAATGCTGCAGCAAGACCTGGAGCCCAGAGGAACGGGTGGACACCCCTTACCAGTGGCCATCAAAGTCACCACCACACTCAACTTTTTTGCTTCAGGCTCATTCCAGGGATCAACAGTAGACATCAGCGGCATCTCCTAGCCGGCCGCATCACGCAGGTAACCGATGCCCTCATTGCCAACGCGCACAATTACATCAACTTCTCCAAGGATCAATCAAGTGTAACCGCGCGTGCAGTTGGATTTGCTTATCTGGCAGGCTTTCCAAGGGTGCAGGGCATCGTAGACTGCACACATGTGGCCCTTAGGGCACCCCATCACAAACCAGATATTTTTGTCAACCGCAAGGGCTTCCACTCCCTCAACGTACAGCTGGTGTATAACCACAATAAAGAAATGTTGCATGTTTGTGCCAATACCCTGGCAGTTACCATGACTCCTTCATCCTGCAGCAGTCTAGTATTCCTCCGCTCTTCAGTCCACCGGACCAACTTTGTGGATGGCTACTTGGAGACAAGGGCTATCCCCTGAAGACATGGCTAATGAAGTTGTTGAGAAGGCTATCCAACGAAGCTGAGGAGCGCTACAACTCCAGCCACATTTCCACCAGATCCATCATCGAGCAAACCATCGGCTTGCTGAAAATGCAATTCAGATGCATTGATAGATCAGGTGGAGCCCTGCAGTAGTCAGCAGCCAGGGTCTCCAGAATCGTCATGGTCTGCTGTACACTTCACAACATGGCACAGCATCGTGGCTTGCAGCTGCCTGAGGTACAAGTGGCTTATCGCATAGCCTCCTCAGATGAGGATGAGGAGGAGGAGGAGGAGGAGGATGAGAGTGACAATGAACAGCTTGCAGAGGCACATCAACCAGCAGCAGCAGGATGCGAGCACATTGCTGCCCGGGATGCAAGGGATGCACTCATCTTGGCCAGATTTACTTAGCCTGCCCAATCAAACACATTTGCCTTGCACCTTCTTACCACACCATTGCGGAAGTCCCATTTGCGAAATGAAACAGCCCACAACGTCAAAAGTTTGCCATCAAGTTATTTTATCACATAAATGCACGGATGGCTTTTCAAATATAAACACAACAGAACACCCAAGTGACTACCCTTGTGACTACTTGTGCTTTATCTTCCTATGACGCTTGCTCCTACGTGGTGCTTTCCCTGTGGCTTCAGCAGATGTGGAGGCCCCTTGCTCACTTTCTTGCTGTTCCTGCCTCGACACCTTTGGTGGGCGTCCACTGGGGTTGCGAGCCTGTGAGGACTCGCCAACAGTCTGATGCTCCTACGGCTGTGCAGGGGCTGAGACGCCAATCTCAGTTGGGTGAGGATTCTGGTGGTGCTCTGACCGAGGGCTCTGCAGTGGCATGGTTGTGTGAGCACTTGGAGAGGAGCCCCCACTTCCTTGTTCTCTGCAACCAACATCCCTCTCATGGGTCAGCTCCACTTCATAGCTAGCAAGTGGCTTGACAGCACCTTGCTGAACTTCAGGGGGGCCATGTGGACCCATTTCTGCACTGGAAGTCCTTTCCGTGGTGATGCGTTCATGCACCAATGCCTCCACAAAGGTTCTGCTCATGTTAGCGATGGACTCCTCCATTTGCTCCACACTCACAGCGACCCTGGAGACAAAATCTGCCAGAGACTCCTGCATCTGTTCCTGGAGTTCCAGCACCGCTAATCTTGTGGATGGACCCAGAGGCAGAGGGTCAACATGCAGCTGAGACGAATTGGCAGAGTCCTGCGCCCTCTGACGAGGACTCTCCACTGCTGTCCCTGTCTCCACAATCTGCTGATGCTCACTTGTGAGCTGTGATACACCAGGTGACAACACTACTCTATCTCCCGAAGGTCCCACTGAGGTGTGAGTGTCTGCGCTGGTACTGGGTGCACTTAATTCTGCTGACACTGTGCCCTCAGAGGTTGCAGATTCCTCTGAGGAGTCTTGTGGCTCAGGTTGTTCCTCCTGGACAGTGGGGAGAGGGGCTATCGATGGTCCTGTGGGGGAGTAAAGGAAAGAGTTAGGCATGTGAGATAAATGTTGCATGCACATTGAAGTGTGCAGATTATCATAAGTCAATCTGTTACAGCTTTAGAATCAATATCAGTCACTCATGCAATGTCAATGATAGAGATGAAAAACTGTTCTGTCACTAGCTTGCTGTGATGCGCCCATCTGTCCATCCCCCACTTGCACAGCCTCCTCTGCGCTGGTGAGCTGGGCTATTGAGGGTGGCCCGCCTCCTGTCTTCATCCTTTCCCTCTTATTGTGAGCTCTCTTTTCCTGCAATGAGGGACACAAGTGGAGTTTGAGTGAGAATGAAGGAGTGAGTGTAGAGAATCCATAGCATAGATGCTTAGAAGGACACAAAGGTGGAGTGAGGTCCAAAAACCAAAGGCCCTCCCTGTGTGATGTAAGTTGTTGTCATTGCATCACAGTGATAGGGAGTGTGAGGGCTGCATAGTCAAATAGTTAAGTGAATGTGAACATACAGAGAGAGGGAATGGTTAAGGGTGCAGGGATGTAAGGGTCAAGTGGGATGTGCAGGAGGAGGTTGACAAAGCAGAGTGCTGGTGATGAGAGGCGATGGGGAGCAGATAGAGGGTCATGGTGATGTAATACTCACTTTTCCTGTGTGGAGAAGGTCATGAAACCTCTTTGTGCACTGCAGCCAAGTTCTGCTGCACATTCAGATGGCGTTCACCTCCTGTGACACTTGCAGCCACACATACAGCTTTGGTCTGTTGGGGAGGCTTTTTCCTCCCAAAAGAAGGAAACAGCACTTCCTTATTAGCTCTTGCACCCTCCACCAGAGCTTGGAGGGTGTCCTCATCAAAGCGGGGTACACACTTTGGTCTGGAGCTTGCCATGGTTGGAGCCCTAATCTCTCAGAAGTCTAATCAAAACGTTGTAAGGCAGAAAATGAACCAAGGCTGCTTGCAGACCTTAAATGCAGCTGCATAGATGATGTCATCAGAGGCGAGTTTCAGGACCAAAAGACTCATTGGCCCAGGGGTTCCCATACGCTGGAAATCAAGTGCCCAATTAGGGCAAAATCTCTCAATTGTCCCACCTCACATCGGAGGCGGGGGTGGGACCCACCGACCACCTGACCCGATCCCAACCCGCCTCCAATGACAAATCCAGCCCAAAATGTGGCAAAATAATAAAGGCCTGTCAAAATAGGATTATAGAGGCCCTTAAAGACTATTTAAGGGTCTTAACTACCTCTCTCGACTGATGGAGGCGGGACCGAATTGCACCCATCAAACCCGCCTCTGGCAAAATTGCGCGGAGGTGGGTTGGAGGTGGGTTCCGAACCCGCCCTCACTTTTTGCGATTTTGCCAACTGCTCCGCCTCCAAACCCGCCTCCTCGGAGCTGGGAAAATCGCCCCCAAAGACTCAACAGTAAACAATAAAATCTCCAAGTGTCCACGTATGAACAGTCTTAAAAAGCCACGGATCTATAAAATCAGGGTGATTTCTGCTCGACTCCACCACTTCTTGTTAGGGAAGTGGGCTTGCTCTTTGTAGTATTGATGGCAGTCCTGCCCATATCTAGAGTGCCTGTGTTGCAGTGTTAGCTTACTGTTTTGCTGCTGACCAGTAAGAGTCTGCTACTCTGGTCTGTTGTTGTGCCTGTGGTTTGTTTACTGTGGACTGGCGGAGTAGATCCACTTTGCTATGGGTTGTGTACCTGGAGTCGATGGAGCTGGGAGGAGGAGGAGGGCTTTTGGGAGGGTGGAGTCTGCACAAACGATTGATCTGTCATTTTCCATAGGTGTCGCTCTTTCCTCCTAACGATAGGGTGGCCATATATTCTAAACCGAATCCGGGGACACACAGGGCAGGAGCACAGCTCAGTAGCCAGGATGGAAGATGCAGGTTGCGCAGCGTAGTGAGACAAAAAATGTTCTTATTTTGATGCAAACTGAATCTGCAAAAAGCAGCGCCAGAACTTTCCGCCTGAATAATGAAGCCGCTGTTCACAGGATCGGCCAGCCGCAATCATTGGCTTCTCGCCCTCCTCACAGCCCAACACTCACCCACACCATCTGCAGCCGCCGAGCGTGCTCTGATCCAGCTCCCGGGACAACCACGTGGCCCGGCTCCAGCCTCCGCTCAATAGTCTGGTTACCAGCGGCCCCCGTTACTCAGGCAGTTTGGCACTGGGGCCGATTTCGCTTCAACTGAATTTTGCAGGATTGAGTGCGGCGGGGGTGGGGGCAGTTGTAGGTGGGGGGGGAGAGGGCGGAGCATGCGTGATGCGGCCACAGTGCGCAATCACTGCATAAATTAAAGTCCCTCAGTGAGTCCACCCCTTCGACTGGTTGAAAACGGGAGACTGACATCCCTGCCACCTATCGGAACCCGCTGCACAGGCCCGCCCACTTTATTGACCAACCACAGGACCGCAGTGGCTCCTGATTTGAACCTGCACGTATTCGGGGATGAGTTTCCTAAACCGGGGACTTTTCTGGGAACATTGTTTGCCTGGGGATACAGTCCCTCATCCAGGGACTGTCCCTGGAAAATGGGAACGTCGAGTCACCCTACTAAAGATCTTTCCATTTTCCTACTTGGTAAATCTGACACCCACTTGCTGTTGTCCTTTTAGAGGTGTGACAAGTAAAACTTTGCATTTGGAAAGCGGGATTGATCTTATTTTATAATGCTAGTCGACCTCGTGCAGCATTGCACAGGGACTCCCAGGCCGCTTGTACCTTTTGAGGCCTGGAAGAGTCCGTGTTACCAATATATGTTGAATACGAGAGGCTGCAGCCCCTTTTCGATTATTTAAGGAGGCTGCTCTTCAGTTTCTGTCTCCACTTCAGTCCCCCGCGCTCCTGATCTTTGGTCACCCAGTGCGGAGTGGAGAGGGCAAGTCGGAGGACATCCTCGTGGGTCTACTCCTGGGCCAGGCCAAGGTGGCCATTCACAGATCCAGGATGGACGCGCCCATGGGGGTGGTCGCTCCGACTGCCTGCCTCTCTTCCGCGCCTCTGTTGGCCTTGGAGAAGGAGCTCGCGGTGTCCATTTGAGGCACTGTTGCTGTCATTATCTGCAGCACCTCTGTACTGTATTGGCTTCTGGAAGCAGCTTGGATAAGAATGAGTTAAGCTATTACAAAAACTGCAGCAAGCCCAGAACACTGGGAGTCCTCCAGCAGTAAGTGACAGAATCACTTAAATGGCTGCACAGTAGATAACACTGGTGACAGCCTAAAAGACCTATTTTTCGTCATTTAACGAGGAATGTATTGACTTGCTGACAAGAGCAGAGTTGTTACTTCTGTTCAAAGCTGATTTGGTCTAGTGATATAAATTCCTACAAAGCAGGAAATTATCAGCCTACAAAAACCCCTGCACACCACAAGAGTGCTTTTGAGCATTTAAATGGCTTTTCAAAGTGACTGCAGCAACACAGAATGTTCAGCACAATGGTGCAGACAAGTGTGGATTGCAAAACTGTTATCTTGGGGCAGTAGCTGGCAGGACTGATGATAAGTTTTTTGAAGGCTTATACTGTATGTGGAAATAGTGGCAACATGAGCTATAAATTGGTTTGTAAAGTGTGAAGGACAATGATTGACAAGCCCAACACCATCTTCATAACATTGTAGACCCCTTTGGCCAAGTTTTTGGTCACCTGTCCTAACGTCCCCTATCTTTGGCTTGGTATCAATTTTTGTCTGATGAAGCACCTTGGGAAGTTTTACTACATTAAAGGCAGGATGCTGTAAAGGGGAACCGCCAGGTTTCAAATAGATTTTTCGCAAACGCACAGAATACTCCTCCAATATCGTCCTGGGTCCTGGGCACAAATTCACTTTCAGACTTTCCAGCTACAGTACGCATGTTTCAAATTGGATGCTGCTCTCAATCGAATCCCAGAAACTGCAGCACAGAAACAGCCCTTTGTCCGGTCGTCCCTGTGCTGCTGTGAACACCTCAACTGGAGCTATGAGGCAGATTTTTAATAGTAGGGGCCTGAAAAAATTAGCACCCCCACTCCTGAAATTCACTGGTAACGCCCCAAGGGGGAGACGGGACGCTACTGGAAGCGCTCCCCCTCCCTCTTGGGGCGCTACCAGTGACTATCACGCCGCTATGTGCCACAGCACCATGCGCTGCGGCATGTCGCGCCGCAGTACTGCAGGCCTTCCTCCTCTTATTAAAGGGGAGGGGCCTAGCACAGCTTGACCCAGGGCTCAGCTGGCCACCAGGGATCAGGGTGCCGGCATAAGACCCCGGCACTCAAGAAGAGTGCCGGGCTGATGGAGCGCAGCCGCTAAGAGGGCACTAACGGGAGGCGCAGAGCAACCAAATTTTGTCCCCAAGAAGTCATACCTTTTAACCAATGTCCCAGACTCCTCCATCACCATCCCTGGGTATGTCCTGTCCCACCGGCAGGACAGATCTACCAGAGGTGGCAGCACAGTGGTAACTGTAGCCCTGGGAGTCCTAAACATTGGCTCCGACCCCATGAAGAGTCATGGCATCAGGTCAAACATGGACAAGGAAACCTCCTGCTGATTACCACCTACCTCCCTCCCTCAGTTGATGAATCAGTACTCCTCCATGTTGAACACCAGTTGGAAGAAGCACTGAGAGTAGCAAGGATACAAAATATATACTGGGTGGGGAACTTCAATGTCCATCACCAAGAGTGGCTCAGTAGCATCACTACTGACCGAGCTGGCCGAGTCCTGAAGGACATAACTGCCAGTCTGGGCCTGCGACAGGTGGTGAGAGAACCAACACAAGGGAAAAACCTACTTGACCTTGTCATCACCAATCTACCTGCCGCAGATGTATCTGTCCATGACAGTATTGGTGGCATTGTAGGAATGGTCAAATTCCTATCTAAAGATTGAGTTCGACGCAGGCAATCAATCAAAAAGGTTCTTAATGTCAAACTAACGAGTTTAAACAGATTGATGCAAGAGAACTATGATTACAGGTGTTAACAGGTCGGAGACTCCACAGGGACTGCCCGGGCGGTCCCGTGGATGGCGTCATGATGTCATCACGTTTTTCCCGTGTTTGGGTGATTACGTGATTAGCGGCATGACATCATCGCGTTTGCCCATGCTCTTAAAGGGACCGCGCACTGTACATGCAAACAGTATATACAATGGTACAGATTTAGTCTGTAGCTGTAATGTATGTACCTTTAAGGGAGAGAACTACTTTTTACAGCTCCTGTATACTGTAGTACCGGCAGTGACCACACCTGTATATAAACCCTAAGTAGTGATCTGTATAATTAGTTCTAGAGTAACCCTCATTCAGTAAACACCTGTTGTACCGTTTCTCCTGCAGTCTGTGTCTTATTATACACAGACACAACATTGGCGATGAGCAGATTCGAACCTACCTGCAACTCTGCATCACCTCCCAGGGATTCGCTCCTGGAGAACAGTGGAAGGAGGTCGAGTCCAGAAGCACGGGCGTCGACCACAGGCAACTGCCCAGTCATCCAGCGGAGATTTGAGCATCGCAGGGGAGGCTGTCGAGAGCCAGGCTTGGCTTTCCAGTCACGGTGGTCCAGCGAAACGGGCTGGCAACAGGTACTGCGCAGACTCTTCCCGGACAGCGGCGGCTACAGCCGACCGAGCGGCACATAAAAAGGCCGAGCAGCGTCGACGGGGGAGAGAGAGAGGGCAGAGTGCACAGGGCGCAGCCGGTGTTCAGGACCGAGCGGCATCAACGGGGAGAGAGACGAGAGAGAGCAGAGCACAGCTGGTGTTCAAGGGCCAAGCAACGTCAACGGGGGAGAGAGACGAGAGAGATCAGAGCGCAGCCGGTGTTCAAGGGCCGAGCAGCGTCAACGGGCGAGAGAGGAGCGCAGGAAAATGCGAGGTGCTGCCATTGCCATGAGGACCACAGAGAACGGCATTGGCAGCAGCGCAGGAGCAGCGCACGAAACCCACAGGGCATCGCCATTTGCCACGAGGACCGCCGAGAGCGGCGTTGGCAGCAGCATGGGAGACGCCATTTTAAGTCGCAGCGGGGAAGAAAGGAAAGCGCGGCAGACGCCATTTTAAGCCGCAGCAGGGAAGAAAGAAAAGCGCGGGAGATGCCATTTTAAGCCAGTCTAACCACACCCAAAAATGCCGAAGAGTGGCAGTATCACAGCGTTCGACAATGAAGTCGAAGATTGGACGACATATGTCGAACGCATAGAAGTATACTGCAAGGCGAATGAAGTGCCAGATGACAAGAAAGTGCTGGTATTGTTGAATTCAATGGGTGCAAAAACGTATGGCTTACTACGAAACCTAGTGACCCCAGAGAAGCCAGTAGAAAAGGATTTTGAAAACATAGTGTCAATCCTACAGGACCACTTAAACCCCACACCGCTGCTGATAGCAGAAAGATTTAAGTTTCACAAAAGGAACCAGCATAAAGATGAAAGTAATGCTGAGTATTTAACGGAACTGCGCAAGCTATCGAAACACTGCCAGTATGGAATGGGACTCGCAGATACTTTAAGGGACATGTTTGTGTGTGGGCTTCAAAGTGAAGGAACCCAGAAACGGCTTCGATCAGAAAAGGATCTTATGCTGGACAAGGCTTTCAGCATTGCACTATCACATGAAGCAGCAGCACGGGACGCTGCAGAGATACAACGGAGACCGCAAGAATATGGCACAAATGAAATGTCATATGGAACAGTGAAGTGCTATCGCTGCGGCAGAACAACACACGACCATAAAGATTGCTGGTTCAAGGACAAAGTGTGCAGACAGTGTGGAAAAGTAGGACACATAGCAAGAGTCTGCAGGTCGGGAAAGAAAACCAGCAGCAAGAAATCTCCACAGGAGAAGTACAAGAAGGTACATAAGGTGACGGAGAGTAGTTCAGATGAACAGAAAAGCGATACAGACACCGGGAGCAAGGAGCTGGGTTGTCTGAAACTACATAATGTGATCAAAACGGAGGATCACCAAACTATCTGGGTCACGCTCAAGATAGCAGGAGTCCAAGTGAAAATGGAATTGGACACAGGATCAGCCCTAACAGTCATAAACCGAAGGGACTACAAGCAGCTATTCTCACATGTACATTTCAGAGATACAAAGATTGTCTTGAAGATGTACACGGGGCAAAAAGTCTACCCCAAAGGAAAAATAAGGGTGAACGTTATGTATAACGGCAAGGAAACACCAAAAATGGACCTATATGTATTGCCAGATGGAGGACCACCACTACTAGGACGTGAATGGATCCGGAAGATACAGCTAGATTGGCATTCCATACAAGCACTGACTGTAGATGCCAAAAAGGATGACGACATCACACCTGGATGACTGTCAAAAATGCTAACTGATGCACAAGAAGTGTTCCAGCAGGGACTCGGAACACTAAAAGGCATAACAGCGATGATCAAAATAGAGGAAAATGCAAGCCCAAAGTTTTTTAAGGCCAGACCGGTACCTTATGTGATCCGCCCAGCTGTCGAAGCAGAGCCGGAAGGTTTGGAACGTTCAGGAGCACTGTCCAAAGTGGACTGGAGCGAGTGGGCTACACCCATCGTTCCTGTAATGAAGATGTCATTCAATAATACGCCTGGGGAACCAAAGAAGGTTCGCATCTATGGGGACTTTAAGGTGACAGTGAACCCAGTCCTTCACACTGTACAATATCCGCTTCCGCGGATTGAAGATATTTTCGCCTCGCTATCTGGAGGGAAACGCTTCAGTAAGATTGATCTGGCCCAGGTGTACCTGCAAATGGAGGTAGAAGAAGCCTCGAAACAGTACCTCACGATCAACACTCATAAAGGTCTCTACCAATACAAGCGGCTGGTGTTCGGGGTAGCATCAGCTCTGGCTATTTGGCAAAGGGCAATGGAACAAGTCCTGCAAGGGATTCCAGGGACCCAGTGTTATTTGGACGCATCCTGGTCATGGGAGAAAATGACAGTGATCACCTCGCCAACCTGGGACAGGTGCTCACTAGATTGAAGGAATATGGGCTCCGAGCTAATCGCCACAAATGCGAGTTTTTCCAGAAGCAGATCTTGTATTGTGGCCACGTTATTGATAAAGAGGGGTTACATAAGTCCCCTGAAAAGATCGAGGCAGTCGTCAAGGCTCCAGCACCGGAAAATGTGTCACAACTGAGGTCGTTCCTCGGGCTGGTGAACTACTACCATTAGTTCTTGCCGAACTTGTCTACAGTACTACACCCACTGAACACCCTACTGCAAACGGGGGTACCATGGAAGTGGAGTGACGAATGTAAACGAGCTTTCCAGAAGAGCAAAGCATTGATCACATCAAAAGAGGTGTTGGCTCATTTCAACCCAGCACTACCAATTCCGTGGCGTGTGATGCATCATCCTATGGCATTGGAGCGGTGCTGTCGCACAAATTCCCAGACGGCTTGGAGAGGCCAGTAGCCTTTGCGTCTCGGTCACTAACCTCAGCCGAGCGTAACTACACCCAGATTGACAGGGAGACCCTCAGCCTAGTGTGGGGAGTGAAAAAGTTCAATCACTATCTGCACGGGCAGAAGTTCACCAGCTGACTGACCACCAACCACTTGTCTCCATCTTTAATCCAAAGAAGGGCATTCCGGTGATGACTGCGCAATGGCTACAAAGATGGTCCCTTTTTCTAGGGGCACACCAGTATGAAATCGAGTATAAGGGCATGAGGCAGCATGGAAATGCTGATGGGCTATCACGCCTGCCACTGCCTACTGCAGAGGAAGCACCAGCAGTGGATCCTGTCGAAATATTTCATTCGACTATAATTGAATGCTTGCCAGTAACTAATGCTGGTATAGAGAAGGAGACCTGAAATGACCCGACACTGTCTCGGGTATATGATTTGACGATGAAGGGATGGCCAGCACATGGCGACTCACTGTTGCCAGCATTCTCATCCAGAAGAGAACAGCTGTCAGTATGCCAGGGGACCTTGATGTGTGGATCCCGAGTGGTAATTCCACCCAAGTTAAGGAGAGAGTGCTCAATGAGCTTCACAAAAGTCATCTGGGAGGGGTGAAAATGAAAAGCCTTGCTAGGGCTTATGTGCGGTGGCCGGGGATCGATCAGTAAATCGAGGACCTGACAAAGAGCTGCTCAGGATGCCAGAAGAGCCAAAATGCACCACCACATGCCCCTCTACACCCATGGGAGTGGCCCTCATCTCCATGGCAACGGGTGCATATTGATTTTGCTGGTCCATTCATGGACTCAATGTTTTTAATAGCCGTGGATGCGCACTCGAAATGGCCTGAGGTGATCAAAATGTCCTCCACCACCACGGAGAAAACTATTGCAGTCCTACGGACCATTTTTGCCAGGAACGGCTTGCCAAAGCAGATTTGCTCTGATAACGGACCACAGTTTGTGTCCGAAGAGTTTTGAAGATTTATGAAAAGGAATGGGGTAAGGCATTACACATCCGCCCCGTATCATGCAGCCACAAATGGATTGGCTGAGAGGTTCGTACAAACCTTTAAAAAAGCAGTAAAGGCCATGTGCGATGACGACATTCCACTGCAGCATAAGGTGGACAATTTCCTGTTAGCCTACAGAAATGCGACACATGCAGTCACCAACCAGGCCCCGGCCATGATGTTCTTTAACCGAAGGTTGAGATCTCGTTTGGATTTGCTCAGACCAAATGTACGAAGAGATGTTGAGAATAAGCAATTCCAGCACATCAATGAAAACCCGACAAGGAGCTTCAATGTAGGGCAACCAGTCTTGGCCCGCGACTACCAAACAGAGAAATGGCAACCAGGAACGATATGCACACGGCAGGGGCCACTAATGTACACAGTGGATGTTGGGGAGAACATTGTGAGACGCCATGCTGACCAGATCCTAGAGTCACAGGAACGAGCCAACCCCATGTCTCGGCCATACGTACCTGGTGAGGATCCCGACGTACAGGTCGCATCTACCTCAGAAACAATAGCATTGGCAGCTGATGAATCAACTGACGACAGAGTGCTAGAATCGCCTCCGCACCAAGAGCGAGACACTCGGGAAAGGCGTTATCCGGAAAGAATCAGGAAGCCTCCCCAAAGACTGACTTTATAAATAGACTATTTTCAGCTAATGTTGCATGCTAAATGTGTTAATTGTAATTAGTTTGATATTTAATTGTTAAATGAGTGTTATGGTACTGTTAATCTAAAAGGGGAGGAATTGTAATGTATGTACCTTTAAGGGAGAGAACTACCTTTTACAGCTCCTGTATACTGTAGTACCGGCAGTGACCACACCTGTATATAAACCCTGAGTAGTGATCTGTGCAGTTAGTCCTAGATTAACCCTCATTCAGTAAACACCTGTTGTACCGTTTCTTCTGCAGTCTGTGTCTTATTATACACAGACACAACAGTAGCTAACACATCGTTAAAGGGATTTATGTACAGTTGTTCAGAGTCCCTCAGTGGCTCTGCCACATGCGCCCCCCCAGAATTGTCTTTAACGGAAAAAGTCAAACGGTGAGGGGGTCTGACAAGCCTGTCAGAACGACTCCTGTATTCCCGAAGCGGAAGCTGTTGGACGGTGGGCAGTCTGGCGGGTGGTTGCACTTTTTCTGGCGTGACGACGGTGGGCGGCCGGCCTCGTCTCGGTGGCTGTGCGGTCTCGATGAGACGGTCAAGGTCCAGGTGTGCTGGCTTCAAACGGTCAACCGAAATGTGTTCCGGTTTACCACCGACATCCACCTTGAAGGTTTTGTCTCCTGCCTCTAACACGCAGAAAGGACCAGTGTATGGGGCCTTGAGCGGATCCCGGTCAGCATCGTGGCGGATGAACACGTAGTCAGCTTGTTTCAGCTCCGCTGGAACGTGAGAGCTCTGAAACCCGTGATGCGATGTGGGAACCGGCGCGAAACATCTGGCTGCTTCCTGGTGGCTGATAAGCTGGCGTGAGGCAGACCATGGCTCCGTTGGTGTTGGCAGGATATCCCCTGGCACTCGCAGCGGCTGACCATAAACGAGCTCTGCCGCGGAAGAGTAAAGATCTTCCTTGGGGGCCGTGCGAAGGCCCAACATGACCCACAGCAGCTTTTCTGCCTATCCAGCGTCTTGGAGGCTGGCCTTCAGTGCGGCCTTAAGCGATCTGTGAAAACATTCACACAGACCGTTCGCTTGTGGGTGGTAGGCTGTGGTGCGGTGGAACTTGACACCGAGTCGTTGAGCCACCGCATTCCAGAGTTCGAAGGAAAACTGCGGTCCCCGGTCCAAAGAGATGTCAGCAGGCACTCCAAAACGGGCGACCCATGAAGAGATGAATGCCCTGGCCATGTCTGCCGAAGTAGTAGATGACAGGGGAACCGCCTCCGGCCATCTGTTGGTGCGATCTACTATGGTCAGGATGTGCGTAAAACCATGGGAAGGTGGAAGTGGTCCTACCAGGTCCACATTAATGTGGTCAAACCATCGCTCAGGAACTGCAAAGGTGGCCAATGGAGCCTTGACGTGGCGCTGTACCTTGGCCTTTTGGCAGACCACGCAGGTGTTGGCCCAGTCGCGGACATCTTTATGCATGCCCCGCCAAACGAATTTAGATGACAGTAGCTTCTGAGAAGCCTTCATTCCTGGGTGTGACAACCAATGTATGGCGTCAAACACCTTACGGCACCAGGCGACTGGCACAATAGGGCGAGGGTCCCGAACGGAGACGTCACACAGCAACGTGGTACCAGCCGAATGAAACCTGACATCGGCCAACTGGAGGCTAGTGGTGTTGGTGCGGTAAGTCTGCACTTCTGGGTCTGAGACTTGGTCTGCTGCCATGAGGGCGTAGTCGATGCCCAGCTGGACTGCATGCATGGTTGCGCGGGAGAGGCAATCTGCCACCAGGTTGTCTTTACCGGCCACGTGCTGAATATCTGTGGTAAATTCGGAGATGTATGTCAGCTGACGTTGTTGTCGAGACGACCACGGTTCGGCGGTCTTGGCCATGGCAAAGGTCAGTGGCTTATGGTCGACGAAGGCGGTGAAAGGACGTCCTTCCAACAAGAACCGGAAATGGCGGATGGCCAGAAAAAGGGCTAGTAACTCCCTGTTGAAAGTACTGTACGCCCGCTTGTTACGCCGCAGTTGACGGCTGAAGAATGCCAACGGCTGCCACGTCCCTTTCATCCACTGCTCCTGAACAGCACCGATTGTTTAATCTGACGCATCAGTGGTGAGGGCGATGGTGGCTCCTGGTAGCGGGTGTGCCAGCATAGTTGCGTTGGCTAAGGCGCTCTTGGTGTCGGTGAATGCCCGGTCCATGTCACCCGTCCAGCCTACCGGATCCTTGCCAGACTTGCCCTTGGGGGCCTCGTACAGGGGCTGCATGAGCAGTGCTGCCTTAGGCATGAAACGGCGGTAAAAGTTTACCATGCCGAGGAATTCCTGCAGGGCCTTTATGTTCTGCGGGCGTGGAAAGGATGTCACCGCCTCCACCTTCGCTTGCAAAGGAACCGCTCCCTCTGCGGTAATGCAATGTCCCAGGAAATCAATTTGATGCAGACCAAACTGACACTTGGCTGGGTTGATAATCAGGCCATGTTGGCTGAGGCGTTGAAAGAGGGTGCGTAGATGAGAGATGTGTTCCTCCTTATTAGGACTGGCGATGAGAATATCGTCTAAGTAGACGAAAAGGAACTTGAGGTCCCGCAGCACGGAGTCCATGAGGCGTTGGAAAGCCTGGGCGGCGTTCTTCAACCCAAACGGCACCCTTAAAAATTCAAAAAGACCGAAAGGGGTGATGACTGCGGTCTTCTGGACATCTTGCGGGTGCACCAGGACCTGGTGGTAGCCTCGGACAAGGTCAACCTTGGAAAAAACGGTGTTTCCTGCCAAATGGGCAGAGAAATCCTGAATGTGGGGGATCGGGTATCGATCAGGAGTGGTGGCGTCATTTAGGTGCCGATAGTCGCCGCAGGGCCGCCATCCGTCGCCAGGTTTTGGTACGATGTAAAGAGGCGAAGACCAGGGACTATTCGACCTGCGAATAATCCCTAAGTGTTCCATTGTTGCGAACTCCGCCTTCGCGACCGCTAGCTTGCCAGGCTCGAGGCGCCGGGCCCGCGCGTGGACTGGGGGTCCGGTGGTGGTGGTATGGTGTTCCACACCATGTTTCGTGGCTGTGGAGGAGAACGTGGGCCTGGTCAGGTCTGGAAAGTCACCTAGCAGGCGATCGAACTCATTCGGAGTTGGGAAAGCGCAGGAGACGGTGCGCGATATGGTGTTACTATGGTGGCAAGGGATAGAGTGAAACGTGGCTGCGTTGATCAGCCATCGGTTCCTTACATCGACCAGGAGGCCGTTGGTGCACAGGAAATGGGAGGAAAAAGAGGGGTAGAGCTATAGTAATAGGGGATTCAATTGTAAGGGGAATAGATAGGCGTTTCTGCGGCCGCAAACGAGACTCCAGGATGGTGTGTTGCCTCCCTGGTGCAAGGGTCAAGGATGTCTCCGAGCGGCTGCAGAACATCTTGGAAGGGGAGGGTGAACAGCCAGTTGTCGTGGTGCATATAGGCACCAACGATATAGGTAAAAAGCGGGATGAGGTCCTAAAAGCGGAATATAGGGAGTTAGGAGATAAATTAAAAAACAGGACCTCAAAGGTAGTAATCTCAGGATTGCTACCAGTGCCACGTGCTAGTCAGAGTAGAAATAGAAGGATACTTCAGATGAATACGTGGCTAGAGGAATGGTGCCAGGGGGAGGGATTCAAGTTCCTGGGACATTGGAACCGGTTCTGGGGGAGGTGGGACCAGTTCAAACCAGACGGTTTGCACCTGGGCAGGGCTGGAACCGATGTCCTAGGGGGAGTGTTTGCTAGTGCTGTGGGGGAGGGTTTAAACTAAAATGGCAGGGGGTTGGGAACCTGAGCAGCGAGACAGAGGAAAGGGAAACAAGGATAAAAGCAAAAGATAGGAAGGAGAAAAACAAAAGTGGCAGTCAGAGAAATAAACGGTTTAAATCAAACATGGCCACAGTAAATAATAATTCTAATAGGTCAAGAGCGTTAAAAAAACAAGCCTGAAGGCTTTGTATCTTAATGCGTGGAGCATTTGTAATAAGGTGGATGAATTGGCTGCGCAAATAGAAGTAAACAAATACGATTTGGTTGGGATTACGGAAACGTGGCTCAAGGAAGGCCAGGACTGGGAACTCAACATCCAGGGGTATTCGATATTCAGGAAAGATAGGCAAAAAGGAAAGGGAGGTGGGGTATCATTACTGGTTAAAGAAGGGATTAATACAATTGTAATGAAGAATATTAGCTCTGATGAGGTGGAATCTGTATGGGTAGAATTGAGAAATACTAAGGGGAAAAAAACGTTAGTGGGAGTGGTTTATAGACCTCCAACCAGTAAGGCGGAGGTTGGGGATGGCAATAAAAGGGAAATTAAAGAAGCGTGCAATAAGGGCACAGCAGTCATCATGGGTGATTTTAATCTTCATATAGATTGGGCCAACCAAATTAGTAACAATACTGTGGAGGAGGAATTCCTGGAGTGTTTACGGGATGGTTTCCTGGACCAATATGTTGAGGAACCAAACAGAGATCAGGCCATCTTAGACTGGGTATTATGTAACGAGGAAGGATTAATTAGCAATCTTGTTGTACGAGGCCCCTTGGGTCGGAGCGATCATAGTATGATCGAATTCTTCATTAAGATGGAGAATGAAGTAGTTGACTCGGAGACTACGGTCCTCAATTTAAATAAAGGAAACTACGATGGTCTGAGGAGCGAGTTGGGTAGGATTGATTGGGGAATGGCACTCAAAGGGTTGACGGTGGATAGGCAATGGCAAACATTCAAAGACCGAATGGATGAACTACAGAATTTGTTCATCCCAGTTTGGCATAAAAATAAAAGAAAAAAGGTGACCCAACCGTGGCTAACAAGGGAAATTAGGGATAGCATAAGGTCCAAGGAGAGGGCATATAAATTGGCCAGAAAAAGCAATAATCCTGAGGATTTGGAGCAGTTTAGGATTCAACAAAGGAGGACAAAGGGATTAATTAAGAAAGGGAAAATAGAATATGAGAGTAAGCTTGCAGGAAAAATAAAAACTGACTGTAAAAGCTTTTATAGATATCTGAAGAGAAAAAGATTGGTGAAGTCAAGCATAGGTCCCTTGCAGTCAGAATCGGGGGAATTTATAATGGGGAACAAAGAAATGGCCGACCAACTGAATACATATTTTGGTTCTGTCTTCACAAAGGAGGACACAAATAACCTCCCAGAGATGCCGGGGAACATAGGGTCTGATGAAAGGGTGGAACTGAAAGAAATCAGTATTTGTAGGGAAATGGTGTTATGAAAATT
This sequence comes from Somniosus microcephalus, assembly GCF_052327205.1. Lineage (NCBI taxonomy): Eukaryota > Metazoa > Chordata > Chondrichthyes > Squaliformes > Somniosidae > Somniosus > Somniosus microcephalus. The sequence goes on from NC_140992.1 coordinate 183,115,905, forward strand.
GATGGGACTGAAGGCCGATAAATCCCCAGGGCCTGATAATCTACATCCCAGGGTCCTTAAGGAAGTGGCCCTAGAAATAGTAGATGCATTGCTGGTCATCTTCCAGAACTCGATAGACTCTGGAACGGTACCCATGGATTGGCGGGTAGCTAATGTTAGCCCACTATTCAAAAACGGTGGTAGAGAAAAGGCGGGGAATTATAGACCGGTAAGCTTGACATCGGTAGTGGGGAAAATGCTAGAGTCCATTATAAAAGATGTGATAGCAGAGCACTTGGAAAGCAGTGACTGGATCGGACAAAGTCAACATGGATTTACAAAAGGTAAATCATGCTTGACTAATCTACTGGAATTTTTTGAGGATGAAACTGGTAAAATAGATAAGGGAGAACCAGTGGATGTGGTGTATTTGGACTTTCAGAAGGCTTTCGATAAGGTCACGCATAAGAGATTAGCGTGCAAAATTAAGGCACATGGGATTGGGGGCAAGGTATTGACTTGGATAGAGAACTGGTTGGCGGACAGAAAGCAAAGAGTTGGAATAAACGGGTCGTTTTCCGAGTGGCAGGCAGTGACTAGTGGGGTACCGCAAGGATCGGTCCTAGGACCCCAGCTGTTCACAACATATATTAATGATCTGGATGAGGGAATTGGAATTATATATCTCCAAATTTGCAGACGACACAAAGCTGGGTGGGAGGGTATGCTGTGAGGAGGATGTCGTGAAACTCCAGTACGATTTGGACAGGTTGTGTGATTGGGCAGAAACATGGCAAATGCACTATAATATGGATAAATGTGAGGTTATCCACTTTGGTGGCAAAAACAGGAAGGCAGATTATTATTTGAATGGCAATAGATTGGGAGAAGGGGAAGTGCAAAGAGACCTGGGTGTTCTTGTGCACCAGTCGCTGAAGGTAAGCATGCAGGTGCAGCAGGCGGTTAAGAAGGCAAATGGTATGTTGGCCTTCGTAGCAAGAGGGTTCGAGTACAAGAACAAGGATGTCTTGCTGCAGTTGTACAGGGCCTTGGTGAGATCGCACCTTGAGTATTGTGTGCAGTTTTGGTCGCCTTACCTGAGGAAGGACGTTCTTACCATGGAAGGAGTGCAGCGAAGATTCACCAGGCTGATACCTGGGATGGCAGGAATGACGTATGAGGAGAGATTGTGTCGATTGGGCTTATACTCACTGGAGTTTCGAAGATTGAGAGGGGATCTCATCGAAACCTATAAAATTCTGTCAGGCCTGGACAGACTAGATGCAGGAAGGATGTTTCTGATGGCCGGGGAGTCCAGAACCAGGGGTCATAGTCTAAGGATAAGGGGTAAGCCATTTAGGACTGAAATGAGGAGGAATTTCTTCACCCAGAGAGTGGTGAACCTGTGGAATTATCTGCCACAGAGGGCGGTGGAGGCCAGTTCATTAAGTATATTCAAGAAAGAGTTGGATATATTTCTTAAGGCTAAAGGAATCAAGGGATATGGGGAGAAGGCAGGGACAGGGTACTGAATTTGGATGATCAGCCATGATCTCATTGAATGGCGGAGCAGGCTCCAGGGGCCGAATGGCCTACTCCTGCTCCTATCTTCTATGTTTCTATGTTTCTATGAAAACTGCACCAAGAATGGCTTGCGAAACCTTGGCCGTAACGAATTCCCAGAAAAACCGCTGGCCGCCGAAGCACACCTGGACCCGCCGTCCGCCAAAGGTCCAAATAGCTCCTCCATTAGCCGCTTCGAGGGGGAGGCCGTGCCTCCCAGCCTGTACATCAAGAACTGACGCGGGTAGAATGCTGCACTGCGCTCCGGTGTCGCACAGGAACCGACGACCGGAGAGGGTATCTGTGATGAAGAGCAGCTTGCCGGCGTTGCCGATTGTCATCGCGGCCGTGGGGCACCCGTTAGACCTATTCTTCATTGGACGGAGTTGTTTTTTTTTTGAGAGAAGCTGCAGGGAGGGCGGCAACATCTCACCTTCACGCCAAATTGCATGTGGTAGAAGCACAGCCCCGCAGGCTGAGGAGCTGGGGCGGCATCTGTGGGGGATGGGCGCCTTATGGCAGCGCAATACTGTTGCATAACAGTGAATATTTTGTCTGCTTCAGCAGCGAGCGCTGCACAGTCTTCGACCTCGGATCTCGCCAAGGCCGCTTGCACTTGCTCCGGTAATTGGCTGAGGAATAACTCTCTGAAGAGAAAGCATTCCGGTTCGGAGCCGAGGAGTGTGAGCATTTGGCTCATCATCTTAGAAGGTTTGGAGTCCCCGATCCCGGGCATAGCGAGCAGCCGACGGGCGCGCTCTGATTTCGTGAGCCCGAATACCTGTAGCAACCGCGCCTTGAGGGTCTCATACTTGCAGTCCGCTGGGGGGTTCCCGAGAAGACTGACAATCCGCGAGGCAGCAGAGTCGTCGAGTGCGGAGACCACATATAAGTATCGGGTCTGATCCTCAACGATGCCTCTCAGGGCGACTGGGCTTCAACTTGGATGAACCACGAGGTCGCTTGTTGCTCCCAGAACTGCGGCAGCTTCAACGAAACGGCGTTTGCCTCCATGCTGTGTTCCTTTTGCGAAATCTGTTCACAAAAGTCGGAGTCACCAATGTAGGAATGGTCAAATTCCTATCTAGAGATTGAGTTCGACACAGGCAATCAATCAAAAAGGTTTTTAATGTCAAACTAACGAGTTTAAACAGATTGATGCAAGAGAACTATGACTACAGGTCTTAACAGGTCGGAGGCTCCACAAGGACTGCCCGGGTGGTCCCGTGGATTGCGTCATGACGTCATCACATTTTTCCCGCGTTTGGGTGATCACGTGATTAGCGGCATGACGTCATCGCGTTTGCCCGTGCTCTTAAAGGGACCGCGCACTGTACATGCAAACAGTATATACAATGGTACAGATTTAGTCTGTAGCTAAAAGATCGTTAAAGGGAATTATGTACAGTTGTTCAGAGTCCCTCAGTGGCTCTGCCACAGCATGACCACCACACAGTCCTTGCAGAGATGAAGTGCTGTCTTCACACTGAGGACACCGTCCATCGTGTTGTGTGGCACTACCACCGTGCTAAATAGGTTAGATTCAGAACAGATCTAGCTGCTCAAAACTGAGCATCCATGAGGCGCTGTGGGCCATCAGCAGCAGGAGAATTGCATTCCACCACAATCTGTAACCTCATGGCCCGGCATATCCCTCACTCTGCCATTACCATCAAGCCAGGCAACCAACACTGGTTCAATAAGGAGTGTAGAAGAGCATGCCAGGAGCAGCAACAGGCTTAACTAAAAATGAGGTGCCAACCTGGGGAAGCTGCAACACAGGACTAGATGCATGCTAAATAGTGGAAGCAGCATGCAAAAGACAGAATTAAGGGATCCCACAACCAACAGATCAGATCAAAGCTCTGCAGTCCTGTCACATCCAGTCGTGAATGGTGGTGGACCATTAAACAACTAACAGGAGGAGGAGGCTCCATGAATATTCCCATCCTCAATGATGCTGGAGCCCAGTACGTGAGTGCAGAAGACAAGGCTGAAGCATTCTGTAGTCGTTGTGGACTGTCTGTTCAATTGTTCGATTCTGTCACCATATTGGTTATAGTTATATGACTTTATTTGGCATAACCAATAATTAATACATTACAGTATTTAAGCAGTAGATTACAAAGTACAATTGAGAATTATATTCCCCGTTGTTCCTTGGGTAGAAGGCGTGACCCACCCATTCCCTCTACCGTCTATTCACATACATCGTTCACCTGCCTGGTGCCCTCCATGGATCTTCTACACTCAGAGAGTCCCAAACCCCCTAGGATATACCCCAAAAAACGGAACTGCGGAAAAATTCATCCAATCATAGGGATGGCACGTATATGTCCAGGCACAGGCCTTGCCCCCTCCCCCCCAACCCTTATCTGTCATTTAGCCTCAGCACAAGCATTTCTGTTTGACTCACCTTATGGACCTTGAAGATAACAAGAGTTCTAACTAAATAAACCCAAGTTCAACATCAATCTTTTCCCTAATTCTGACAGAGGAGAAATAAAACTATAGTCTGGTAAACTTAATATTAAACTGCAATCTAGCAAAGCTTAATCCTGAAAAATAGTAAAATTTGATGATATTTATAAAAAGCAAGAGTTCTTAGTACACATACCCACAGTCAGAGAGGAAGGATAAGAGATAACAGTGTAGACAGCTTAAAGTCTCAAACTGTTCTTCCCACCCTTAGTTTGCAATAACAAGATACCTGTGACCATTAGTCATGCTGCACCTGCTGTCAGTTAGTTTGAGAGCCTAAAAGCAGAGTATGCAGAACAGCAGTTCCAGCAAAAGCTTGGGTCATTTAACTCTTTCGAGCCTAGTTCCCCCAAACACCCTCCTAAACCTATATTCTTACAGTTTGCAACCATTTTCAGCCAGAAGTGCCAAGTGGTTGATTCATCTTGACCTCCTCTTACGGTCCCCACCATCACAGATGCCAGTCTTCAGCCAATTCGATTCACTCCACGTGATATCAAGAAATGGCTAAGCGCACTGGACACAGCAAAGACTCGACAACTTCAAGGCTATCGTGCTGAAGACTTGTGCTCCAGAACTAGCTGCGCCACTAGCCAAGCTGTTCCAGTACAGCGATAACACTGCCATCTACTCGACAAAGTGGAAAATTGCCCAGGTGTGTCCTGTGCACAAAAAGCAGGACAAATCCAATTCGGCCAATTACCGCCCCATCAGTCGACTCTCAATCATCAGCAAAGTGATGTGAGGTGTCATCGACACTCGCCAAGTCCTCTTCGGCAGCACCTTCCAAACCCGGAAACTCTACCACCTCGAAGGACAAGGGCAGCAGGCTCATGGGAACACCACCACCTCCAAGTTCTCCTCAAAGTCACACACCATCCTGACTTGGAAGTATATCACCGTTCCTTCATCGTCGGTGGGTCAAAAACATGGAACTCCCTCCCTAACAGCACTGTGGGAGTAACTTCACCACACGGACTGCAGCGGTTCAAGAAGATGGCTCACCATTGTTGTGTCTGTATATAATAAGACACAGACTGCAGGAGAACGGTATAACAGGTGTTTACTCAACATGGATCACACTGGAACTGATCTGTACAGATTACTACTGAGTGTTATATACAGGTGTGGTCACTGCCGGTACTGCAGTATACATGAGCTGTAAAAGATAGTTCCCCCCCTTAAAGGTATATACATTACAATTCCTCCACTTTTAGATTAACAGTACCATAACACTCATTTAACAATTAAATATCAAACTAATTACAATTAACACTTTTAACATGCAACATTACCTGAAAATAGTCCATTTATATATTCAGTCTTCGGGGAGGCTTCCTGATCCTTTCTGGACAGCGCCTTTCCCGAGTGTCTTGCTCTTGGTGCGGAGGCGATTCTGGCCCCCTGTCGTCGGTTGGTTCATCAGCTTCCGATGCTACAGTTTCTGGGGTAGATGCGGCCTGTACGTCGGGTTCATCACCAGGTACGTATGGGCGAGGCATGGGGTTGACTTGTTCCTGTGACTCTAGGATCTGGTCAGCATGGCATCTCACGATGCTCTCCCCAACGTCCACTGTGTACATTAGTGGGCCCTGCTATGTGCATATCATTCCTGGCTGCCATTTTTCTGTTCGGTAGTCGTGGGCCAAGACTGGTTGCCCTACATTGAAGCTCCTTGTTGGCTTCTCATGGATGTGCTGGAATTGCTTACTCTCAACATCTCTTCGTACATTTGGTCTGAGCAAATTCAGGTGAGATCTTAACCTTCGGTTAAAGAACATCATCGCTGGGGCCTGGTTGGTGACTGCATGTGTCGCATTCCGGTAGACGAACAGGAAATTGTCCACCTTGTGCTGCAGCGGAATGTTGTCATTGTACATAGCCTTTATTGCCTTTTTAAAGGATTGTACGAACCTCCCAGCCAATCCATTTGTGGCTGGATGATACGGGGCGGATGTGTAATGCCTTACCCCATTCTTTTTCAAGAACCTCCGGAACTCTTCGGACACAAACTGTGGTCCGTTGTCGGAGCAAATCTGTTCTGGCAAGCCATTCCTGGCAAAAATGGTCCGTAGGACTGCAATAGTTTTCTCCGTGCTGGTGGAGGACATTTTGATGACCTCAGGCCATTTCGAGTGCACATCCATGGCTATTAAAAACATTGAGTCCATGAATGGACAGGCAAAATCAATATGCACCCGTTACCATCGAGATGAGGGCCACTCCCATGGGTGTAGAGGGGCCTGTGGTGGTGCATTTTGGACTTTCTGGCATCCTGAGCAACTCTTGGTCAGGTCCTCGATATGTTTATCGATTCCCGGCCACCACACATAAGCCCTGGCTAGGCTTTTCATTTTTACCCCTCCCAGATGACCCTTATGAAGCTCATTGACCACTCTATCCCTTAAATTGGGTGGAATTACCACTCGGGATCCACACATCAAGGTCCCCCACCACACTGACAGCTGTTCTCTCCTTGTCGAGAATGCTGGCAACAGTGAGTCGCTATGTGCTGGCCATCCCTTCACCGTCAAATCATATACCCGAGACAGTGTTGGTCCATTTCGGGTTTCCTTTTCGATACAAGCGTTAGTTACCGGTAGGTATTCAACTATAGTCGAAAGGAATATTTCGACAGGATCCACTGCTGGTGCTTCCTCCGCAGTAGGCAGTGGCAGGCGTGATAGCCCATCAGCATTTCCATGCTGTTTCGTGCCCTTATATTCAATCTCATACTGGTGCGCCCCTAGAAAAAGTGACCATCTTTGTAGTCGTTGCGCAGTCATCACCAGAACGCCCTTCTTCGGAAAAAATGGAGACAAGAGGGTGGTGATTAGTCAGCAAGGTGAATTTCTGCCCGTGCAGATAGTGATTGAACTTTTTCACTCCCCATACTAGGCTGAGGGCCTCCCTGTCAATCTGGGCGTAGTTACGCTCGGCTGAGGTTAGTGATCGTGACGCAAAGGATATTGGCCTCTCTGAGCCGTCCGAGAATTTGTGCGACAGCACCACTCCAATGCCGTAGGGTGACGCATCACATGCCAACCGAATTGGTAATGCTGGGTTGTAAAGGGCCAATACCTCTTTCGATGTGATTAGTGTTTTGCTCTTCTGGAAAGCTCATCTACATTCGTCACTCCACTTCCATGGCACCCCAGTTTGCAGTAGAGTGTTCAGTGGGTGTAGTATTTTAGACAAATTTGGCAAGAACTTATGGTAGTAGTTTACCAGCCCGAGGAACGACCTCAGTTGTGACACATTTTCCGGTGCTGGAGCCTTGACTACTGCCTCAATCTTCTCTGGGGACTTATGTAACCCCTCTTTATCGATAACGTGGCCACAATACGAGATCTGTTTTCTAAAAAACTTGCATTTGGGATGGTTAGCTCGGAGCCCATATTCCTGCAATCTAGTGAGCACCTGCTCCAGGTTGGCAAGGTGATCACTGTCATTGTCGCCCGTGACCAGGATGTCGTCCAAATAACACTGGGTCCCTGGGATCCCTTGCAGGACTTGTTCCATTGCCCTCTGCCAAATAGCCAGAGCTGATGCTACCCCGAATACCAACCGGTTGTATTGGTAGAGACCTTTATGGGTGTTGATTGTGAGGTATTTTTTTGATGCTTCTTCTACCTCCATTTGCAGATACGCCTGTGCCAGATCAATCTTAGTGAAGCGTTTCCCTCCAGATAGCGAGGCGAAAATATCTTCAATCCGCGGAAGTGGATATTGTACGGTGTGAAGGACCGGGTTCACTGTTACCTTAAAGTCCCCACAGATGCGAACCTTCCTTGGTTCCCCAGTCGTGCTGCTCAACGACTTTTTCATCACAGGGACGATGGGTGTAGCCCACTCGCTCCAGTCTACCTTGGACAGTACACCTGAACATTCCAGACTCTCCAGCTCTGCTTCGACGGCTGGGCAGATCGCATAAGGTACCGGTCTGGCCTTAAAAAATTTTGGGCTTGTGTTTTCTTCAATTTTAATCGTCGCTGTCATGCCTTTTAGTGTTCCGAGTCCTTGCTGGAACACTTCTTTCATGTCAGTTAGGATCTTTGACAGTCGCCCAGGTGTGACGTCGTCATCCTTTTTGTCAGCCACAGTCAGTGCCTGTATGGAATGCCAATCCAGTTGTATTTTCCGGATCCATTCAAGTCCCAGTAATGGTGGTCCTCCATCTTGCAATACATACAGGTCTAGTTTTGGTGTTTCCTTACCGTTATATAACGGTCACCCTTATTTTTCCTTTGGGGTAGACATTTTGTCCCGTGCACGTCTTCAAAATAATTTTTGTGTCTCTCAAGTGTATGTGTGAGAATAGCCGCTTGTAGTCCCGTCGGTTTATGACTGTTAGGGCTGATCATGTGTCCAATTCCATCTTTACCTGGTCTCCTGCTATCTTGAGAGTGACCCAATTGGTTCGGTGATCCTCCGTTGTGATCACATTATGTAGTTTCAGACAACTCAGTTCCCTGCTTTCGGAGTCGTTATCACTCTTTTGTTCGTCTGAACTATTCTCCGTCATCTTATGTACCTTCTTGTACTTTTCTTTGGTAGGTTTCTTATTGCTGGTTTTCTTTCCCGACCTGCAGACTCGCGCTATGTGTCCTACTTTTCCACACTGTCTGCACACTTTGTCTTTGAACCAGCAATCCTTCTGGTCGTGTGCTGTTCTGCTGCAGTGATAGCACTTCTCTGTTCCATATGACTTTTCGTTTGTGCCATATTCTTGCGGTCTCTGTTGTATCTCTGCAGCGCCCCGTGCTGCTGCTTCATATGATATCACAATGCTGAAAGCCTTTTCCAGCGTAAGGTCCTTTTCAGATAAAAGCAGTTTCTGGGTTCCTTCACTTTGAAGCCCACACACAAACTTGTCCCTTAAGGTATCTGCCAGTCCCGCTCCAAACTGGCAGTGTTTCGATAGTTTGCGCAGTTCTGTTAAATAATCAGCATTGCTTTCATCCTTATGCTGGTTCCATTTGTGAAACTTGAATCTTTCTGCTATCAGCAGTGGTGTGGGGTTTAAATGTTCCTGTAGTATCGTTACTATGTCTTCAAAACTCTTTTCCATTGGCTTCATTGGGGTTACTAGATTTCGTAATAAACCATGCGTCTTTGCACCCATTAAATTTAACAATACCAACGCTTTATTGCCATCTGACACCTCATTTGCCTTGCAGTATACTTCTATTCGTTCGACATATGTCGTCCAATCTTCGACTTCATTGTCAAATGCGGTGATACTGCAACTCTTCGGCATTTTGGGTGTGGTTTAAAATGGCGTCTCCCAATGGCTTAAAATGGCATCTCCCGCACTTTCCTTCCTCCCCTGCTGCTGCCAACGCCGCTCCCGGCGGTTCTCGTGGCAATGGTGGCGCCCTGTAGGTTTCGCGCGCTTCTCCTGCGCTGCTGCCAACGCCACTCTCGGCGGTCCTCGTGGCAATGGTGGTGCCTCGTGGGTTTCTGCAAGTCTCTCTCTCCCTCTCTTCGATGCTGCTCAGCCCCTGAACACCGGATGTGCCCTGTGCGCTCTGCCCTCTCTCTCTCTCCCCCGTCGACGCTGCTTGGCCCTTTGCTGTGCTGCTCATTCGGGCTCTAGCCCGCCGCTGTCTGGGAAGGGTCTGCGCACTACCTGATGCCAGCCTGTTTCGCTGGACCACCTCGACTTGAAAGCCAAGCCTGGCTCTCAACAGCCTCCCCCGCAATTCTCGAGTCTCTGCTGGATGACTGGGCGGTTGCCCGTGGTCGACGCCCAAGTCTCTGGCCTTGACCTCCAATCCACTGATCTCCAGGAACAAATCCCCGGGAGGTGTTGCAGAGTTGCAGGTAGGTTCGAACTTGCCTTGTCGCCAATGTTGTGTCTGTGTATAATAAGACACAGACTGCAGGAGAACAGTATAACAGGTGTTTACTCAACGTGGATCACACTGGAACTGATCTGTACAGATTACTACTCAGTGTTATATACAGGTGTGGTCAGTGCCGGTACAGCAGTATACATGAGCTGTAAAAGATAGTTCCCCCCCTTAAAGGTATATACATTACAACCATCACCTTTTCAAGGGCAATTAGGGATGGACAATGAATGCTGGCCTTGCCAGCGATGCCCACATCCCATGAATTAATACATTTTTTTAAAAGCCACCTGGACCTAAAGGAAGATCCTCACAATCAGGCAGTTCCCTCCTCCAATTCCTACCATTATTCTTCACACATACAGAGGCTGCACCCAAAGTGGCTTCAATGTTTGTTTAGAGAGTTGAGTGACGTTTAAAACTGTGTCAAATGTTGCCTTCTTGCTCCATTCAAGACAACTCAATTGACAGGGGTTTTGCTTGGTGTTTCCTTGAGAGCAACACACTCCTGCTGCACTGCAGCCCCACTGCTCTCAGTCAGTGCCAGGAGAGAAAGGTTGGCCATATCTCCTCTAATCCCATTTCTCATTCCTTTTCCCATATCCTTTTATATTCTTCCTTTTCAAATATTTATCCAGTTCCCTTTTACTAGATGTTATATCTATCTGTGGTAACACATCCCATGTTCTAATAATTCTCTGTATGAAAGCAACTCTTCTAACTTCTAGTGGTAATCCTTGGTCTCTTCTGGTACCTGTGTGCCTCCATCTTTAAAGGCCACCCCAATGCTAGCAGAATCCTCCTTCTGCCTGTTGCAGAAAGCAGTAAGTCGACTCATTTACTGACCTTCATTGTAAATAGGCTGCATCCGATGTGGTTTCGGAGTTTGGTTTCAAATATGAGTGAGGTTTAAAACTGTGCCAAGGGTTGACTTGTTGCTCCATTCAAAACAACTCAGAGTGATGAGTCGCAGTTGTGGAGTTTTGTTCGTTCAGATGTCGGGTTCAAAATGATCAGCACAGAGTTCAAAGAACAGAATAACATTTTAAATAGACACCATTCAGGCCATTGTGCCTGTGCTAGCTCTTCAACATAGAAACATTGAAACATAGAAGGTAGGAGCAGGAGTAGGCCATTCGGCCCCTCTAGCTTGCTCTGCCATTCAATGCGATCATGGCTGATCATCCAAATTCAGTACCCGGTCCCTGCTTTCTCCCCATACCCCTTGATCCCTTTAGCCTTAAGAAATATATCCAACTCCTTCTTGAATATATTTAATGAATTGGCCTCTACTGCCTTCTGTGGTAGAGAATTCCACAGGTTCACCACTCTCTGGATGAAGAAATTCCTCCTCATTTCTGTCCTAAAAGGCCTACCCCTTATCCTTAGACTGTGACCCCTGGTTCTGGATTCCCCGACCATCGGGAACATCCTCCCTGCATCTAGTCTGTCCAGTCCTGCCAGAATTTTATAAGTTTCAATGAGATCCTTGTTAAGTCCGTGAATGATTGAGACACGGACCAGCAGGAGTGAAAACAAACAAGTCTTTACTGGTGGAAGTCAATAGTGAAAAACTAACAAACAGAGGCTCTCTAGCGCCTTTTATACAGGGGTGGTCACTGCCGGTACTGCAGTCTGAGACCAGTTATTCTCTTAAAGGTACATACACAACAATTCCTCCCCTTTTAGATAAACAGTACATAACATTCATTTAACAACTAAATGATAACGAATTACAATCACAATTACTGTTGCTAGATACATTGGTTAAGTTTAAGCAATTATAAGTTCAGTCTTTGAGGAGGCTTCCTGATTCTGTCTGGATAACGCCTCTTTGGAGTATCAGGTTCTTCTGGCAATGTTGCGTCGAGATCAATGTCTTAGTTTGGTTCATCTGCTTCCAATATTACTGGTTCTGCGGTAGCTGCAATAGGAACGTCAATTTCAGTACCAGGTGTATCAGATCGTGGTGTGGAGTTGACGTTTTCCAGTGACTCTAGAATCTGGTCAGCATGGCGTCTTACAATGCTCTCCCCAACGTCCACGGTATACATGAGAGGTCCTTGTCGTGTACAAATCATTCCTGGCTGCCATTTCTCAGTGCGGTAGTCCCGGGCCAAAACTGGTTGACCTATCTTAAAACTCCTGGTCGGCCTTTCATTCGTATTCTGAAACTGCCTGTTCTCCACATCTCTTCGGACGTTTGGCTTAACCAAATCCAAGCGGCATCATAGTCTTCGATTGAAGAACATCATGGCTGGAGTTTGGTTGGTAACCGCATGTGTCGCATTCCGGTAGGCAAACAAGAAGTTGTCCACCTTGTGTTGTAGGGGTATATCTTCATTACACATTGCCTTGATAGCCTTCTTGAATGTTTGGACAAACCTCTCGGCCAATCCATGAGTGGCTGGATGATATGGGGCAAATGTGTAATGCTTAACGCCATTGTTCTTTAAGAACCTCCGGAACTCTTCAGACACAAACTGTGATTCTTTGTCATAGCAAATCTGTTCAGGCAGCCCATTCCTGGTGAATATGGTTCGCAAAACTGTGATAGTTTTTTCCGTGGTGGTTGAGGACATTTTTATTACCTCTGGCCACTTTGAATGTGCATCCACCGCAATTAAAAACATCGAGTCCATGAAGGGACCAGCAAAATCAATGTGCACCCGTTGCCATGGAGATGAGGGCCACTCCCATGGATGCAGAGGAGTTTGTGGTGGGGCGTTTTGGACCTTCTGGCATCCTGCACAGCTCTTGGTCAACTCTTCGATTTCTCTATCGATTCCCGGCCACCACACAAACGCTCTGGCTAAGTTCTTCATTTTTACCCCACCCAGATGACCCTCATGAAGCTCATTGAGTACTCTATCCGTCAACTTAGGTGGAATTACTACTCTGGATCCACACATCAAGGTTCCTCTGCACACTGACAGCTGTTCTCTTCTCGGCGAGAATGCTGGCAGCAGTGGTTCGCCATGTGCTGGCCATCCCTTCACCGTTAAATCATAGACCCGTGATAGTGTCGGGTCATACCGTGTTTCCTTTTCTATGTTTGCATTCGTCACAGGGAGACATTCGACTATGGTCGAGTGGAATAACTCCATTGGATCCACTGCAAGGTCTTCTTCTTCCACTGTCGGCAACGGTAGGCGTGACAATCCATCAGCATTTCCATGCTGTTTAGTTCCTTTGTACTCGATGTCATATTGGTGTGCCCCTAGGAAAAGGGACCATCTCTGCAGCCGTTGTGCCGTCATTAGCGGTACGCCCTTCTGAGGGTTGAAAATGGAGACAAGAGTTTGATGATCGGTTAGTAGAGTAAATTTTTGACCGTGCAGATAGTGATTGAACTTCTTCACCCCCCACACTAGGCTGAGGGCCTCTCTGTCAATCTGGGCGTAGTTACGCTCGGCAGACGTTAACGAGTGTGACGCAAAAGCTATCGGCCTCTCTAAACCATCAAGGAATTTATGTGACAGTACCGCCCCAATGCCATAGGGAGACGCATCACACGCCAGCCTGATTGGCAGTGCTGGGTTGTAGTGAGCCAATACTTCCCTTGAAGTGATTAAGTCCTTACTCTTCTGAAAAGCGCGCTTACAATCATCGTTCCATTTCCATGCTACCCCCGTTCGTAGCAGGGCGTTCAGTGGGTGCAGAATTGTCGACAAATTCGGCAAAAACTTATGATAGTAATTCACCAACCCGAGGAATGACCTCAGTTGCGACACATTTTCAGGTGCTGGGGCCTTAACAACCGCTTCAATTTTGTCAGGGGACTTATGTAACCCCTCTTCATCAATCACGTGGCCACAATACGATATCTGTTTCTTAAAAAATTTGCACTTGGGGCGGTTGGCTCGCAGCCCATGTTCCCGTAGTCTAGTGAGCACTTGTTCTAGGTTGTTAAGGTGTTCACTGTCATCTTCACCTGTTACAAGGATGTCGTCCAAGTAACACTGAGTCCCCGGAATCCCTTGCAGGACTTGTTCCATCGCTCTTTGCCATATCGCCGGAGCCGATGCTACTCCGAATACCTATCGATGATACTGGTAAAGACCTTTGTGAGTGTTTATCGTGAGATTCTTCCTAGAGGACTCTTCAACCTCCATCTGCAAATATGCTTGTGCTAGGTCAATTTTTGTAAAACGCTTCCCTCCAGACAGTGAGGCGAAGATGACTTCTATCCTTCGAAGAGGATATTGTACTGTGTGAAGGACTGAGTTCACCGTCACCTTGAAATCCCCACAGATGCGAATCTTACTTGGCTCTCCGGACTTATTGCTAAACGTTTTCTTCATGACAGGAACGATGGGTGTCGCCCACTCGCTCCAGTCGACCTTAGACAACACGCCCGCCTTCTCCAGGTTCTCCAGCTCTGCCTCGATGGCTGGGCGAATTGCATATGGTACCGGTCTTGCTTTGAAAAACTTGGGAACTGCATTCTCTTCTATTTTTATCGAGGCAGTTACGCCTTTAAGCGTGCCCAGTTCTTGTTGAAATACCTCTTTGGCGTTAGCTAAGATTGTTGACAATCGTCCAGGAGTGACGTCTTCATCTTTTTTACCGTCCACCATCATTGCATGAATGGAATGCCAATCTAAGTTTATCTTCCTGATCCATTCCCATCCCAATAACGGTGGTCCACCATTTGGCAGTATGTAGAGATACAATTTCCGTATTTTCTTGCCATTGTATTCGACAGGCACCCTTATTTTTCCTCTGGGATATACTTTTTGCCCCGTATACGTCGTCAAGATGATGGATGTCTCTCTCAAGGGTATGTGTGAAAATAGCCGCTCGTAGTCTCGTCGATTCATGACGGTTAGCGCTGATCCTGTATCCAATTCCATTTTAACTTGGGACCCTGCTATCGTGAGGGTGACCCAAATGGTTCGGTGATCCTCTTTTGCAATTACATTGTGAAGTTTGAGACAGCTTAGTCTCCTGTTCCCGGATTCACTGTCGCTCATCTGGTCTTCGGAACTACTGTCCGTCATCTTTTGTACTTTCTTGTACGGTTGCTTAGTAGCCTTTTTGTTGTCGCTGGTCTTCTTCCCAGACCTGCAAACTCGTGCAATGTGTCCAAATTTCCCGCATTGTCTGCATATTTTGTCTTTGGACCAGCAGTCCTTCTGGTCATGGTTAGTTCTGCCGCAGCGATAACATTTTGCAAATCCCCGTGTCATTTCGTGGGTGCCGTATTCCTGTGGTTTTTGTTGAATTTCTGCAGCACCCCTGGCTGCTGCTTCATACGATACTGCCACGCTGAAAGCCTTATCTAGCGTCAGCTCTTTTTCTGAGAGTAACTTCTTCTGTGTTCCTTCACTCAGGAGTCCACAGACAAATTTGTCCCGTAGGGTATCTGCCAGTCCTGCTCTGAACTGGCAGTGCTTTGATAGCTTGCGTAGTTCCGTAAGATACTCAGCATTTCTCATATTTGTGTTGAGTTCTCCTGTGAAATTTAAATCTTTCTGCTATCAACAGCGGTGCAGGGTTTAAGTGTTCCTGTAGGACAGCAACAATTTTGTTAAAACTCTTCGCCTTCGGTTTGGCTGGAGTAATCAGGTCCCGCAATAGGCCGTACGTTCTAGCGCCCATTAAGTTTAGCTATATCGATGCCTTTTTCCCCTCCGCTATTTCGTTTGCCTCGAAATATACCTCGACTCTTTCCACATACGTGGTCCAGTCCTCTAATGTATTATCAAAAGCAGTGATACAGGCAGTCTTCGGCATCTTGCAAATCTAAAATGGCGCCTCCCGCGCTTTGCCTTCTTCCCCGATTTAACAAAATGGCGCCTCCCGCGCTTTGCCTTCTTCCCTGCTGTTGTTAGCGCTGCTTTCCACGGTTTCTTGCGCGTTAAATATTGATTCTTTTTCTTTTATTATTTTCCCGTCGTGGAGCGGACCCTCTGGGACACTTCCCTCCCTCTTCCTAGGTCTGAACGCTGCCCGGCTTCGAAACACCGGCCGCGCCCTGTGTGCTCCAACCTCTCTCTCTCTCTTTGCTTCCCGACTCGCTGCCTGGCCCCGTTGAAAAGCCACCCGATCGAGCTTCAGCCCGCCGCAGCCCAGGAAGGATCAGAGCACTACCTGCCACCAGCCCGATTAGCTGGGGAACCACAGACCGAGGAACCCAGCCTGGCTCTGGAAAGTCTCTCCTGCAAGTTTTCAAACCGATGATCGACGGTCGACGCCCGTTTCTCGAGTTTCTTTGGAATCTATTTTTTTTTTCTTTCTTCTGGCTCCGACCTTCAACAATGTCGTCTAAGGTGCTGCCAAGTTGCAGGTAAGTTCGTTTCTTACTCGTCGCCAGTGTTAAGTCCGTGAATGAGTGAGACACGGACCAGCAGGAGTGAAAACAAACAAGTATTTACTGGTGGAAGTCAATAGTGAAAAACTAACAAACAGAGGCTCTCTAGTGCCTTTTATACAGGGGTGGTCACTGCCGGTACTGCAGTCTGAGACCAGTTATTCTCTTAAAGGTACATACACAACAATCCTCTCTCATTCTTCTAAACTCCAGTGAGTACAAGCCCAATCGACCCAATCTCTCCTCATACGTCATTCCTGCCATCCCAGGTATCAGCCTGGTGAATCTTCGCTGAACTCCTTCCATGGCAAGAATATCCTTCCTCAGATAAGGCGAGCAAAACTGCACACAATACTCAGATGTGGTCTCACCAAGGCCCTGTACAACTGTAGCAAGACATCCTTGGTCTTGTACTCAAACCCTCTCGCTATGAAGGCCAACATACCATTTGCCTTCTTAACCACCTGCTGCATCTGCATGCTTACCTTCAGCGACTGGTGCACAAGGACATCCAGGTCTCGTTGCACTTCCCCTTCTCCCAATCTATTGCCATTCAGATAATAATCTGCCTTCCTGTTTTTGACACCAAAGTGGATAACCTCACATTTATCCATGTTATATTGCATCTGCCATGCTTCTGCCCAATCACCCAACCTGTCCAAATCATCCTGTATTTTCTCGGCATCCTCCTCACAGCACACACACCCACCCAGCTTTGTGTCGTCTGCAAATTTGTAGATATTACATCTAGTTCCCTTGTCTAGATCATTAATATATATTGTGAATAGCTGGGGTCCAAGGACCGATCACTGTGGTACCCCACTAGTCACTGCCTGCCACTCGGAAAAACAACCGTTTATTCCAACTCTTTGCTTCCTGTCTGCCAACCAGTTCTCTATCCAAGTCAGTACCTTGCCCCCAATCCCATGTGCCTTAACTTTATATGCTAATCTCTTATGTGGGACTTTATCAAAAGCCTTCTGAAAGTCCAAATACACCACATCTACTGGTTCTCCCTTATCTATTGTACTAGTTACATCCTCAAAAGATTCCAGTAGATTAGTCAAGCACGATTTACCTTTTGTAAATCCATGTTGACTTTGACCGATCATGTCACTGTTTTCCAAGTGCTCTGCTATTACATCTTTTATAATGGACTCTAGCATTTTCCCCACTACCGATGTCAGGCTTACCGGTCTGTAATTCCCCGTTTTCTCTCTACCACCTTTTTTGAATAGTGGGGTAACATTAGCTACCCTCCAATCCATGGGTATTGTTCCAGATTCCATCGAATGTTGGAAGATGATCAGCAATGCATCTACTATTTCTAGGGCCACTTCCTTAAGTACCCTAGGATGTAGATTATCAGGCCCTGGGGATTTATCGGCCTTCAATCCCATCAATTTCCCTAACACCATTTCCCTACAAATAATGATTTCTTTCAGTTCCTCCCTTTCATCAGACCCTATGTTCCCCGACATTCAACTGCAGCTATCTGTTCTAAGCTCATTTCCCCCACCTTCTTCCTATTTTTTTCTTTTTCCAATACTTTTACAATTCTCTTTTAAGTGATGTTATAGGGGGTCGATTTTCCCAGCCCCGAGGAGGCAGGTTTGGAGGCATGCGAGTTGATAAAATCGCCAAGACTGGCGGGCGGGTCTGTTCCCGCCTCCGAGCAATTTTCCCAAGTGTGTGTTTTCTGACCCGCTTTCCATCCCGCCTCCAAGAGGCGGAATAGGCCCTTAAGGCCCTTAACAACCACTTAATTGCCTCTATAATCCCATTTTGAGAGGCCTTTCCGATTTTAACACATTTCCCCCGTCCTACACGCCTCCTCTGGAACACGCCAGGTAATCCTGGCATCCTCACTAGTGGATTGCTTATGAACAGCTGCAGCTCCACCATTACAAAGGAGTTTTCACTGATGATCATTGGCAGGTGGCAGAACTTTGTTGTTTCAGGTCTGGGGGAAATTTGAGCAGGCATACTCAGTGTTGTGGAAGTTTGGAGACTGACATCCATCTCCAGTGTGACCTCCTTGGAAACCCCTCTCCCCACCTTGACTAAGCGCTTCCTCAACTGAGGCATATACCAGAAGCATGGCGACCATTTAATTCCTTTCCTCCTGGACATCAGATTCAGATGAATACCAGCCGCGGCAGCAGCAGAACCATGAGCAACAGCAGCACCAACAGCAGGAACATCAACAGGAGCGCCAAGCTGCTAGTCACCCACCTGAAGATGCACAGGCCAGAAGGTGCCAGAGTGCCACCATATTGCTGCCCGGGATGCAAGGGACGCACTCATCTTGGCCAGATTTGCTTAGCCTGCACAATCAAACACTTTAGTCTCACTCCTTCTTACCAGATCATCGACAATGGAGAGAAACCTATGGAATCCTATCACTCTGACCACCATTCTGATA
Source organism: Somniosus microcephalus (assembly GCF_052327205.1). Lineage (NCBI taxonomy): Eukaryota > Metazoa > Chordata > Chondrichthyes > Squaliformes > Somniosidae > Somniosus > Somniosus microcephalus. The sequence continues at coordinate 183,134,524 of NC_140992.1, forward strand.
ATCACAAGGTGCCCTATGCCCTCAATGTGAAAGTCCCATTTGCAAAATGACACAGGCCACAACTTCAACAGTTTGCCATCAAAACACTTTCTAATACAATCACAATGATGGCTGGTCCAAAAACAAAACAACACAGCCCCCAAGTGACTACCCTTGTGACTACTTGTGCTTTATCTTCCTCTTACGTGTGCTCCTACGTGGCGCTTCCCCTGTGGCTTCAGCAGATGTGGATGCCCCTTGCTCGCTCTCTTGCTGCTTCTGTCTCGATGCCTTTGGCAGGCATCCTCTGGGGTGGTGAACCTATGCGGGCTCGCCAACAGTCTGTCGCTCCTACGGCTGTGCAGGGGCTGAGACGCCCATCTCATTTGGGTGAGGACTCTGGTGTGGTTCTGACTGAAGGCTTTGCTGTGGCATGGTCGTGTGAGCGCTTGTAGAGGAGCCCCCACTTCCTTGTTGTCTGCCACCAACATACCTCTCATGGGTCAGCCCCACTTCAGAGGTAGCAAGTGGCTTGACAGCACCTTGCTGCACTGCAGGGGGCCATGAGGACCCATTTCTGCACTGGAAGTCCTACTCCAGAGGACTTGCATGAAGGTCTGCTTTGTTTGCCCAATAGCTAACCAGCGCTCCTCAAGAGATGTCATTCTATTCTGAACAATGACCATGTTTTCAATATCCTTGCGACTAAGCTCCTCCATGGACCATGGAAGGAGTGAGTGTAGTGAATGCATAGCATAGATGCTTAGAAGGATACAAAGGACCCTCCCTGTGTGTTGCAAGTAGTTATTGTCATGCCATCACAGTGATAGGAAGTGTGAGGGCTGCATGGTCGAATCGTTAAGTGAATGTGACCATAGAGAGAGAAGGAATGGGTAAGGGTGCAGGGATGTCAGTGTCAAGTGTGATGTGGAGGAAGAGGTTGGCAAAGTAGAGTGCTGGAGAGGAGAGGCGATGGGGATCAGATTGAGGGTGATGGGAAAGTCATACTCACTTTTCCGGTGCAGAGAAGGTCATGAAACCTCTTCCTGCATTGCAGCCAGGCTCTGCGGCTCATTGAAATGGAGTTGACAACCTTCACTTAGGAGTCGGGGTCCTGACACGATTTCCACCTGACACGCCCCAGCCCGCCCACACTGACAAAATCCAGCCCATAGTCTCTGCATCAATCGGCACTTCTGGTAAAGCATTCCATGTTCTAACAACCATCTGTACGGCGGGGGGTCGAAAATCCATCTCACTTCCTATTTGCTTCTTTTAGTGATGACCCTCAGTCTATTACTGATTCAGCAACCAGCAGAAACAATCAATCTTTCACTGCTCATTTCTTCAAAACATTTTCATAATTTTAATAAACCTCCATTTGATTCTCCCCTTAACTTTTTGTGTTCCAGTGCAAATAGCTCCACATTTTTGATCTTTTCTAAGTAACTATACTCTCTCATTCCTGGTATCATCCCAGTAATTTTCATTGTACTTTTCCCACTTCTTTAATATCCTTCCTACAATGAGGTGCCCAGAACTGTATGTGTGTTTTTATATTCATTGGCTCAATGTATAAAACTTACAATTTCATTTGACTTGTTTATGGCTTGTCTACCTCTCTCTCACCTTTGTCAAAGATTTTGTTTTGTCAGCTGTACATTCCTCCACTCTATTAAGAATCTCATTGTTCTTTTTCCCAACATGTACTACCTCACATTTCTCTGCTTTAAACTGCATCTGCTACCCACTTGCCCACTCTGCTAACCTGGTTGTCACTTCCCTGCAATCTCCTACATTCTTTCTCACAGTTAATCATGCCCTTTAATTTGGTATCATCCATAAACTTTGACATCATTCATTTCTCCCTTTGTTCAAATCATTTATATAAATGGAAAACAAGAGGCCCTAGCACAGATTACTGGACCACATGACTTCCTACATCTCACCAATTTGAAAAATATTCATATCCCCCTAGTCTCTACTTTCTTTCCCCTTAACAACTCTCAATCCACATTGCCTTTAGTGTAAGAAGGAAACATTTTTTGCTGTGAGTTCCTTCAGACATTTTTGACCAGCTCTTACTGCTGGCTGCAGCATATTGGGAAACTGCAACCTAGAAATTGCTGCTAGTTCTCTATTGAGGGGTTAATGGAGGGTTACTTTTAGTTTTTGAGATGTACAAAGAATGCTGCTTAACACGTGATCCTGCTGCTTGCAGCGTGTGGCCTATAATTCCCAAACAATGGGCCAAGCAATGAAAAGGAAGGAACAATAATCATTGTAATTAACTGTGAAGTGCAATTAGGAGGTACAGTACTTAAACAGCTGGAATAGCAGCAGGAAATCTGGGTATTAATTGAGCAAAATTGCTGTAGAATTGGCATGGACAGAGTGAGGAAAGTCACTTTTATTGTCCGGGCACCGTAAACCCTACTATAAGAAGTTGGGGAAGTAGGGATACCGTTTGTTGGACCCGTGGTCACACCTGTTTCGGCTGGCATGGAAGGAGCTGGCAAAACTGGTGAATGTAGTGCCCAGTATCGCAGCGGCATAAGAGATTTGAGGTGGAGAAATTCGTTTGTACATAAGAACATAAGAAATAGGAGCAGGAGTAGGCCAATCGGCCCCTTGAGCCTGCTCCGCCATTCAATGAGATCATGGCTGATCTGATCCTAACCGCCAATCTACTATCACAGAACTATCTCCTGAATCTAACAGAATTAGACACACGAAATAGGAGCAGGATCAGGCTACACGGCCCCTGGGACCGCTCCACTACCCACAGGGCCATGTCCGATCCGAACCTAGACTCATGTCCAAATTCCTGTCCGCTCCCCGTAAACCTTTACTTCTAGGAAACTGTCTATTTCGGTTTTAAATTTATGCAATGATGTAGCTTCTACAGCTTTTTGGGGCAGCATATTCCATGGACCTACCACCCTCTGAGTGAAGTAGTTCCTCCTCATCTCAGTTTTGAAAGAGCAGCCCCTTATTCTAAGACTATGCCCCCTAGTTCTAGTTTCACCCATCATCGGGAACATCCTCCCCGCATCCACCCGATCCAACCCCTTCACAATCTTATATGTTTCAATAGGATCACCTCTCATTCTTCTGAACTCCAATGAGTAGAGTCCCAATCTACTCAACCTCTCCTCATATGTCCATCCCCTCATCCCCGGGATTAACCGAGTGAACCTTCTTTGTACTGACTCGAGAGCAAGTATGTCCTTTCTTAAGTATGGACACCAAAACTGTACGCAGTATTCCAGGTGCGGTCTCACCAATACCCTGTACAACTGAAGCAATACCTCCCTATTTTTATATTCTATCCCACTAGCAATGAAAGCCAACATTCCATTGGCCTTCTTAATCACTTGCTGCACCTGCATACTAACCTTTTGAGATTCGTGCACCAGGACCCCCAGATCCCTTTGTACTTCAGTACTTTCCAGTTTCTTGCCATTAAGATAATAACTTGCTCTATGATTTTTCCTGCCAAAGTGCATAACCTCACACTTTCCAGTATTGTATTCCATCTGCCAAATCTCTGCCCACTTACTTAGCCTGTCTATGTCCCCTTGCAGGTTTTTTATGTCCTCCTCACTCACTACTTTCCCTCCCTTCCTTGTATCATCTGCAAACTTTGATATGTTACACTCGGTCCCCTCCTCCAAATCGTTAATATAGATTGTAAAGAGTTGGGGACCCAGCACTGACCCCTGCGGAACACCACTAGTTACTGATTGCCAGTCTGAGAATGAACCATTTATCCCAACTCTCTGCCTTCTGTTAGATAGCCAATCCTCTATCCATGCCAGAATATTACCCCCAATCCCGTGATTTTTTATCTTAAGCAATAATCTTTTGTGTGGCACCTTGTCAAATGCATTTTGGAAGTCTAAATACACTACGTCCACTGGTTCCCCTTTATCCACCCTATATGTTACTTCCTCAAAGAACTCCAGCAAATTTGTCAAACATGGCTTCCCCTTCATAAAACCATGCTGACTTTGTCCTATTAAATTATGATTATCCAAATGTCCTGTTACTGTCTCCTTAATAATGGACTCCAAAATTTTACCTACCACAGATGTTAGGCTAACCGGTCTATAGTTTCCAGCCTTCTGTCTACTGCCCTTTTTAAATAAGGGTGTTACATTAGCAGTTTTCCAGTCTGCCGGGACCTTTGCTGAGTCCAGGGAGTTTTGGAAAATTATTACCAATGCATCCACAATCCCTACCGCCACTTCCCTCAAGACCCTGGGATGTAAGCCATTAGGTCCAGGTGATTTATCCGCCTTGAGTCCCATTATTTTACCGAGTATCACTTCCTTAGTGATTTTGATCGTGTTTAGCTCCTCCCCCCCTATAGCCCCCTGTTTGTCCAGTGTTGGGATATTTTTAGTGTCCTCTACTGTAAAGACTGATACAAAATATTCATTCAGTGTTTTTGCCATCTCCATATTTCCCACCATTAATTTCCCAGTCTCATCCTCTAAGGGACCAACATTTACTTTAGCCACCCTTTTTCTTTTTATATAACTATAAAAACTCTTACTATCTGTTTTTATATTTTTTGCTAATTTACTTTCATAATCTATCATCCCTTTCTTAATCAATCTTTTTGTTATTTTTCGCTGTCTTTTAAAGTTTCCCCAATCCTGTATCCTCCCACTAGATTTGGCTACCTTATATGCCTTTGTTTTTAGTCGAATACTATCCTTAATTTCTTTACTTAGCCACGGATGGCTGTCTTTTCTTTTATGCCCTTTTCTTCTCAGTGGAATATATATTTTTTGGATGTTGTAAAATAACTCCTTAAATGTACAACACTGATCATGTATCATCTTACCCTTTAATCTATTTTCCCAATCCACTCGACTCAATTCCGCTCTCATACCTTCATAGTCTCCTTTATTCAAGCTTGTTTGAGATCCAACCTTCTCACCCTCTAATTGAATATGGAATTCAACCATGTTATGGTCACTCATTCCAAGGGGATCCTTTACTGGGACATTTTTAATTAATCCTGTCTCGTTACACAGGACCAGATCTAAGGTTGCTTGCCCCCTGGTCGGTTCTGTTACATACTGCTCAAGAAACCCATCCCTAATACACTCAATGAACTCATCCTCAAGGCAGCCCTGCCCAATTTGATTTGTCCAATTAATATGATAGTTAAAATCCCCCATAATTATAGATGTTCCTTTATTACAAGCCTCAACTATTTCCTGATTGATACTCCGTCCAACAGAGTTGCAACTGTTCAGAGGCCTATAGACTACGCCCACTAGTGTTTTTTTCCCCTTATTATTCCTTACCTCCACCCAAACTGTTTCATTATCCTGATCTTTTGACCCAATATCATTTCTCTGTATTACAGTGATTCCTTCCTTTATTAACATAGCCACCGCACCTCCCTTTCCTTCCTGCCTGTCCTTCCTGATTGTTAAATAACCTGGTATGTTTAATTCCCAGGCATTGTCACCCTGCAGCCATGTTTCTGTAATGGCCACAGGATCATACCCATATGTAGTTATTTGTGCCATTAACTCGTCTATTTTGTTACGAATGCTACGTGCATTCAGATAGAGAACTTTCAAAGAAGTTTTGTGACACTTAGTTCCTGCTTTTGCCTTTTTTATTACTTTGCCTTTTACTCCATACCTTCTGCCCCTTCCTGACATGCTCTGGTTTTTAATTTCCCCACTGCTACCTAAGTCTATGACCTTCTCTGTTGTCATTTTTATTATTTGCTCTCTAGAAAACTCCCCCCCACTAGTTATTTTAAAGCCCTTTCTGCAGCCATAGTTATATGATCCACCAGGACTCTAGTCCCAGCACTGGTCAAGTGAAGCCCGTCCCAACAGAACAGCTCCCTCCTGCCCCAGTACTGGTGCCAGTGTCCCAGGAAGCAAAACCCATTTCTCCCACACCAGTCTTTGAGCCACGCATTTATCTCTCTAATTTTATTTGTCCTAGCCAAATTTGCTCGTGGCTCAGGTAATAATCCAGAGATTATTACCCTTGAGGTTCTGTTTTTTAATTTGACCCCTAGCTGCTCATAATCCTTTGGTTAGCACCTCCTATTAGCGCCTGGGCGGGGGGGAGGGTGCAAATAGGGCACTAAGGGGTAAGTGACCGGACGCAACGAATGCAGCGATGCCTGCAAACTTCAGTGCTGGTTTAGCGCTGGCACTAACTCTTACCACCTGGGCCTCTAGCGCCTCGCAGATCATGACATCATAGAGTGCGCAGCGCCCCATTATCGCCCCGGATGTGAAATTGCCTCCCGCCCCCTGCTGTATTGCCCGGCGTGAACAACGGCAGGAAGAGGAGGCGTTGTAAACTCGGCTGGCCGCTTGGGGAGCGCTAATTAAAGGCAATGGTTTTCAGGTCAGCCAACCTTTATTATTTGGTGCCTGATCAAAGTTTTTGATGTCTCATTGGTGCAAGATGTCCAAGCCCTCTACTTTGTGAGAGTGTTTGGGGCTGTAATGGCAGTCACGCAGGTCGCCTTGCAACGCAGAAGTGCCGACAAGTAGGTTGTGCACCATCATTGGCTCTTCCCTTTAAGTGAGGGAAGCAGCCTCTGATGCCATTAGCGATATGCTCCAAATTGTTGCGCGCTCTGCCACTACCGCCCCGCTCCCAGGCTTTTGCGCCCTAAGAGAAGTAGTTAACGTTTGATTTAGCGCTCCACTTCCCTCTTGGAGCGCTAAAGCTGAATTTCCCGGTAGGAGAGAATCATTCGCACCTGGCGCTATTTTTTCTACTTTTCAAAAGTTAGCGCCCCGGAATTTGTAGCCCTGGATGTGGGTAAAAAGATGACATGCGCTGAGCCACCAATACTGTTCAAAATGCAAGAATGTCCCTGAAGATGGTACCTTTGGCCTCTCAGGAACCATTCTTCCAGTCTCCTTTCAAATAAGACGAGCAAGGAAGATTAGTGTAAAACAATAGCATCAGGGGAGTAATTTTCAATGGGTAAAAATTGAGCGGGTTCTACAACAGGCGGGCGATCCACTCTGCCAGATTACCGCCCAGGTGATGAAGGTGAAAATAGTGGGGGCTACTGAGGAAAGCAGGCAATGACCAGCATGATTCTGTGCTGCTAGTTACACAGCAGCTGCACATTGAGTCAAACCCCTTTCTGTTCACATCAGCTGCAGTATAACAGACAGGAGGAGCAATGGCCCCATGGGTTTCGATCAACAGATATACCAATCACAGAGAGGGAGTCGATGGGTTAACTAACCTGCAAATTGCTTAACAGACAATGTTAGATAGTTTAAAAAGGTTCAAATAGTGGGGGTAGGGGAGAATTAAAATGTCACAGGAGAGGTCCATATAAGCATAAGTGAGAGAGAATAAGGCAAAATAGAGAGAGAGGAAAAACAAGTTGTACATGCATCAGATTGGAAATTAAAACAGAAAATGCAAGCAAACCATGGCGGATCTCCCATCACGAGAGAAAAAGCAGGCCCACTTCACAGGCTTGCACCCCTGCCAGTGCCATGCTCTAACAAAGTGTCTCCACCCCAAATGTCAACCCGCCTCCCCCACCTTCCCCACCTCCCCCGCGCCCCCCAGATATCGACAGTCCCTCCTCATAAGCACCCATTGCTGTGAGGAGAGTAGAGGGTGTAAGCTGAGGTCTGAAGTCACTAAAAGTCAATACCAGAGGACTGCAGAGCACCCAGAACAAAAATAAGGCACTGTCCCTGAAGTTTGTGTTGATCTTCATTGTATTGGTGTAGGAGACCAAAGATGGAGAGTTGGGAGTGGGAGGGGGAGTTAAGGTGATCAGAGTCACACTTGTGGACAGAACAGAAATATTTAGCAAAGCTATCAACTAATCTCCTGATGAAAGATCATCGACCTGAAACGTTAACTCTGTTTCTTGCTCCACAGATGCTGCCTGACCTGCTGAGTATTTCCAGCATTTTCTTTTCTTATTTCAGATTTCCAGCATCAGTAGTATTTTGCTTTTGTATCAATTAATCTCCGTTTGGCTTCCCCAATGCAGAGGAGACTGCACCATGAGCAGTGAATAGAGCACACTAGGTTGATGGAAGTACACAAAAATGTAATCTCACACAGGTGTGTTTGGAGCCCTGGACAATGGTGTGGGAGGAGGTAAATGGTCAGGTGTTGCATCTCCTGCAGTTCCACAGGTAAGTGTTAGGGCAGGGACAGTTGGAGGTACGATGGTGGAAGAGTGAACAAGGGTATCACAGAAGAATCAGTACCACCAGAGAAGAAAATGTGATCGGTGGGAGATCATTTCACATGGTGAAAATGCTAGAAGATGCCCTGCAAATTCAGAGACTGGTGGGGTGGAAAGTGAGGATGAGGTGGATCATGTTGTTGTTGCTTGTTCTTGAAGGAGGTGGAGGGGGAGGAGAAGAAGCTGGGAAATGGGGCAAACATGGTCAAGCATATTGTGGAATACAATGTTAGTCACCTCTTTAATGCCCCTGTGTACAGCAAATTAGCTGATATTGCAGAGGTGTCCCTAGTGGCTACCTGGAAGGAACTGGCACACAAAGATTTAGGGGTTAACTAATGGGATGAGGGGCTTCAGTTATGTGGAGAGACTAGAGAAGCTGAAATTGTTCTCCTTGGAGCAAATGTGATAAATCCTAGGGGAATATAACAATTTGCCAGCAAACATTGCACAACAGTCAGAGGCCATGACGATTTGAGAAATAGAAGAGCTGTGATCTAATTACCTTGGTAGGTTTATGTAGCTTTGGAATGATGGACATTGGATATAATTTTAAACATTTCTCACCAGGTCCACTCACAGGATGTTCAGCGAGACAGCTGATAGCGAGAATGGCTCATTGAAATAACCAAACCCTTTCACAGGATGTTAGAATGTAAATTTCAACCTTCAGAAATGGTTCTTGCACTCTCAAGTTTGCAAAGTGTGTCAGTTACACGGCTGTGAAAAATTCAGACAGGAGTATTCCAGTTGTTCTTGGTGCTGGACTGTGAGATACTCTGTTGTGTAGCAACAGTAATGGACCTTGTAAAAACAATTACCAGTAAGTGGAATGAAAATCAGTGGTAAGGCTTCCCAGAAAGCTGAATTAGACAGAGAGGTGGGACTTCCAACATCAGGCTGTGTTTTCAGGTGCAATTGGAAATACATTTCAAACTCTTTGTTTGGCCCTAGACGGAAGCAAGTCGTCTGCTGCAGCAATCTGTTGTGGTTTGGGTCTCAGGCCTTGTTCCAGACTCTCCACCAGAGGAAATGGTTTTGCTCTTTCTACCCTATCAAATCTTTTAGTTGTGGCGTACCGATCACAGGAAGGACACAATCCGCTTTCCGGTCCGTAGACTATAAATCAGGTGTCATGCCTTTAAGAAGGATCACACCTTTAAGAAACTCAATCTGCAACATAGTTAAGCCCAGAGCGGGGGAGGAGCAGTCGAAGCTGTGCACTGATGCAAGGCAGACGTACTTTGTGTAGTCTCTGACTCCATTTTGTGTTCAGCATGCAGCCTCAAAAATTAAACCTTTTCTGTTGAACCTCTCCAAGTTCAGTATTTTTTGCTAGGAGTACGTAGACTCCTACATTGGTGACCCCGATGCTCAGGACGACTCCTAAGCGTAACCATGGCTGACACAAACGCAGTTTCTGTGAAGCTGCCGGAGTTCTGGGAGAAACTGGCCACCGCCTGGTTCCTTCAAGCCGAATCGCAATTCCGACTCCGCGGCATCACCGCCGACGCAACGATGTACGACTACCTCCTCGCCTCCCTGGGCAGCTCCACAATCACGAAAGTCTGGACAACACTACAAAAACCGTCCGGAGGAAGGCAAGTATGCACAGCTCAAGGCCGCGCTCATTAAAAAATTCACAGCCTCCCAATTCTTGCGCAACTGCCACCTCCTCGACCTCCCGGGCCTCGGTGACTCCACGCCATCAGACTTGCTCTCACACATGCTTGCTCTGACTGACGAGAAACCGCCCGGCTCCCTCTTCCGCACGCTTTTTATCCGCCAACTACCTCCCAGCATCCGCCCGGCGATCGTGGCGTCCAGCCTCACGAACCTCGAGGCCCTGGCCAACGAAGCCGATAAGCTCCTGTCCGCCAGCTCCAACCACGCCGTCACCCCCGACCTGGCCTCCGCAGCGTCAGCGCGCGCTCCACCCTCTATCGCGCGGCCACACAGCTTGGCCACGAGGCCCCCCAGGCCCTCCGACCCAGGGCTACTGCTACTTCCATACCCGGTTAGGCGCACGGGCACGCCGCTGCAGCCATCCCTGCACGTTTCCAACCGCCCCCACACCGGCCTACACGATGGCCGTGGGGCAAGCAGGCGCGCTGCTGTACGTTACCGACAGCGCCTCCGGACGCCGTTTCCTATGCGACACGGGCGCGCAGCGCAGCATCATCCCCGTGTCCGCCCTCGAGATCCAGCGAGGCGGCCGCGGCCCTGCGCTGGCTGCTGCCAATGGCACCGACATCCGGACGTACGGCACCCGCACCGTCAACCTCGACCTCGCAGGCCGTCGCTACCACTGGGAGTTTATCACCGCCAAGGTGCTCTCCCCGCTCCTCGGTGCGGATTTCCTGTGCGCCCACGGCCTGTTGGTCGACATGCCTCGGCGCCGCCTCATGGACATGAACACCATGTCACCTATCCCGGGTGCCATGGCCCACCCCAACCCGCCAAAATGGCGTGGCAGTGCCGCGCCTGCTCAACGGACGACTACTCAGCATTCCTGGCTGAGTTCCCAGCCCTCACCAACCCGACCTTCTCCGCGAAGGTTGCTAAGCACGGGGTAGGACACTTCATCCCCACCACAGGCCCACCGGTGTATGCCCACACCCGCAGGCTGGACCCGGCCAAGCTGGAGATCGCGCGGGCCGAGTTCGCCACAGTGGAACAGCTCGGCATCATGCGCTGCTCCAACAGCCCCTGGGCCTCCCCACTCCACATCGTCACCAAACCCGACGGGGGATGGCACCCCTGCGGGGACTACCGGTGCATAAACGACGCCACCACACCGGATCGGTACCCCACACCGCACATTCAAGACTTCTCGGCTAGACTGGCCGGCCGCTCAGTCTTCTCCAAAGTCGACCTGATGCGCGGTTACCATCAGGTGCCAGTCCACCCCACGGACGTTCCCAAGATGGCCATAATCACCCCTTTTGGGCTATTCGAGTTCCTCCGAATGCCCTTCGGCCTCAAAAACGCGGCCGAGGCCTTCCAGCGGCTCATGGACTCGGTCCTCCGGGACCTGAAGTTCCTCTTTGTCTATCTGGATGACATCCTGGTAGCTAGTTCCTCCAAGCAGGAACACATCGAGCACCTCCGCACCCTTTTCCAGCGGCTCAGTGAGCACGGGCTCATCATCAGCCCAGCCAAGTGCCAATTCGGCCTCAGGAGGATCGAATTCCTCGGCCACCACATCACGCAGGACGGAGCCATTCCCCTGCCCGCCAAGGTGCAAGCCGTCCAGCAGTTCCCCCGGCCTACCACCATCAAAGGCCTCCAGGAGTTCTTGGGGATGATCAACTTTTACAACTGCTTCATTCCCGGAGCGGCCTCCCTCATGCGGCCCCTATACAAAGCCCTCCGGGCTAAGAAAGACAGAATGGCGTTCGAGTGGTCGGCGGACATGTTGACTGCTTTCTACTTGACCAAAAAGGCGCTCGCCGATGCCACCATGCTCGCTCACCCACAGCCCAACGCCAGGGTGGCCATCACCACGGACTCCTCCGACCACGCGGTCGGCGCCGTGTACGAACAGTGGGTCGAAGGGGCCTGGCAACCGCTGGCTTTTTTCAGCCACCAACTGCACCCCCCGGAGGCCAAATACAGTGCCTTTGACCGCGAGCTCCTCGCACTGTACCTGGCAGTCCGCCATTTTAGATTTCTTCTGGAGGGCCGCCCCTTCACCGCGTTTGTCGACCACAAACCCCTGACATTCGCGATGGCGAAATCTGTGGACCCGTGGTCAGCCAGGCAACGACGCCAGCTCGCCGCGGTGTCCGAATTCACCACGGACATCCGGCACGTCCCCGGTCGAGACAACGTGGTGGCCGACTGCCTATCCCGCCCCGCCGTCCACGGCGCCCACCTGGCAGTGGACTATGCTCAACTGGCAGCGGAGCAACGCACCGACCCCGATCTGCGCACCGCGCCCACAACCCTCCCAGGGCTGCGACTGACCGACGTCGCCTGCGGCCCGTCCGCCATCACAGTCAAATGTGACACCTCCTTGGCGCAACCCCGCCCCGTAGTCCCGGCGTCCTGGCGAAAACGGGTGTTCGACATCGTCCACGGCCTCTCACACCCCGGCACCCGCGCGTCCATTAGACTGGTGGCTAACCGATTTATCTGGCGCGGCCTGCGCAAAGATGTGCGCGTCTGGTCCAGATCCTGCATAGCTTGCCAGCGTGCCAAAATTCACCAGCACGTCAAAGCCCCACTCGAGGAGTTCACCATGCCAGAAAGAAGGTTCGACCATGTCCACATCGACCTCGTCGGCCCCCTGCCGCCATCACAAGGTCACACGCACCTGCTGACAATCGTGGACCATACCACCCGCTGGCCCGAGGCTATTCCACTGACGTCCACCACCACCGCCGACATCGCGAGGGCGTTCATCGGTACCTGGGTCGCTCGGTTCGGCATCCCCTCCGACATGACATCAGAGAGAGGCCCGCAGTTCACCTCTGATCTGTGGGACACCATCGCCCGAAACCTCGGGGTGGCCGTTCACCGCACCACGGCTTACCACCCCCAAGCCAACGGACTGTGCGAGCGATTCCACAGTTCCATGAAGGCATCCCTCCGCGCCAGCCTCGAGGACGAGGCTTGGATCGACCGCCTCCCGTGGGTGCTATTCGGCCTACGCTCTGCGGTCAAGGAAGACCTGCAAGCCTCGGCAGCGGAACTCGTGTACGGCCAGCCGCTGCGCGTACCCGGAGAGTTCCTGCCCACCGCCACAACCCTCTGGTCGGCTGACCAGCAACGCCGCGCTTTCGCCAACTGAGCACAACAGTTCGCTCCGGTACCCACCGGCCAGCATGGCGAACCAGCAACCCGCGTACACCTGGTGCACCTAGAGCCCGACGAACCCGTTCAAGTGGGCCAAGCCCCACCGCGGGTCAGACCGCCTAAGAGCCCGACGCGTCCGACCGCCCCGCTCCCGACACCAACCGCCAAGAGCCGTTCCGGCCGTGCCATCAAGCCGCCAAGGCGGTTCGTACACTCCCTACTAGCGGATTCTGGGGGGAGCTGTGTGGTGTACCGATCACAGAAAGGACACAATCTGCTTTCCGATCCGTAGACTATAAATCAGGTGTCATGCCTTTAAGAAGGATCACACCTTTAAGAAACTTGATCTGCAACATAGTTAAGCCCAGAGTGGGGGAGGAGCAGTCGAAGCTGTGCACTGATGAAAGGCAGTCGTACTTTGTGTAGTCTCTGACTCCATTTTGTGTTCAGCATGCAGCCTCAACAATTAAACCTTTTCTGTTGAACCTCTCCGAGTTCAGTATTTTTTGCTAGGAGTACGTAGACTCCTACATAGTCATTGTAAACACCTCAATTAGATCCTCCCTTCATTTTCTACACTCAAGGGAATACAAGCCTAGTTTATGCAACCTGTCCTCATAATTTAGCCCTTTTAGCCCTGGTATCATTCTGGTGAATCTGCCCTGCACCCCCTCTAAGCCCAATGTATCCTTCCTGGGGTGCAGGCCCAGAACTGAATGCAGTACTCCAGGTGCAGTCGAACCAGAGCTTTACACAACTGTAGCATTAATTCCACCCCTTTGTATTCCAGCCCCCAAGATAAAGACCAAAATTCCATTAACCTTTTTGTGCCTGTCCCCTAGTTTTTAGTAATTTCTGTCTATGAATCCCTAAATCTCTCTGGTCCTCCACAGTTTCCAGCTTCTCACCATTCAGAAAATACTCTGGCCGGAATTTTCCTTACCTGGTTGTTCCAGTGCGGCCGGTGTCCGTGACGGGTCGCGACCCCACTGCTGGCTCCATCCCACTGTACGGAGTGAACTTACCTTAATGGAGCCTATTAAGCCCGCCCAGCGCGTTACCCGGCCCAATGAGATGGAGCGGGTCTGGTGAGGTCATTCATGACGTGTTTTAAGCCAGGATCCTTAAAGGGACACTGGCCACATTAAATCTTAAGTTCAATCTAACATAATGGGTGTTGAATCTTTACTGTACAATCATATAATAAAAGTTATATATGAGCGACAAAGAAATATTTAAATAAAATTATCATTAAGTAATATGACTCCATCTTCAAATATGATTAAGAACATCATTAAAAAAGTACACTAATTGGGAAGTTATTGATGCTTTAGTCACAAATCTATAGACTTTTGTATCAGTAACTGGTACAAATAAAAGATGTATGTGTATAGGTAATATATAAAATTAAGCAGATTTTAAATGTCATTGTAAAGGGATGGATTTACAAACTTATGCAAGTTCAGTGAAGCAGCTACGGAATCCCTGACAAACAGTGTAAATGGTGATAAAAGTGTGTTTCTGGGATTTCTGAAGCTCTTCCGTTGAAGTTAACAATGGACAAGTGAGAGAACCTCTGCAGAAATTCAACCTCAAGTCTCAGACTGAAAAATTAAATTAGCCATATTCAGGGACTGAAAGCAAATTGAACCAATGGAATGAGTGATGAGAATTAAATTGTTATGGTTGATGACATCATTTAATGTGTAACTGGACAACTACAGTATACTGTGAGGAAAACCTGGCCAGAAACAACACAAACATTTATTCAAATGCTATATGTCATTTTTTTATAGTGCAGATCAATTCACTGCAATTACTGTTCAGTTGGAAGGCAACAGCTGAGAATGTCCAGTGAAAAATTAACATTTACCAGTAGCTTTTCAAGCAGAACAGAATCTCCATCAATCTGTTAGCTGGTGTAATCAACATGTTTTTATCTTGGTTTGTTTTCCATCCTGTCAATTAATCAGCTGGAGCAATGGCCATCGAACTCCTACCTCAGGTTGACAGACATGGTTCCCAAGCTGTGTGAATCCCGTGGCCATGCAGGGACATTTAAAAAGTAGGGGTAGAAAGGCTCTTAAGTGCCTGTAAAGTACCTCATAATGATTTCAATTGGGTCCCCAGCCGCTGCAGGTCGGGGCAGCTCCGCACTGACAGATACGCCTGTGGGAAAGGCACGTGGGAGCAAGTTGACAGCTGTTAGATCCATGTGTTAATGGAGACACGGAATGCAGGAGTTGATTTAACAAGTGTTTATTGAACAAAGTCTGGAGGTGAACTAACTACACAAGACGCTACACAGGCTTATATACCCGAGTGGTCACTACTGGCACTACAGTATACAGGGGCTTCAAAAACATAGTTCCTCTTAAAGGTACATACACTACAATTCCTCCCCTTTTAGATAAATAGTACATAACATTTTAAGTAATCATTAAATAACATTTTTACAAGAAAAATAATATACACATTTGCTGAAGTTAATCAATTACAAATTCAGTCTCTCTGGAGGCTTCTTGACTCGGTCCAGATAATGCCTCGGTGGTGTAGTAGGTTCTTTTGGCAAGGTCGATTCGGCTTCAATGCCAGTGTTGGGTTCATCTGGTTCCAGTATCACCGGATCGGAGGTAGATACTATGGGTATCTCTGCTTCATCACTAGGCATATAGAGTTGTGGTGTAGGTTGTCCTTTTTCGGATGACTCTATGATCTGGTCAGCATGGCGCCTTATTATGCTTTCTCCAATGTCCACGGTATACATCAGCGGTCCTAGTCGTGTACAAATAGTTCCAGGCTGCCATTTCTCGGTACGGTAGTCCCGGGCCAAAACTGGTTGACCTATCTGGAAGGTTCTAGTTGTCCTTTCATTCATGCTTTGAAATTGCCGGTTCTCTACGTCCCTTCTGACGTTTGGCTTGACCAAATCCAGCCGGCATCTTAGGCTTCTATTGAAAAACATCATGGCGGGGGTTTGGTTTGTAACCACATGTGTTGCTTTCCTGTACGCAAACAAGAAGTTATCTACCTTATGTTGTAGATTTATGTCTTCATTACCCATGGCCTTTATGGCCTTCTTGAAGGTCTGGACAAACCTTTCAGCCAATCCATTGGTGGCGGGATGGTATGGGGCGGAAGTGTAGTGCTTAACCCCATTGTTTTTTAAGAACTTCCTGAATTCTTCGGACACAAATTGCGGTCCATTATCAGAACAGATCTGTTCAGGCAGCCCATTCCTGGTGAATATGGTCCTTAATACTGTGATGGTTATTTCCGTGGTGGTGGAGGACATCTTTATTACCTCCGGCCACTTGGAGTGTGCATCCAACGCAATTAAGAACATTGAGTCCATAAATGGACCAGCAAAGTCGATATGTACCCTTTGCCATGGAGATGAGGGCCACTCCCATGGATGTAGAGGGGCTTGTGGTGGGGCGTTTTGGACCTTCTGGTATCCTAGACAGCTCTTGGTCATTTCTTCGATGTCTCCATCGATACCTGGCCACCACACAAATGCTCTGGCTAAGTTCTTCATTTTCACGCCACCCAGATGCCCCTCATGAAGCTCCTTTAGCACTCTATCCTTGAGTTTGGGTGGAATCACCAATCTGGATCCACACATCAAGGTTCCTCGGCACACTGACAGCTGTTCTCTTCTTTGCGAGAATGCTGGCAACACTGGTTCGCCATGTGCTGGCCATCCCTTCACCGTTAAATCGTAGACTCGTGAGAGAGTTGGGTCATTTCGCGTTTCCTTTTCAATGGTAGAATTTGTCACCGGTAGACATTTCACTATGGTCGAGTGGAACATCTCCACTGGGTCCACTGTAGGCACCTCTTCCACCGTTGGCAACGGTAGGCGCGATAACCCATCAGTATTTCCATGCTGTTTTGTTCCTTTGTATTCTATGTCATATTGGTGTGCCCCTAGGAAAAGGGACCACCTCTGTAGCCTTTGCGCTGTCATAATGGGAACGCCCTTTTTAGGGTAGAATATGGAGACGAGGGGTTGATGGTCAGTCAACAAGGTAAATTTTTGTCCGTGTAGGTAGTGGTTGAATTTCTTCACCCACCACAACAGGCTGAGTGCCTCCCTGTTGATCTGGGCATAGTTACGCTCAGCTGAGTTCAATGAGCGTGACGCAAAAGCTATCGGCCGCTCTGAGCCATCAGGGAATCTATGCGATAATACCACTCCCACGCCGTAAGGGGATGCATCGCACACCAGTCTGATTGGCAGTGATGGGTTGTAATGAGCCAACACTTCCCTGGACGTGATCAAGCCTTTGCATTTATGGAAGGCATGTTTGCAGTCTTCGCTCCATTTCCAAACTACTCCCGTTTGTAGCAGTGCGTTAAGAGGGTGCAGAACCGTCAACAAGTTTGGTAAAAACTTATGATAGTAATTTACTAATCCCAGGAACGACCTTAATTGTGAGACATTTTCAGGCGCTGGGGCCTTTACGACCGCTTCAATTTTTTCATGTGACTTATGCAACCCTTCTTCGTTAATGACATGGCCACAATATGATATTTGCTTCTGGAAAAATTCACACTTGGGGCGATTTGCTCGTAGGCCCCATTCTCTCAGCCTCATGAGCACCTGCTCCAAGTTGGCAAGGTGCTCGTTGTCGTTTTCTCCTGTTACAAGGATGTCGTCTAGGTGGCATTGAGTCCCCGGAATCCCTTGCAGGACTTGCTCCATAGCTCTTTGCCAGATAGCCGGAGCTGATGCCACTCCGAAAACCAGTCGATTGTACTGGTACAGGCCTTTGTGTGTATTTATCGTGAGATACTTTTTAGAGGCCTCCTCAACCTCCATCTGTAGATATGCCTGTGCTCAGTCAATTTTGGTGAAACGTTTCTCTCCGGATAGTGAGGTGAAAATATCTATACTGTACCGTGTGAAGAACCGGGTTTACAGTCACCTTGAAGTCCCCACAGATGTGAACTTTTCTCTGTTCTTCAGATTTATCATTATTCAACGTTTTCTTCATGACCGGGACAATGGGTGTTGC
The DNA here is from genome assembly GCF_052327205.1 of Somniosus microcephalus. Taxonomy (NCBI): domain Eukaryota; kingdom Metazoa; phylum Chordata; class Chondrichthyes; order Squaliformes; family Somniosidae; genus Somniosus; species Somniosus microcephalus. Next base: position 183,152,557 of record NC_140992.1, read on the forward strand.
CCACTCGCTCCAATCTACCTTGGATAACACGCCTGCTTTTTCCAAATTCTCCAGCTCTGCCTCGATGGCTGGACGAATTGCGTATGGCACCGGCCTTGCCTTAAAAAACTTGGGAATTGCCGCATCTTCCACTTTTATTGAGGCGGTGGCGCCTTTCAGGGTTCCTAGTTCCTGTTGAAACACTTCTTTGGCGTTAGCCAAGATTTCTTTTAATCATCCAGGTATGACGTCATCATCGTTTTTTTTCTTACTGGTCACCGTCAGTGCCTGAATGGAGTGCCAGTCTAAACGTATCTTTCTGATCCATTCACGTCCTAACAACGGTGGACCACCATCTTGCAGAACGTATAAATACAACTTCTGTATTTCCTTGCCATTGTATACAACAGGCACCCTTATTTTCCCTCTGGGGTATACTTTCTGCCCCGTATATGTTTTCAAGATAATGGATGTGTCTTTCAAAGGTATATGCGGAAATAGCCGCTCGTAATCCCGTCGACTCATGACGGTCAGAGCTGATCCTGTATCTAGCTCCATTTTGACTGGGGACCCCGCTATCGTGAAGGTAACCCAAATGGTCTGGTAATCTTCTTTGGCAATTACATTATGTAATTTGAGACAGCTTAGTCTCTTGTTTCCGGAGTTGTTATCGCGCTTCTGGTCTTCGGAGCTACTGTCCGTCATCATTTGTACCTTTCAGTACTTTTCCTTATTGACCTTTGTACTGTCAGTGGATTTCTTTCCAGATCTGCATACACGTGCAATGTGTCCCATCTTTCCGCATTGCCTGCATGCTTTGTCCTTGAACCAGCAGTCCTTCTGGTCATGGGTGGATCTGCCACAGCGATAACATCTCTCGAAACCCCGTGTCATTTCATGGGTGCCGAAGTCCTGTGGCTTTTGTTGTATCTCTGCAGCTCCTCTTGCTGCTGCTTCGTATGATACAGCCACACTGAAAGCCTTGTCCAGTGTCAAATCTTTCTCAGAAAGTAGTCTTTTCTGTGTTCCTTCGCTTAGGAGACCACAGACGAATTTGTCTCGTAGAGAATCTGCCAGTCCTGCCCCGAATTGGCAGTGCTTTGACAGCTTTCGTAATTCGGTGAGGTAATCAGCGTTACTTTCATTCTTGTGCTGATTCCTCCTGAAGAATTTGAATCGTTCTGCTATCAGCAGCGGTGTTGGGTTTAAGTGCTCTTGTAAGATATCAACAATCTCCTTAAAATTCTTGTCCATCGGTTTGGCTGGAGTGATCAAGTTTCGTAACAGCCCATATGTCCTTGCGCCCATCAGATTTAGAAGTACCGATGCCTTTTTATCATCCGCTACTTCATTCGCCTTGCAATATACCTCCACTCTTTCCACATATGTGGTCCAATCTTCTATATCACTATCGAAAGCAGTAACATTGCCAGTCTTCGGCATCTTGAAAATCTAAAATGGCGCTTCCCGCGCTTTTCCTCCGTCCCCGATGGATCAAAATGGCGCCTCCCACGCTTTTCTTTCTTCCCCGCTGAGTTAAGATGGCACCTCCCGCCCTTTCCCGCCGCTGCCGCTGCTGCCAACGCTGTTCTCCGCGGTTCCCGTTGCGACCTGCAGCTTTTTGCGGTATTTCTATTTTTTTTTATATATCGCTTCAATAGTTTCTCTGTTACTTGGAGAACCGCTCCTGTCGTGGAGCGGACCCTCTGGGACTTACCCCTCCCTCTGCTCGGTCCGAACGCCGACCTGCTTTGCAGCACTGGCCGCGCCCGGAGTGCTCCACCCTCTCTCTCTCTTTGCTTCTGCTTCCCGACTCGCTGCCCGGCCCCGTTGCAGAGCCACCTGATCGAGCTCTAGCCCGCCACAGCCCAGGAAGGATCAGTGCACTACCTGCCACCAGCCCGTTTAGCTGGTGAAACCACAGTTTTTTTTTCTTGCTTCTGGCTTCGACCTTCGTCTGAGGAATCGATCCCCTTGAGGCGCTGCCGAATTGCAGGTAAGTTCGTTTCTAACTCGTCGCCACTGTTAGATCCGTGTGTTAATGGAGACACGGAATGCAGGAGTTGATTTAACAAGTGTTTACTGAACAAAGTCTGGAGGTCAACTAACTACACAAGACGCTACACAGGCTTATATACCCGAGTGGTCACTACTGGTACTACAGTATACAGGGGCTTCAAAAACATAGTTCCTCTTAAAGTTACATACACTACAACAGCAGCTTCCCGACCCGCTGTTCAAAAAAAAACTTTCCCACCCGACCCGCCACCGACCGAGCCCGCTACCACCATGGAAAATCCAGCCCTCTATCTTTCTTAGGTCCAAAGTGGATGGCACCAGCATATACGAGGTTGTGGCATGTGTCGGCCTGACTAAATGGGTCTAAGACATTTTGAGGAGCACCAGGAACAAGCAAAGAAATGGGATGTTGCTGGGACAAGGAGGTGGGTCTGTCGTGCACCCTGACACTCCACAGTCCTGCACGTTGATGCTCCAACACACTGCTCCACAGTGCCTCCCAAACAAAGTGATTACCATAAAGCTCAGGCTTCTGCCAGAAGGTATTTTATTTAAAAAATTAAATTGCCGGATGTAACACACGAAATGAACACCCAGGCCTGTCTCAAGATGGCTGAAATAGACTGCACAAGCGCTGTAAGTTATGATCTTGGCTGAATCTGTTCTGTCCCAGTTGGTTGGACTGCCCTTTCTGTTTGAAATTCCTCTGCAGCTTTTTGACAGTACCTGTGTCTCGGATGGAGGCCAGGTATCACAATTCATGGCAGCGACTATGAATTTGTCATCTACAGTCTACACATTGCAAGCTTTTGTCTCCAACAGAAGAGACCACGACTAGAAGGAAAATGGGTTAAAATTTGCAGCTCGATCCCTCCGCACAGCAGCTAAACGTGGCATCTAAACAATTTGGCATCTGTTCATAGACAGTGCCTGCCCTGCCTTGTCTATATCCTAAGCCTCAAGTCTAATGGAATTAAACTCTACATGGGAGAGAGGAGAGCGATTATTAAGCCTTCAGTTCCTTAAATAAATTGAGGTTACAGCAGAGCTTCTCACATCTTTATTCAGAAAATTATCTGTGCAATATATTTGAAAATCTTGCCCCTGGTGTAATATGCCAAGGTAATAGGCAGCTGCAAGGAAAGTGAATGTGGAGAGCTGAATTACTTCAGTGGATACCTGAGATACTGAGTGCCGTCAGGGATGTGCATTGGCGATCAATACACTTCAGTGCCCAAACCTAATCCAGATGAAAATTCTGGACTGATAGTCTTCGGGGGTGATTTTAACTCAGGTGCGGGATGGTGTCGTGTTATCCGAATTTTGTGTTTCCCACACGAACATAAATGGATGTGGGACATTGATGCAATTTTAACTTAATTGGCCAATTGATTTCCAACATGTGGGAAGCCTTTGCAAATGGGTTTTTCATGACTGAAAGTCCCCTCCGATGACGTCATCGTTGCTGCTGCATTTAAGGTCCACAGCAAGTCTTGCTTCTTCTGCAGACTGCCAAGCTTCTTGACTGTGCAGTGTGAGGGAGCTGCTGCAAATATGACAAGCGGGAGGGCCAGATCAGCTCCTCGCTTTGACGAGGTGGCAGTGCAGGCATTAGTGGATGGGGCTAGGGCCAACAGGGAGGTGCTCTTCCCTTCAGCAGGGAGGAATAGGCCTCCCACTCAGACCAAGGCAGTGTGGATGCAGCTGGCTGAGGAGGTCAACTCCTTGGGAGTCACCCGCAGAACCTGGATACAGTGCAGGAAAAGATTTCATGACCTTCAGCACACTGGAAAAGTGAGTATGAAATTCCCATCACCCTCAATCTGATCCCCATTGCCTTTCCTCATCAGCACTCAGCTTTAGCAATCTCTTTCTCCACATGCCACTTGACACTGACATCCATGCACCCTTACCCATTCCCTCTCTCTCTATGCTCACATTCACATAACTATTCTACCATGCAGCCCTCACACTCCCTATCACTCTGATGCTTTGAACACAACTAACAACACACAGGGAGGGCCCTTGGTCTTGCAACCTCACTCCATCTTTGTCTCTTTCTAAGTATCTATGCTATGCAATCTCTACACTCACTCCTTCATTCTCACTCAACCTCCACTTGTCTCCCTCATTGCAGGAAAAGAGAGCTCACAACAAAAGAGAGCAAGCCAGGACAGGAGGAGGGACAGCCTCAATAGCCCACCTGACCCCCTGGGAGGAGGCCGTCCTGGAAATTATGGGAATAGAGGATGATTTGCACGTGGGAAACGAACAGACAGATGTAACACAGCAAGCTGGTGACAGAAAAGTTTCTCATCTCTCTCTTTGACATTGCATGAGTCGCTGATAATGATTGTGAAGCTGTAACAGATGGACTTATGAACATCTGCAAAAAGCTATGTGAATGTAGCCTTTGCATCACATCTCTGACTCTTTCCTTTACTCCCCCACAGGACCATCACAAGCATCCATCTCCCCTTGCCAGGAAGAAGAGGCTGAGCAGCCAGACTCCTCAGAGGAAGCTGCAACCTCTGAGGGCGCAGCGTCAGCAGAATTCAGCGCACCCAGCAGCAGCACAGACACTCACACCTCGGCGGGACTTTCGGGACATAGAGTAGTGTTGTCACCTGGTGTATCACAGCTCACAAGTGAGCATCAGCAGATTGTGGAGACAGGGTCAGCAGTGGAGAGTCCTAGTCGGAGGGCGCAGGACTCTGCCAGCTCGGCTCAGCAGCATGTCGACCCACCGCCTCTGGGTCCATCCTAAGATCAGAGATGATGGAACTCCAGGCACAGATGTAGGAGTCTCTGGCAGGTTTTGTCTCTAGTGTCGCTGCGAGTGTGGAGCAAATGGAGGAGTCCATAGCGAACATGAGCAGAGCCTTTGTGGAGTCATTGGCGCATGAACGCATCACCATGGAAAGGATGGCTACCTCCGTGGAAAGGATTGCTACCTCCATGGTAAGGCTGGCTACCGTAGAGGAGAGGATGGCTATGGTAGAGGAGAGGATGGCTACGGCCATGGAGGAGCTCAGTCGCCAGGGTATGGAAAACATGGTCATTGTTTAGAATAGAATGACATCTCTTGAGGAGTGATGGGCATCTATTGAACAGAGAAACCAGACCTTCATGGAAGTCCTTCTGAGCAGGACTGCCATTGCAGATACGGGTCCCCATGGCCCCCCTGATGTGCAGCAAGGTGCTCTCCAGCCACTTCCAGGCGCTGGCCCCTTCTGGCCTGTGCAGCTTCAGGTGGGTGAGCAGCAGCCTGGTGCTCCTGCTGCTGCTGCTGTTGCTGGTGCTGCTGCTGCTCCTGGTTCTGCTGCTGCCGCGGCTGGTGCTCGAGCTCCTCTAATGCCCAGATGGGAAGGAAATAAATGGCTCCCATGCCTCTGGTATATGCCTCCGTTGAGGAAGCGCTGAGTGAAGGTGGCGAGAGGGGTTTCCTAGGAGATCACACTGGAGATGGGTGTGAGGCTCCAACATTCCACAGGTGTGGTTAAGCCTTCTAAAAGTTGCCCCAGACCTGAGACCACTAAGTCCTGCCACCTGCAAATCATGGCTGATCAAATATCCTCTTTAATGGTTGACCTGCAGTTGATAGTCAGCAATCCAATAGTGCTCCTGCCAGGTTTCACATTCGTGTTTCCCACCAGGCGTGTTTCATGTGGGAAAAGGGTTAAATTCGCAAGGGCCTTTCAAAATAGGATTATAGAGGCCACTTAGTGGTTGTTAAGGGCCTTAACGAACAGTCCCGCCTGTTGGATGCGGGACGGAGTCGGGACCATCAGACACGACTGAGTTAAAATTGCTCGGAGTCGGGAATCAGGCGGGGGGCCTGCCCACTAGTTTTTGCGATTTTAACCCCCCGCACACCTCCAAGCCCGCCTCCACGGCTCAATGAAAATCGAGCCCTTCATGTATGGTAAAGAGGCCATTCAATAGTTTGTCAGGATCCAGAGGGGATTGTTCAAGAAAACAAATCTATTTGTTTCCACTTCATTTTTTCAAAAAACATTGAGAACGAAGAATGAAGCCATTGATGAATTGTCTGAGAGAAATGGACATCGGTAATGCTACACTGTACTTGGCTTGACATAATACCACTGTCAATCTTCACACCAAAGACTCCACGTCATTGAGAGAAGATGCTGGAATTTCTGGAGTAACCTGGTTCAGTTCTTCCTGAAAATCAGAAACTGAGGGATGTGTTCAGTTTGGAAGTTATTAACAATAAAGAATTAGTGCATGAATGCCCTCTAATATCAATTTACTAATAGAATAGGAGGTTCAAAAAAACTTTGGGTATGAATTTGTCTATTTATGGTGTTTTGGTGTTTTTTCTTATTCTCTCATTTGGTTTGCATTTGTGTAGCATCTTATCGCATCTCTCCGAAACGTCTCAAGGTGTTTTGTACACAATTCATTACTGTCACTGTTATGTAGACACATTAGGTTGTCGTTTTGCACACAGCAAAAGTCCACAAACAACAATGGGATGAATGACCAGTTAATCTGCTTTTTGCTGGTGTTAGTTGAGAGAAGAATGTTGGCCAAGACAACAGGAGAATGCCCTGCTTCTCAAGTAGTGCCATAGAATCATAGAATCAGCACAGAAGGAGGCCATTCAGCTCATCATGCCTGTGCCAGATCTTTGAAAGATCTGTCCAATTTCGTCCCACACCCCACCTTTTTCCCCATAACCCTGCAAATTAGTGCTCTTCAACTACATCTCCAATTGCCTTCTGAAAGTTCCTATGGAATCTGCTTCCACCAGCCTTTCAGGTAGTGCATTCCAGATCTTAACAACCCTCTGTGTGAAAACAATTCTCCTCATTTCCCTCTATTTCTTTTGTCTGACAATTATTTTAAATCTATGTCGCCTCTGGTTACTGACCCACTTGCCAGAGGAAACAGTTTCTCCCTACTTGCTCTATCAAAACCCCTCATAATTTTGAATACCTCTATTAGGTCTCCCCTTAACCTTCTCTGCTCTAAAGGGAACAATCCCAGCTTCCCTAATCTCTCCACATAACTGACCTCCTTCATCCCTGATATCATCCTGGTAAACCACCTCTGTACCCGCTCCAAGGCCTTGACATCCTTCCTAAAGTGTGGTGCCCAGAATTGCACACAATATTCCAGCTGAGGCCTAACCAATGATTTGTATGGTTTAGCATGACTTCCTTGTTTTTGTATTCAACGCTCCTATTTACAAAGCCAAGTATCCCATACGCTTTCTTAACCATCTTATCAACTTGCCCTGCCAGCTTCAAAGATTTGGACGATGCACCTACAGGACCCTGTGCTCTTACACACGCCCCTCAAAGTAGAACCATTTGGATTATACGGCCTCTCCATGATGTTCCTCCCAAAGTGCATCACTTCACACTTATCCACAATAAATTGTATCTGCCATTTGTCTGCCCATTTCACCAGTCTGTCTATGTCCTCCTGAAGTCTGTGACTATCCCCCTCACTAGTTACTATGTTGTCAAGTTTTGTATCATCTGCAAACTTGGAAATTGTACTCCTATACTGAAGTCCAGGTCATTTATATGTAACAAGAAAAGCAATGGTCCTAATACCAACCCCTGGGGGACCCCACCGCATAGTTCTCTTCAGTCAGAAAAACATTCACCATTACTCTTTGCCTCCTATCTCTTAATCAATTATGTACCCAAGTTACCACCGTCCCTTTAATACCCTGTGCTTCTATTTTCCTAATAGGTCTGTTATTTATCAAATGCCTTTTGAAAGTCTATATATACATCTACTATCATGTCATCATCAACCCTTTCTGTTACTTCATCAAAGAACTCAATCAGGTTAGTCAGACATGATTTGCCTTTAACAAGTCCATGCTGGCTTTCCCTTATTAACCCATGCTTCTCCAAGTGAGAATTAATTTTGTCCTTTACAATGGTCTCCAGTACTTTTCCCACCACTGACGTTAGACTGATTGGCCTGTAGTTGCCGGGTTTATCCTTCTCCCCTTTTTTGAACAGGGGTGTAACATTTGCAGTCCTCTGGCACCACCCCAATATCCAAGGAGGATTGAAAGTTTGTGGTCAGAGCTTCTGCTAGTTCCACCCTAGCTTCCCTCAGCAACCGAAGATGCATCCCGTCTGGATCGGGTGACTTGTTAAGCTTGAGTGATGCCAACCTATATAGAACCTCCTGTCTATCTATTTTTATCCTACCCAATATCTCTACTCCCCCTCCTCTACTGCAACATTAACTTCATCCTCTTCTTTTGTGAAGACAGATGCAAAGTACTGATTCAGTACCTCAGTCATGACCTCTGCCTCAACAAGAAGATTTCCTTTTTTGTCCCTAATCAACCCCACCATTCCTTCAACTATCCTTTTACTTTTTATATATTTATAAAGGATTTTTAGGTACCCCTTTATGTTACCCACTAATCTTTTCCCTTCTTATATCCTTTTTCAATCCCCCCCCTGCACTCTCCGTTTTCTACTATATTCTACACCTGACATTATAAACCTCCTTTTCCTGTTTTATTTTAACCTCTATTTCCTTTCTCATCCAGTGAGCTCTAGCTTTGGATGCACCATCTTCCTCCTTATGGGAATGTTCTTGGTTTGCACCTGAACTATCTCTGCCTTGATGGCCTGCCATTGCTCATTTGCCATGTTCCACCTGAACAGGCAAGTGGTGTCTCACTTTAACATCATCTCCAAGAATGCCATCCCCAACAGTCCAGCAGTCCCTCAGCACTGCACTGAAGTGCCAGCCTAGATGCCTCCTGCCACTTGCCGGGTAGAGCACCGTCCTCCCTCTCTCCACAGCTGTAAAGTCTGTAGGTATTATGGCGAATTAATACACAGACTACAAGAGTAACTTTAACAGGACTTTACTATTCGAAGGTCAGGGCGAATCTGCCCAATAAATCCTGACACAGCACTTATATACCGGTGTGGTCACCGTCGGTATTACAGTATACAGCAGCCAAGATCAAATAGTGCCACACCTAAAATAGTTCTCTTAAAGGGGGACGGTTACATACAATAGTTCTCTTAAAGGTAGAACAGTTACATACACTACAATCCTCCCTTTTTAGCTTACAACATACTTATTCCCCATTAAACATAACATATATTCACTTCATGTAAAAACAGTTCACAGATATAGTCTCTGCGGAAAACAGTTCACAGATTTAGTCTCTGCGGAAAACAGTTCACAGATTCAGTCTCTGCGGGAAACAGTTCACAGATTCAGTCTCTGTGGAGGCGTCTCCTGTGCTTCTTGACTCGGTCCGGACAACGCCTCCGTGGTGTAGCAGTTCCTTGTGGTGTAGTCGGTTCACGTTGCTGGAGTGACTCATCAAATAGTCCTTCCCTAACTTAACAGCTTGAACTTCCGTCACTTCTGAACCAGCATTGTTGACTTTTACAAACAGCTAGATTGCCTTGGGAAGTTTCTCTACTTCCCAACTGATTTGGCTCCGTTCGGAGGGACCACGTGCGTGATCTGGTAGAGGTGATAATGGTTCAGATGGTCATCGTCTTCTGCTTCGTTTTTTCCTTTTCTGCTTCCTGGAGACTCTCTGGGCTCCACTGTCAGCTGCCAGCTGCATGCACAGTTCCTCCCTCTCATCCTCCTTTTCCCGTAGTAGCGCCACCATCTCCCGATGTTCCTTAGACTTTAGGTGATTCATCATGGTTTCGGCACTTTGGGAGTTTTCAGCACAAGCTGGGCAGACCAGGTCATCGTAATATTCAGTGTCGCTCAACAGGTCATGGTAATATTCGGTGTCATCCTGAGCTAGACCAGCGAGAGGGTCTTCTATTTCCTCCTTACCCAGCTGGACGTTAGCCAACTTTTGTTCCAAATCCAGACATCTTTCCTGAAGAGACTTCTTCATGCGTTCAGCTTCATCCCGCTTTTCCTGGGCTTCCTGCAAGTCTTTTACTAATGACCTCATTTGTGATTTCAATACTTCAACTTCATTCGGAGATTGATTGATCAGACTATTCAATCCTTCTACTGAAGTAGCTGTTTCAGCATTCCGTTGTTCTACATTGACGCGAGTCAGCGTACTTTTGGCATCCAAGGGCTGCTCTGCTGCAGTCTTCTCAGTCTGTGTTGCCACCTCAGCTATTTCAATAACTTTTGAGAGCTCCAAACCCCTTTTCTTTGAAGATTGAGGCTCGTGTTCAAGTTTCTTCCATTTTAGAGTCTTGTCCCTCAGCATATGAAGGAGTTGGCTGACTGTTAATTCTTCTGCCATCATCCATTTCCCATTAGCTGCAGGGCTGTTTATAACCTTGCCCTGGGGCTCCTTTGCTGTTTCTACTTCGCCATCATCCGCAGCCTCCACCATTCGAATTTCCACAATTGAATCGTCCGGTGATGGTGCACCCAACTTCAGTAGGAGCTCGGAAGTCATGTCGACCAACTCAGCCTTTTCTGCCTGCAACCTGCTAACAAGCACCTTCAGTTGCTGAACATCATGTTCCACCAGATTAGAGCACGCACCTTCAGAACCCGAATCAGCTTTGATTCATTTGGCCTCCTCGCGCAGATGGTTTGTGTGCTCCTGCTCCCTTTTCTCCCTCAGCTGCTTCTGTTGTCTTTCCAGATTCTCCCATTCGGTGTCCAAGAACTTTTGCATTGCTTTCATCTCTTGCTCGAGACGGCAACTCAATTGTTCTAATTGCTGTCGTAATTTGCAATGGAGTTGAGTTCGAGCTCGGTGTTCCTCAGTAATGTATATGTCTGTAACCTGGACAGACTCAGAATTCGCTGTCAAACTATGTTGTTGTTGTTCAGTGGAATTCTGTTCTGCAACTTTGTTCTCCTCTGGAGCATAAGCATTTATGCACGCCTTCGTTTTTCCAACCTTAGTCAGCAAGTCCATTTTAGACTTGTCTTTCGTACTTGGGCTGGTCTTATCGTCATCCGTTTCAGAGTCTGAGCTGATTGTCTGCACCGAGTCCTCACTCGTTATTGCTTTTAGGTAGTGCCATTCCATGTTTATTTTCTTGATCCACTCCCGTCCTAGAAGTGGTGTTCCTCCCTCAGGTAGTACATATAAATCCATTCCTGGGTGTTCTTTGCCCCTGTCTCTCACCTTGACTCTTATCTTTCCCATGGGGTATACTTTATGCCCCGTGTATGTCTGCAATACAAACTTAGTATCTCTCAAGGGTATATGTGAGAATAGCCGGTTGTAATCCTTTCGATTTATGACTGATAGGGCTGATCCTGTGTCCAATTCCATTTTCACTCGGACTACGGCTATTTTTAGCATGACCCATATAGTTTGTAGGTCGGTTTCTTTACTCACATTGTGAATTCTCAGACTACCCAGTTCCTGGCCGTTTGGGTCTGAATCCGAATTCTGTTCATCTGAACTCTTCTCAGCCACCTTGTGTACCTTGTTGTACTTTTCCTGCGGTGACTTTTTTTTGTTGTTGTTGGTCTTCTTCCCTGACCGGCATACCTTAGCTATGTGACCAAGCTTGCCACATTTTCTACATTCCTGGTTTTTAAACCAGCATTGGTTCTGGTCGTCTGTTGTCTTCCCACAATGATAACATTTCGATGTACCCGAAGTAATTTGATCCACACTGAGTACCGCTGCCTTCAGCTGCATTTCCGCTGTGCCTCTCGCTGCGGCTTCATGCGATGCTGCAATAAGGACAGCCCTATCAAGTGTAAGATCGTTCTCTTCGAGCAGACGCTTTTGTGTTCCTTCCTTCGACAACCCGCACACGAACTTGTCTCTCAATGCCTCTGTCAGATTTTCCCCAAACTGGCAGTATTTCGCTAGTCTACGCAGTTCGACCAAGTATTCCGCGTTGCTTTCCTCTTTCCGTTGTGTTCTCGCATAGAATTTGAATCGTTCCGCCAACATCAGTGGTGTGGGGTTCAAATGATCCTTCAGGGCAGTAACAATATTAGCGAAAGTCTGATCCGCCGGTTTAGCTGGTGATAGAAGATGCTTCAATAGCCCGTATGTCTTGGCCCCCATTGCGTTTAATAAGGTGAGAGCTTTATCATCATCTGCTATTTTATTGGCCTCACAATGTATCTCAATACGTTCTACGTACATGGCCCAATCTTCCACCTCGGAATCAAAGTTGTTGATGTTACCATGCTTAGGCATCTTCACTATCTCTCACTATCTTTCTGCGAAACAACAACGAATTTGTTCGTTAACTTTTTTTTTTCCAAAATGGCGGTATCCCGCTCTTGTCTTCTTCCCCGCCTACTGGCAAAATGGCGGTTTCCCGCGCTTGTCTTCTTCCCCGCCTACTGGCAAAATGGCGGTTTCCCGCGCTTGTCTTCATCTGGCGGGAGGGTAAGCTTTTTCCCTCGGGCGACGACCGCTGGCTTTCGGGGTTCGCAGCCTGCGCGTCGGCTTCAGTGCGTTCTTTGTTCCCTTTTCTCGGCAGAGCAACTGGCGCTGGGGACAACCCGTTGACGGCGAACAGTTCCAGCCGCGGGCTGGATCTCGCTCAGTCTCCCTCGCTCGGGCTCTGTCTCTCCCGCTCGCTCGGGCTCTGCCTCTCCCTCAGCGGCTTCCAATCGCGCCTCCCAGCCCTCTCGCAGTCCGGCGCTTTCCTCCCCGGCTGCGGCTGAGTTCTCCGCGATTTATTTATCTTTATATCTTCCCGCGCCTTACGATCCCGGTCGCAGTGCTTCGTGGCCTCGGTCGCTGCCGGCCTTTATCACTCCAATCGTGCCTCCCAGCCCTCTCGCAGTCCGGTGCTTTCCTCCCCGGCTGCGGCTGAGTTCACCGCGGTTTATTTATTTTTATATCTTCCCGCGCCTTACGATCCCGGTCGCAGCGCCTCGTGGCCTCGGTAGCTGCCCGGCCTTTTTCGCCGGTCGCGGTCTAGCTGTCTCACGACGCCGTTGCATCTCCCAGCCCGCTTGTACCGTGGCTTCCGTGCTCCACGCTGCCCCAGTCTCAGCGCCTCTGGGCCCGACTTCTGTCCGGCTCCTTTCCCCCGACTGTGGTCGAGTTCACCGCCCTTATCCTCCGTTTATTTTTTTATTTTCCCTTTACTCACAGTCACCGTGGCCGACTTGCTTCTCGTGCTGATCGGCTCACTCACCACCGTGGCAGAAGGGACAATCAGTGCCTGTTGCTGATGGAAGGCTTCGTGTCTGAATTCTTCCTTCTTCCTTGCTCTGCAGGCTCGAGTTTTCTTTCAGCAGAACGACGAGGGCGGGTGCCTCTTCTCGACGCTCGTTAACTGCTTCGGAAGTATTGTTGCCGCAGGGTAAGATCGAACTCGTCGCCACTGTAAAGTCTGTAGGTATTATGGCGAATTAATACACAGACTACAAGAGTAACTTTAACAGGACTTTACTATTCGAAGGTCAGGGCGAATCTGCCCAATAAATCCTGACACAGCACTTATATACCGGTGTGGTCACAGTCGGTATTACAGTATACAGCAGCCAAGATCAAATAGTGCCACACCTAAAATAGTTCTCTTAAAGGGGGATGGTTACATACAATAGTTCTCTTAAAGGTAGAACAGTTACATACACTACAACAGCGAACACCAATGCCTCCAATTCTTGATCGCTGAATCTACGGGCTCTCTGCCTGGGGCGTGGATCTGCCATGAGTGCAGCTTTTTCAGTCCTCCAATTCCTTCTCCTTGACCTGTTGTTGCTTGCTGAGGCAGCTGCACAGCCAGCAATGCTGAGAATGAGGTTCTGAATCATCAATGAACCTCCTATTTAAGAATTGGAAAAAGCATGTGGCAATCATGACTTGCGATTAGACTGCACCTGATATTGGTCCACCCTTTCAGTTTAACACTAATGACGTTGGGCTTAAAGACTTGAATTAGCGCTCCAATCATTTCTTTGAATTGTGAGCATAATTTTGCGTGCAGTCTAATGCATTAGCGCCTGGCGCCAATTCTCCAACTTTTCTAATTTTACCGCCCATTTCTGGGCTATAATGAATTTCTAGCCCTTCTAAAATGGTTAAGTAGCGCCAGTTGAAAATCGTCTAGACTGCACGCAAAATTCATCTTCACTCCTCATTAAAATGATTGCAGTCATGATTCTAGTCCAAGGGGGAAACATTTGGCATGTTAGCACCTCCCATTTGTGGCTAATGGGTTTGTGGCGGGGCGCGGCGAATCCAACACTGCATGTGAAATTCATTCGGGATTTAGCGCTGGCGCTAACAGTTAGCGCCTAGGCCTTTAGCGCCTGGCAGATCATGACGTTAATGAGTTTGGAACGCCCTGTTAACAGCCCAGATGCAAAATTGACTGTCGCCCCCTGCCTTAGTGCCTGGCCTGAACAATGACAGGAAGAGGAGGTGTGATGCATTTGGATGGCCGCTGTAGGAGCGGTATTTAAAGGGACCAACATCCGGTTTTATTTTAGTCGCCAATCAATGCTGCCTTCTCAGTTTCACATTGTGAACCAGGCGTTTTCAGCGAGTTAAACGTTTCTTACTTTCAGGAGTGTTCTGCCTACTAACAATTTGTCACTTTCATTCTGTTAAGATTTAGAAGTCCAACACTTGGTTGCATTAATGGGGACTGTACTGGCACTCGACCTCGCCCTCCAGCAGAGGCAGAGACAAAGATTGGAAAATGTGGCCAGAGGGAGGAGGGCCAACAGATCTGTCAACAGGAGGCCTTACCCTTCCAGGGTATTCCGGGAGCACTTCTCCTAAATAAATTTAACTGAGAAGCAGTGTCTTAGATGGCTGTGCCACCTCCTGCAGCCAGACCTCGAGCCTCAGATCAGGACCACCACGGCTCTCTCAGTGGCAGTCAAGGTCACCGTTGCGCTCAATTTCTACGGCAGTGGATCCTTCCAATCTGCAGCAGCGGGCATAGCTAACATCTCGCAGCTCGCCGTTGCTGCATCTGGGGAGGTCACAGCGGCTCTCTACAGTAGGAGAAGGGACTACATTTCCTTCCCCATCACCAGAGAGAAGAAGCGAGTGTGCATGTGGCTTTGTCAGGATAGCAGGCTTCCCCATGGTGCAGGGCGCCATTGACTGCAACCATGTGTCTTTGTGGGCACCGCATAACAATCCTGAGGTCTTCCATAACCACAATGGTTACCACTCATTTAATGTCCAGTTGGTGCATGACCACAGACAGCGAATCCTCACTGTCAATACCCGCTACCCTGGCAGCAGCCATGATGCCTTCATCCTGCGCCAGACTCAGGACTCTTTCAGCCACCACATCAAGCACGCGGCTGGCTGATCAGAGACAAATGGCTATCCGCTGTCCAGCTGCCTCATGACTCCCCTCCACAACCCCAACAGTCCTGCACAGCACTCATATAATGAGAGCCATGCTGTCACCAGGAACATCATCAAGCAGACCATCAGGTTGCTCAAGCAATGGTTCCGCTGCCTTGACCAGCTAAGTAGGTGTCCCTTTTCGTTGTGGTGTGCTGCACACTGCACAAGTTGGCCATCATAAGGGCCCAGCCTTATTTCATTCACTTTGCTTCCAATTTCCACCCTTCCCTCACCTTCACATGGTCCATCTCCGACTCTTCCCTTCCCTTCCTCGACTTCTCCGTCTCCATCTCTGGGGATAGGTTATTGACAAACATTCACTACAAGCCCACTGACTCCCACAGCTACCTGGACTACACTTCCTCCCACCCGACCTCCTGTAAGGACTCTATTCCATTCCCCCAGTTTCTCCGTCTCCATCGCATCTGCTCTGATGATGCCACCTTCCATACCAGTGCTTCCGACATGTCTTCCTTTTTCCTCAACTGAGGATTCCCCCCTAATGTGGTTGACACGGCCCTCGACCGTTTCTGTTCTATCTCCCGCACTTCTGCCCTCACCCCTGTCCCTCCCTCCCAGAACCACGATAGAGTTCCCCTTGTCCTCACCTTTCACCCCACAAGCCTCCACAGTCAACAGATCATCCTCCACCATTTCCGCCACCTCCAGCGTGATCCTACCACCAAACGCATCTTCCCCTCACCTCCCCTTTCAGCATTCCGTAGGGACCGCTCCTTCCGCGACACCCTAGTCCACTCCTCTACCACCCCCAGCACCCCTTCCCCTTCACCCGGCACCTTCCCATGCAAGTGCAGGAGATGCAACACATGCCCTTATACCTCCCCTCTTCCCACTGTCCAGGGCCCCAAACACCCCTTCCAGGTGAAACAGTGATTAACTTGTACTTCCTGCAATTTAGTATACTGTTTTCGCTGCTCACGATGTGATCTCCTCTACATTGGGGAGACCAAACGCAGATTGGGTGACAGCTTTGCGGAACACCTCCTTTCAGTCCGTAAGGGGGACCCTGAGCTCCCGGTGGCCTGTCACTTTAATTCACCGCTCCATTCCCACTCAGACCTCACCGTCCTCGGCCTCTTGCATTGTTCCACGGAAGCTCAGCGTAAGCTCAAGGAACAGCACCTCATCTTTCGATTAGGCACTCTACAGCCCTCTGGACTCAAAATAGAGTTCAACAATTTCAGATCTTAACCTCGGCCCCATCACATATATATGTATACTGCTGAAGTGCCCGGCGGTGCCGAGGGTCTTTTGAGGGCATGTTGTTGTTGGAAGAGAGAGAGAGAGTGACTGGGGGGGGGGGAAGAGAGAGAGCGACTGGGGGGGGGAAGAGAGAGAGCGACTGGGGGGGGAAGAGAAAGATCGACTTGGGGGGGAAGAGAGAGAGCGACTGGTGGGGAAGAGAGAGAGAGAGCGACTGGGGGGGGAAGAGAGAGAGAGCGACTGGGGGGAAAGAGAGAGAGAGAGCAACTGGGGGGGAAGAGAGAGAAGAGAACAATTGCGGTGGAAGAGAGAGAGTGACTGGGGGGAAGAGAGCGCGACTGGGGGGAAGAGAGAGCGCGACTGCGGGGAAGAGAGAGAGCGACTGGGGGGAAGAGAGAGAGCGACTGGGGGGGGAGAGAGAGAGCGACTGGGGGGAAGAGAGAGAGCGACTGGGGGGGAAGAGAGAGAGCGACTGGGGGGGAAGAGAGAGAGCGACTGGGGGGGAAGAGAGAGAGCGACTGGGGGGGAAGAGAGGGAGCGACTGGGGGGGAAGAGAGAGAGCGACTGGGGGGGAAGAGAGAGTGCGACTGGGGGGGAAGAGAGAGCGCGACTGGGGGGGAAGAGAGAGCGCGACTGGGGGGGAAGAGAGAGAGCGACTGGGGGGAAAGAGAGAGTGACTCGGGGGGAAGAGAGAGCGACTGGGGGGGAAGAGAGAGCGACTGGGGGGGAAGAGAGAGAGAGAGCGACTGCGGGGGAAGAGAGAGAGAGAGCGACTGGGGGGGAAGAGAGAGAGAGAGCGACTGGGGGGAAGAGAGAGAGAGTGCGACGGGGGGAAGAGAGAGAGAGAGCGACGGGGGGGAAGAGAGAGAGGGAGCGACTGGGGGGGAAGAGAGAGAGCGACGGGGGGAAGAGAGAGAGAGAGAGCGACTGGGGGGAAGAGAGAGAGAGAGCGACTGGGGGGGAAGAGAGAGAGAGAGCGACTGGGGGGAAGAGAGAGAGAGAGCGACTGGGGGGGAAGAGAGAGAGAGCGACGGGGGGGAAGAGAGAGAGAGAGTGACTGGGGGGAAGAGAGATAGAGAGCGACTGGGGGGGAGAGAGAGAGCGACTGGGAGGGAAGAGAGAGTGAGAGCGACTGGGGGGAAGAGAGAGAGAGCGACTGGTGGGGAAGAGAGAGAGAGCGACTGGGGGGGAAGAGAGAGAGAGAGCGACTGGGGGGGGAAGAGAGAGAGAGAGCGACTGGGGGGGAAGAGAGAGAGAGAGCGACTGGGGGGGAAGAGAGAGAGAGAGCGACTGGGGGGAAGAGAGAGAGAGAGCGACTGGGGGGAAGAGAGAGAGCGACGGGGGGAGTGGAGTGGGGGAGGGGGGAGTGGAGGGGGGGAGGGGGCTGAGAGGGGGAGTGGAGGGGGGAGGGGGAGGGGAGGGTGGAGAGGGAGTGGGGGAAGGGGAAAGGGGGGAGGAGTGGGGGATGGGGAGGAGGGGGGGTAGGGGGGAGTGGGGGAAGGGGGTGAGGAGTGGGGGAAGGGGAGGAGAGGGGGGGAGGGGGGAGTGGGGGAAGGGGAAGGGGGAGTGGGGGAAGGGGAAGGGGGGAAGAGGGGGAGGGGGAGGAGGGGGAGGGGGGAGTGGGAGGAGGGGGGGTGGGGGAAGGCGAAGGGGGGCGCTGAGGGGGAGGGAGGAGGGGGAAGGGGGGAAGGGGGGGAAGGGGGGAAGGGGGAGGGAGGAGGGGGAAGGGGGGGGGAAGGGGGAGGGAGGAGGGAAGGGGGAGGGGGGAAGGGGAGGGGGATGTGGGGAGGGAGGGGGGATGTGGGGAGGGGGGAGGGGAGGGGAGGGGGGAAGGAGGGAAGGGGAGGGGAGGGAGGGAGGGAAGGCGAGGGAGGGAAGGGGGGAGGGGGGAAGGGGGCAGGGGAGGGGAAGGGGGGAGAGGAGTGGTAGGGGGAAGGGGGGAAGGGGGCAGGGGAGGGGAGGGGGGGAAGTGGGTGGGGAGGGGGGTGGAGGGGAGGGGGAAGGGGGTTGCGGAGTGGGGAAGGGGTGGGGGGGAGGGGGAAGGGGGGTGCGGAGGGGG
This sequence comes from Somniosus microcephalus, assembly GCF_052327205.1. Classification (NCBI taxonomy): domain Eukaryota; kingdom Metazoa; phylum Chordata; class Chondrichthyes; order Squaliformes; family Somniosidae; genus Somniosus; species Somniosus microcephalus. The sequence goes on from NC_140992.1 coordinate 183,171,108, forward strand.
GAAGGGGGGGTGGGGAGGGGGGGAAGGGGGTTGGGGAGGGGGGGAAGGGGGGTGGGGAGGGGGTAAGTGGTGTGGTGGGGAGGGGGGGAAGTGGAGGCGGGGGGTGGAGGGGAAGGGAGTGTGGGGGGGAGGGGGTTTGGGGGTGTGGGGTTGTGGAGGGGGGAGGGGGGTGTGGGGGGTGGAAAGGGAGTGGGGGAGATAAACTTAAAATACAGGAAACTTTGTGCTATCTGGCACCCACCCTCTCCAGAGTTAATGTTGAGAGATACGGAGATTCTTATCTCCGTATTTGACAACAAACACTGTTGCTTAGCAACAGCTTCTAAACACTTGGGTGTGGCCCTCAACCTCTGCAGCTGAAGCTGTTGCTATAGCTACAGACCTTGCACAGCTTGACTGTTGAAACGAAGGAAAATAAACAAAGAATAAAAAACGGCTGCTGATTTTTGTGGTGGCTCCAGATTGCTGGATAGCTCACCTCCGGATAGCACAAAGTTTCCTGTACTTATAAAACATTTTTGGTAAATCATTCTATAACATACACTTTACAACCTCACCGATCTCTTTATTAAAAAAGGGGTCCTCACCTCTCAGTGTTGTACCACAAACAACTTGCTTTTCAGTTGGAAAGATTAGGCCCCGCCCGCACAGCCGATTGTCTATCTCGGTCACCAGGACCCGATTTGGAGCACAGAAGCCCCACCCACTCTCTGTTCCTGTTCTAAGATGGCCGCGCAGGCACTCTGTTACACACTGAATCAAAATGGCGTCGCACTGAAACTTTTTGCCCTCCTTGACAAAGATGGCTGCCGTTAACCTGGGGCTGTCTGCAGAAGAAATTTCCTCAGCTGCAAACACAGGATCTTCGGATTATTATTCGGGGCTTGCGACCTACCCCAGTTGCTTATGAAGCCTCCCCACCTACTGACCCTGGGAATGGAGCTGAGGCAGCACACCCTCTCTCCTCTGCCAGTGTTTGTCTCTGCCTAGGCCGGGAGCCTGGGTCTAGAGTTGCACTGCTGGCAGTTGGAGAAGCCTAGGCCCCGGGCCTGGAAAAACAGTGAAGGTAGGAGAATTATAGAGGTTAGAGAAAAGATTTACAAATTAATTAACTTTTTTAAAAAACAACGTGTTTTAAAAGCAACTTTTTTTTTGCTGGAAATGTAGATTTGAAAAGAAACGCGCAGAAAGCGGGAAAAAGAAATGAAAAGTTTAGAATCAAGATGGCGGCGACTCACCTCGGTTCAGAACGATAAGGCCCACCCACACACGCACCGATTGGTCGACCGTCAGTTCACCAAAGCGTAGGATTGGTCAATCGTCCCGTCACTCGACCGTAGGAGGGCCCGGCCGCATGCGCCAGGAAGCCGCCGTACGATTGGTCGACCTCGACATCACTCGACGCTAATGAGCGGATAATGAGCGGAATGTTGAAAGTTTTTTGGATACCGCGGGCGCAATTTTTGTCCGGCCGAAACGTAAATACGCTTAGGACGGTTCTGGAATCGTCAGCTTTCTTTCGACGTAACACACGTGTAGGTATGCTCTATAACTTTCGAGTTAATTCAATACAGACAGACAGGCGGCATGACAGACAGACAGAAGAACAGCTTTATATATATATATATATATATATATATATATAGTTTTTTTTCCTTTCTTTTTTTTTAATCCACACTTTCGTCTGGGCTCTTTTCTTCCCCCCCACATGGCAGCTGTCCTTCATTCTACCAGGGCCATTCACACTTCATCTAGAGCCATCCTTTATTCCTTGAATATCTCTTAATGCTCTCAATGTCTCTTAATCTCTCCTGCTTTCTACCCTATCTCTAACCTTCCCTTTTGTTCTTTCATCCCCTCCCCCTTTTCTCAGCCCCCACTTGCTTTAAAATCTATCCCTTTTCCTGCTTTTTTTCCCAGTTCTGACGAAGGGTCTTCAACCAGAAACGTTAACTCCGTTTCTCTCTCCACGGTTGCTGCCCTGGCCTGCTGAGTTTTTCCAGCGTTTTCTGTTGTTATTTCGGATTTCCAGCATCCGCAGTATTTTACTATCGTATAAGGGCCCAGGCATAGCGGGACCACCTCAGGAGGAGGACGAGGAGCAGGAACAGGAGGAGGAACAGGAGGGAGGGAGGAGGCAGCCACTCAATCGGCCTTCTGGAAGGGTGGTCCGTGACCGCCTCATCAGACTGCAGTTCCAAAAATTCTACCCCACATCCCGGTTGCTCACCACATCTCCATCATTTCATCCATTTTGCATGCCATATCACAGCGCAAAGCTGAAATGAGAGATGTTGAATCCGTGATTCTTAGAGTATGATGTTTTCCAATAGCTACACGGAGGATGTAACTTAACAATCAACAGGTGTTTACTGGAGTAGGGTAGTCTCAAGACTGGCAGTACAGAGGCATGCTCAAGGCTTATATACAGGTGTGGTCACTGTCGGTACTACAGTATACAGGAGCTGTAAAAGTAGTTCTCTCTTAAAGGTACATACACTGCAATTCCTCCCCTTTTAGTTTAGCAGTACCCATAATATTCAAATAACAATTAACACTTTAACATGCACATTAAACAGAAATAGTCCATTATAGATTCAGTCTTTGGGGCGGCTTCCTGATCCTTTTTGGATCGCGCCTTTCCTGAGGTTCTTGATCTTGGTGTGGAGGCGATTCTGGCCCCCTTTCATCAGTTTCCACTGCTACTGTTTCTGAAGTAGATGCTACCGGTATGTCGGGTTCATCCCCAGGTACGCGAGTCATGGGGTTGACTCGTTCCTGTGACGCTAAGATCTGGTCGACGTGGCGTCTCACAATGTTCTCCCCGACATCCACTGTGTACAATAATGGCCCCTGCCGTGTGCATATCGTTCCGGGTTGCCATTTCTCTGTTCGGTAGTCACGGGCCAGACTGGTAATCCTACATTGAAGCTCCTTGTCGGCTTCTCATTGATGTGCTGGAATTGTTTATCCTCAACATTTCTTCGCACATTTGGTCTGAGCAAATCCAGACGAGATCTCAACCTTCGGTTAAAGAACATCATGGCCGGGGTCTGGTTGGTAACTGCATGTGTCGCATTTCTGTAGGCTAACAGGAAATTGTCCACCTTATGCTGTAGTGGAATTTCATCATCGCACATGGCCTTTATCGCCTTTTTAAAGGTTTGTACGAACCTCTCAGCCAATCCATTTGTGGCTGGATGATACGGGGCGGATGTGTAATGCCTTACCCCATTCCTTCTCATAAATTTCTGAAACTCTTCGGACACAAACTGTGGTCCATTCTCAGTGCAAATCTGCTCTGGCAAGCCGTCCCTGGCAAATATGGTCCATAGGACTGCAATCGTTTTCTCTGTAGTGGTTGAGGACATTTTTATCACCTCAGGCCATTTCGAGTGAGCATCCACTGCTATTAAGAACATTGAGTCCATGAATGGACCAGCAAAATCAATATGCACCCTTTGCCATGGAGAGGAAGGCCACTCCCATGGGTGTAGAGGGGCATGTGGTGGTGCATTTTGGGCCTTCTGGCATCCTGAGCAGCTCTTGGTTAGGTCCTCGATTTGTTGATCGATCCCCGGCCACCACACATAAGCCCTAGCAAGGCTTTTCATTTTCACCCCTCCCAGATGACCTTCGTGAAGCTCATTTAGTATTCGCTCCCTTAACATGGGTAGAATTACCACTCGGGATCCACACATCACTGTCCCCTGGCATACTGACAGCTGTTCTCTTCTGGATGAGAATGCTGGCAACAGTAAGTTGCCATGTGTTGGCCATCCCCTCACCGTCAAATCATATACCCGAGACAGTGCCGGATCATTGCGGGTCTCCTTCTCTATATCCGCGTTAGTTACTGGCAATCGTTCAATTATTGACGAATAAAATATCTCGATAGGTTCCACTGCTGGTGCTTCCTCCACAGTAGGCAGTGGCAGGCGTGATAGCCCATCAGCGTTTCCATGCTGTTTCGTGCCTTTATATTCTATTTCTTATTGGTTCGTCCCTAGAAAAAGGGACCATCTTTGTAACCGTTGTGCAGTCATCACCGGAATGCCCTTCTTTGGATTAAAGATGGAGACAAGTGGTTGGTGGTCAGTCAGCAAGGTGAACTTCTGCCCATGCAGATAGTGGTTGAATTTTTTTACTCCCCATACTAGACTGAGGGCCACCCTGTCAATCTGGGCGTAGTTGGGCTCGGCTGAGGTTAGTGACTGAGACGCAAAGGCTACTGGCCTCTCCAACCCGTCTGGGAATTTGTGCGACAGCACCGCTCCAATACCATAGGGTGATGCATCACATGCCAAACGAATTGGTAGTGCTGGGTTGAAATGGGCCAACACCTCTTTTGATGTGATCAATTCTTTGCACTTCTGGAAAGCTCGTTTACATTCATCATTCCACTTCCATGGTACCCCCGTTTGCAGTAGGGTGTTCAGTGGGTGTAATACTGCAGACAAATTTGGTAAGAACTTATGGTAGTAGTTCACCAGCCCGAGGAACGACCTCAGTTGTGACACATTTTCCGGAGCTGGAGCCTTGACTACTACCTCAATCTTTTCAGGGGACTTATGTAACTCCTCTTCATCAATAACATGGCCACAATACGAGATCTGCTTCTGGAAAAACTCGCACTTGTGGCGATTAGCTCGTAGCCCATATTCCTTTAATCTAGTGAGCACCTTCTCCAGGTTGGCGAGGTGATCACTGTCATTTTCGCCCGTGACCAGGATGTCGTCCAAATTACACTGGGTCTCTGGAATCCCTTGCAGGACTTGATCCATCGCCCTTTGCCAAATAGCCGGAGCCGATGCTACCCCGAACACCAGCCGGTTGTATTGGTAGAGACCGTTATGAGTGTTGATCATGAGGTATTGTTTCAAGGCTTCTTCTGCCTCCATTTGCAGATACGCCTGGGCTAGATCAATTTTGGTGAAGCGTTTACCTCCAGATAGCGAGGCGAAAATATCCTCAATCCGTGGAAGCGGATATTGTACCGTGTGAAGGACTGGGTTCACTGTCACCTTAAAATCCCCACAGATGCGGACCTTCTTTGGTTCCCCAGGCGTATTACTCAACGACCTCTTCATTACAGGAACGATGGGTGTAGCCCACTCGCTCCAGTCTACTTTGGACAGTACTCCTGAACGTTCCAACCCCTCCAGCTCTGCTTCGACGGCTGGTCGGATCACATAAGGCACTGGTCTGGCCTTAAGAAACTCTCGCCTTGCATTTTCCTCTATTTTAATCGTTGCTGTTATGCCTTTTAGTGTTCCGAGTCCCTCCTGGAACGCTTCTTGCACGTCAGTTAGCATTTTTGACAGTCGTCCAGATGTGACGTTGTCATCCTTTTTGGACTCAACCTTCAGTGCCTGTATGGAATGCCAGTCTAATTGTATCTTCCGGATCCATTCACGTCCTAGTAGTGGTGGTCCTCCATCTGGCAATACACATAGGTCCATTTTAGGTATTTCCTGGCCTTTGTATATCACTTTCACCCTTATTTTTCCTTTGGGGTAGACTTTTTGCCCCGTGTACGTCTTCAAGACAATCTCTGTAACTTTCAAGGGTATATGTGAAAATAGCCGCTTGTAGTCCCTTTGGTTTATGACTGTTAGGGCTGGTCCTGTGTCCAATTCCAATTTCACTTGGACTCCGTCTATCTTGAGTGTGACCCAGATAGTCTGGTGATCCTCCATTTTGGTTACCTTATGTAGTTTCAGACAACCCAGCTCCTTGCTTCCAGAGTCTGTATCACTTTTCTGTTCATCTGAACTACTGTCCATCACCTTATGTACCTTTTTGTACTTCTCCTGTGGAGGTTTCTTGCTGTTGGTTTTCTTCCCTGACCTGCAGACTCTTGCTATGTGTCCTGCTTTTCCACACTGTCTGCACACTTGGTCCTTGATCCAACAATCCTTCTGGTCGTGTGTTGTTCTGCCACAGCGATAACACTTCCCTGCTCCATATGACCTTTCATTGGTGCCATATTCTTGCGGTCTCCGTTGTATCTCTGCAGCGCTCTTTGCGGCTGCTTCGTGTGATACTGCCATGCTGAAAGCCTTGTCCAGCGTAAGATCCTTTTCTGATAGAAGCCGTTTCTGGGTTCCTTCACTTTGAAGTCCACACACAAACTTGTCCCTTAACGTATCTGCTAGTCCCACTCCAAACTGGCAGTGTTTAGATAGCTTGCGCAGTTCCGTTAAGTACTCAGCATTACTTTCGTCTTTATGCTGGTTCCTTTTGTGGAACTTAAATATTTCTGCTATCAGCAGCGGTGTGGGGTTTAAGTGGTCCTGTAGGGTTCCTGCTATGCTTTCGAAATTCTTATCTGCGGGCTTCTCTGGGTATATTAGGTTTCGCAGTGAGCCATAAGTTTTTGCACCCATGGAATTTAACAAAACCAGTGCTTTCCTAGCATCTGGCACTTCATTCGCCCTGCAGTACACCTCAATGCGTTCCACATATGTCGCCCAATCTTCGACTTCATTGTCGAATGCAGAGATACTGCCACTCTTCGGCATCCCTAGGTGTGATTTAACTGTCAAAAATGGCGTCTCCCGTGCTCTCCCTTCTTCTCCGCTGGCACAAAATGGCGTCTCCTGCGCTTTCCTTTCTTCCCGCGCTCGCCCTTCTTCTCCGCTGCGGCTTCTAAAAATGGCATCTACCGCGCTCTCCCTTCTTCTCCGCGGCTCAATGGCGTCTCCCGCGCTCTCCGTTCTTCTCCCTACGGACGCTGTTCAGCCCTTGAGCCCTGGCTGTGCTCTACACGTTCTCCTGTGCGCCTTTCCCGTTTCCGCCGCTTGGTCCTGAACCCGGCTGCTGCTTTACCCTCTGTCTCTCTGTTTTGTTTTTCCTCGACGCCGCTTGGTTTTCAACCCCCGGCTGCACCCTGTGCGCTTCACCCTCTCTCTTACCCCGTCGACGCTGCTCAGCTTTTTCTCTGCCGTCGGTCGGCTCCAGCCGCCGCTGTCCGGGAAGGGTCTGCGCTGTACCTGTTGCCAGTCTGTTGCTGGATCGTCGTGGCTGGGGAACCAAGCCCAGCTCTCAACAGCCTCCCCTGCGATGTTCACTCTCTGCCGGATGACTGGGCGGTTGCTCGTGGTCGACGCCCGTGCTTCTGGCCTCGACTTTCTTCCACCGCCCTCCCGGAGCGAATCCTTGAAGGGAAATGCAGAGTTGCAGGTAGATTCGAATCGACCTCGTTGTCACTGTTGAATCCGTGATTCTTAGAGTATGATGTTTTCCAATAACTACACGGAGGCTGTAACTTAACAGTCAACAGGTGTTTACTGGAGTAGGGTAGTCTCATGACTGGCAGTACAGAGGCATGCTCAAGGCTTATATACAGGTGTGGTCACTGCCGCTCCTACAGTATACAGGAGCTGTAAAAGTAGTTATCTCTTAAAGGTACATACATACACTACAAGAGACACCACAAACTCTGCAAAATTAAATTAATAAATTTATCAACATTCAGTCAACACATATATACAACAATTTTAACTAATCATCCTTGTGCAAACCCTTGCCTCCCCTCTTTACGGTGCCTTTTCCTAACCTACTACTCCTCCGTAGTGTCTCTCCAGCAGCTGCAGCAGGGCTGGTGAAAGGTTGCTGAGTGTCGGTGCCAGATACTACTGATGGCCTTGAGGACACCCTCGACCAGCTCTGGACCCGGAAGGCCCAGCTGTACACTGCACCACCTCAGGCTGGGCGGCAGCGCTCTGGCCTGGCTGGATGACAGGCAGTGACAAGGGCAATGGTGGAGTGCCAGTGGTGGGAGCAGGAATGCTGCCATCCTGAGAGAGGGCGGCAGGCTCCTGCTCCACTGACCCACTGCCACTCCCCCGGGGCAGCACCTCAGCATCCCGAGCAATCTGCTGGAGAACAGATTGCTGGCATGCTGCGACATTCAAGATTCAAGATTCAAGATTCAAGATCATTTTATTGCCATATGTAACTAGTACAATGGAATGCTTACTCCCCACTCACTCCCACAATACAAGCATATAATATAAAAGCAAAAAAATAAAAACAAATATAAATAAAAACAATAAGCAAATAAGCAAAAAGTATAGCAATAACAGTCCAAGCTGCAGGATATGATGAATAGTACAAAAAAGCCTCAATTACCACTGGAAATAATAGTAATGTAATATGATAAATATATGGTAATATAAGTATAATATATATATTTACATAAACATATAACTATAATATATGGGGCAGTGCGATTAGCGGTTCAGTAGGCGCACTGCCTGTGGATAGAAACTGTTCTTAAACCTGCTGGTCCTGGTTCGGATGCTGCGGTACCGACGTCCGGACCGCAGGAGGGAGAACAGTTTGTGCCCAGGGTGATTGGGGTCCTGGATGATGGAGCGGGCCTTGTTCCGGCACCTGGTCTAGAAGATCTCCTCGATGGACGGAAGTGCGCACCCGATGATCTTTTCTGCCGTATTCACAACTCTCTGGATGGCTGTCTTGTTCTGTGCAGTGGTGTTACCATACCACACATTGACACCACTCGTCAAGACACTCTCTATGGTGCCGCGGTAAAAGTTCACAAGCCACTGTGTGCTTATGCCGCATTTCCTCAGGCACCGTAGAGGGTAAAGGCGCTGGTGTGCCTTCTTCAGCATAGCCTCAGTATTATGGTTCCAGGCCAGGTCATCAGAGATCTGCAGACCCAGGAATCGGAAGCAACTGACGACTTCCACTGGTGTCCCGTCTATGCTGATGGGGCGATGGTTCCCTCAGTGGCTTCTGAAGTCCACGATGAGCTCCTTAGTTTTGCCAACGTTCAGAGCAAGGTTGTTGTCATTGCACCATCTCATCAGCTGGACTATCTCATCTCTGTACTCCGTCTCGTCATTGTTGCTTATCAGGCCAATTACTGTGGTGTCGTCGGCAAACTTGATAATCTGGTTATTGCTGTGTATGGCTGTACAGTCATGTGTAAACAGAGAGAACAGCCAAGGACTGAGGCAGCAGCCTTGTGGCGCTCCGGTGTTGAGAAGCAGAGTGGATGAGGTGTTGTTCCATATTTTCACCACTTGAGGCCTGCCAGTCAGGAAATCCAGAATCCAATTGCAGATGGGGGTGCCCAGGCCTAGGTCCCTCAGTATCAGGACCAGCTTGGAGGGAATAATAGTATTAAATGCAGAACTGTAGTCAATGAACAACAGTCTGACGTAAGTGTCCCTCCTGTCTAGGTGTTCCAGGGCCGTGTGTAGTGTTAGGGAAATGGCATCGTCTACAGACCTGTTCGCCCTATATGCGAACTGGAACGGGTCCAAGGAATCGGATAGGATGCTGCTTATGTGTGTCATGACCAGCTTTTCCAGGCACTTCATGGCTATGGATGTTAGAGCCATGGGACGATAGTCATTGAGGGCTGTTACCTTGGTCTTTTTAGGTAACGGCACAATGGTTGTCTCCTTGAAGCACACTGGTACAACAGACTGCTGCAATGAGATGTTAAAAATGTCCGTGAACACAGGAGCCAGCTGGTCTGCGCAGGTCTTGAAGACACGGAGTGAAACCCCGTCTGGGCCGGCTGCCTTCCGTGCTTTCACCCCCCTGAAGGTTCTCCGGACCTCGGATTCAGTCAGCTGTAATGTGTAATCCTCTGGGTGGCTGGGGGTTTTGTTGGCCGGCTCAGTGTTCTCCTCTCAAAGCGAGCATAAAAAGTATTCAGTTCATCTGGTAGGGAGGGATCGGTGTTGGTGACTCCCGCTGAGCTCCCCTTGTAGTTGGTGATGGCCCTTAGTCCCTGCCACATGCGTCTGGCGTCAGAGCCCCTGCCATACTGAGACTCTAGCTTGTTCTTAGTCTCTTTTTGCTGCTTTGATAGCCTTTCTGAGGTCATACTTGGCCTTCTTGTAGAGTTCGGTATCCCCTGATTTGAAAGCGGTACGCCGTTCTCTTAGTTTGTTGCGGATGTCTGAGTTCATCCATGGTTTGCAGTTAGGAAATAAACGACAGTCTTGGTAGGAATGCATTCATCCACCAGTCTGTTAATGTATCCAGTAACGTGACCTGCGTACACATCCAGGTCCACATGATGAGATCCCCGCTGGCCTGTGGTGGACCCAGCGACGATGGCAGCAGTCAGAGCTTTCATGGCATCAAACTGAGACTGCATGAGAGCAGCCTGGGATTGGATGCCACCAAGCATTGATTGCATTACAGCACTAAGACATTGTGTGGCTTCCGCTGTGCTGCAATGGATGCTGCCACATCGCCCATGACCACGCAGCATGAGGACTGGTCTTCACGGTCTCTCAGGGAGTCCACCATCCCTTGCAGACTGCCAAGGATGGGCTCCATGATGTGTGCTAAGCTCTGTGTAATGTTGGAGGTGGACTCCTCCATGCTCTTTACCATTGCCGAGAGGCTTTCGGTCACCCTTGCCATTGCACCTATGATCTCGGTGTGCATGCCCATCACCCTTCTTGTGACCACCTCCCCATCGAGATCCTCATTTGAGTCCTGTGCAGCAGAACTCATGCGCGAACTCGCCCTCCGGGGAGCTGGCATCCGAGCTGCCCTTTCCCTTTGATCTTGCTGCAGCCCGCTCATCCCCGGTGCATAACCCAGTGCAGACCCCGCTACTAAACTTGCCTCTAAAGATGGCGTGGTGCCAATATCTGAGGTAGTGCCTGCGGGTGAGACATGCAGTGACGCGGTGCTTTCTTCCTCCTCTTCTTCTCCTGTATCACTCTCTCTGGGAGGCTCAGGGACAGGCTGGTCAGCTGGTTGCTGATTACCTGAAAGCATAAAAGCACAAGACTCGCGTTAAGGTGAGGGCAGGGGGGCAGGAAGGGAGCAAGGAATGTGTTACGTCCGTGTATAATCAGACACAGACTGCGGAGAACGGTACAACGGTGTTTACTCAACGTGGCTCACACTGCAACTGATCTGTACAGATTACTACTCAGGGCTATGTACAGGTGTGGTCACTGCCGGTACTGCAGTATACATGAGCTGTAAAAGATAGTTCCCCACTTAAAGGTATATACATTACAAATCCTCCCCTTTTAGATTAACAGTACCATAACACTCATTTATCATTTAAATATCAAACTTATTACAATTAACACTTTTAACATGCAACATTAGCTGAAAATAGTCTATTTATATATTCAGTCTTTGGGGAGGCTTCCTGATCATTTCTGGAAAGCGCCTTTCCCGAGTGTCTTGCTCTTGGTGCGAAGGCGATTCTGGCCCCCTGTCGTCGGTTGGTTCATCAGCTTCCGATGCTACTGTTTCTGGGGTAGATGCGACCTGTACGTCGGGTTCATCACCAGGTACGTATGGGCGAGGCATGGGGTTGACTTGTTCCTGTGACTCTAGGATATGGTCTGCATGGCGTCTCACGATGCTCTCCCCAACGTCCACTGTGTACATTAGTGGGCCCTGCCATGTGCATATCGTTCCTGGCTGCCATTTTTCTGTTCGGTAGTCGCGGGCCAAGACTGGTTGCCCTACATTGAAGTTCCTTGTTGGCTTCTCATGGATGTGCTGGAATTGCTTACTCTCAACATCTCTTCGTACGTTTGGTCTGAGCAAATCCAGGCGAGATCTTAACCTTCGGTTAAAGAACATCATGGCTGGGGCCTGGTTGGTGACTGCATGTGTCGCATTCCGGTAGGCGAACAGGAAATTGTCCACCTTGTGCTGCAGCGGAATGTTGTCATTGTACATCGCCTTTATTGCCTTCTTAAAGGTTTGTACGAACCTCTCAGCCAATCCATTTGTGGCTGGATGATACGGGGCGGATGTGCGATGCCTTAACCAACGCCCCGCTCCCTGTGTGTAGAGCCCCACTCTCTGGGTGTAGATCCCCACTCTCTGGGTGTAGATCTCCACTCTCTGGGTGTAATGCCCTGCTCTCTGTGTGTAACGCCCCACTACTGTGTCTAGCGCCCTTCTCCCTGTGTGTAACGCCCCGCTCTCTGTGTGTAACGCCCCGCTCTCTGTATGTAACGCCCCGCTCCCTGTGGGCAGCGCCCCGCTCTCTGTGTGTAGCGCACCGCTCTCTGTGTGTATCGCCCCGCTCTCTGTGTGTAGAGCCCCGCTCTCTGTGTGCAGCGCCCCACTCTCTGTGTGTAGCACCCCACTCTCTGTGTGTAACGCCCCGCTCTCTGTGTGGAGCGCCCCGCACTCTGTGTGTAGCGCCCCGCTCTCTTTGTGTAACGCCCCGCTCTCTGTGTGTAGCGCCCCACTCTCTGTGTGTTTAGCGCCCCGCTCTCTGTGTGTAGCGCCCCGCTCTCTGTGTGTAATGCCCCGCTGCCTGGCCGTAGCACCCCACTCTCTCTGTGTAACGCCCCGCTCTCTGGGCGTAGCGCCCCGCTCTCTGTGTGTAGCGCCCGCTCTCTGTATGTAGCGCCCCGCTCTCTGTTTGTAACGCCCCGCTCTCTGGGCGTAGCGCCCCGCTCTCTGTGTGTAGTGCCCGCTCTCTGTGTGTAGCGCCCTGCTCTCTGTGTGTAATGCCCCACTCTCTGTGTGTAGCGCCCCGCTCTCTGTGTGTATCGCCCCGCTCTCTGTTTGTAACGCCCCGCTCTCTCTGTGTGTAGCGCCCCGCTCTCTGTGTGTAACGCCCCGCTCTCTGGCATAGAAATTCATTGTAGCCACTTTTGGGGCGTTAAAGTCGGGCGGCCGCTAAAGTTTGCGCCCGCCGCCAAATCGAGGCCACTTCTCCGATATTCATTAGCTTCGCCCTAAGAGTTTGCTCGAGCGCTAAAACTGGCGCTGGACGCCTCTCTTTAGGCGCAAAGCCGGAGGTGCTGAGCGAGAGCGCCCAGGCCGGGCGCATCGCAGGTGCGGCCATCTCGTGATTGACAGCAGACACCCTGGCGCCGGCCAGCTCTTAAGGGGGAAGGGTCGACTTGGTCTGCTGCCACGCCCTGGATAGTGGAGCCCACCAGCTAGGCCTGAACACTGCTGCTGGACCCAAATAGCGCCTGAAGCCATGCAGAGGGCCCATGAATGAGCACAGCGCTTCTCAGAGCGTGATCTGAGTGTGCTGGTTGGTGGTGTGGAGAAGAGGCGCCATATTTTGTACCCAGACAATGGCAGGAAGGCGCCGGTCCGCGCCAACCGGAGAGCCTGGAGGCATGTCGCCAGCAAGGTGTCAGCCAACAGCGAGGTCCCCAGGACCGGTGTCCAATGCCGCAAAAAGTTTAATGACCTCACGCGGATTGTCAGGGTGGGTACCCTTTCCAGTGACCTCCTCATCCTTGCATGTGCACCTCACATTATGGGCAAGGGGACCTGAAAGCCCTAATGGCCAGCCCTCATCCAGCAGCTATGGAACAGGCATGAACATCAATTGTACATTCAGCACTTAACACACTGGCCAAGATATTCCACCATGGGAGGCAGTGCACACAAGATCAGGGCGACACTCTGGCCAGGCTATTCCACCATGGGAGGCAGTGCACACAAGATCAGGGCGACAAACTGGCCAGGCTATTCCACCATGGGAGGCAGTGCACACAAGATCAGGGCGACACACTGGCCAGGCTATTCCACCATGGGAGACAGTGCACACAAGATCAGGGCTACACACTGTACTTAGAGGCCGTCCTTTCTCTTGCAGGCCAAGCTGGCCAATAACAAGAAGAGCCGGACTGCGACCTGGGGAGGCCGACCCCAGATCCAGCCGCTCACCGAGCTGCAACATCGCGTGGAGCGCATCATGGGTGGCCGGGTGATTGGCCCCGTTGCATGTGGAGATGCCGACCCTGTTCTGGGCACCAATGGTAAGCACATCAACGTTTGGACGTCTCTCGTCCCACTTGCGCATCAGATCTACATCCTTTGCCACTGTCCGACCAATGCGCTGAATGCCACCACTCATGCATCCCTCGCTGACGCCCTCTCCTCACTCTAAAGCTACTCTTGTGCCTTCCTGCTTTCAGATGGTGAGGAGGAGGTCCCTGAACTTGCCAGTGACAGCCCCTCAGAGGAGGAGGAGGAGGAGGAGCAAGAGGAAGGCGGCCCATCAGGGGAACCCTCAGCCGTGGCAACCCATGCCAATGTAGGGGACACGTCTTCCCTGGAGGGGAGCGTCGCGGAAGTGTCGGAGGGGAGGGGAGCTCATGGGACCTGCGGCCTGCAGAAACGCGGGAGGGGGGTGCCAGCTCGGCGGCCTTCTCCCCAGAGGGGGGAAGGGTCGGAGGGGAGTCCAATTGCTGGGCCCAGCGGCGTCCAGCAACGCAGGAAGGGTCGGCCAGCTCGGCGGCCTTCTCCCCAGAGGGATAGTCCGGCCTCCAGTCCGGAGATGGTCTTCGCCAAGGAGATGGAACGCCTCGAGGACTTGTTCGCGGACTCGGAGCGCCGGCACACGGAGCTCATGGGGGTAGTGGCACGGTTGCCTGAGGCCATCGAGTCCCTCTCTCAGAGTGTCACCGACGTCAGGGCCTCACAGGCCATCAGTTTGGCGGAATTCGGGGCAGAGCAGGCAGCGAGTCGGGCGGCATTCGGGGCAGATCAGGCAGCGAGTCGGGCGGCATTCGGGGCAGCTCAGGCAGCGAGTGGGCAGCTGATCAGTGGTGCCGTGCAGTCACTGGGTGCTCTGATGAGGTCACTGTACAGGTCAACATGGGCACTCACTGCTGCCACACTCGCTGTGTCAGCCAGGCATCGCCAGGGCACCCGGCGCGCTGCAGCAGCACAGCGGACTGTCCCTTGGCAGATTGGTGTGCATGCTGCAGTGCTGGCCCGGGTGAGTGCCAGTGTCTCAGGCGACCAGCGAGCGCCTGCCATCCGCCAGCTTGCCCCCATTCCTCCAGCCGCCACTGCCACTCCCCCAGTGGAGCTGGCAGGAGCTGCTGCAGCGACTGATGCTGGCCAGCCACAGCTGCAGCATTCAACAGCCGCCCGCTCGACGGCCAGACCTCGACTAGTCCGACCCCCAAGGGCATCTGCCGTCACGACATGTGCCCCTCTGGAGCCTGCCCCCAGCCTTGCAGCAGCCAATGGCCTTACTTTGAGGAGGAGCAGCAGGGCGGGCAGGGGCCACACTAAGATGGCCAAGGCATCGCCCTAGCGGGCCAATAAGTCGAACGTGTGGCCAGTTGTGTTTGTTTTTTGAGGCCGAGAATTGGATGTTTGTTTTTTGAGGCCGAGAATTGGATGTTTGTTTTTTGAGGCCGAGAATTGGATGTTTGTTTTTTGAGGCCGAGAATTAGATGTTTGTTTTTTGAAGGCCGAGGATGTGATGTTTGTATTTTACGAAGTCCGAGGATGACGGCCATTTTAGTTGCACTGTTTTGTTAATCCTCTCCAGGTTGTGGGAGCGAGTAATGTGTTTGAGTGTTTTTTGGGGGTTTCGTCTGTTTTTGGTTTTCATGTGGGAAGGGCCCTGAGTTTGTACAATAAAGCATTTTATTTATTAACATTGTCCATGTTTGATCTTTGAAGTGTTTGTTGCCTTAACCGGCTGAGGGCTTGCGGAGCGGCTGCAATCATGTTCTTTCATTGGCACAAGCCATTCCCTGACAGGGGACCTAGAAGTGACGTTCAATAAGCCGCCGACGGGCGGCCCTTGGACCTTGTGCCTCCCTCCTGGGCTGGTACTCCTCGTCCTCCTCCTCCTCATGCTCCTCCTGCTCCTCCTCCTGAGGTGGGGGTCCAACGTGAGGTGGCAGTGCCTGAGTCCTGCGGATAGCCAGGTTGTGCAGCATGCAGCAAACGACGACGAATTGGGAGACTCGCTCCTGCGAATACTGGAGGGCTCCCCCGGAGCGATCAAGACAGCGGAACCGTTGCTTGAGGACGCCGATTGTTTGTTCTATGATGTTCCTAGTCGCTTGATGGCTCTCGTTGTATGCCTCTTCAGCAGGGGTCGTGGGCGCGCGGAGCGGGGTCATGAGCCAGGTACACAAAGGATAGCCTTTGTCCCCGATAAGCCATCCTCTTGGGGGAGGCTGTGCCTGGAACATGTCAGCCATAGTTGTCTGTCGCAGGATAAAGGCATCGTGGCTGCTGCCTGGAAAGCGGGCATTGACAGCTAGGATGCGCTGCCTGTGGTCACACACCAGCTGTACGTTGGGGGAATGGTAGCCCTTCCGGTTGCGGTAATCCTCGACATGCTCCAGAGGTGCCCGCAAAGCCACATGCGTGCAGTCAATGGCGCCCTGCACCATGGGGAAGCCCGCTATTCTTGCAAATCCCACTGCACACTGCTGCTGCTTGTCCAGGGTCATGGGGAAGGAGATGAATTGATGTCTCCTTCTGAAAAGGGCTTCGGTCACCTGGCGGATGCAGCAATGCACGGCGAACTGGGAGATGTTAGCGATGTCCCCAGCAGCGGATTGGAAGGAGCCGGTGGCATAGAAGTTGAGAGCCACCGTCACCTTCACTGCCACCGACAGAGACGTCCTGCGCTTCAGCTGTGGCTGCAGATCTCTCTGAAGCAGCTGGCAGATGTCTGCAACCACCTCCCTTCTGAATCGCAGCCTCCTTACACACATCGCGGCAGACATGGTCAGATAGGAGGACTGCTGGCGGTATACCCTGGGTGGGTAAGGCCTCAGTTGGCGACGCCTGTTGCCCCCTCTGCGTTTAGCCAGGGCTGCCACTCTCTCACGGCGTCTGTAAGCCCTTCTGGCATAAGGCTGAAAGTCAGCGTTGGCACCCAATGCAGCCCCCATTATATGCTGGCAAACAATGAGCTCTCAATGAAGGCAAAGATAATTGCTAAGCTCTGGCCTGAGCCAAAAATACCTGTCCTAGTGTTGGTCCAAACCAGTAAGCTCTCCTCCTTGGTCTCTCTCCAAATAACCGTTGCACAAGAGTGAATGCTGCAAAATGGCTGGCCTTTATAGTGCAGGGTAAGTGCCCTTTAATTAGCGCTCCCCGCGGCCCGCCTCAGCTGTGTACCGTTCCATTTCACAGTCGTTAGGGCCGCCCGGCGCACAATGGCCCGGTGCGAGTGAAGTTCCGGTTCGGGGCGCACAAAGGGCGTTGCACTAGTAAATGACGTCATGATCTGCGCGCGCAGCAGGGCGCGCGCTAAGACTTTGCGCCGGCGCTAAATGTGTCCTGAAGTTGGGGCGAGGCGCAGATCGCGCTGCGCCCGGGCGCTAAGCGCCTAGCGCTCGAGATCTACTCCTCCTAAGGCGCTAACGGCTGGCGCACCCAACTGAATTTCTAGGCCTCTGTGTCTAATGCCCCACTCTCTGTGTCTAGCGCCCCGCTCTCTGTTTGTAATGCCCCGCTCTCTGTGTGTAACACCCCGCTCTCTGTGTGTAGCGCCCCGCTCTCTGTGTGTAGTGCCCCGCTCTCTGTGTGAAGCGCCCCGCTCTCTGTGTGTAGCGCCCCGCTCTCTGTGTGTAGTGCCCCGCTCTCTGTGTCTAGCGCCCCTCTCTCTATGTGTAATGCCCAGCTCTCTGTGTGTAGCGCCCCACTGTAATTGTGTATTCCCCCGCTCTCTGTGTGTAACGCCCCGCTCTCTGTGTGTAACACCCCTCTCTCTGTGTGTAGTGCCCTGCTCTCTGTGTCTAGCGCCCCGGTCTCGATGTGTAACGCCCCGCTCTCTGTGTGTAGCGCCCCGCTCTCTGTGTGTAGCGCCCCGCTCTGTGCCTGTAGCGCCCCGCTCTCTGTGTGTAGTGCCCCGCTCTCTGTGTGTAGCGCCCCGCTCTCTGTGTGTAGAGCGCCGCTCTCTGTGTGTAGCGCCCCGCTCTCTGTGCTTAGCGCCCCGCTCTCTGTGTGTAGCGCCCTGCTCTCTGTGTGTATCGCCCCGCTCTCTGTGTGTAACGCCCCGCTCTCTGTGTTTAGCGCCCCGCTCTCTGTGTGTAGTGCCCCGCTCTCTGTGTGTAGTGCCCCGCTCTCTGTGTCTAGCGACCCGCTCTCTGTGTGTCGCGCCCCACTCTCTGTGTGTAACGCCCCGCTCTCTGTGTGTAATGCTCTGCTCTCTGTGACTAATGCCCCACTCTCTGGCCTAGAAATTCATTGTAGCCACTTTTGGGGCTTTAAAGTCGGGCGGCCGCTAAAGTTTGCGCCCGCCGCCAAATCGAGGCCACTTCTCCGATATTCATTAGCTTCGCCCTAAGAGTTTGCTCGAGCGCTAAAACTGGCGCTGGACGCCACTCTTTAGGCACTAAGCCGGAGGTGCAGAGCGAGAGCGCCCAGGCCAGGCGCAGCGCAGGTGCGGCCATCTCGTGATTGACAGCAGACACCCTGGCGCCGGCCAGCTCTTAAGGGGGAAGGGTCGACTTGGTCTGCTGCCACGCCCTGGATAGTGGAGCCCACCAGCTAGGCCTGAACACTGCTGCTGGACCCAAATAGCGCCTGAAGCCATGCAGAGGGCCCATGAATGAGAACAGCGCTTCTCAGAGCGTGATCTGAGTGTGCTGGTTGGTGGTGTGGAGAAGAGGTGCCATATTTTGTACCCGGACAATGGCAGGAAGGCGCCGGTCCGCGCCTACCGGAGAGCCTGGAGGCATGTCGCCAGCAAAGTGTCAGCCAACAGCGAGGTCCCCAGGACCGGTGTCCAATGCCGCAAAAAGTTTAATGACCTCACGCGGATTGTCAGGGTGGGTACCCTTTCCAGTGACCTCCTCATCCTTGCATGTGCACCTCACATTATGGGCAAGGGGACCTGAAAGCCCTAATGGCCAGCCCTCATCCAGCAGCTATGGAACAGGCATGAACATCAATTGCACATTCTGCACTTAACACACTGGCCAAGCTATTCCACCATGGGAGGCAGTGCACACAAGATCAGGGCGACACACTGGCCAGGCTATTCCACCATGGGAGGCAGTGCACACAAGATCAGGGCGACACACTGGCCAGCCTATTCCACCATGGGAGGCAGTGCACACAAGATCAGGGCGACACACTGGCCAGGCTATTCCACCATGGGAGACAGTGCACACAAGATCAGGGCTACACACTGTACTTAGAGGCCGTCCTTTCTCTTGCAGGCCAAGCTGGCCAATAACAAGAAGAGCCGGACTGCGACCTGGGGAGGCCGACCCCAGATCCAGCCGCTCACCGAGCTGCAACATTGCGTGGAGCGCATTATGGGTGGCCGGGTGATTGGCCCCGTTGCATGTGGAGATGCCGACCCTGTTCTGGGCACCAATGGTAAACACATCAACGTTTGGACCTCTCTCGTCCCACTTGCGCATCAGATCTACATCCTTTGCCACTGTCCGACCAATGCGCTGAATGCCACCACTCATGCATCCCTCGCTGACTCCCTCTCCTCACTCTAAAGCTACTCTTGTGCCTTCCTGCTTTCAGATGGTGAGGAAGAGGTCCCTGAACTTGCCAGTGACAGCCCCTCAGAGGAGGAGGAAGAGGAGGAGCAAGAGGAAGGCGGCCCATCAGGGGAACCCTCAGCCGTGGCAACCCATGCCAATGTAGGGGACACGTCTTCCCTGGAGGGGAGCGTCGCGGAAGTGTCAGAGGGGAGGGGAGCTCATGGGACCTGCGGCCTGCAGAAACGCGGGAGGGGGGTGCCAGCTCGGCGGCCTTCTCCCCAGAGGGGGGAAGGGTCGGAGGGGAGTCCAATTGCTGGGCCCAGCGGCGTCCAGCAACGCAGGAAGGGTCGGCCAGCTCGGCGGCCTTCTCCCCAGAGGGAGAGTCCGGCCTCCAGTCCAGAGATGGTCTTCGCCGAGGAGATGGAACGCCTCGAGGACTTGTCCGCGGACTCGGAGCGCCGGCACACGGAGCTCATGGGGGTAGTGGCACGGTTGCCTGAGGCCATCGAGTCCCTCTCTCGGAGTGTCACCGACGTCGGGGCCTCACAGGCCATCAGTTTGGCGGAATTCGGGGCAGAGCAGGCAGCGAGTCGGGCGGCATTCGGGGCAGTTCAGGCAGCGAGTCGGGCGGCATTCGGGGCAGCTCAGGCAGCAAGTGGGCAGCTGATCAGTGGTGCCGTGCAGTCACTGGGTGCTCTGATGAGGTCACTGAACAGGTCAACACGGGCACTCACTGCTGCCACACTCGCTGTGTCAGCCAGGCATCGCCAGGGCACCCGGCGCGCTGCTGCAGCACAGCGGACTGTCCCTCGGCAGATTGGTGCGCATGCTGCAGTGCTGGCCCAGGCGAGTGCCAGTGGCTCAGGCGACCAGCGAGCGCCTGCCATCCGCCAGCTTGCCCCCATTCCTCCAGCCGCCACTGCCACTCCCCCAGTGGAGCTGCCAGGAGCTGCTGCAGCGACTGATGCTGGCCAGCCACAGCTGCAGCATTCAACAGCCACCTGCTCGACGGCCAGGCCTCGACTAGTCCGACCCCCAAGGGCATCTGCCGTCACGACATGTGCCCCTCTGGAGTCTGCCCCCAGCCTTGCAGCAGCCAATGGCCTTACTTTGAGGAGGAGCAGCAGGGCGGGCAGGGGCCACACAAAGATCGCCAAGGCATCGCCCTAGCGGGCCAAAAAGTCGAATGTGTGGCCAGTTGTGTTTGTTTTTTGAGGCCGAGAATTGGATGTTTGTTTCTTGAGGCCGAGAATTGGATGTTTGTTTTTTGAGGCCGAGAATTGGATGTTTGTTTTTTGAGGCCGAGAATTGGATGTTTGTTTTTTGAAGGCCGAGGATGTGATGTTTGTATTTTACGAAGTCCGAGGATGACGGCCATTTTAGTTGCACTGTTTTGTTAATCCTCTCCAGGTTGTGGGAGCGAGTAATGTGTTTGAGTGTTTTTTGGGGGTTTCGTCTGTTTTTGGTTTTCATGTGGGAAGGGCCCTGAGTTTGTACAATAAAGCATTTTATTTATTAACATTGTCCATGTTTGATCTTTGAAGTGTTTGTTGCCTTAAGCGGCTGAGGGCTTGCGGAGCGGCTGCAATCATGTTCTTTCATTGGCACAAGCCATTCCCTGACAGGGGGCCTAGAAGTGACGTTCAATAAGCCGCCGACGGGTGGTCCTTGGACCTTGTGCCTTCCTCCTGGGCTGGTACTCCTCGTCCTCCTCCTCCTCATGCTCCTCCTGCTCCTCCTCCTGAGTTGGGGGTCCAACGTGAGGTGGCAGTGCCTGAGTCCTGCGGATAGCCAGGTTGTGCAGCATGCAGCAAACGACGACGAATTGGGAGGCTCGCTCCTGCGAATACTGGAGGGCTCCCCCGGAGCGATCAAGACAGCGGAACCATTGCTTGAGGACGCCGATTGTTTGTTCTATGATGTTCCTAGTCGCTTGATGGCTCTCGTTGTATGCCTCTTCAGCAGGGGTCGTGGGCGCGCGGAGCGGGGTCATGAGCCAGGTACACAAAGGATAGCCTTTGTCCCCGATAAGCCATCCTCTTGGGGGAGGCTGTGCCTGGAACATGTCAGCCACAGTTGTCTGTCGCAGGATAAAGGCATCGTGGCTGCTGCCTGGAAAGCGGGCATTGACAGCTAGGATGCGCTGCCTGTGGTCACACACCAGCTGTACATTGAGGGAATAGTAGCCCTTCCAGTTGCGGTAATCCTCGGCATGCTCCAGAGGTGCCCGCAAAGCCACATGCGTGCAGTCAATGGTGCCCTGCACCATGGGGAAGCCCGCTATTCTTGCAAGTCCCACTGCACGCTGCTGCTGCTTGTCCAGGGCCATGGGGAAGGAGATGATATTGATGTCTCCTTCTGAAAAGGGCTTTGGTCACCTGGCGGATGCAGCAATGCACGGCGAACTGGGAGATGTTAGCGATGTCCCCAGCAGCGGATTGGAAGGAGCCGGTGGCATAGAAGTTGAGAGCCACCGTCACCTTCACTGCCACCGACAGAGACGTCCTGCGCATCAGCTGTGGCTGCAGATCTCTCTGAAGCAGCTGGCAGATGTCTGCAACCACCTCCCTTCTGAATCGCAGCCTCCTTACACACATCGCGGCAGACATGGTCAGATAGGAGGACTGCTGGCGGTATACCCTGTGTGGGTAAGGCTTCAGTTGGCGACACCTGTTGCCCCCTCTGCGTCTAGCCAGGGCTGCCACTCTCTCACGGCGTCTGTAAGCCCTTCTGGCATAAGGCTGAAAGTCAGCGTTGGCACCCAATGCAGCCCCCATTATATGCTGGCAAACAATGAGCTCTCAATGAAGGCAAAGATAATTGCTAAGCTCTGGCCTGAGCCAAAAATACCTGTCCTAGTGTTGGTCCAAACCAGTAAGCTCTCCTCCTTGGTCTCTCTCCAAAAAACCGTTGCACAAGAGTGAATGCTGCAAAATGGCTGGCCTTTATACTGTAGGGTAAGTGCCCTTTAATTAGTGCTCCCCGCGGCCCGCCTCGGCTGTGTAACGTTCCACTTCACAGTCGTTAGGGCCGCCCGGCGCACAATGGCCCGGCGCGAGTGAAGATCCAGTTCGGGGCGCACAATGGGCGTTGCACTAGTAAATGACGTCATGATCTGCGCGCGCAGCAGGGCGCGCGCTAAGACTTTGCGCCGGCGCTAAATGTGTCCTGAAGTTGGGGAGAGGCGCAGATCGCGCTGTGCCCGGGCGCTAAGTGCCTAGCGCTCGAGATCTACTCCTCCTAAGGCGCTAACGGCTGGTGCGCCCAACTGAATTTCTAGGACTCTGTGTCTAATGCCCCACTCTCTGTGTCTAGCGCCCCGCTCTCTGTTTGTAATGCCCCGCTCTCTGTGTGTAACGCCCCACTCTCTGTGTGTAGCGCCCCGCTCTCTGTGTGTAGTGCCCCGCTCTCTGTGTGTAGCGTGCCGCGCTCTGTGTGTAGTGTGCCCCGCTCTGTGTGCGGCGCCCCGCTCTGTGTGCGGCGCCCCGCTCTGTGTGCGGCGCCGCGCTCTGTGTGCGGCGCCCCGCTCTGTGTGCGGCGCCCCGCTCTGTGTGCGGCGCCCCGCTCTGTGTGTAGCGCCCCGCTCTCTGTGTATAAGGCCCCGCTCTCTGTTTGTAGTGCCCCGCTCTCTGTGTCTAGCGCCCCACTCTCTGTGTCTAGCGCCCCACTCTCTGTGACTAATGCCCCACTCTCTGTGTCTAATGCCCCGATCTCTGTGTGTATCGCCCTGCTCTCTGTGTTTAGCGCCCAACTCGCTGTGTGTAGTGCTCCGCTCTGTGTGTAGCACACCATGCTCTGTGTCTAGCACCCCGCTCTCTGTGTATCGCTCCGCTCTCTGTGTCTAGCGCCCCGCTCTCTGTGTGTAGCGCCCCGCTCTCTGTGTAGCGCCCCGTCCTGTGTGTAGCGCTCCGCTCTCTGTGACTAATGCCCCACTCTGTGTCTAGCGCCCCGCTCTCTGTGTGTATTGCCCCGCTCCCTGTGTGTAACGCCCCGCTCCCTGTGTGTAACGCCCCGCTCTCTGTGACTAATGCCCCACTCTGTGTGTAGCGCCCCGCTCTCTGTGTGTAGCGCCCCGCTCTCTGTGTGTAGCGCCCTGCTCTCTGTGACTAATGCCGCACTCTCTGTGTGTAGCGCACCGCTCTCTGTGTCTAGCGCCGCGCTCACTGTGTCTAGCGCCCTGCTCTCTGCGTGTAGTGCCCCGCTCTGTGTGTAGCGCCCCGCTCTCTGTGTGTAGCGCCCGGCTCTCTGTGTGTAACGCACTGCTCTCTGTGTGTAGCGCCCCGCTCTCTGTGTGTAGCACACCGCTCTCTGTGTGTAGCACCCCGCTCTGTGTGTAGCGCCCCGCTCTGTGTGCAGCGCCCCGCTCTCTGTGTGTAGCGCCCCGCTCTCTGTGTATAGTGCCCCGCTCTCTGTGTGTGGCACCCCGCTCTGTGTGTAGCGCCCCGTCCTGTGTGTAGCGCCCCGTCCTGTGTGTAGCACCCCGCTCTGTGTGTAGCGCCCCGCTCTGTGTGTAGCGCCCCGCTTTCTGTTTGTAGCACCCCGCTCTCTGTGTGTAACGCCCCACTCTCTGTGTGTAACACCCCGCTCTCTGTGTGTAGCGCCACACTCTCTGTTTGTAGCGCCCCGCTCTCTGTGTGTAGCACACCGCTTTGTCTCTAGCGCCCATTCTCTGTGTGTAGCGCCCCGCTCTCTCTGTGTAATGCCCCACACTCTGTATGTAGCGCCCTGCTCTCTGTGTGTAGCGCCCCGCTCTCTGTGTGTAGCGCCCCGCTCCCTGTGTGTAGCGCCATGCTCTGTGTGTAGCGCCCCGCTCTCTGTGTGTAGCACCCCGCTCTCTGTGTGTAGCGCCCCGCTCTCTGTGTGTAGCGCCCCGCTCTGTGTGTAGCACCCCACTCTCTGTGACTAATGCCGCACTCTCTAACGCCACGATCTCTGTGTGTAGCGCCCCGCTCTCTGTGTGTAGCGCCCCTCTCTCACTGTGTAACGCCCCGCTCCCTGTGTGTAACGCCCCGCTCTCTGTGTGTAGCACTCCGCTCTCTGTGACTAATGCCCCACTCTGTGTCTAACGGGCCGCTCTCTGTGTGTAGCGCCCCACTCTCTGTGTGTAGCGCCCCGCTCTCTGTGTGTAGTGCCCAACTCGCTGTGTGTAGCGCCCCGCTCTGTGTGTAGCACACCATGCTCTGTGTCTAGCACCCCGCTCTCTGTGTATCGCTCCGCTCTCTGTGTGTAGCGCCCCGCTCTCTGTGTGTAGCGCCCCGCTCTCTGTGTGTAGCGCCCCGCACTCTGTGTGTAGTGTCCCGCTTTCTGTGTGTAGCGCCCCGCTCTGTGTGTGGCGCCCTGCTCTGTGTGTAGCGCCCCGCTCTGTGTGTAGCGCCCCGCTCTGTGTGTAGCGCCCCGCTCTGTGTGTAGCGCCCCGCTCTCTGTGTTGCGCCCAACTCTCGGTGTGTAGCGCCCCACTCTCTGTGTGTAGCACACCGCTCTGTGTCTAGCGCCCATTCTCTGTGTGTAGCGCCCCGCTCTATGTGTAGCGCCCCGCTCTCTGTGTGTAGCGCCCCGCTTTCTGTGTGTAGCGCCCCGCTCTCTGTGTAATGCCCCGCTCTCTGTGACTAATGCCCCACTCTCTGTGTGTAGCGCACCGCTCTCTATGTGTAGCGCCCCGCTCTCTGTGTCTAGCACCCCGCTCTCTGTGTGTAGCGCAGCGCTCTGTGTGAAGCGCCCCGCTCTCTGTGTCTAGCACCCTGCTCTGTGTGTAAGGCCCCGCTCTCTGTGTTTAGCGCCTGCTCTCTGTGTGTAGCGCCCCACTCTCTTTCTGTAACGCCCCGCTCTGTGTGTAGAGCCCCGCTCTCTGTGTGTAGCACACCGCTCTCTGTGTGTAGCGCCCCGCTCTGTGTGTAGCGCCCCACTCTGTGTGTAGCACACCGCTCTGCGTCTAGCGCCCGTTCTCTGTGTGTAGCGGCCCGCTCTCTCTGTGTGTAGCACCCGGCTCTCTGTGTCTAGCGCCCTGCTCTCTGTGTGTAGCGCCACGCTCTGTGTGTAGCGCCCCGCTCTCTGTGTGTAGCACCCCACTCTCTGTGTGTAACGCCCCGCTCTCTGTGTGTAGCGCCCGCTCTCTGTGTGTAGAGCCCCGCTCTCTGTGTTTAGCGCTTGCTCTCTGTGTGTAGCGCCCCGCTCTCTGTGTGTAGCGCCCTGCTCTGTGTGTAGCGCCCCACTCTCTGTGTGTAGCACTCCATTCTCTGTGTCTAGCACCCCACTCTCTGTGACTAATGCCGCACTCTCTAACGCCACGATCTCTGTGTGTAGCGCCCCGCTCTCTGTGTGTAGCACTCCGCTCTCTGTGACTAATGCCCCACTCTGTGTCTAGCGCGCCGCTCTCTGTGTGTGGCGCCCCGCTCTCTATGTCTAATGCCCCGCTCTGTGTCTAGCGCCCCGCTATCTGTGTCTAGCGCCCCGCTCTCTGTGTGTAGCGCCCCGCTCTCTGTGTGTAGCGCCCCGCTTTCTGTTTGTAGCACCCCGCTCTCTGTGTGTAACGCCCCACTCTCTGTGTGTAACACCCCGCTCTCTGTGTGTAGCGCCACACTCTCTGTTTGTAGCGCCCCGCTCTCTGTGTGTAGCACCCCGCTCTATGTGTAGCGCCCCGCCCTGTGTGTAGTGCCCCGCTCTGTGTAGTGCCCCGCTCTGTGTGTAGCGCCCCGCTCTCTGTTTGTAGCGCCCAGCTCTCTGTGTGTAATGCCCCGCTCTCTGTGTCTAGCGCCCCACTCTCTGTGTAGCGCACCGCTCTCTGTGTGAAGCGCCGCGCTCTGTGTCTAGCACCCCGCTCTCTGTGTGTAAGACCCCGCTCTCTGTGTCTAGCGCCCCGCTCTCTGTGTCTAGCGCCCCGCTCTCTGTGTCTCGCTCCCCGCTCCCTGTGTCTCGCTCCCCGCTCTCTGTGTCTTGCGCCCCGCTCTCTGTGTGTAGCGCCCCGCTCTCTGTGTGTAGCACCCCGCTCTCTGTGTGTAGCGCCCCGCTCTGTGTGCAGCGCCCTGCTCTCTGTGTGTAGCACACCGCTCTCTGTGACTAATGCCCCACTCTGTGTCTAGCGCGCCGCTCTCTGTGTGTAGCGCCCAACTCTCAGTGTGTAGTGCTCCGCTCTCTGTGTGTAGTGCCCCGCTCTGTGTGTAGCACACCATGCTCTATGTCTAGCACCCCGCTCTCTGTGTATCGCTCCGCTCTGTGTGTGGCGCCCCGCTCTCTGTGTGTAGCGCCCCGCTCTCTGTGTGTAGCGCCCCGCTCTCTGTGTGTAGCGCCCCGCTCTCTGTGTGTAGCGCCCCGCTCTCTGTGTGTAGCGCCCCGCTCTCTGTGTGTAGCGCCCCGCTCTCTGTGTGTAGCGCCCCGCTCTCTGTGTGTAGTGCCCCGCTCTCTGTGTGTAGCACATGCTCTGTGTCTAGCGCCCATTCTCTGTGTGTAGCGCCCCGCTCTCTCTGTGTAATGCCCCACACTCTGTATGTAGCGCCCGGCTCTCTGTGTGTAGCACCCCGCTCTCTGTGTGTAGCACCCCGCTCTCTGTGTCTAGTGCCCTGCTCTCTGTGTGTAGCGCCCCGCTCTCTGTGTGTAGCGCCCCGCCCCCTGTGTGTAGCGCCCCACTCTCTGTGTGTAGCGCCCTGCTCTCTGTGTGTAGCGCCCCGCTCTCTGTTTATTTAGCGCCTGCTCTCTGTGTGTAGCGCCCCGCTCTCTGTGTGTAGCGCCCTGCTCTGTGTGTAGCGCCCCACTCTCTGTGTGTAGCGCACTGCTCTTTGTGTGTAGCACCCCGCTCTCTGTGTGTAGCGCACCATTCTCTGTGTTTAGCACCCCACTCTCTGTGACTAATGCCGCACTCTCTAACGCCACGATCTCTGTGTGAAGCGCCCCGCTCTGTATGTAGTGCCCCGCTCTCTGTGTGTAGCGCCCCTCTCTCACTGTGTAGCGCCCCGCTCTCTGTGTGTAGCGCCCCGCTCTGTGTGTAGCTCCCCGCTCTGTGTGTAGCGCCCCGCTCTCTGTTTGTAGCGCCCCGCTCTCTGTGTGTAATGCCCCGCTCTCTGTGTCTAGCGCCCCACTCTCTCTGTGTAGCACCCCGCTCTCTGTGACTAATGCCCCGCTCTTTGTGTGTAACACCCCGCTCTCTGTGTGTAGTGCCCCACTCTCTGTGTGTAGCGTTCCGCTCTGTGTGTAGCGCACCGTTCTCTGTGTGTAGCGCCCCGCTCTCTGTGTCTTGCGCGCCACTCTCTGTGTGTAGCGCCCCGCTCTCTGTGTGTAGCACCCCGCTCTCAATGTGTAGCGCCCCGCTCTCTGTGTCTAGCACCCCGCTCTCTGTGTGTAGCGCACCGCTCTCTGTGTGAAGCGCCGCTCTCTGTGTCTAGCACCCCGCTCTCTGTGTTTAAGACCCCGCTCTCTGTGTCTCGCGCCCCGCTCTCTGTGTGTAGCGCCCCGCTCTCTGTGTATAACGCCCCGCTCTCTGTATGTAGCGCCCCGCTCTCAGTGTGTAGCGCCCCGCTCTGTGTGTAGCGCCCCGCTCTCTGTGTGTAGCACACCGCTCTCTGTGTGTAGCACCCCGCTATCTGTGACTAATGCCCCACTCTGTGCCTAGCGCGCCGCTCTCTGTGTGTAGCGCCCCACTCACTGTGTGTAGCGCCCCGCTCTCTGTGTGTAGCGCCCCGCTCTGTGTGTAGCACACCATGCTCTGTGTCTAGCACCCCGCTCTCTGTGTATAGCTCCGCTCTCTGTGTGTGGCACCCTGCTCTCTGTGTCTAGCGCCCCGCTGTCTGAGTCTAGCGCCCCGCTCTCTGTGTGTAGCGCCCCGCTCTGTGTGTAGCGCCCCGCTCTCTGTGTGTAGCGCCCAACTCTCGGTGTGTAGCGCTCCGCTCTGTGTGTAGCGCCCCACTCTCTGTGTGTAGCACACCGCTCTGTGCCTAGCGCCCATTCTCTGTGTGTAGCGCCCCGCTCTCTGTGTGTAGCGCCCCGCTTTCTGTGTGTAGCGCCCCGCTCTCTGCGTGTAGCGCACTGCTTTCTGTGACTAATGCCCCACTCTCTGTGTGTAGCACACCGCTCTCTATGTGTAGCGCCCCGCTCTCTGTGTCTAGCACCCCGCTCTCTGTGTGTAGTGCAGCGCTCTGTGTGTAAGGCCCCGCTCTCTGTGTTTAGCGCCTGCTCTCTGTGTGTAGCGCCCCACTCTCTTTCTGTAACGCCCGGCTCTCTGTGTAGAGCCCCGCTCTCTGTGTGTAGCGCCCCGCTCCCTGTGTGTAGCGCCACGCTCTCTCTGTGTAGCGCCCCGCTCGCTGTGTGTAGCACCCCACTCTCTGTGTGTAGTGCCCCGCTCTCTGTGTTTAGTGCCTGTTCTCTGTGTGTAGCGCACCGCTCTCTGTGTGTAGCGCACCGTTCTCTGTGTGTAGCGCCCCGCTCTGTGTGTAGCGCCCCACTCTCTGTGTGTAGCGCCCCACTCTCTGTGTGTAGTGCCCCGCTCTCTGTGTTTAGCCCCCGCTCTCTGTGTGTAGCGCACCGCTCTCTGTGTGTAGCGCACCGCTCTCTGTGTGTAGCACCCCGCTCTGTGTGTAGCGCCCCACTCTCTGTGTGTAGCGCACCGCTCTCTGTGTGAAGCGCCGCTCTCTGTGTCTAGCACCCCGCTCTCTGTGTTTAAGACCCCGCTCTCTGTGTCTCGCGCCCCGCTCTCTGTGTGTAGCGCCCCGCTCTCTGTGTATAACGCCCCGCTCTCTGTATGTAGCGCCCCGCTCTCAGTGTGTAGCGCCCCGCTCTGTGTGTAGCGCCCCGCTCTCTGTGTGTAGCACACCGCTCTCTGTGTGTAGCACCCCGCTATCTGTGACTAATGCCCCACTCTGTGCCTAGCGCGCCGCTCTCTGTGTGTAGCGCCCCACTCACTGTGTGTAGCGCCCCGCTCTCTGTGTGTAGCGCCCCGCTCTGTGTGTAGCACACCATGCTCTGTGTCTAGCACCCCGCTCTCTGTGTATAGCTCCGCTCTCTGTGTGTGGCACCCTGCTCTCTGTGTCTAGCGCCCCGCTGTCTGAGTCTAGCGCCCCGCTCTCTGTGTGTAGCGCCCCGCTCTGTGTGTAGCGCCCCGCTCTCTGTGTGTAGCGCCCAACTCTCGGTGTGTAGCGCTCCGCTCTGTGTGTAGCGCCCCACTCTCTGTGTGTAGCACACCGCTCTGTGCCTAGCGCCCATTCTCTGTGTGTAGCGCCCCGCTCTCTGTGTGTAGCGCCCCGCTTTCTGTGTGTAGCGCCCCGCTCTCTGTGTCTAGCACCCCGCTCTCTGTGTGTAGTGCAGCGCTCTGTGTGTAAGGCCCCGCTCTCTGTGTTTAGCGCCTGCTCTCTGTGTGTAGCGCCCCACTCTCTTTCTGTAACGCCCGGCTCTCTGTGTAGAGCCCCGCTCTCTGTGTGTAGCGCCCCGCTCCCTGTGTGTAGCGCCACGCTCTCTCTGTGTAGCGCCCCGCTCGCTGTGTGTAGCACCCCACTCTCTGTGTGTAGTGCCCCGCTCTCTGTGTCTAGCACCCCGCTCTCTGTGTGTAGTGCAGCGCTCTGTGTGTAAGGCCCCGCTCTCTGTGTGTAGCGCCCCGCTCTGTGTGTAGTGCCCCACTCTCTGTGTGTAGCGCCCCACTCTCTGTGTGTAGTGCCCCGCTCTCTGTGTTTAGCCCCCGCTCTCTGTGTGTAGCGCACCGCTCTCTGTGTGTAGCGCACCGCTCTCTGTGTGTAGCGCCCCGCTCTGTGTGTAGCGCCCCACTCTCTGTGTGTAGCGCACCATTCTCTGTGTCTAGCGCCCCACTCTCTGTGACTAATGCCGCACTCTCTAACGCCACGATCTCTGTGTAGCACCCCGCTCTGTGTGTAGCGCCCCGCTCTCTGTGTGTAGGGCCCCTCTCTCTCTGTGTAACGCCCCGCTCTCTGTGACTAATGCCCCACTCTGTGTCTAGCGCCCCGCTCTCTGTGTAGCGCCCCGCTCTCTGTGTGTAACGCCCCTCTCCCTGTGTGTAATGCCCCGCTCCCTGTGTGTAACACCCCGCACTCTGTGTGTAGCGCCCCGCTCTCTGTGTGTAGCGCCCCGCTCTCTGTATGTAGCGCCCCGCTCTGTGTGTAATGCCCCGCTCTGTGTCTAGCGCCCCGCTCTCTGTGTGTATCGCCCCGCTCTCTGTGTGTAGTGCCCCGCTCTCTGTGTGTAGCGCTCCGCTCTCTGTGTGTAGCGCACCGTACTCTGTGTGTTGCGCCCCGCTCTCTGTGTCTAGCACCCCGCTCTCTGTGTGTAGCGCACCGCTCTCTGTGTGAAGCACCGCGCTCTGTGTCTAGCACCCCGCTCTCTGTGTTTAAGACCCCGCTCTCTGTGTCTCGCGCCCCGCTCTCTGTGTGTAGCGCCCCGCTCTCTGTGTATAATGCCCCGCTCTCTGTATGTAGCGCCCCGCTCTCAGTGTGTGGCGCCCCGCTCTGTGTGTAGCGCCCCGCTCTCTGTGTGTAGCACACCGCTCTCTGTGTGTAGCACCCCGCTCTCTGTGACTAATGCCCCACTCTGTGCCTAGCGCGCCGCTCTCTGTGTGTAGCGCCCCACTCACTGTGTGTAGCGCCCCGCTCTCTGTGTGTAGCGCCCCGCTCTGTGTGTAGCACACCATGCTCTGTGTCTAGCACCTCGCTCTCTGTGTATAGCTCCGCTCTCTGTGTGTGGCGCCCTGCTCTCTGTTTCTAGCGCCCCACTCTCTGAGTCTAGCGCCCCGCTCTCTGTGTGTAGTGCCCCGCTCTGTGTGTAGCGCCCCGCTCTCTGTGTGTAGCGCCCAACTCTCGGTGTGTAGCGCTCCGCTCTGTGTGTAGCGCCCCACTCTCTGTGTGTAGCACACCGCTCTGTGTCTAGCGCCCATTCTCTGTGTGTAGCGCCCCGCTCTCTGTGTGTAACTCCCCGCTTTCTGTGTCTAGCGCCCCACTCTCTGTGACTAATGCCCCACTCTCTGTGTCTAATGCCCCGCTCTCTGTGTGTAGCGCCCCGCTTTCTGTGTGTAGCGCCCCGCTCTCTGTGTGTAGCGCACTGCTTTCTGTGACTAATGCCCCACTCTCTGTGTGTAGCACACCGCTCTCTATGTGTAGCACCCCGCTCTCTGTGTCTAGCACCCCGCTCTCTGTGTGTAGCGCAGCGCTCTGTGTGAAGCGCCCCGCTCTCTGTGTCTAGCACCCTGCTCTCTGTGTGTAAGGCCCCGCTCTCTGTGTTTAGCGCCTGCTCTCTGTGTGCAGCGCCCCACTCTCTTTCTGTAACGCCCGGCTCTCTGTGTAGAGCCCCGCTCTCTGTGTGTAGCGCCCCGCTCCCTGTGTGTAGCGCCACGCTCTCTCTGTGTAGCGCCCCGCTCGCTGTGTGTAGCACCCCACTCTCAGTGTGTAGCGCCCCGCTCTCTGTGTGTAGCGCCCCGCTCTCTGTGTGTAGCGCCCCGCTCTCTGTGTGTAGCGCCCCGCTCTCTGTGTGTAGCGCCCCGCTCTCTGTGTTTAGCGCCTGCTCTCTGTGTGTAGCGCACCGCTCTCTGTGTGTAGCGCCCCGCTCTGTGTGTAGCGCCCCACTCTCTGTGTGTAGCGCCCCGCTCTCTGTGTGTAGCGCACCATTCTCTGTGTCTAGCGCCCCACTCTCTGTGACAAATGCCGCACCCTCTAACGCCACGATCTCTGTGTGTAGCGCCCCGCTCTGTGTGTAGCGCCCCGCTCTCTGTGTAGCGCCCCGCTCTCTGTGTGTAACGCCCCGCTCTCTGTATGTAGCGCCCCGCTCTGTGTGTAATGCCCCGCTCTGTTTCTAGCACCCCGCTCTCTGTGTGTAACGCCCCGCTCTCTGTATGTAGCGCCCCGCTCTCTGTGTAGCGCCCCGCTCTCTGTGTGTAGCGCCCCGCTCTCTGTATGTAGCGCCCCGCTCTGTGTGTAATGCCCCGCTCTGTTTCTAGCACCCCGCTCTCAGTGTGTATCGCCCCGCTCTCTGTGTGTAGTGCCCCGCTCTCTGTGTGTAGCGCTCCGCTCTCTGTGTGTAGCGCACCGTTCTCTGTGTGTCGCGCCCCGCTCTCTGTGTCTAGCGCGCCGCTCTCTGTGTGTAGCGCCCCGCTCTCTGTGTGTAGCACCCCGCTCTCAATGTGTAGCGCCCCGCTCTCTGTGTCTAGCACCCTGCTCTCTGTGTGTAGCGCACCGCTCTCTGTGTGAAGCGGCGCGCTCTGTGTCTAGCACCCCGCTCTCTGTGTGTAAGACCCCGCTCTCTGTGTCTAGCGCCCCACTCTCTGTCTCGCTCCCCGCTCTCTGTGTCTCGCGCCCCGCTCTCTGTGTCTAGCACCCCGCTCTCTGTGTCTAGCGCCCCGCTCTCTGTGTGTAGCGCCCCGCTCTCTGTGTGTAGCGCCCCGCTCTCTTTGTGTAACGCCCTGCTCTCTGTATGTAGCGCCCCGCTCTTTGGCCTAGAAATTCTGTTTGCAGTGTTTTGGGGCGCTAAAGTCGGGCGTTCGGTAAATTTAGCGCCCGCCGGAAACTGCAGGCAACCGCGCCGAAATTCAGTGGATTTGGCCAAGAGTTTTGGCGAGCGCTGAAACCGGCGTTGCAATGCTCGGTTCCGGCGCTAAACCGGCGCTGCGGCCTGATAACGCCGATGCTGGGCGCAGCGCAGGTGCGGTCATGTGTTGCTTGACAGCAGACACCCTGATGCCGGCCTGCTCTTAAAGGGGGAAGGGTCAACTTTGACTGCTGCCACGCCCTGCACACTGGAGCCCTGCTGCTAGGCCTCAACAGTGCTGGTGGGACAAAATAGCACCAGAACAGATGGAGATGGCCCGTGAAAGAGCCCAGCGCTTCTCAGACCATGCACTGTGGGTGCTGATTGATGCTGTCCAGGAGAGAAGACCCATCTTGTGCCCGGACAATGGCAGAAAGGCTCCCAGGAGAGAGTTCAGGAAAGCCTGGAGGAGCATCGCACGCAGGGTCTCCTCAAACTCAGATGTGCCCAGGACTGCGGACCAGTGCTGCAAAAAGTTCAATGACCTCTGTCGGCTGGTGAAGGTGAGTACCCTTTCCACTGTCCTCCTCATCCTTGCATGTGAGCCTCACACTATGGGCAAAGGGACCTCAAAGGCATAATGGGCAGCCCTCCTCACGCAGCAATGCCAATGCCATGATCATCAGCAGCACTTTCTGCACTGACCACACTGGCCAGGCTATTCCTCCATGGGAGGCAGTACACACAGCAACAGGGCACCACACTGTACTTAGAGTCCGTCCTTTCTCTTGCAGGCCAAGCTGGCAAGAAATGCGCGCAGCCGGCTGGAGACCGGTGGTGGACGGCCCCACTACCAGGCTCTAAGTGCTCTGGAGGAGAGCGTCGCTGGACTCCTGCGTCCCCGGGTGACTGGCCCTGTAGCCATCGGGGATGCGGACCCTGTGCTGGAAGCCACTGGTAAGGAGATGACCGCTTGCAGCTCTCTCATTGCCCTAGTGCTTCCGAACTAAATCCTTTCCCACTGACAGACAAATGCGCATAATGCCACCGCTCAGGCGTCCCTCGCTGACGCCCTGTCCTCACTTTAAAGCTACTCTTGTGCCTTCCTGCTTTCAGCTGCTGAGGAGGAGGTGGTCCCTGAGGCGCCGGGTGCCAGGCCCTTGGAGGAGGAGGACGTCCAGGACGAGGAGGAAGCCGGGCCATCGGGCGAGCCCTCAGCCGTGCCAGGGGATGGCAATGAAGGGGGGATGTCTGGCATGCAGGAGAGCCAGGGGGAGGTGTTGCAGGGGAGGGCAGATCCTGCTTGCAGTGGGGTCCAGGCAGGCGGCAGGGGTCGGCCAGCTCGGCCGGCTTCTCCCCAGCTGCAGAGTCCTCTCTCCAGTCCGGAGAGTGGCCTCGGCCAGGAGGTGCGCCTCCTGCAAGAGATCTCGGTGGCGTCTGACTGGCGCCACCATGAGTTCATGGGGGTTGTGCAGCAGATGCCGCACGCCATCGAGTCCCTGGCTCAGAGTGTGGCAGCATTCGGCCAATCACAGGCCAGGGGGGTGGAGCAACTGGCCGCAGCGCACGCCAGGGGGGTCGAACTACTCGCGGCACTGCAGGAGGAGAGTCACCAGAGAGGTGGTTCCTTCGACACACTGTCACAGCAGCTGGAGGCACATACCCGGGCAGTGCGGTCACTGACTTCTGCCACACTCGCTTTGATGCAGAGGCGTCGCACCCGCACCCGCCGCCCTGCTGCAACACAGTGGGCTGGCTTCCAGCACATAGCTGCGCCAGCTGAACTGCCAGGCCGGACGACTGCCACTGTGTCTGCTGAGCCTCGCGCGCCTGGCAGCAGCCAGCTTGCCCCCCTTGGAGCATCCGACACTGCCACTCCCCCAGCCAGGGTGCGAGGAGCTGCTGCTGCCACTGATGCTGGCCAGCCACAGCCGAAGCAGTCAGCAGCCGGCCCCTCCCGGGACGTGCGTCGTGTTGGCCGACCCCCAAGGGCATCTGTCGCGACGCATGGGGGCCCTTATGAGCCTTCCCCCAGCCTTGAGGCCGCCACAGGGCCCACGTTGAGGCGGAGCAGCAGGCCGGGCAGGGGCCGGGGAAGGCTCTCTAAGGACTCGCCCTCTCGGCACAGCCGCTAGAGTGTGGTCTCTGCGGCATTGTATATATGGGGGGGATTGTGTTTTGGGGGCTGATTTTTGTGGATGGCCGAAATTGAAGGCATTTTTTGTTTTTATGGGGGTCTTTCTGTTGGCGAGGGGGGCCCTTTTTTTGTTACGGCCAATGTTGAAGGCCATGTGGATGGCCAACTTTTGTTAGTCCTCCCCAGGTTGGGGGAGTGACATATGTTTGTGACTGTTTTTTGGGTGTGTTCTGTGTTTTTGAGTTTCATGTGGGAAGGGGCCTCAGTTTGTTAAATAAAGGTTTTTATTTATTCAGCTTGTCCAGGTGTCATGTTTCAAGTGTTTGCTGCGTTAACCGGCTGACGGCTTCCGGAGCGGCTGCCTTCAGGTGCGCTCATTCCCACAGGCCATTCCCTCACAGCGGGCCTAGAAGTGTCGAGCAATAAGCCCCCGGCGTACGGCCCTTGGGCCTTCTGGCCCCCTCCTGGCCTGCTCCTCCTCCTCCTCCCCCTCCTCCTCCTGATGGTCCTCCTGCTCGTCCTCCTCAGGTGGTGGTGCAATGTCAGGTGGCAGTGCCTGCGTCCGGCGGATAGCCAGGTTGTGCAGCATGCAGCACACGACGGCGAACTGGGACACTCTATCCGGCGAATACTGTAGAGAGCCGCCACAGCGATCCAGGCAGCGGAAGCATTGCTTGAGGATGCCTATGGTTTGCTCTATGACGTTCCTTGTTGCTTGATGGCTTTCGTTGTATGAGTCCTCCGCTGGGGTCCTGGGCGCGCGGAGCGGGGTCATGAGCCATGTGCACAAAGGGTAGCCCTTGTCCCCGATAAGCCATCCCCTTGGTGGAGGCTGTGCCTGGAACATGTCAGCCACAGTAGTCTGGCGCAGGATAAAAGCATCGTGGCTGCTTCCTGGGAAGCGGGCATTTACAGCTAGGATGCGCTGCCTGTGGTCACACACCAGCTGCACATTGAGGGAATGGTAGCCCTTGCGGTTGCGGTAAACCTCGGGATTGTCTATAGGTGCCCGCATAGCCACATGCGTGCAGTCAATGGCGCCCTGCTCCATGGGGAAGCCCGCGATCCTGCCAAATCCCACTGCACGCTGCTGCTGCCTCTGTTGGGTCATGGGGAAGGAGATGAACTGGTGTCTCCTCGCGAACAGTGCACCGGTGACCTGCCGGATGCAGCGATGTACGGCGAACTGGGAGATGTTCGCGGTGTCCCCAGCAGCGGCTTGGAATGAGCCGCTTGCATAAAAGCTGAGAGCCACCGTGACCTTCACTTCCACCGAGAGAGACGTCCTGGACATGAGCTGTGGCTGCAAATCTGCGTGAAGCAGCTGGCAGATCTCTCCAACCACCTCCCTTCTGAAGCGCAGCCTCTTTACACAAAGTGCCGCAGACATGGTGACATAGGACACCTGCTGCCGGTATTGCCTGGGTGCGTAAGGCCTACGTTGGCGACGCCTGATGGCCCTTCTGTGTCTACGCATGGCTGCCCGTCTCTCACAGCGTCTGCGAGCCCTCCGCACATAATGCTGCAACTCAATGTTGGCCCCCCATGCAGCCCCCATAATCAAGGTCGCAACAGTGAAATCAGCAAGAGTCAAATGTCAAAGCACTGGCCAGAAGCCAGAAAGACCTCTCCTATCTTGTCCCAAATCTGGAATCTCTGTCCCTTGGTCTCTGTGTAGAAATCCAAAGCAGTGAAGTCATTGCAGCAAAATGGCTGGGCTTTATAGGTCAGTGGAGGTGCCCTTTAATTTGCGCTCCCCGAGGCCCACAGGGCCTCTGCAACGTTCCATTTTACAATTCCTAATAGCGCCACGCCCACATTGGGCGGGCGCCACTGAATTTCCGGTTTGGGGCGCTAAAACAGCGTTGCGCGAGGATATGACGTCATAAGCTGTGCGCGCACCCGAGCGGGCGCTAACACTTTGCGCCGGCGCTAAATCTCAAATGAATTTGGGCGTCGGCGCAGATCGGTCTGCATTCCGGCGCTAAGGCTTTATCGACGGAAATATAGCCCTTTTTTGGCATTAGCGCCTGGCGCAGCCAACTGAATTTCTAGGCCTTTGTGTCTAGCGCCCCGCTCTCTGTGTCTAGCGCCCCGCTCTCTGTGTGTACTGCCCCGCTCTCTGTGTGTAGCGCCCCGCTCTGTGTGTAACGCGCCGCTCTCTGTGTGTAGCACCCCGCTCACTGTGTGTATCGCCCCGCTCTGTGTGCAGCGCCCCGCTCTCTGTGTGTAGCGCCCCGCTCTGTGTGCAGCGCCCCGCTCTCTGTGTGTAGCACACCGCTCTCTGTGACTAATGCCCCACTCTGTGTCTAGCGCGCCGCTCTCTGTGTGTAGCGCCCCACTCTCTGTGTGTATCGCCCCGCTCTCTGTGTGGAGCGCCCAAATCTCTGTGTGTAGCGCTCCGCTCTCTGTGTGTAGCACCCCGCTCTGTGTGTAGCACACCATGCTCTGTGTCTAGCACCCCGCTCTCTGTGTATCACTCCGCTCTCTGTGTGTGGCGCCCCGCTCTCTGTGTCTAGCGCCCCGCTCTCTGTGTCTAGTGCCCCGCTCGCTATGTGTAGCGCCCCGCTCTCTGTGTGTAGCGCCCCGCTCTCTGTGTGTAGCGCCCCGCTCTCTGTGTGTGGCGCCCCGCTCTGTGTGTAGCGCCCCGTCCTGTGTGTAGCGCCCCGTCCTGTGTGTAGCGCCCCGCTCTGTGTGTAGTGCCCCGCTCTGTGTGTAACGCCACACTCTCTGTTTGTAGCACACCGCTCTCTGTGTGTAGCGGCCCGCTCTATGTGTAGCGCCCCACTCTCTGTGTGTAGCACACCGCTCTGTGGCTAGCGCCCATTCTCTGTGTGTAGCGCCCCGCTCTCTCTGTGTAATGCCCCACACTCTGTATGTAGCGCCCGGCTCTCTGTGTGTAGCACCCCGCTCTCTGTGTGTAGCACCCCGCTCTCTGTGTCTAGCGCCCTGCTCTTTGTGTGTAGCGCCCCGCTCCCTGTGTGTAGCGCCCCGCTCCCTGTGTGTAGCGCCACGCTCTCTGTGTGTAGCGCCCCGCTCTGTGTGTAGCGCCCCGCTCTGTGTGTAGCGCCCCGCTCTCTGTGTGTAGCGCCCCGCTCTCTGTGTGTAGCGCCCCGCTCTCTGTGTGTAGCGCCCCGCTCTCTGTGTGTAGCGCCCCGCTCTCTGTGTGTAGCGCCCTGTTCTGTGTGTAGCGCCCCACTCTCTGTGTGTAGCGCTCCACTCTCTGTGTGTAGCGCACTGCTCTTTGTGTGTAGCACCCCGCTCTCTGTGTGTAGCGCACCATTCTCTGTGTCTAGCACCCCACTCTCTGTGAATAATGCCGCACTCTCTAACGCCACGATCTCTGTGTGTAGCACCCGCACTGTATGTAGCGCCCCGCTCTCTGTGTGTAGCGCCCCTCTCTCTCTGTGTAACGCCCCGCTCCCTGTGTGTAACGCCCCGCACTCTGTGTGTAGCGCCCCGCTCTCTGTGTGTAGCGCCCCGCTCTCTGTGTGTAGCACTCCGCTCTCTGTGACAAATGCCCCACTCTGTGTCCGGCGCCCCGCTCTCTGTGTGTAACGCCCCTCTCCCTGTGTGTAACGCCCCGCTCCCTGTGTGCAACACCCCGCTCTCTGTGTGTGGCGCCCCGCTCGGTGTGTAGCGCCCCGTCCTGTGTGTAGCGCCCCGTCCTGTGTGTTGCACCCCGCTCTGTGTGTAGCGCCCCGCTTTCTGTTTGTAGCACCCCGCTCTCTGTGTGTAACGCCACACTCTCTGTTTGTAGCTCACCGCTCTCTGTGTGTAGCCCCCCGCTCTATGTGTAGCGCCCCACTCTCTGTGTGTAGCACACCGCTCTGTGTCTAGCGCCCATTCTCTGTGTGTAGCGCCCCGCTCTCTCTGTGTAATGCCCCACACTCTGTATGTAGCGCCCGGCTCTCTGTGTGTAGCGCCCCGCTCTCTGTGTGTAGCGCCACGCTCTGTGTGTAGCGCCACGCTCTCTGTGTGTAGCGCCCCGCTCTCTGTGTGTAGCGCCCCGCTCTCTGTGTGTAGCGCCCCGCTCTCTGTGTGTAGCGCCCCGCTCTCTGTGTGTAGCGCCCTGTTCTGTGTGTAGCGCCCCACTCTCTGTGTAGCGCCCCACTCTCTGTGTAGCGCTCCTCTCTCTGTGTGTAGCGCACTGCTCTTTGTGTGTAGCACCCCGCTCTCTGTGTGTAGCGCCCCGCTCTGTGTATAGCGCCCCGCTCTGTGTGTAGCGCCCCGCTCTGTGTGTAGTGCCCCGCTCTGTGTGTAGTGCCCCACTCTGTGTGTAGCTCTCCGCTCTTTGTGTAGCGCCCCGCTCTCTGTTTGTAGCGCCCTGCTCTCTGTGTAATGCCCCGCTCTCTGTGTGTAGCGCCCCGCTCTCTGTGACTAATGCCCCGCTTTTTGTGTGTAACACCCCGCTCTCTGTGTGTAGCGCCCCGCTCTGTGTGTAGCGCCCCGCTCTGTGTGTAGCACCCCGCTCCCTGTCTGTAGCGCACTGCTCTCTGTGTGTAGCGCCCCGCTCTCTGTGTGTAGCGCACCGTTCTCTGTGTCTAGCGCCCCACTCTCTGTGACTAATGCGCCACTCTGTGTCTAACGCCCCGCTCTCTGTGTGTAGCGCCCCGCACTCAGTGTGTAGAGGCCCGCTTTCTGTGTGTATCGCCCCGCGCTCTGTGTGTAGCGCCCTGCTCCCTGTCTGTAGCGCACTGCTCTCTGTGTGTAGCGCCCCGCTCCCTGTCTGTAGCGCACTGCTCTCTGTGTGTAGCGCCCCGCTCTGTGTATAGCACCCCGCTCTCTGTGTTTAACGCCCCGCTCTCTGTATGTAGCGCCCCGCTCTTTGTGTCTAGCGCCCCGCTCTGTGTGTAGAACCCCGCGCTCTGTGCGTTGCACTCCGCTCTCTGTGACTAATGCCCCGCTCTTTGTGTGTAACGCCCCGCTCTCTGTGTGTAGTGCACCGTTCTCTGTGTAGCGCCCCGCTCTCTGTGTCTTGCGCGCCACTCTGTGTGTAGCGCCCCGCTCTCTGTGTGTAGCGCCCCGCTCACTGAGTGTCGCGCCCCGCTCTGTGTGTAGCGCCCCGCTCTCTGTGTGTAGCGCCCCGCTCTCTGTGCGTAGCGCCCCGTGCTCTGTGCGTTGCACTCCGCTCTCTGTGATTAATGCCCCGCTCTTTGTGTGTAGCGCCCCGCTCTCTGTGTGTAGCGCCCCGCTCTGTGTGTAGCGCTCCGCTCTCTGTGTGTAGCGCCCAACTCTCTGTGTGTAGCGCTCCGCTCTGTGTGTAGCACACCATGCTCTGTGTCTAGCGCCCCGCTCTCTGTGTGTGGCGCCCCGCTCTCTGTGTGTGGCGCCCCGCTCTCTGTGTGTAGAGACCCGCTCTCTGTGTGTAGCGCACAACTCTCGGTGTGTAGCGCCCCGCTCTGTGTGTGTAATGCCCCGCTCTCTGTGTCTAGCGCCCCACTCTCTGTGACTAATGCCCCACTCTCTGTGTCTAATGCCCCGATCTCTGTGTGTAGCGCCCCGCTCTATGTGTAGCGCCCCGCTCTCTGTGTTTAGCGCCCCGCTCTCTGTGTGTAGCGCCCCGCTTTCTGTGTGTAGCGCCCCGCTCTCTGTGTGTAACGCCCCGCTCTCTGTGTCTAGCGCCGCGCTCTCTGTGACTAATGCCCCACTCTGTGTGTAGCGCACCGCCCTCTGTGTGTAGCGCCCCGCTCTCTGTGTGTAACGCCCCGCTCTCTGTGTCTAGCGCCGCGCTCTCTGTGTGCAGCGCCCCGCTTTCTGTGACTAATGCCCCACTCTCTGTGTGTAGCGCACTGCTCTCTATGTGTAGCGCCCCGCTCTCTGTGTCTAGCACCCCGCCCTCTGTGTGTAGCGCAGTGCTCTGTGTGAAGCGCCCCGCTCTCTGTGTCTAGCACCCCGCTCTCTGTGTGTAAGGCCCCGCTCTCTGTGTGTAAGGCCCCGCTCACTGTGTCCAGCGCTCTGCTCTCTGCGTGTAGCGCCCCGCTCTCTGTGTCTAGCACCCCGCTCTCTGTGTGTAAGGCCCCGCTCACTGTGTCTTGCGCCCTGCTCTCTGCGTGTAGTGCCCCGCTCTCTGTGTGTAGCGCCCCACTCTCTGTGTGTAGCGCCCGGCTCTCTGTGTGTTACGCACTGCTCTCTGTGTGTAGCGCCCCACTCTCTGTGTGTAGCGCCCCGCTCTGTGTGCAGCGCCCCGCTCTCTGTGTGTAGCACACCGCTCTCTGTGACTAATGCCCCATTCTGTGTCTAGCGCGCCGCTCTCTGTGTGTAGCGCTCAACTCGCTGTGTGTAGCGCCCCGCTCTGTGTGTAGCACACCATGCTCTGTGTCTAGCACCCCGCTCTCTGTGTATCGCTCCGCTCTCTGTGTGTGGCGCCCCGCTCTCTGTGTCTAGCGCCCCGCTCTCTGTGTCTAGCGCCCCGCTCTCTGTGTGTAGCGCCCCGCTTTCTGTGTGTAGCGCCCCGCTCTCTGTGTGTGGCGCCCCGCTCTGTGTGTAGCGCCCCGTCCTGTGTGTAGCACCCCGCCCTGTGTGTAGTGCCCCGCTCTGTGTGTAGCGCCCTGCTTTCTGTTTGTAGCACCCCGCTCTCTGTGTGTAACGCCCCACTGTGTGTGTAACACCCCGCTCTCTGTGTGTAGCGCCACACGCTCTGTTTGTAGCGCCCCGCTCTCTGTGTGTATCGCCCCGCTCTCTGTGTGTAGCACTCCGCTCTCTGTGACTAATGCCCCACTCTGTGTCTAGCGCCCCGCTCTATGTGTAGCGCCCCGCTCTGTGTGTAGTGCCCCGCTCTGTGTGTAGTGCCCCGCTCTGTGTGTAGCTCCCCGCTCTGTGTGCAGCACCCCGTTCTCTGTTTGTAGCGCCCAGCTCTCTGTGTGTAATGCCCCGCTCTCTGTGTGTAGCACCCCACTCTCTGTGTGTATCGCCCCGCTCTCTGTGTGTAACGCCCCGCTCTCTGTGTCTAGCGCCGCGCTCTCTGTGACTAATGCCCCACTCTCTGTGTGTAGCGCACCGCTCTCTGTGTGTAGCGCCCCGCTCTCTGTGTGTAACGCCCCGCTCTCTGTGTGTAGCGCCCCGCTCTGTGTGTAGCGCCCCGCTCTCTGTGTGTAGCGCACCGTTCTCTGTGTCTAGCGCCACACTCTCTCTGTGACTAATGTCCCACTCTCTGTGCCTAACGCCCCACTCTCTGTGTGTAGCGCCCCGCACTCTGTGTGTAGAGGCCCACTTTCTGTGTGTATCGCCCCGCGCTCAGTGTGTAGTGCCCCGCTGTCTGTCTGCAGTGCACTCCTCTCTGTGTGTAGCGCACTGCTCTCTTTGTGTAGCGCCCCGCTCTCTGTGTCTAGCACCCCGCTCTCTGTGTGTAGAGCCCTTCTCACTGTGTGTCGCGCCCCGCTCCCTGTGTGTCGCGCCCCGCTCTCTGTGTGTAGCGCCCCGCTCTCTGTGTGTAGTGCCCCGCTCTCTGTGTAGCGCCCCGCTCTCTATGTGTAGTGCCCCGCTCTCTGTGTGTAACGCACCGCTCTGTGTGCAGCGCCCCGCTCTCTGTGTAGCGCCCCGCTCTCTATGTGTAGTGACCCGCTCTCTGTGTGTAACGCCCCATGCTCTGTGTGTAGTGACCCGCTCTCTATGTGTAACGCCCCGCTCTCTGTGTGTAACGCCCCACTTTCTGTGTGTAGCGCCCCGCTCTCTGTTTGTAGCACCCCGCTCTCTGTGTGTAGCGCCCCGATCTCTGTGTGTAGCGCCCTGCTCTCTGTGTGTAGCGCACCGTTCTCTGTGTCTAGCGCCCCACTTTCTGTGACTAATGCCCCACTCTCTGTGTCTAACGCCCCGCTCTCTGTGTGTAGCGCCCTGCTCTCTGTGTGTAGCGCCCCGCTCTCTGTGTGTAGCACCCCGCTCTCTGTGTGTAGCACCCCGCTCTCTGTGTGTAGCGCCCCGCTCTCTGTGTGTAGCACCCCGCTCTCTGTGTGTAGCGCCCCGCTCTCTGTGTGTAGCGCCCCGCTCTCTGTGTGTAGCGCCCAACTCTCTGTGTGTAGCGCTCCGCTCTCTGTGTGTAGCGCCCCGCTCTGTGTGTAGCACACCGCGCTCTGTGTCTAGCACCCCGCTCTCTGTGTATCGCTCCGCTCTCTTTGTGTGGCGCCCCGCTCTCTGTGTCTAGCGCACCGCTCTCTGTTTCTAGCGCCCCGCTCTCTGTGTGTAGTGCCCCGCTCTCTGTATGTAACGCCCCGCTCTCTGTGTGTGGCGCCCCGCTCTGTGTGTAGCGCCCCGCTCTGTGTGTAGCACCCTGCTCTGTGTGTAGCACCCCGCTCTGTGTGTAGCACCCTGCTCTGTGTGTAGCACCCTGCTCTGTGTGTAGCACCCCGCTCTGTGTGTAGCGCCCCGCTCTCTGTGTGTATCGCCCCACTCTCTGTGTGTAACACCCCGCTCTCTGTGTGTAGTACCACACTCTCTGTGTGTAGCGCCCCGCTCTCTGTGTGTATCGCCCCGCTCTCTGTGTGTAGCACCCTGCTCTCTGTGTGTAAGGCCCGGCTCTCTGTGTCTAGCACCCTTCTCTCTGTGTGTAGCGCCCCGCTCTCTGTGTTTAGCGCCTGCTCTCTGTGTGTAGCGCTCCGCTCTCTGTGTGTAGCGCTCCGCTCTCTGTGTGTAGCGCCCCGCTCTCTGTGTGTAGCGCCCCGCTCTCTGTGTGTAGCGCCCCGCTTTCTGTGTGTAACGCCCCGCTCTGTGTGTAGCGCCCCGCTCTGTGTGTAGCACCCCACTCTCTGTGTGTAGCACACCGCTCTGTGTCTAGCACCCGTTCTCTGTGTGTAGCGCCACGCTCTCTGTGTGTAATGCCCCACACTCTGTGTGTAGCGCCCCGCTCTGTGTGTAGCGCCCCGCTCTCTGTGTGTAGCGTCCCGCTTTCTGTGTGTAATGCCCCGCTCTCTATGTCTAGCGCCGCGTTCTCTGTGTGTAGCGCCCCGCTCTCTGTGACTAATGCCCCACTCTCTGTGTGTAGCGCACCGGCCTCTATGTGTAGCGCCCTGCTCTCTGTGTCTAGCATCCCGCTCTCTGTGTGTAGCGCAGTGCTCTGTGTGTATGGCCCCGCTCTCCTGTGTCTAGCGCCCCGCTCTCTGCGTGTAGCGCCCCGCTCTCTGTGTGTAACACCCCGCTCTCTGTGTCTAGCGCCCCGCTCTCTGCGTGTAGCGCCCCCGCTCTCTG
The DNA here is from genome assembly GCF_052327205.1 of Somniosus microcephalus. Taxonomy (NCBI): domain Eukaryota; kingdom Metazoa; phylum Chordata; class Chondrichthyes; order Squaliformes; family Somniosidae; genus Somniosus; species Somniosus microcephalus. The sequence goes on from NC_140992.1 coordinate 183,215,091, forward strand.
TGTGTAGCGCCCCAATCTCTGTGTGTAGCGCCCCGCTCTGTGTGTAGCGCCCCGCTCTCTGTGTGTAGCGCTCTGCTCTCTGTGTGTTCGCGCCCCGCTCTCTGTGTGTAGCGCACCGTTCTCTGTGTCTAGCGCCACACTCTCTGTGACTAATGCCCCACTCTCTGTGTCTAACGCCCTGCTTTCTGTGTGTATCGCCCCACGCTCAGTGTGTAGTGCCCCGCTGTCTGTCTGCAGTGCACTCCTCTCTGTGTGCAGTGCACTGCTCTCTGTGTCTAGCACCCCGCTCTCTGTGTGTAGAGCCCTTCTCACTGTTTGTAGAGCCCTTCTCACTGTGTGTAGCGCCCCGCTCTCTGTGTGTAGCGCCCCGCTTTCTGTGTGTATCGCCCCGCGCTCAGTGTGTAGTGCCCCACTGTCTGTCTGCAGTGCACTCCTCTCTGTGTGTAGTGCACTGCTCTCTGTGTCTAGCACCCCGCTCTCTGTGTGTAGAGCCCTTCTCACTGTGTGTAGAGCCCTTCTCACTGTGTGTAGCGCCCCGCCCTCTGTGTGTAGCGCCCCGCTCTCTGTGTGTAGCGCCCCGCTCACTGAGTGTCGCGCCCCGCTCTCTGTGTGCAGCGCCCCGCTCTCTGTGTGCAGCGCCCCGCTCTCTGTGTGTAGCGCCCCGCTCTCTGTGTATAGCGCCCCGCTCTCTGTGTGTAGCGCCCCGCTCTCTGTGTGTAGCGCCCCGCTCTCTGTGTGTAGCGCCCCGCTCTCTGTGTGTGGCGCCCCGCTCTCTGTGTGTAGCGCCCCGCTCTCTGTGTGTAGCGCCCCGCTCTGTGTGTAGCGCCCCGCTCTCTGTGTAGCGCCCCGCTCTCTGTGTGTAGCGCCCCGATCTCTCTGTGTAATGCCCTGCTCTCTGTTTGTAGCGCCCCGCTCTCTGTGTGTAACGCCCCATGCTCTGTGTGTAGTGACCCGCTCTCTGTTTTTAACGCCCCGCTCTCTGTGTGTAATGCCCCACTATCTGTGTGTAGCACCCCGCTCTGTGTGTAGCGCCCCGCTCTCTGTGTGTAGCACACCGCTCTCTGTGACAAATGCCCCACTCTGTGTCTAGCGCGCCGCTCTCTGTGTGTAGCGCCCCGCTCTTTGTGTGTAGCGCCCCGCTCTCTGTGTGTAGCGCCCCGCTCTCTGTGTGTAGCGCCCCGCTCTTTGTGTAGCGCCCCACTCTCTGTGTGTAACGACCCGCTCTCTGTGTGTAGCGCCCCGCTCTCTGTGTCTAGCACCCCGCACTCTGTGTCTAGCACACCGCTCTCTGTGTGCAGCGCCCTGCTCTCTGTGTGTAGCGCCCGCTCTGTGTGTAGCGCCCCGCTCTGTGTGTAGCAGCCCGCTCTGTGTGTAGCGCCCCGCTCTGTGTGCAGCGCCCCGCTCTCTGTGTGTAGCGCCCTGCTCTGTGTCTAGCGCCCTGCTCTCTGTGTGTAGCGCCCGTCTCTCTGCGTGTAATGCCCTGCTGTCTGTGTGTAGTGCCCCGCTCTCTGTGTGTAATGCACTGCTCTCTGTGTGTAGAACCCCGCTCTCTGTGTGTAACGCCCCGCTATCTCTGTGTATAGCCCGCTCTCTGAGTGTGGCGCCCCGCTCTGTGTGTAAGGCCCCGCTCTCTGTGTTTAGCACCCCGCTCTCTGTGTGCAGCGCCCCGCTCTGTGTGTAGCGCCCCGCTCTCTGTGTAGCGCCCCGCTCTCTGTGTATAGCGCCCCGCTCTCTGTGTGTAGCGCCCCGCTCTGGGTGTAGCGCCCTGCTCTCTGTGTAGCGCCCCGCTCTCTGTGTGTAGCGCCCCGCTCTCTGTGTGTAGCGCCCCGATCTCTCTGTGTAATGCCCTGCTCTCTGTTTGTAGCGCCCCGCTCTCTGTGTGTAACGCCCCATGCTCTGTGTGTAGTGACCCGCTCTCTGTTTGTAACGCCCCGCTCTCTGTGTGTAATGCCCCACTATCTGTGTGTAGCACCCCGCTCTGTGTGTAGCGCCCCGCTCTCTGTGTGTAGCACACCGCTCTCTGTGGCAAATGCCCCACTCTGTGTCTAGCGCGCCGCTCTCTGTGTGTAGCGCCCCGCTCTCTGTGTGTAGCGCCCCGCTCTCTGTGTGTAGCGCCCCGCTCTCTGTGTGTAGCGCCCCGCTCTTTGTGTAGCGCCCCACTCTCTGTGTGTAACGACCCGCTCTCTGTGTGTAGCGCCCCGCTCTCTGTGTCTAGCGCCCCGCACTCTGTGCCTAGCACACCGCTCTCTGTGTGCAGCGCCCTGCTCTCTGTGTGCAGCGCCCGCTCTGTGTGTAGCGCCCCGCTCTGTGTGTAAGGCCCCGCTCTCTGTGTTTAGCACCCCGCTCTTTGTGTGTAGCGCCCCGCTCTGTGTGTAACACCCCGCTGTCTGTGTGTAACGCCCCACTCTCTGTGTGTAACGACCCGCTCTCTGTGTGTAGCGCCCCGCTCTCTGTGTCTAGCGCCCCGCACTCTGTGTCTAGCACACCGCTCTCTGTGTGTAGCGCCCTGCTCTCTGTGTGTAGCGCCCGCTCTGTGTGTAGCGCCCCGCTCTGTGTGTAGCATCCCGCTCTGTGTGTAGCGCCCCGCTCTGTGTGCAGCGCCCCGCTCTCTGTGTGTAGCGCCCTGCTCTGTGTCTAGCGCCCTGCTCTCTGTGTGTAGCGCCCGTCTCTCTGCGTGTAATGCCCTGCTGTCTGTGTGTAGTGCCCCGCTCTCTGTGTGTAACGCACTGCTCTCTGTGTGTAGAACCCCGCTCTCTGTGTGTAACGCCCCGCTCTCTGGGTGTAACGCCCCGCTCTCTGTGTGTAATGCCCCACTCTCTGTGACTAACGCCCCACTCTCTGTGTGTAGCGCACCGCTCTCTATGTGTAGCGCCCCGCTCTCTGTGCCTAGCACCCCGCTCTCTGTGTGTAGCGCAGCGCTCTGTGTGAAGCGCCCCGCTCTCTGTGTCTAGCACACCGCTCTCTGTGTGTAAAGCCCCGTTCTCTGTGTGTAATGCCCCGCTCTCTGTGTGTAGCACCCCGCTCTCTGTGTAATGCTCCGCTCTCTCTGTGTGTAACGCCCTGCTCTCTGTGTGTAGCGCCCCGCTCTCTGTGTGTAGCACACCGCTCTCTGTGTGTAGCACCCCGCTCTCTGTGTGTAGCGCCCTGCTCTCTGTGTGTAGCACCCCGCTCTCTGTGTGTAGCGCCCTGCTCTCTGTGTAGCGCCCTGCTCTCTGTGTGTAACACACCGCTCTCTGTGACTAATGCCCCACTCTGTGCCTAGCGCGCCGCTCTCTGTGTGTAGCGCCCCACTCTCTGTGTGTAGCGCCCCGCTCTCTGTGTGTAGCGCCCAACTCTCTGTGTGTAGCCCTCCGCTCTCTGTGTGTAGCGCCCCGCTCTGTGTGTAGCACACCATGCTCTGTGTCGAGTGCCCCGCTCTCTGTGTCAATGCCCCGCTCTCTGTGTGCAGCGCCCCGCTCTCTGTGTGTAGCGCCCCGCTCTCTGTGTGTAGCGCCCCGCTCTCTGTGTGTAGCACACCATGCTCTGTGTCGAGCGCCCCGCTCTCTGTGTCTAATGCCCCACTCTCTGTGTGCAGCGCCCCGCTCTCTGTGTGTAGCGCCCCGCTCTCTGTGTGTAGCGCCCCGCTCTCTGTGTGTAGCGCCCCGCTCTCTTTGTGTGGTGCCCCGCTCTGTGTGTAGCGCCCCGCTCTGTGTGTAGCGCCCCGCTCTGTGTGTAGTGCTCTGCTCTGTGTGTAGTGCCCCGCTCTCTGTGTGAAGCGCCCCGCTCTCTTTGTCTAGCACCCTGCTCTCTGTGTGTAGAGCCCCGCTCTCTATGTGTAGCGCCCAACTCTCGGTGTGTAGCGCACTGCTCTCTGTGTGTAGTGCCCCGCTCTCTGTGTGTAGCGCACCGTTCTCTGTGTCTAGCACCCCACTTTCTGTGACTAATGCGCCACTCTCTGTGTCTAACGCCCCGCTCTCTGTGTGTAGCGCCCCGCACTGTGTGTGTAGAGGCCCGCTTTCTGTGTGTATCGCCCCGCGCTCTGTGTGTAGCGCCCCGCTCCCTGTCTGTAGCGCACTGCTCTCTGCGTGTAGCGCACTGCTCTCTGTGTGTAGCACCCCGCTCTCTGTGTGTAGCGCCCCGCTCTCTGTGTGTAGCGCCCCGCTCTCTGTGTGTAACGCCCCGCTCTCTGTATGTAGCGCCCCGCTCTTTGTGTCTAGCGCCCCGCTCTCTGTGCCTAGCGCCCCGCTCTCTCTGTGTAGCGCCCCGCTCTCTGTGTGTAGCGCCCGGCTCTCTGTGTGTAGCGCCCGGCTCTCTGAGTAGCGCTCCGCTCTCTCTGTGTGTAACGCCCCGCTCTCTGTATGTAGCGCCCCACTCTTTGTGTCTAGCGCCCCGCTCTCTGTGTGTAGCGCCCAACTCTCGGTGTGTAGCGCCCCGCTCTGTGTGTAGCGCCCCACTCTCTGTGTGTAGCACACCGCTCTGTGTCTAGCGCCCGTTCTCTGTGTGTAGCGCCCCGCTCTCTGTGTGTAATGCCCCGCTCTATGTGTCTAGCGCCCCACTCTCTGTGACTAACGCCCCACTCTCTGTGTCTAATGCCCCGATCTCTGTGTGTAGCGCCCCACTCTATGTGTAGCGCCCCGCTCTCTGTGTTTAGCGCCCCGCTTTCTGTGTGTAACGCCCCGCTCTCTGTGTCTAGCGCCGCGCTCTCTGTGTGTAGCGCCCCGCTCTCTGTGACTAATGCCCCACTCTCTGTGTGTAGCGCACCGCTCTCTATGTGTAGCGCCCCGCTCTCTGTGTCTAGCAACCTGCCCTCTGTGTGTAGCGCAGTGCTCTGTGGGAAGCGCCTCGCTCTCTGTGTCTAGCACCCCGCTCTCTGTGTGTAAGGCCCCACTCTCTGTGTGTAAGGCCCCGCTCACTGTGTCTAGCGCCCTGCTCTCTGCGTGTAGTGCCCCGCACTGTGTGTGTAGAGACCCGCTTTCTGTGTGTATCGCCCCGCGCTCTGTGAGTAGCGCCCCGCTCCCTGTCTGTAGCGCACTGCTCTCTGCGTGTAGTGCACTGCTCTCTGCGTGTAGCGCACTGCTCTCTGTGTGTAGTGCCCCACTCTCTGTGTGTAGCGCCCCGCTCTCTGTGTATAGCACCCCGCTCTCTGTGTGTAGCGCCCCGCTCTCTGCGTGTAGCGCCCCGCTCTCTGTGTGTAACGCCCCGCTCTCTGAATGTAGCGCCCCGCTCTTTGTGTCTAGCGCCCCGCTCTCTGTGCCTAGCGCCCCGCTCTCTCTGTGTAGCGCCCCGCTCTCTGTGACTAATGCCCCACTCTCTGTGTGTAGCGCACCGCTCTCTATGTGTAGCGCCCCGCTCTCTGTGTCTAGCAACCCGCCCTCTGTGTGTAGCGCAGTGCTCTGTGGGAAGCGCCTCGCTCTCTGTGTCTAGCACCCCGCTCTCTGTGTGTAAGGCCCCGCTCTCTGTGTGTAAGGCCCCGCTCACTGTGTCTAGCGCCCTGCTCTCTGCGTGTAGTGCCCCGTACTGTGTGTGTAGAGGCCCGCTTTCTGTGTGTATCGCACCGCGCTCTGTGTGTAGCGCCCCGCTCCCTGTCTGTAGCACACTGCTCTCTGCGTGTAGCGCACTGCTCTCTGCGTGTAGCGCACTGCTCTCTGTGTGTAGTGCCCCGCTCTCTGTGTGTAGCGCCCCGCTCTCTGTGTATAGCACCCCGCTCTCTGTGTGTAGCGCCCCGCTCTCTGCGTGTAGCGCCCCGCTCTCTGTGTGTAACGTCCCGCTCTCTGAATGTAGCGCCCCGCTCGTTGTGTCTAGCGCCCCGCTCTCTGTGCCTAGCGCCCCGCTCTCTCTGTGTAGCGCCCCGCTCTCTGTGATTAATGCCCCACTCTCTGTGTGTAGCGCACCGCTCTCTATGTGTAGCGCCCCGCTCTCTGTGTCTAGCAACCCGCCCTCTGTGTGTAGCGCAGTGCTCTGTGGGAAGCGCCTCGCTCTCTGTGTCTAGCACCCCGCTCTCTGTGTGTAAGGCCCCGCTCTCTGTGTGTAAGGCCCCGCTCACTGTGTCTAGCGCCCTGCTCTCTGCGTGTAGTGCCCCGTACTGTGTGTGTAGAGGCCGGCTTTCTGTGTGTATCGCCCCGCGCTCTGTGTGTAGCGCCCCGCTCCCTGTCTGTAGCACACTGCTCTCTGCGTGTAGCGCACTGCTCTCTGCGTGTAGCGCACTGCTCTCTGTGTGTAGCGCCCCGCTCTCTGTGTGTAGCGCCCCGCTCTCTGTGTATAGCACCCCGCTCTCTGTGTGTAGCGCCCCGCTCTCTGTGTGTAGCGCCCCGCTCTCTGTGTGTAACGACCCGCTCTCTGTATGTAGCGCCCCGCTCTTTGTGTCTAGCGCCCCGCTCTCTGTGCCTAGCGCCCCGCTCTCTCTGTGTAGCGCCCCGCTCTCTGTGTGTAGCGCCCGGCTCTCTGAGTAGTGCTCCGCTCTCTCTGTGTGTATCGCCCCGCTCTCTGTGTGTAGAGCCCCGCTCTCTGTGTGTAAGGCCCGGCTCTCTGTGTTTACCGCCTGCTCTCTGTGTGTAGCACCCCGCTCTCTGTGTGTAGCGCTCCGCTCTCTGTGTGTAGCGCCCCACTCTCTGTGTGTAGCGCCCCGCTCTCTGTGTGTAGCACCCCGCTCTCTGTGTCTAGCACCCTGCTCTCTGTGTGTAAGGCCCCGCTCTCTGTGTTTAGCACCTGCTCTCTGTGTGTAGCGCCCCAATCTCTGTGTGTAACGCCCCGCTCTGTGTGTAGCGCCCCGCTCTCTGTGTGTAGCGCCCCGCCCTCTGTGTGTAGCACCCCGCTCTCGGTGTGTAGCGCCCCGCTCTGTGTGTAGCGCCCCGCTCTGTGTGTAGCGCCCCACTCTCTGTGTAGCGCCCCGCTCTCGGTGTGTAGCGCCCCGCTCTCGGTGTATAGTGCCCCGCTCTCTGTGTAGCGCCCCACTCTCTGTGTGTAGCACACCGCTCTGTGTCTAGCGCCCGTTCTGTGTGTAGCGCCCCGCTCTGTGTGTAGCGCCCCACTCTCTGTGTGTAGCACACCGCTCTGTGTGTAGCGCCCGTTCTCTGTGTGTAGCGCCCCGCTCTCTGTGTGTAATGCCCCACACTCTGTGTGTAGTGCCCCGCTCTCTGTGTGTAGTGCCCCGCTCTCTGTGTGTAGCACCCCGCTCTCTGTGTGTAGCGCCCCGCTCTATGTGTAGCACCCCGCTCTCTGTGTGTAACGCCCCGCTCTTTGTGTCTAGCACCCCACTCTCTGTGACTAATGCCCCACTCTCTGTGTCTAATGCCCCGATCTCTGTGTGTAGTGCCCCCCTCTGTGTGTAGTGCCCCGCTCTGTGTGTAGCGCCCCGCTCTGTGTGTAGCGCCCCGCTCTGTGTGTAGCGCCCCGTTCTGTGTTTAGCCCCCCGCTCTCTGTGTGTAGCGCACTGCTCTCTGTGTGTAGCGCCCCGCTCTCTGTGTGTAATGCCCCGCTCTCTATGTCTAGCGCCGCATTCTCTGTGTGTAGCGCCCCGCTCTCTGTGACTAATGCCCCACTCTCTGTGTGTAGCGCACCGGCCTCTATGTGTAGCGGCCTGCTCTCTGTGTCTAGCATCCCACTCTCTGTGTGTAGCGCAGCGCTCTGTGTGTATGGCCCCGCTCTCCTGTGTCTAGCGCCCCGCTCTCTGCGTGTAGCACCCCGCTCTCTGTGTGTAAGACCCCGCTCTCTGCGTGTAGCGCCCCGCTCGCTGCGTGTAGCGCCCCGCTCTCTGCATGTAGCGCCCCGCTCTCTGCGTGTAGCGCCCCGCTCTCTGCGTGTATCGCCCTGCTCTCTGTGTGTAGCGCCCCGCTCTCTGTGTGTAGCGCCCCACTCTCTGTGTGTAGCGCCCCCGCTCTCTGTGTGTAGCGCCCCGATCTCTGTGTGTAGCGCCCCGCTCTCTGTGTGTAGCGCCCCCGCTCTCTGTGTGTAGCGCCCCGATCTCTGTGTGTAGCGCCCCGCTCTCTGTGTGTAGCGCCCCGCTCTCTGTGTGTAGCGCCCCGCTCTGTGTGTAGCGCCCCGCTCTCTGTGTGTAGCGCACCGTTCTTTGTGTCTAGCACCCCACTCTCTGTGACTAATGCCCCACTCTCTGTGTCTAATGCCCCGATCTCTGTGTGTAGCGCCCCCCTCTGTGTGTAGTGCCCCGCTCTGTGTGTAGCGCCCCGCTCTGTGTGTAGCGCCCCGCTCTGTGTGTAGCGCCCCGTTCTGTGTTTAGCCCCCCGCTCTCTGTGTATAGCGCCCCGCTCTCTGTGTGTAGCGCACTGCTCTCTGTGTGTAGCGCCCCGCTCTCTGTGTGTAATGCCCCGCTCTCTATGTCTAGCGCCGCATTCTCTGTGTGTAGCGCCCCGCTCTCTGTGACTAATGCCCCACTCTCTGTGTGTAGCGCACCGGCCTCTATGTGTAGCGGCCTGCTCTCTGTGTCTAGCATCCCGCTCTCTGTGTGTAGCGCAGCGCTCTGTGTGTATGGCCCCGCTCTCCTGTGTCTAGCGCCCCGCTCTCTGCGTGTAGCGCCCTGCTCTCTGTGTGTAAGACCCCGCTCTCTGCGTGTAGCGCCCCGCTCTCTGCGTGTAGCGCCCCGCTCTCTGCGTGTAGCGCCCCGCTCTCTGCGTGTAGTGCCCCGCTCTCTGTGTGTAGCGCCCCGCTCTCTGTGTGTAGCGCCCCACTCTCTGTGTGTAGCGCCCCCGCTCTCTGTGTGTAGCGCCCCGATCTCTGTGTGTAGCGCCCCGCTCTCTGTGTGTAGCGCCCCCGCTCTCTGTGTGTAGCGCCCCGATCTCTCTGTGTAGCGCCCCGCTCTCTGTGTGTACGCCCCGCTCTCTGTGTGTAGCGCCCCGCTCTGTGTGTAGCGCCCCGCCCTCTGTGTGTAGCGCACCGTTCTCTGTGTCTAGCGCCACACTCTCTGTGACTAATGTCCCACTCTCTGTGTCTAACGCCCCACTCTCTGTGTGTAGCGCACTGCTCTCTTTGTGTAGCGCCCCGCTCTCTGTGTCTAGCACCCCACTCTCTGTGTGTAGAGCCCTTCTCACTGTGTGTCGCGCCCCGCTCTCTGTGTGTCGCGCCCCGCTCTCTGTGTGTAGCGCCCCGCTCTCTGTGTGTAGTGCCCCGCTCTCTGTGTAGCGCCCCGCTCTCTATGTGTAGTGCCCCGCTCTCTGTGTGTAGCGCACCGCTCTGTGTGTACCGCTCCGCTCTCTGTGTGTAGCGCCCCATGCTCTGTGTGTAGTGACCCGCTCTCTGTGTGTAACGCCCCATGCTCTGTGTGTAGTGACCCTCTCTCTATGTGTAACGCCCCGCTCTCTGTGTGTAACGCCCCACTTTCTGTGTGTAGCGCCCCGCTCTCTGTTTGTAGCGCACCGCTCTCTGTGTGTAGCGCCCCGATCTCTGTGTGTAGCGCCCTGCTCTCTGTGTGTAGCGCACCGTTCTCTGTGTCTAGCGCCCCACTCTCTGTGACTAATGCCCCACTCTCTGTGTCTAACGCCCCGCTCTCTGTGTGTAGTGCCCTGCTCTCTGTGTGTAGCGCCCCGCTCTCTGTGTGTAGCACCCCGCTCTCTGTGTGTAGCACCCCGCTCTCTATGTGTAGCGCCCCGCTCTCTGTGTGTAGCGCCCCGCTCTCTGTGTGTAGCGCCCCGCTCTCTGTGTGTAGCGCCCAACTCTCTGTGTGTAGCGCTCCGCTCTCTGTGTGTAGCGCCCCGCTCTGTGTGTAGCACACCGCGCTCTGTGTCTAGCACCCCGCTCTCTGTGTATCGCTCCGCTCTCTTTGTGTGGCGCCCCGCTCTCTGTGTCTAGCGCACCGCTCTCTGTTTCTAGCGCCCCGCTCTCTGTGTGTAGCGCCCCACTCTCTGTGTGTAGCGCCCCGCTCTCTGTGTGTAGTGCCCCGCTCTCTGTATGTAACACCCCGCTCTCTGTGTGTGGCGCCCCGCTCTGTGTGTAGCGCCCCGCTCTGTGTGTAGCACCCTGCTCTGTGTGTAGCACCCCGCTCTGTGTGTAGCACCCCGCTCTGTGTGTAGCGCCCCGCTCTCTGTGTGTATCGCCCCACTCTCTGTGTGTAACACCCCGCTCTCTGTGTGTAGTACCACACTCTCTGTGTGTAGCGCCCCGCTCTCTGTGTGTATCGCCCCGCTCTCTGTGTGTAGCACCCTGCTCTCTGTGTGTAAGGCCCGGCTCTCTGTGTCTAGCACCCTTCTCTCTGTGTGTAGCGCCCCGCTCTCTGTGTTTAGCGCCTGCTCTCTGTGTGTAGCGCTCCGCTCTCTGTGTGTAGCGCTCCGCTCTCTGTGTGTAGCGCCCCGCTCTCTGTGTGTAGCGCCCCGCTCTCTGTGTGTAGCGCCCCGCTCTCTGTGTGTAACGCCCCGCTCTGTGTGTAGCGCCCCGCTCTGTGTGTAGCGCCCCACTCTCTGTGTGTAGCACACCGCTCTGTGTCTAGCACCCGTTCTCTGTGTGTAGCGCCCCGCTCTCTGTGTGTAATGCCCCACACTCTGTGTGTAGCGCCCCGCTCTGTGTGTAGCGCCCTGCTCTGTGTGTAGCGCCCCGCTCTGTGTTTAGCGCCCCGCTCTCTGTGTTTAGCGCCCCGCTCTCTGTGTGTAGCATCCCGCTTTCTGTGTGTAATGCCCCGCTCTCTATGTCTAGCGCCGCGTTCTCTGTGTGTAGCGCCCCGCTCTCTGTGACTAATGCCCCACTCTCTGTGTGTAGCGCACCGGCCTCTATGTGTAGCGCCCTGCTCTCTGTGTCTAGCATCCCGCTCTCTGTGTGTAGCGCAGTGCTCTGTGTGTATGGCCCCGCTCTCCTGTGTCTAGCGCCCCGCTCTCTGCGTGTAGCGCCCCGCTCTCTGTGTGTAAGACCCCGCTCTCTGTGTCTAGCGCCCCGCTCTCTGCGTGTAGCGCCCCCGCTCTCTGTGTGTAGCGCCCCGATCTCTGTGTGTAGAGCCCCGCTCTGTGTAGCGCCCCGCTCTCTGTGTGTAGCGCTCTGCTCTCTGTGTGTTCGCGCCCCGCTCTCTGTGTGTAGTGCCCTGCTCTTTGTGTAGCGCCCCACTCTCTGTGTGTAATGACCCGCTATCTGTGTGTAGCGCCCCGCTCTCTGTGTCTAGCGCCCCGCACTCTGTGTCTAGCACACCGCTCTCTGTGTGTAGCGCCCTGCTCTCTGTGTGTAGCGCCCGCTCTGTGTGTAGCGCCCCGCTCTGTGTGTAGCATCCCGCTCTGTGTGTAGCGCCCCGCTCTGTGTGCAGCGCCCCGCTCTCTGTGTGTAGCGCCCTGCTCTGTGTCTAGCGCCCTGCTCTCTGTGTGTAGCGCCCGTCTCTCTGCGTGTAATGCCCTGCTGTCTGTGTGTAGCGCCCCGCTCTCTGTGTGTAATGCACTGCTCTCTGTGTGTAGAACCCCGCTCTCTGTGTGTAACGCCCCGCTATCTCTGTGTATAGCCCGCTCTCTGAGTGTAGCGCCCCGCTCTGTGTGTAAGGCCCCGCTCTCTGTGTTTAGCACCCCGCTCTTTGTGTGTAGCGCCCCGCTCTGTGTGTAACACCCCGCTGTCTGTGTGTAACGCCCCACTCTCTGTGTGTAACGACCCGCTCTCTGTGTGTAGCGCCCCGCTCTCTGTGTCTAGCGCCCCGCTCTCTGTGTGTAATGCCCCACACTCTGTGTGTAACGACCCGCTCTCTGTGTGTAGCGCCCCGCTCTCTGTGTCTAGCGCCCCGCACTCTGTGTCTAGCACACCGCTCTCTGTGTGTAGCGCCCTGCTCTCTGTGTGTAGCGCCCGCTCTGTGTGTAGCGCCCCGCTCTGTGTGTAGCATCCCGCTCTGTGTGTAGCGCCCCGCTCTGTGTGCAGCGCCCCGCTCTCTGTGTGTAGCGCCCTGCTCTGTGTCTAGCGCCCTGCTCTCTGTGTGTAGCGCCCGTCTCTCTGCGTGTAATGCCCTGCTGTCTGTGTGTAGCGCCCCGCTCTCTGTGTGTAATGCACTGCTCTCTGTGTGTAGAACCCCGCTCTCTGTGTGTAACGCCCCGCTATCTCTGTGTATAGCCCGCTCTCTGAGTGTAGCGCCCCGCTCTGTGTGTAAGGCCCCGCTCTCTGTGTTTAGCACCCCGCTCTTTGTGTGTAGCGCCCCGCTCTGTGTGTAACACCCCGCTGTCTGTGTGTAACGCCCCACTCTCTGTGTGTAACGACCCGCTCTCTGTGTGTAGCGCCCCGCTCTCTGTGTCTAGCGCCCCGCTCTCTGTGTGTAATGCCCCACACTCTGTGTGTAGCGCCCCGCTCTGTGTGTAGCGCCCTGCTCTGTGTGTAGCGCCCCGCTCTGTGTTTAGCGCCCCGCTCTCTGTGTTTAGCGCCCCGCTCTCTGTGTGTAGCATCCCGCTTTCTGTGTGTAATGCCCCGCTCTCTATGTCTAGCGCCGCGTTCTCTGTGTGTAGCGCCCCGCTCTCTGTGACTAATGCCCCACTCTCTGTGTGTAGCGCACCGGCCTCTATGTGTAGCGCCCTGCTCTCTGTGTCTAGCATCCCGCTCTCTGTGTGTAGCGCAGTGCTCTGTGTGTATGGCCCCGCTCTCCTGTGTCTAGCGCCCCGCTCTCTGCGTGTAGCGCCCCCGCTCTCTGTGTGTAGCGCCCCGATCTCTGTGTGTAGAGCCCCGCTCTGTGTGTAGCGCCCCGCTCTCTGTGTGTAGCGCTCTGCTCTCTGTGTGTTCGCGCCCCGCTCTCTGTGTGTAGTGCCCTGCTCTTTGTGTAGCGCCCCACTCTCTGTGTGTAACGACCCGCTCTCTGTGTGTAGCGCCCCGCTCTCTGTGTCTAGCGCCCCGCACTCTGTGTCTAGCACACCGCTCTCTGTGTGTAGCGCCCTGCTCTCTGTGTGTAGCGCCCGCTCTGTGTGTAGCGCCCCGCTCTGTGTGTAGCATCCCGCTCTGTGTGTAGCGCCCTGCTCTGTGTGCAGCGCCCCGCTCTCTGTGTGTAGCGCCCTGCTCTGTGTCTAGCGCCCTGCTCTCTGTGTGTAGCGCCCGTCTCTCTGCGTGTAATGCCCTGCTGTCTGTGTGTAGCGCCCCGCTCTCTGTGTGTAATGCACTGCTCTCTGTGTGTAGAACCCCGCTCTCTGTGTGTAATGCCCCGCTATCTCTGTGTATAGCCCGCTCTCTGAGTGTAGCGCCCCGCTCTGTGTGTAAGGCCCCGCTCTCTGTGTTTAGCACCCCGCTCTTTGTGTGTAGCGCCCCGCTCTGTGTGTAACACCCCGCTGTCTGTGTGTAACGCCCCACTCTCTGTGTGTAACGACCCGCTCTCTGTGTGTAGCGCCTCGCTCTCTGTGTCTAGCGCCCCGCTCTCTGTGTGTAATGCCCCACACTCTGTGTGTAACGACCCGCTCTCTGTGTGTAGCGCCCCGCTCTCTGTGTCTAGCGCCCCGCACTCTGTGTCTAGCACACCGCTCTCTGTGTGTAGCGCCCTGCTCTCTGTGTGTAGCGCCCGCTCTGTGTGTAGCGCCCCGCTCTGTGTGTAGCATCCCGCTCTGTGTGTAGCGCCCCGCTCTGTGTGCAGCGCCCCGCTCTCTGTGTGTAGCGCCCTGCTCTGTGTCTAGCGCCCAGCTCTCTGTGTGTAGCGCCCGTCTCTCTGCGTGTAATGCCCTGCTGTCTGTGTGTAGTGCCCCGCTCTCTGTGTGTAACGCACTGCTCTCTGTGTGTAGAACCCCGCTCTCTGTGTGTAACGCCCCGCTATCTCTGTGTATAGCCCGCTCTCTGAGTGTGGCGCCCCGCTCTGTGTGTAAGGCCCCGCTCTCTGTGTTTAGCACCCTGCTCTTTGTGTGTAGCGCCCCGCTCTGTGTGTAACACCCCGCTGTCTGTATGTAACGCCCCGCTCTCTGTGTGTAACGCCCCGCTCTCTGTGTGTAATGCCCCGCTCTCTGTGTGTAACGCCCCACTCTCTGTGACTAATGCCCCACTCTCTGTGTGTAGCGCACCGCTCTCTATGTGTAGCGCCCCGCTCTCTGTGCCTAGCACCCCGCTCTCTGTGTGTAGCGCAGCGCTCTGTGTGAAGCGCCCCGCTCTCTGTGTCTAGCACACCGCTCTCTGTGTGTAAAGCCCCGTTCTCTGTGTGCAATGCCCCGCTCTCTGTGTCTAGCACCCCGCTCTCTGTGTAATGCTCCGCTCTCTCTGTGTGTAACACCACGCTCTCTGTGTGTAGCGCCCCGGTCTCTCTGTGTATTGCCCTGCTCTCTGTGTGTAGCGCCCCGCTCTCTGTGTAGCGCCCCGCTCTCTATGTATAGCACACTGCTCTCTGTGTGTAGCACCCCACTCTCTGTGTGTAGCGCACCGCTCTGTGTGTAGCGCCCCGCTCTGTGTGTAGCACACCGCTCTCTGTGACTAATTCCCCACTCTGTGTCTAGCGCGCCGCTCTGTGTGTAGCGCCCCACTCTCTGTGTGTAGCTCCCCGCTCTCTGTGTGTAGCGCCCCACTCTCTGTGTGTAGCGCTCCGCTCTCTGTGTGTAGCGCCCCGCTCTGTGTGTAGCACACCGCGCTCTGTGTCTAGCACCCCGCTCTCTGTGTCTAGCGCCCTGCTCTCGGTGTGTAGTGCCCCGCTCTCTGTGTGTAGCGCCCCGCTCTCTTTGTGTAGCGCCCCGCTCTGTGTATAGCGACCCGCTCTGTGTGTAGCGCCCCTCTCTGTGTGTAGCGCCCCGCTCTCTGTTTGTAGCATCCCGCTCTCTGTGTGTAACGCCCCACTCTCTGTGTGTAACACCCCGCTCTGTGTGTAGTGCCCCGCTCTCTGTGTCTAGCGCCCCACTCTCTGTGTGTAGCGCCCCACTCTCTGTGTGAAGCGCCCCGCTCTCTGTGTCTAGCACCCTGCTCGCTGTGTGTAGCGCTCCGCTCTGTGTGTAGCGCCCCACTCTCTCTGTGTAGCACACCGCTCTGTGTGTAGCGCCCCGCTCTCTGTGTGTAGCACCCCGCTCTCTGTGTGTAACGCCCCGCTTTCTGTGTGTATCGCCCCGCGATCTGTGTGTAGCACCCCGCTCTCTGTGTGTAGCACCCCGCTCTCTGTGTAGCGCCCCGCTCTCTGTGTGTAGCGCCCCGCTCTCTGTTTGTAGCACCCCGCTCTCTGTGTGTAACGCCCCGCTCTCTGTATGTAGCGCCCTGCTCTGTGTGTAGCGCCCCGCTCTGTGTGTAGTGCTCCGCTCTCTGTGTGTAGCGCACTGCTCTCTGTGTGTAGCGCCCCGCTCTCTGCGTGTAGCGCCCCGCTCTCTGTGTGTAGCGCCCCGCTCTCTGTGTGTAGCACCCCGCTCTCTGTGTGTAGTGCCCCGCTCTATGTGTAGTACCCCGCACTCTGTGTGTAACGCCCCGCTCTCTGTGTCTAGCGCCCCACTCTCTGTGACTAATGCCCCACTCTCTTTGTCTAATGCCCCGATCTCTGTGTGGAGCGCCCCGCTCTCTGTGTAGCGCCCCGCCCTGTGTGTAGCACCCCGCTCTGTGTGTAACGCCCTGCTCTCTGTGTTTAGCGCCCCGCTCTCTGTGTGTAGCGCCCCGCTTTCTGTGTGTAGCGCCCCGCTCTCTGTGTGTAGCGCACTGCTCTGTGTGTAGCGCCCCGCTCTCTGTGTGTAACGCCCCGCTCTCTATGTCTAGCGCCGCGCTCTCTGTGTGTAGCGCTCCGCTCTCTGTGACTAATGCCCCACTCTCTGTGTGTAGCGCACCGCTCTCTATGTGTAGCGCCCCGCTCTCTGTGTCTAGCACCCCGCTCTCTGTGTGTAGCGCAGCGCTCTGTGTGAAGCACCCCGCTCTCTGTGTCTAGCACCCCGCTCTCAGTGTGTAAGGCCCCGCTCTCTGTGTGTAAGGCCCCGCTCTCTGTGTCTAGCGCCCCGCTCTCTGTGTGTAGCGCCCCGCTCTCTGTGTGTAGCGCCCCGCTCTCTGTGTGTAGCGCCCCGCTCTCTGTGTGTAGCGCCCCGCTCTCTGTGTGTAGCGCCCCGCTCTCTGTGTGTAGCGCCGCGCTCTCTGTGTGTAGCGCCCCGCTCTCTGTGTGTAGCGCCCCGCTCTCTGCGTGTAGCGCCCTGCTCTCTGTGTGTAGCGCCACGCTCTCTGTGTGTAGCGCCCCGCTCTCTGTGTGTAGTGCCCCGCTCTGTGTGTAGCGCCCTGCTCTGTGTCTAGCGCCCCGCTCTCTGTGTGTAGCGCCCCGCTCTCTGTGTGTAGCGCCCCGCTCTCTGTGTGTAGCGCCCCGCTATCTGTGTGTAGCGCCCCGCTCTCTGTGTGTAGCGCCCTGCTCTCTGTGTGTAGCGCCCTGCTCTCTGTGTGTAACGCCACGCTCTCTGTGTGTAGCGCCCCGCTCTCTGTGTGTAACGCCCCGCTGTCTGTGTGTAACGCCCCGCTCTCTGTGTGTAATGCCCCACTTTCTGTTTGTAATGCCCCGTTCTCTGTGTGTAGCGCCACGCTCTCTGTGTCTAGCACCCCGCTCTGTGTGTAGCGCCCTGCACTCTGTGTGTAACGCCCCTCTCTCTGTGTGTAACGCCCCGCTCCCTGTGTGTAACGACCCACTCTCTGTGTGTAGTGCCCCGCTGTCTGTGTGTAACGCCCCACTTTCTGTGTCTAGCGCCCCGCTCTCTCTGTCTAGCTCCCCGCTCTGTGTGTAGCGCCCCGCTCTGTGTTGCGCTCTGCTCTTTGTGTGTTTGCCCAGCTCTCTGTGTGTAGCGCCCCGCTCTCTGTGTGTAGCGCCCCGCTCTGTGTGTAGCGCCCCGCTCTCTGTGTGTAGCGCCCCGCTCTCTGTGTGTAGCGCCCCGCTCTCTGTGTGTAGCGCCCCGCTCTGTGTGTAGCACACCGCGCTCTGTGTCTAGCACCCCGCTCTCTGTGTATCGCTCCGCTCTCTTTGTGTGGCGCCCCGCTCTCTGTGTCCAGCGCACCGCTCTCTGTTTCTAGCGCCCCGCTCTCTGTGTGTAGCGCCCCACTCTCTGTGTGTAGCGCCCCGCTCTCTGTGTGTAGTGCCCCGCTCTCTGTATGTAACGCCCCGCTCTCTGTGTGTGGCGCCCCGCTCTGTGTGTAGCACCCTGCTCTGTGTGTAGCACCCCGCTCTGTGTGTAGCACCCCGCTCTGTGTGTAGCGCCCCGCTCTCTGTGTGTATCGCCCCACTCTCTGTGTGTAACACCCCGCTCTCTGTGTGTAGAACCACACTCTCTGTGTGTAGCGCCCCGCTCTCTGTGTGTATCGCCCCGCTCTCTGTGTGTAGCACCCTGCTCTCTGTGTGTAAGGCCCGGCTCTCTGTGTCTAGCACCCTTCTCTCTGTGTGTAGCGCCCCGCTCTCTGTGTTTAGCGCCTGCTCTCTGTGTGTAGCGCTCCGCTCTCTGTGTGTAGCGCTCCGCTCTCTGTGTGTAGCGCCCCGCTCTCTGTGTGTAGCGCCCCGCTCTCTGTGTGTAGCGCCCCGCTCTCTGTGTGTAACGCCCCGCTCTGTGTGTAGCGCCCCGCTCTGTGTGTAGCGCCCCACTCTCTGTGTGTAGCACACCGCTCTGTGTCTAGCACCCGTTCTCTGTGTGTAGCGCCCCGCTCTCTGTGTGTAATGCCCCACACTCTGTGTGTAGCGCCCCGCTCTGTGTGTAGCGCCCTGCTCTGTGTGTAGCGCCCCGCTCTGTGTTTAGCGCCCCGCTCTCTGTGTTTAGCGCCCCGCTCTCTGTGTGTAGCATCCCGCTTTCTGTGTGTAATGCCCCGCTCTCTATGTCTAGCGCCGCGTTCTCTGTGTGTAGTGCCCCGCTCTCTGTGACTAATGCCCCACTCTCTGTGTGTAGCGCACCGGCCTCTATGTGTAGCGCCCTGCTCTCTGTGTCTAGCATCCCGCTCTCTGTGTGTAGCGCAGTGCTCTGTGTGTATGGCCCCGCTCTCCTGTGTCTAGCGCCCCGCTCTCTGCGTGTAGCGCCACGCTCTCTGTGTGTAAGACCCCGCTCTCTGTGTCTAGCGCCCCGCTCTCTGCGTGTAGCGCCCCCGCTCTCTGTGTGTAGCGCCCCGATCTCTGTGTGTAGAGCCCCGCTCTGTGTGTAGCGCCCCGCTCTCTGTGTGTAGCGCTCTGCTCTCTGTGTGTTCGCGCCCCGCTCTCTGTGTGTAGTGCCCTGCTCTTTGTGTAGCGCCCCACTCTCTGTGTGTAATGACCCGCTCTCTGTGTGTAGCGCCCCGCTCTCTGTGTCTAGCGCCCCGCACTCTGTGTCTAGCACACCGCTCTCTGTGTGTAGCGCCCCGCTCTCTGTGTCTAGCGCCCCGCACTCTGTGTCTAGCACACCGCTCTCTGTGTGTAGCGCCCTGCTCTCTGTGTGTAGCGCCCGCTCTGTGTGTAGCGCCCCGCTCTGTGTGTAGCATCCCGCTCTGTGTGTAGCGCCCCGCTCTGTGTGCAGCGCCCCGCTCTCTGTGTGTAGCGCCCTGCTCTGTGTCTAGCGCCCTGCTCTCTGTGTGTAGCGCCCGTCTCTCTGCGTGTAATGCCCTGCTGTCTGTGTGTAGCGCCCCGCTCTCTGTGTGTAATGCACTGCTCTCTGTGTGTAGAACCCCGCTCTCTGTGTGTAACGCCCCGCTATCTCTGTGTATAGCCCGATCTCTGAGTGTAGCGCCCCGCTCTGTGTAAGGCCCCGCTCTGTGTTTAGCACCCTGCTCTTTGTGTGTAGCGCCCCGCTCTGTGTGTAACACCCCGCTGTCTGTGTGTAACGCCCCACTCTCTGTGTGTAACGACCCGCTCTCTGTGTGTAGCGCCCCGCTCTCTGTGTCTAGCGCCCCGCACTCTGTGTCTAGCACACCGCTCTCTGTGTGTAGCGCCCTGCTCTCTGTGTGTAGCGCCCGCTCTGTGTGTAGCGCCCTGCTCTGTGTGTAGCATCCCGCTCTGTGTGTAGCGCCCCGCTCTGTGTGCAGCGCCCCGCTCTCTGTGTGTAGCGCCCTGCTCTGTGTCTAGCGCCCAGCTCTCTGTGTGTAGCGCCCGTCTCTCTGCGTGTAATGCCCTGCTGTCTGTGTGTAGTGCCCCGCTCTCTGTGTGTAACGCACTGCTCTCTGTGTGTAACGCCCCGCTCTGTGTGTAGCGCCCCGCTCTCTGTGTGTAGCGCCCCGCTCTCTGTGTGTAGCGCCCCGCTCTCTGTGCGCAGCGCCCCTCTCTCTGTGCGCAGCGCCCTGCTCTCTTTGCGTAGCGCCGTGCTCTGTGTGTTGCGCTCTGCTCTTTGTGTGTATGCCCAGCTCTCTGTGTGTAGCGCATCGCTCTCTGTGCGTAGCGCCCCGCTCTATGTAGTAGCACCCCACTCTTTTCGTGTAGCGCCCCGCTCTCTGTGTGTAGCGCCCCGCTCTGTGTTTAATGCCCCACTCTCTGTGTTTAATGCCCCGCTCTCTGTGTGTGGTGCCCCGCTCTCTCTGTGTTTGGTGCCCTGCTCTCTCTGTGTGTGGCGCCCCACTCTCTCTGTATAGTGCCCTAAGTGAGATGATTAGTTCTGGATTTGGTGCTCCAGTTCTTTCTTTGAGCACAAACAATCAATTTAGCGGGAGGTCAGAAGGATTCGTTCCTGGCACTAATTCCCCAACTTTTTTTAATTTAGTGCCTCAACCGGGGCGATACTGAATTTCTGGCCCTAAAAATCCAAGCTCATTGGTGTTCCAGTAAAAAGATGGACTGATATCAGGTGTAATCTAAACGCAAGTTATGATTGGCACAGGCTGTTTTTATTACTTAAAGGGGAGGTCCGTTGATGCTGCAGCACCTCATTCTCAGCATTGTTGGATGCACAGCTGCCTCAACAACCATAAGAAGAAGGACAAAGAGAAGTAGTATTTATTTACAAATGCTGATGGCAGATCGCTGCCCCAGGGAGAGAGCCCGGGGGTTTTCCGAGGAAGCTTTGTAGGCATTGGTTTCAGCGCTGGAGAGAAAGTAAGCGGTACTGTACTAACTGGCAGGAAGACCTCACCACAAGTCCGCCGGTCTATGTGGAGGGAGGTGGCACACCACATCACAAACAGCATTGTGGTCCCCAGTTCCCACACCCAGTACAGGAGGAAGTTTAATTAGGTCACTAGTGTGGTCAGGGTGAGTGAAGGCTTTAACGAATGCTACATACCACCATTTGTACCACAAGCTTCACACACTGCTTAATACAGCACACCCCCAGCACTCGCCCACCAACAATCTCTACCTAGCAACACTCACACCTACATCTCACACTTTGCACTCAATGATAGCTATTCAACTATGTCAGGCACAAGGGTCATTAGTTATTAGAATTCATGTCATATGTGTGCTATGTTTATAGTTACATTTATTAATGGTATTTGGAATATTTTATGGTCACTCTCAGGTTCAACTTTGCGCCCAGGAGGACGCTGTGATGCGCCATGAGACAGGGATTGTATGATGGGATGTGATGAGCTATGGGGATCTGGGGTTTCATTCATGTGAATCAGAGTCTGGTGAGCTGGTCACGGACAACCCATCCTGAAGGCTGATTGTCTCACTGCCTCTTCCCTCCCTCCTGTCCCCCCTCCTCCTGTTCCTCTTCCTCTTCCTCCTCATCCTCATCCTCCTCCTCCTCATCCTCTTCCTCTTCCTCCTCATCCTCTTCCTCCTCATCCTCTTCCTCCTTGTCCTCTTCTGCCTCATCCTCCTCTGCCTCATCCTCCTGAGGTAATCCCACAATCCTGCAGCCCCCATGACTGTGAGGAAGTGTTGTGAGCAGAAGCCTTTAACAAATAAGGAGTGACTTCTGCACTTGAATCAACACTCCGTCACCAAAAAACTTGAAATAACTAAAGAAAGCTGTTTTAGTTGCAGGAAGTAGCAAACAGGCACTGAAACTACAGAACCATGTTAGATGCAGCTGATTGTGGGATGGTGCCTTTAAATATCACTGCTGCAACTTGCTTCCTGCTGGTAGATGCCAGCTCTCCCTGTTGTTCTCCTGCGCTGCCGTTAAGGTAAGTGGCTAAATCCAATGTTGGAGATCGGGCATCTAGTGAGCATTACACACTCACTGACGTCACAATCTCCATCGTGGCGAGCTCCCTGGAGATCGAGGTTACCGGCAGCACTACTGGCACCACCGATGTGGTGTGTGGTGCTGGAACTGGCATCAGCTGCCGTTACAGCTGTCAACGGCACTTGAGCGCCATCGTGTGGTGGAAGCCACACAAATTTCTCCCCGATAGAATCATACAGCACAGGTGGCCATTCGGCCCATCGTGCCTATGCCGTTGGTAGAGCTATCCAATTAATCCCACTCCCCTGCTCTTTCCCCATAGCCATGAAAATTATTTCCCTTCAAGTGTTTCTAATAATGTTGAACTCTTATCTTTTTGCTGAGCCCCCACAACAAGACCCGCTCTTTCACCATCTCCTGGGTAACCACCGCTTTGTCAATCTGCAGCTAGCAATTGATAACCTTCTCCTAGCTAACTCCTTCAATAGTTCTGGAGGGTGAGCTGCTAATACTGCAGAAAGGGGCCTTGATTTGCTTTGCACACGTACAGGTTTTTCATTCAGAGCTCCCGATTGCCCAGGATAATGATTGCAGAGAGCGAATATCTAAGTGGAGGATGTCATCAAGAAATGCTCCCAGCTCGACAAGAATCACAGGGCTGTAACCTGTGCCTACCTGTCTCCGCTGAAAGATGGCAATGCGCTTATACAAGTACACGAATACTCCTCGGGGGCGAAATTCCCCATGAGGGCCATTTGGGGCGCTAACTGCAAAAAGTTTGAAAAGTTAGCGCCCGGCGCTAATGATTCCGAACCTCATCTAAATTCCCTGACATTTCCCCAGGAAGGGAGAGAGGCGCTAAATCAAGTGCTAATGTCCTCAGTGGGGTGGTACGGGGCGCTAACACCAGAGAGCTGCCGAATTTCAGGTGAGTTCCAAACAGATTTGGCCACTCGCGCTGCTTCTTTGCAGCTGTTAAAGGGGAGGTTCAATCATTCACCAGATGCTCATTTGCAGCTTTGCTTGCTTCGAGGAGATCAGACACATACTGCAGACCCTTTTAATTGCTCTGCGAAGAACTGCCTAATAACCAACAAATCACACAAATGAAAATCCCTTACTCAGCAGCAAACTCCGAAATCTCAAAAATGCTTCCAATAATCAAAAGGGCTCTTTGCTTCTGAGCAGCAAAGAGTTTGGTGTCCTGGCCGACACAAACAATAACCAGCAGTGGACGCTTTTAAATAGCGCTCCTCCACAAGCCTCCTGACTGGAAAACGCCAGCTGAGCCTGTCACTAAAAAACAGAGGCGTATAGGCAGGCGAAAAAGGGGAATTTTGCATCGGGAGCGCTAACGGGGCGATGCGCCCGGAGATGACGTCATGATCCCTGGGTGCAGAAGGGCAGGGTGAAAACCTTTGAAAGTTATTGGCCCCGAATTTGTGGTGGGTAATAACAGTGAGCGAACAGCGTTCGCTGATATTACCCCTTTGAAACTGACCGCATCTTCAGGATGTAGCGCATACGCATCCTAACGTGGAAATCGTGAAGTTGCGGTCAGTCATTCACTGCTCCCACACTGGCTGCACTGTGCTCACCCCCCCGCCCCCTCCCCTCCCCCATAGCCAGCAATCAGTGTAATCAGGGAAATCAGTGAAACTGACGAAAACTTGTTCTTTTCTGCGGTAATATCGCAGTTAAATACCCCATTAAAAGTTAGATCTTGTTGTATTAGGTGTAACAGGGGTTTTAACAGTGTATTGACTGCTATTGACCCTGAAAAACTAATTTTAATTTTGTGGAGTGTCAAATTTCTCCATTGTAATAAAAATTATAATTTTTAAGAAACTTTCAAAATATATATATTTTTTAAAGTTTGTTCATCTCTATTTCGGGTTTACCTTTTCCCCATGTGAGAGCCCCAATCATTGTTTTGCTCTCTCTAACACTTTTTAAACAGTCAGAATAAAAGGAGTTTGTTCACTTCCTGGTTTCCTGTCTGTGAGAATTCTGCATTGTGTTTGGCTGCTTAGGCAGCTTGTTGACATCACAGCAGAACGCACAAGGAATTCCCTACTACACTGCACTGATTTCAATTGAACGTTGAAAAAGTCAAACTTCTCGCCACAGAGATTGCGAAATCTTTGTGGGCAGCTTTCTTCGGGGCCAGCGGCTAATCGCAAATTACAGGCCATTATTGAATCTGCTTCCACCACCCTTTCAGGCAGTCATAGAGTCATAGGGGGAAAATTTCAGTTGTTTGTGCCTCCCGTTAGCGCCTTAAGAGGGCGCCAATGGGGCGCAAAGCAAATAGCGCCCGGGGGCGGCGATGTTTGCGCCGCTCACAAAATTAACTAGACATTTTGCGGCAGTGCTAAACACTACTGCCACAATCTCCTGCGCCAACAGATCGTGACGTCAGTCATGTGCGCAACGCCCTGGTAGTGCCCCAGACCAGATATTGAGTGGCGCCCCCTGCCTTACCGCCTACCACTAGCAACGACAGGTTGAGTGGAGCGTTTTACAGTCAGGAAGGGACTGGGGGAGAGATATTTAAAGGCGACCGCTTCCTGCCTATTTCTGTTGGTGACATTTTTGCACCACGCATTCTGAGAGAGAGAGACTTCTGAAGAGATTCAACGCTGTGTGAAGGAGTTTTGGGTACTGAGCAGCACTTTGCAGGTTTATTTTGATTTGCCCTTCCTTGTATTGATTTAGAAGAGACTGTGGGGGCTGCACTCTGAGCTCTTTCCCTGGGTCTCTCCATTGTTCTTTCCAGCAGATTTGATGTACAGGTCCCTCCAGGCTGAGTTACAAGGCTGCAATGAGCAGGATGTGGATGGAGAGCAAAATCAACCCTCCCCTTTAAGGTAAAAACAGAAAATGCTGGAGAAACTCAGCAGGTCAAGCAGCTTCTGTGAAGAGAGAAACAGAGTTAATGTTTCAGGTCGATGACCTTTCGTCGGAACTCCCCTTTAAGAACTGGCCGTCGCCAGTGTGTCTGTGTTCCATTGCTGACTGACATCACATGAGCTTCGCCAGCGCTCTGAGTTAGCGCCTCGCTCCTCGGTCTTTGCGCCTTAAGATAGTTGTGAAGTGCCTGATTTAGCGCTCCAATCACCTCCAGGGGCGATAAAAGCCAAGTTTGCCATCGGAGGCGATAATTAGCACGGCCGATAATGGCGCCCCAAACGGGGCAATACTGAATTTTTCCCCCATAGAGTCATAGCTACTTATTGCCTCCGATGGCAAAATTGGCTTTTATCGCCCCTGGAGGTGATTGGAGCACTAAATGAGGCACCTCACACCTGTCTTAAGGCGCAAAGGCCGAGGAGCGAGGCGCTACCTCAGAGCGCTGGCGAAGCTCATATGATGTCAGTCAGCAATGGAACACAGACATACTGGCGCCGGCCAGCTCTTAAAGGGGAGTTCTGATGAAAGGTCATCGACCTGAAACATTAACTCTGTCTCTCTCTTCACAGATGCTGCCTGACCTGCTGAGTTTCTCCAGCATTTTCTGTTTTTATCTTAAAGGGGAGGGTTGATTTTGCTCTCCATCCACATCCTACTCATTGCAGCCTTGAAACTCGGCCTGGAGAGACCTGTATATCAAATCTGCTGGAAAGAACAATGGAGAGACCCAGGGAAAGCACACAGAGTGCAGCCCCCACGGTCTCTTCTAAATCGATACAAGGAAGGGCAAATCAAAATGAACCTGCAACGTGCTGCTCAGTACCCAAAACTCCTTCACACAGCATTGAATCTCTTCAGAAGTCTCTCTCTCTCTCACTCTCTCAGAATTCATGGTGCAAAATTGTCACTAACTAAAAAAGGCAGGAAGCGGTCGCCTTTAAAGAGTGCTCCCCCAGTCCCTTCCTGACTGCAAAATGCTCCACTCAACCTGTCGTTGCTAGCGGCAGGCGGTAAGGCAGGGGACGCCTCTCAATATCCTGCCGGGGGCACTACCAGGGCCTTGCGCACTCGACTGATGTCACGATCTGCTGGCGCAGGAGATCGTGGCGGTAGTGTGTAGCGCCACCGCAAAATGTCTAGTTAATTTTGCGAGCGGCGCAAACATCGCCGCGCCCAGGCGCTAGTTGCTTTGCGCCCCTTTCGCACCCTCTTCAGGCACTAACAGGAGGCGCAAACAACTGCATTAGTTATACAGCATAGAAAGAGGCCCTTCGGCCCATCGTGTCTGTGCCGGCCATCAAGCCCTATCTATTCTAATTTCATTTTCCAGCACTTGGTCCATAGCCTTTTATGCTATGGCATTTCAAGTGCTCATCTAAATGCTTCTTGAATGTTGAGGGTTCCTGCCTCTACCACTCTTTCAAGCAGTGAGTTCCAGATTCCAACCACCCTCTGGGTGAAAAAGTTTTTCCTCAAATCCCCTCTAAACCTCCTGCCCCTTACCTTGAAACTATGCCCCCTGGTTATTGACCCCTCTACTAAGGGGAAAAGTTCCTTTCTATCTACCCTATCTATGCCCCTCCTAATTTTGTACACCTCAATCAGGTCCCCCCTCAGCCTTCTCTGCTCTAAGGAAATCAACCCCAGCCTGTCCAGTCTCTCTTCATAGCTGAAGCACTCCAGCCCAGGTAACATCCTGATGAATCTCCTCTGCACCCTCTCCAATGCAATCACATCCTTCCTATAGTGTGGCGACCAGAACTGCACACAGTTTTCCAGCTGTGGCCTAACTAGCGTTTTGTACAGCTCCATCATAACCTCCCTGCTCTTATATTCTATGCCTCGGCTAATGAAGGCAAGTATCCCATATGCCTTTTTAACCACCTTATCTACCTGTCGTGCTACCTTCAGGGATCTATGTACATGCACACCAAGATCCTCCTGATCCTCTGTCCTTCCATGGTCCTACCATTCATTGTGTATTCCCTTGCCTTGTTAGTCCTCCCATATGCGTCACCTCACACTTTTCAGGGTTAAATTCCATTTGCCACTGTTCTGCCCATCTGACCAACCCGTCTATATCGTCCTGTAGCCTGAGGCTTCCCTCCTCGCTATTTACCACTCCACCAATTTTCGTGTCATCTGCGAACTTACTGATCATGCCTCCTACACTCATATCTAAATCATTAATGTACACTACAAACAGCAATGGACCCAGTACCGATTCCTTCGGTACACCACTGGACACAGGCTTCCAGTCACAAAAACAACCTTCGACCATTACCCTATGCCTCCTGCCATTTAGCCAATTTTGGATCCAATGTGCCAAATTGCCCTGGATCCCGTGGGCTCTTACCTTCTTGACCAGTCTCCCATGCGGGACTTTGTCAAAAGCCTTACTGAAGTCCATGTAGACTACATCAACTGTACTACCCTCATCCACAAACCTAGTCACCCCCTCAAAAAATTCAATCAAATTGATTAGACATGATCTCCCCCTGACAAAGCCATGCTGACTATCCTTGATTAATCCTTGCCTCTTCAAGTGGAGACTAATTCTGTCCCTCAGAATTTTTTCCAATAATTTCCCTACCACTGATGTTAGGCTCACTGGCCTGTAATTCCCTGGTTTATCCCTACTACCCTTCTTGAATAATGGTACAACATTAGCTGTCCTCCAGTCCTGTGGCAAATGCAAAAAACAGTGGTTAGCACTGTTGCCTCACAGCGCCAGGGACCCGGGTTCGAATCCGGCCTCGGGTGATTGTCTGTGTGGAGTTTGCACATTCTCCCCGTGTTTGCGTGGGTTTCCTCCGGGTGCTCCGGTTTCCTCCCACAGTCCAAAGATGTGCGGGTTAGGTTGGTTGGCTATGATAAATTGACCCTTAGTGTTAGGGGGATTAAATACGTGGGGTTACGGGGATAGGGTGGGATATGTGTCGGTGCAGGATCGATGGACCGAAATGGCCTCTATCTGCACTGTGGGGTTTCTGTGATTCTGTGATCTGTGTGATGCTTTGATGGGTAATGAACACTAATGAAAATGTAATTTCTAATTATTGTCAAAACAAGTATCTGAAGCCATTTGTGCTTTGTCTGCTGAGGTGTCAACACTTAACAGTTTTGCGAACTTATCTATACCAAAAGAACGGCAGCTAGTTTTTGGTTCTGTTGAAGACATCCAGGCTCTGTACACACAAAGTTCTTTAAGCCTCTCATGCCTGCTCTGCCATTCAATTAGCTCGTGCCTTGTAACCAGCATCCTGACAATTCCACACCACCCAATTCTCTATCAAAATGTAAAGTAACAAAGACTTGCATTTATATAGCGCCTTTCATGACCTCAGTGCTTTACAGCCAATGAAGTACTTTTGAAGTGTAGTCACTGTTGTAATGTAGGGAACTACAGCAGCCAATTTATGCACAGCAAGCTCCCACAAACAGCAATGAGATAATGACCAAATCATCTGTTTTTAGTGATTTTGATTGAGGGATAAATATTGGCCAGAACTCACCTGTTCTTCTTTGAAATAGTGCCATGGGATCTTTACACCCACCTGAGAGAACAGATAGGGCCTCGGTTTAACATCTCATCTGAAAGACGCCACCTCCGACAGTGCAGCGCTCCCTCAGTACTGCACTGGAGTGTCAGCCTAGATTTATGTGTTCAAGTCTCTGAAGCAGAACTTGAACCCACAACCTTCTGACCCAGAGGCAAGAGTTCTGCCCGCTCAGCCACGGCCGACCCCTAATAAATCCTCGAGTCCCTGCTGTTTTGCTTGGGACTACACTCTATTGTTATTGTAGGATTGCGCAGAAGCCAGTGACCATTTTGAAAGATAACTGTAGCAGGTGAATCAGTAGATTAATGCACAATGTGATTTCTTTGTTCTTGTAAAAGAAGTTTCACATTTCAATACAAACTAGTATTTAAGGCAACTGAGGGGACGCCATTTGGGCATCCAAAGCTGGCAAATTCAGTGTCAGCTGGGTCTTTGTTGCCCAGGATGCCAACCTTTGCCAAACACTATGGAATGAGTTTTGAAATTGAGTCCATTAATGCTGTCCATTGAGTGCTCCTTTGAAGAGCTCACGATCCATGATTTTACTTCTCTGTTAGGCTGTAAGAATAATGCTGCACTCCTAATCGGTTGGGGGAAGAGACACTTTTTTGAACTTTCTGTGGGTAATGCAGTTTACTCTTTCTTTCCCCACCCCCACACCTACCAAGACAAACATGTCACAAATGCAAGCCACAGCCAGCCTTGATCCTTCCAAATTGTTACTCCCAGTAAGGGCAATTCAGGTGGCACATGTGAGCTTCCCAATTGGTTTACATGCACAACCTCCTAGGGAGTTAGGGAGTTACTACTCAGTGCGTGTATCATGGTATTGGTACTGCGCACTCCCACTCTTCCTTCCCTCCTGTGCCTAATTTCAATAGGTAGAATGATGATGTTGTTCTGAAAAGTTGGAGGCTTTCTTCTTGGTGGCTGCTGTGGAGTCTTATCTTCGTATTGCTGCACGCTAAAAATGTGGCACTTCCGCCTTTACAAGGGCTTCCTCCTTGCCCCATCCCACACAAATGTTTTTGTGGTCTCCTGGTGCAACCCTCCCTATTGCCAGCATGACATGTACCTTAGTCCTGCGCAAAAACATTGGATTTGGTTGGCCCCATCACTTTCAGATTAAATGCTCAAACTGGAGTACTCGATACCAAATACTTCTCAAATGGTGTGGGATTGATTTCAGTCAAATCATACAAACTAATTACCAACCCCACCCCACCCAAAAAAAAAGTATGACATTGGTTTACATAGTATTACATTGTAATTGCAGCCCAGAAACAGGCCATTTGGCCCAACTGGTCCATGCCAGCGATTATGCTCCACACGAGCCTCCGCCCACCCTACTTCATCTCACCCCATCAATATATCCTTCTATTCTGTTCTCCCTGTGCTAGTCACCTCAACTATTCCTTGTGGTAATGATTTCCACAT
This sequence comes from Somniosus microcephalus, assembly GCF_052327205.1. Taxonomy (NCBI): domain Eukaryota; kingdom Metazoa; phylum Chordata; class Chondrichthyes; order Squaliformes; family Somniosidae; genus Somniosus; species Somniosus microcephalus. The sequence continues at coordinate 183,243,844 of NC_140992.1, forward strand.
TCTAACCACCCTGAATAAAGAAGTTTCTACTGAATTCCCCATTGGATTTATTAGTGACGATCTTACATTTACGGCCCCTAGTTCTGGTCTCCCCCGCAAGTGGAAACATCTTCTCTACATTTACCCAATCAAACACTTTCACAATCTTAAACACCTCTATCAAGTCACCCTTCAGTCTTCTCTTTTCTCCGGTATGTCCAATCTTTCCCGATAGGTATAACCTCTCAGTTCTGGTATCAATCTAAATATTTTTGCCACCTTCTCCAGTGCCTCTATAGCCTTTTGTAATATAGAGACCAGAACTGTTCACTGTACTCCAAGTGTGGTCTAACCCATGTTCTTTACAAGTTTAATATAACTTCTCAGTTTTTTAATTCTACCCCTCTAGAAATGAACCCCATTGCTTTGTTTGCTTTTTTTTTAGTGGCATTATTAACCTGTGTCGCAAGTTTTAATGATTTGTACACCTGTGCCCCCAGGTCCTTCTGTTCCTTTACTACATTTAGACACTCATTTTCCAAGGAGTATGTGGCCTCCTTATTCTTCCTACCAAAATGTACCATTCACAATTATCTATATTGAAGTTCATTTTCCAATTATATGCCCATTTTGCAAATTTATTAATGACTTCCTGTATTTTGTCACTGTCCTCCTCTATGTTAACTACCCCCCCCACAACCCCCCACAAATTTAGTGCCATCGGCAAATTTTGAAATTGTACTTCCGACTCCTGAGGCCAAGTCATTTATGTAAATAGTGAACAATAGTGGTCCCAGCACCGATCCTTGTAGAACACCACTTCCCAACTATTGCCAGTCTGAGTAACTACCTTTATCCCTTACTCTCTGTTTTCTGTTTTGTATCCAGCTTGCTATTCATTCTGCTACTTGTCCCCTGACTCCACATGTTCTGACCTTAGTCATGAGTCTACTATGCAGTACCTTATCGAAGACCTTTTGGAGATCCAATTATATTATGTCTACTACATTACCCTTGTCTACTCTTTCTGTTACTTCTTCAAAGAATTCAATAAGGTTGGTCAAACATGACCTTCCCTTTTAGAATCGGTGCTGATTACTCTTTATTATATTTTCAGTTACTAGATGTTTTTCTATTACATCTTTGAGTAAGGATTCCATTCTCTTTCTTATCACTGACGTTAAGCTAACTGGTCCACAGTTCCTTGAACTTGTTCTATCTCCCTTTTTAAATATAAGGATCACATCAGCTGTCCGCCAGTCCTCTGGCACTATTCCCTTTTCTAACAATGGCAGTCAATCGCACCAAATGTGGACCTGCCCTATAAAGAATGAGATTGCTGGTTTCTGTAAAATGGAATATGGGGATATGGGAGGGGAGAAGAGACAGAAACAAAATAATGGAAGTGTCTGCAGCCCATAAAGTACTTTAAAAAAAATCAAGTGCAAATTTCTGACCAAAAAACCCGACCTGATGATATCATTCTGAGCCATCGGTGACCTGGTCCTGCTCCTGAAATAAACCTTTTTTTGTTTTAATTTTAGCAGGCAACTTTTATCCCTCTGATTGGAGCCTGGTTTGTGTTCTTTTTTTTAAAAGGGGAGGGACTCAGATTTAACCGTGGATGTGCTTTCTGGAATGATAGTTTGCCTGTACGGCCAAATACACTCAACTAAAATACTAGACTGAATGAAATCCCAATACACTGCCAAAACACAAGAATAATTAAATAAGCTGTAATGGCTGGCAATACACAGCAGGTGGAATCAGCATTGGCAGAGAATAGGCAGGTTCATGTTTTGGGGGCGTACCATTCATCAGAACTGAAAACTTGAAGGTGAGCAACTCCCCCAACTGACTGAACAAAACAAAAAAAGGGGCGGGGGGAAAGAGATGATGGGTGGAATATTTGGCTTGTGTGGAGCAAAAACATTGGCAAATGGCCTGTTTCTGTGTTGGAAATTCAATGTAAATTCTAGGAACAGATGTTATTGAAAAGCTTTCAAGAGGTGGTGGAGGATCACCTTGGTGAGGCAATGGAGAGATAGTAAAAGCTTCTATAGGAATGTAAAAAGGAAAAGATTACCGAAAGTAAATGTGGGTCCCTTACAGGCTGAGACAGGAGAAATTATAATGCAGAATAAGGAAATGGCAGAGAAATTAAACAAATACTTTAGCCACGATTTTCCGAGTGGAGGCGGGTTGGAGGCGCCTTTGATGCTCAGCAGGTTCCGGCCCTACTGTCATTTTTAGCCACCCTCCACTTGCGACTGTGTGTTAAGTGCGATGATTAAGCCCGGTGTGCGTAGCCCAACCAGTGGCCTCGGGTCTGCTGCTCGCCTCTGCTGACGTCTTTCAGCCAGTTGTATTTAAGGGGCCCTTGCATCGTTGTTGTTTCTGGTCAATGCTTTTCTGCTGCTTCTAGCTGTGCCACTTCACAGAATGACTGCTGCAAGACCCAAGGCTTCTCCCAGATTCAATGATGATTCCCTCCATGTTCTTGTGGAGGGAGGGAGAGGGCACCAAGAGGTACTCTTCCCCTCTAACGGCCGGAGGAAGCCCCCTCAGCAAAGCAAAGCAGCCTGGCTACAAATTGCTGAGGAGTTGTGCACCAGGTCTTTGTATGGTCGCATCTGGGTTCAATGCAGGAAGAGGTTCAATGACCTCACACGCACAGCAAAAGTGAATATAACATCACTCGTACCTTCAATCTGCTCCCCATCTCCTCTCATCATCAGCACTCTGCATTGTCAACCTACTCCTGCACATCCCAACTTACCCTTACATCCCTTGCACCCTTAACCATCCCTCTCTCCCTATATACAGAATCACTCCACCATTCTTCTATGCACTCCTCACACTCGATATCACTGTTATGCAATGACAACAACTAATAATGCACAGGGAGGGCTCTTGCTATTGGCACCTCACTCCATCTTTGTCTCCCTCTAAGCATCTATGCTATGGACTTTCACAACTCACTCCAACATTCTCACTCAAACTCAGCTTGTTTCCCTCATTGCAGAAAGAGAGTCCACAATACGACAGGAGGAGGGCCACCATCCATTGTCCAGTTAACCACTGCTGCGGAGGCTGCCCTGGACATCCATAGAAACATAGAAACATAGAAGTTGGAGCAGGAGTAGGCCATTCGGCCCCTCGAGCCTGCTCCACTATTCAATGCGATCATGGCTGATTATCTAAATTCAGTATCTGGTCCCTGCTTTCTCCCCATTCCCCTTGATCCCTTTAGCCTTAAGAAATATATCCAACTCCTTCTTGAATATATTTAATGAATTGGCCTCCACTGCCTTCTGTGGTAGAGAATTCCACAGGTTCAGCACTCTCTGGGTGAAGAAATTCCTCCTCATTTCTGTCCTAAATGGCCTACCCCTTATCCTTAGACTGCGACCCCTGGTTCTGCACTCCCCGACCATCGGGAACATCCTTCCTGCATCTAGTCTGTCCAGTCCTGTCAGAATTTTATAAGTTTCAATGAGATCCCCTCTCATTCTTCTAAACTCCAGCGAGTATAAGCCCAATTGACACAATCTCTCCTCATACATCATTCCTGCCATCCCAGGTATCAGCCTGGTGAATCTTCGCTGAACTCCTTCCATGGCAAGAACATACTTCCTCAGATAAGGCGACCAAAACTGCACACAATACTCAAGGTGTGGTCTCACCAAGGCCCTGTACAACTGCAGCAAGACATCCTTGTTCCTGTACTCAAACCCTCTCGCTACGAAGGCCAACATACCATTTGCCTTCTTAACCACCTGCTGCACCTGCATGCTTACCTTCAGCGACTGATGCACAAGGACACCCAGGTCTCATTGCACTTTCCCTTCTCCCAATCTATTGCCATTCAGATAATAATCTGCCTTCCTGTTTTTGACACCAAAGTGGATAACCTCGCATTTATCCACGTTATAGTGCATCTGCCATGCTTCTGCCCAATCACCCAACCTGTGCAAATCATCCTGGAGTTTCTCGGCATCCTCCTCACAGCACACACGTCCACCCAGCTTTGTGTCATCTGCAAATTTGGAGATATTACATCTAGTTCCCTTGTCTAGATCATTAATATATATTATGAATAGCTGGGGTCCAAGGACCGATCCCTGCGGTACCCCACTAGTCACTGCCTGCCATTCGGAAAAAGACCCGTTTATTCCAACTCTTTGCTTTCTGTCTGCCAACCAGTTCTCTATCCAAGTCAATACCTTGCCCCCAATCCCATGTGCCTTAACTTTACATGCTAATCTCTTATGCGGGACCTTATCGAAAACCTTCTGAAAGTCCAAATACACCACATCCACTGGTTCTCCCTTATCTATTTTACCAGTTGCATCCTCAAAAAATTCCAGCAGATTAGTCAATCACGATTTACCTTTTGTAAATCCATGTTGACTTTGTCCAATCCTGTCACTGTTTTCCAAGTGCCCTGCTATTACATCTTTTATAATGGACACTAGCATTTTCCCCACTACCGATGTCAGGCTTACCGGTCTGTAATTCCCCATTTTCTCTCTACCATCTTTTTTGAATAGTGGGGTAACATTAGCTACCCTCTAATCCATGGGTACTGTTCCAGATTCCGTCAAATGTTGGAAGATGATCAGCAATGCATCTACTATTTCTAGGGCCACTTTCTTAATACCCTAGGATGTAGATTATCAGGCCCTGGGGATTTATCGGCCTTCAATCCCATCAATTTCCCTAACACCATTTCCCTACAAATACTGATTTCTTTCAGTTCCTCCCTTTCATCAGACCCTATGTTCCCCGACATCTCTGGGAGGTTATTTGTGTCCTCCTTTGTGAAGACAGAACCAAAATATGTATTTAATTGGTCTGCCATTTCATTGTTCCCCATTATAAATTCCCCTGATTCTGACTGCAAGGGACCTATTCTTGACATCACCAATCTGTTTCTCTTTACATATCTATAAAAGCTTTTACAGTCAGTTTTTATGTTCCTGTTGTGTCTCAAGGGGTTTTATACCCTTACCTATATAACAATTAAGAAGGACTCCGGGGTGGAGAGTTTAGTTAACGGCCATTTTATTTACAATGTGCTTCTTCACTCAATGCACTACATTTCCCATAGTGCATTGCAAATCACCACTACGGTATCCCATGTGGGACAATTCTAATACACATTCAAAATACACAACATAATTCCTCCCCCTTAAAATAGAATGTCCACAAAACAGAATAACTGAAAATGACTATAACTTTGGAAGAGAGGGTAGACTGCCTCTACATTCCGCTAACCCTGGGGATTATTCTGCCCCATGCACACAGGTTAGCACTAACTGTAACTAAGGCACTCTGGAGGCTGCCTTTCTCTTTGGGGGTAATGCCTAGTCTCAGGAGCAGGCTCTGTCTGGCTCTCCCGTGACCCTGCAGGCATGGCTTCCTCCCTCGATGGCACAAGAGTGGATCATGCCACTGTCTCAGGGTCGGATGACCAGTCCCTGCTGGAGCCCCCAGCAGGACCTTGATCCTTTGTTTCTTGGGTTACCTGTGGCGACTGTCTTGGCAGTAACTTGGCAGGGGCACTGCTCACCATGTCAAAGTAGAAAATCTTCTGCTCACAGCCTTCAGAGGGCACAGGCAGCGGAAGTCTTGACAATCCGTCCGCATTGCCATGTGCTGCTGACCTCCGGTATTTGATGTTGTAATTGTAAGCGCTTAACATCAGCACCCAGCACTGCATCCTGCACGCTGCCAGGGAGGGTATTCCTGTGTGTGGACCAAAGATCAATGTCAGAGGATGATGATCTGTCAGCAAGGTGAATTTCCTTCCGAACAAGTAGTGATGGAACTTTTTGATTCCAAAGATGATGCCCAAAGCCTCTTTTTCGATCTGCGGGTATTTCACCTCCACCTTACTCAGGGACCTTGATGCGAATGCAATCAGCTTCTCTTCGCCTGAGGGAAAGATGTGGGACACGACCACGCCGACGCCATAAGGCGACGTGTCACAGGCCAGCTGAATCTGCAACGACGGGTCAAAGTGCCTGGATCTCATCGAAATCTATAAAATTCTGGCAGGTGTGGACAGACTAGATGCAGGAAGGATGTTTCTGATGGCCGGGGAGTCCAGAATCAGGGGTCATAGTCTAAGGATAAGGGGTAAGCCATTTAGGACTGAAATTAGGAGGAATTTCTTCACCCAGAGAGTGGTGAACCTGTGGAATTCTCTGCCACAGAGGGCGGTGGAGGCCAGTTCATTAAATATATTCAAGAAAGAGTTGGATATATTTCTTGAGGCTAAAGGGATCAAGAGATATGGGGAGAAAGCAGGGACAGGGTACTGAAATTGGATGATTAGCCATGATCTCATTGAATGGCGGAGCAGGCTCGAAGGGCCGAATGGCCTACTCCTGCTCCTATCTTCTATGAATCTATGAACACTCTGGGGTCAGTCAAAGCTGCTTTGGCTTTCTTAAATGCAGCTTCGCACTCCTTCGTCCACGCCCAGGCCTTGCCCTGACACAGCAACTCATGTAATGGCTTCAACAGTGATGCCAGCTGTGGAATAAACTTTCCGTAATAGTTCAGGAGACCTAAGAATGACCGCAGCCAGCTGACATTTGTAGTTGCAGGAGCGTCGGCAATGGCTTTCACTTTCGACGGTGCTGTGTGTAGGCCATCCGCGTCGATGACATGGCCTAGGTACTCCACTGATGGCTTGAAAAATTCGCATTTGTCCTTGCGAACGCATAAGCCATATTCTTCAAGTCTTTCCAGTACCTTCATCAGGTTCTGCAGATGCTCGTTGTCGTCCTTTCCTGTGACAAGGATATCGTTGAGATAACATTGTACCCCTGGAATGCCGCTCAATATCTGGTCCATAGCCCGCTGAATCAATGCTGGTGCTGACATTATACCAAAGGGTAGGCGGCAGTACCTGTAGAGGCCCTTGTGTGTGGTGATGATGAGGTACTGCTGTGAGTCCTCTTCTACATGCATCTGCAAGTAGGCTTGGCATAGATCAATCTTGCTAAACTTCTGACTGCCTGCTAGACCCACGAAAAGATCTTCAATGATGGGGAGGGGGTACTGTTCAGCTGAGAGCACAGGATTCACTGTTACTTTGAAATCTCCACATAAGCGAACCGCACCGTCACTCTTCATCACTGGTACCATGGGCATGGCCCACTCACTGTGCGAAACCGGCACCAGGACACCTATGCTCCAGGTCAGCCTCCACCTTTGGTCTGAGGGCGTAGGGAACGTTCCTGGCCTTCAGGAATCGTGGCTGGCTGTCAGGCTTCACCTTGAGTTTGACCGTAATCCCCTTCATACTCACCAATTCTCCGTCAAAGACAGCCGCATGCTTTGTCAACACTGCCACTAGCCCCGCCTCTTCGACTGACACCGCATTCACTTTTTTCCAATCCAGATGAATTTTCTCCAACCATGGCCTGCCCATCAGGGATGGATAGTCACCCTTGACCACGTAAACTGGCAGCATCACTGTTTGTCCATTAAGCTCCACCTTGACCTCCGTCTTACCCAGCATTGGGACTGTTTCCCCAGTGTAGGCCTTTAAGATGAGCTTGGCCGGCCGGCTAAAATCAAGGAGACAGTGGCCCCTGTATCCAGCTCCATTTTGACTGGTATTCCCTCTAGTAGTGGAGTGACTCCATAGCCTGATGAGCCGGCATTCACCATTAACACATGGAGATTCAGCTCCCCATCAAAGTCTGTGTCACTGTCTTCCTGTTCTTGTTTCACCATGTGTAGGTTTTTCTTTTTAGAACGCCAGTTGGATGTGTTTCCTTGTTTGTTTTTGTGTGTCTCTGTGTAGGATTGTTTGCTTTGCCCTTTACACACATGTTCCAGGTGTCCTTTCTTTTCACATTTCCGACAGGTCAGGTCTTTACACCAGCAGTCAGATGGCTGATGACTTGACCTTCCACATCTGTAACACTCTCTGGCACCCCTTGCATGCTTATCCGGTGTAGCTGCTACCCTGTGCACTCTTGTTGCAGCCCCCAACAGCTGTGCATCTTTAGCTGCTAACTCCATAGACACAGCGAGCTCCACTGCTGATTTAAGCGTCAGTTTGTCAGTCGTGAGCAAGCGCTTCTGTGTTGCTTCACATCTTAATCCACACACAAACCTATCATGGACAGTGTCATTTAGAGTTTCACCAAACTCACAATGCTCAGTTAGCTTCTTTAGCACTGCAACATATTCGGCTATGGACTCACCCTCCCCTTGGTTTCGTTTGTGAAACCTGAACCTCTCGGCAATCAGCAGCGGCTTGGGTGTGAAATGTGTTTCCAAAACTTCCATAATCTGATCATATGTCTTAGCGCCGGGCTTATCCGGGTGCATCAAACTACGTAACAAGCCAAATGTTTTTGCTCCGATCACACTGAGGAATGTCGCCACTTTCACGTCATCTTTAATGCCATTTGCAGTCACGAAAAATCCAAAACGCTCTGTATAAGCACTCCATTGCTCCGCCGTTTCATCAAATGGTCCAAACGCTCCAGTTAGCATAGCCATTTGGTTAGCTTTTTTTTTTATCTTTACAGACCTTTTCCTCCACTTTTTTTATTTTTTACAGTCCTTTTCCTCCACTTCGTTTCACTGTATCATTACTCTCCTCCTTTTTATTTGTGTAACACACGAACCGCCACCTTTACAAGGCGACTGCATCAGCAATAAACTGCGGGCACGTCATTAAGAAAAGACAGGAACTTCTTACTTTAAACATCGCCGATTCCAGTGCAAAATGATGCGCAAGTCCGTCGCCCTCGTCGCCAGTTTGTTGTATCCCAAGGGGTTTTAACCCTTACCTATATAACAATTAAGAAGGACTCCGGGGTGGAGAGTTTAGTTAACGGCCATTTTATTTACAATGTGCTTCTTCACTCAATGCACTACATTTCCCATAGTGCATTGCAAATCACCACTACGGTATCCCATGTGGGACAATTCTAATACACATTCAAAATACACAACAGTTCCCGACAAGCTTACTCTCATATTCTATTTTCCCCTTCTTAATTAATCCCTTTGTCCTCCTTTGTTGAATCCTACACTGCTCCAAAACCTCAGGTTTACTGCTTTTTCTGGCCAATTTATATGTCCTCTCCTTGGATCTTATGCTATCCCTAATTGCCCTTGTTAGCTACGGTTGAGTCACCTTTTTTGTTTTATTTTTATGCCAAACTGGGATGAACAAATTCTGCAGTTCATCCATGCGGTCTTTGAATGTTTGCCATTGCCTATCCACCGTCAACCCTTTGAGTGACATTCCCCAATCAACCCTACTGAACTCGTGCCTCATACCATCGTAGTTTCCTTTATTTAAATTCAGGACCCTAGTCTCTGAGTCAACTATTTCATTCTCCATCTTAATTAAGAATTCTATCATATTATGATCACTCCAACCCAAGGGGCCTCGTACAAAAAGATTGCTAATTAATCCTTTCTCATTACAAAATACCCAGTCTAAGATGGCCTGATCTCTGGTTGGTTCCTTGACATATTGGTCCAGGAAACCATCCCATAAACACTCCAGGAATTCCTCCTCCACAGTATTGTTACTAATTTGGTTAGCCCAATCTATATGTAGATTAAAGTCACCCATGATGACTGCTGTGCCCTTATTGTACGCTTCTCTAATTTCCCTTTTAATGCCATCCCCAACCTCCGCATTACTGTTTGGAGGTCTATAGACCACACCCACTAATGTTTTCTGCCCCATGGTATTTCTCAGTTCTACCCATACAGATTCCACATCATCAGAGCTAATATCCTTCCTTACAATTGTGTTAATCCCTTCTTTAACCAGCAATACTACCCCACCTCCCTTTTCTTTTTGTCTATCTTTCCTGAATATTGAATACCCCTGGATGTTGAGTTCCCAGCCTTGGCCACCCTGCAGCCACGTTTCCATAATCCCAATCAAATCATATTTGTTTACCTCTATTTGCGCAGCTAATTCATCCACCTTATTACGAATGCTCCTCGCATTAAGACACAAAGCCTTCAGGCTTGTTTATTTAATGCTCTTAGACATATTAGAATTATTATTTACTGTGGCCATGTTTGATTTAAACCATTGATTTCTCTGACTGCCACTTTTGTTTTTCTCCTTCCTATCTTTTGCTTTTATCCTTGTTTCCCTTTCCTCTGTCCGCCTGCTCGGGTTCCCAGCCCCCTGCCATTTTAGTTTAAACCCTCCCCCAGAGCACTAGCAAACACTCCCCTAGGACATTGGTCCCGGCACTGCCCAGGTGCAAACCGCCTGGTATGAACTGGTCCCACCTCCCCCAGAACCGGTTCCAATGTCCCAGGAATTTGAATCCCTCCCCCTCGCACCATTCCTCTAGCCACGTATTCATCTGAAATATCCTTCTATTTCTACTCTGACTAGCATGTGGCACTCGTAGCAATCCTGAGATTACTACCTTTGAGGTCCTATTTTTTAATTTACCTCCTAACTCCCTATATTCAGCTTTTAGGACCTCATCCCATTTTTTACCTATATCGTTGGTACCTATATGCACCACAACAACTAGCTGTTCACCCCCCCCCTTCCAAAATGTTCTGCAGCCACTCTGAGACATCCTTGACCCCTGCACCAGGGAGGTAACACACCATCCTGGAGTCTCGTTTGCGGCCGCAGAAATGCCTATCTATTCCCCTTACAATAAAATCCCCTATTACTATAGCTCTACCCCTCTTTTTCCTCCCGTCCTGTGCAGCAGAGCCACCCCTGGTACCAGGAAGTTGGCTGCTGCTGCCTTCCTCTGATAAGCCATCCCCCCAACAGTATTCAAAGTGGTATATCTGTTTGAGAGGGGGATGTCCACAGGGGACCCCTGCACTACCTGCCTGTGCCTGCTACTCTGTCTGTTGGTCACCCCTTCCCTTTCTGCCTGTGCAACCTTTGCCTGTGGTGTGACCAACTGCTTAAACGTGATATCCATGATGTCCTCAGCATCGCAAATGGTCCAGTATGTATCCAATTGCAGCTCCAGCACCGCAATGTGGTCTGCCAGTAGCTGCAGCTGGACACACTTTCTGCACACATAGGTGTCAGGGACACAGGAAGTGTCCCTGAGCTCCCACATAGCGCAGGAGGAGCGTACCACGGGGCCAGGCTCTCCTGCCATGACTTACCCTTTAATTAATTGAAATTAAATTAAATCATATCAATCCTACCAATTACACTACAGTTAAATGGTATATTTAAGGGCGCTGGTTTACCAACAGCCCCCGCTACAACACAGAGAGCTTAGAAACTATAAACCACAAAGTTAAAGTTTAAAAACATAGAAACATAGAAACATAGAAAAAAGAGAGAAATACTCACCAACCAATCACTTACCTGCTTTCTGGTGACGTCACACTTCGATTACTTTTTACTTCTCTCCTTCCCGAGAGATTAATAAGCCTACCTGGTCTCTGCTGCTCTTTTAAACTCACCACCGCTCAGCCGCCTCATCTCCCGCAGGTCCGCTGCTGCCTTGGATGTACTGAGGATCTGGAAGTGGCGGACGGTCAGACGGGCACAGTAGAGCAAGAATAGAGTTGCAGCACTCTCATTTAGATTGCATGAGTGAATGATATGGCATCTGATGTTCATTCAGATTGACTAATGATCATCTGCACAATTCGATGTGCCTGCTACATTAATATCACATGTCTAACTCATGCCTTTACTTCCCCCACAGCTCCACCGAGAGCCTCCCTTCCCACTGTCCAGGAGGAAGAGCCAGAAGACTCCTCAGGAAGCTGCAACCTCTGAGGGCGCAGTGTCAGCAGAATTCAGCGCACCCAGCATCAGCGCAGAGACATGCACATCGGTGGCTCAGCCGCGAGATAGATTAGTGTTGTCACCTGGTGTATCACAGCTCACAAGTGAGCATCAGCAGATGGTGGAGACAGGGACAGCAGTGGAGAATCCTTGTTGGAGGCTGCAGGGCACTCCTAGCTCTGCTCAGCTGCATGTGGACCCTGTGCCTCTGGGGCCATCCAGAAAGAGAGCGGTGCTGGAACTTCAGCAACAAGTGCAGGAGTCTCTGACAGGTTTTGCATCCATGGTGGCTGCGAGTGTGCAGAGAATGTCCATCTCAAACATAAGCAATGCAATGGTGGAGGCAATGGCGCATCAACGCATCACCATGGATAGGATGGCAACCTGCATGGAAAGGATGGCTATGGCCATGGAGGAAGTAAGTCGCCAGAGTAAGGAAAAAATGATGATTGTTCAGAATAGACTGACATCTCTGGAGGAGCGATGGGCAGCTATTGAGCAGAGAGGCCAGAGTTTCATGGACGTCCTTTTGAGGGGGACTGCCAGTGCAGATATGGCTACTCATAGCCCCCCTGAAGTGCAGCAAGGTGCTCTCCTGCCACTTGCCAGCACTGAGGTGGAGCTGACCCATGAGAGGGATGTTGGTAGTCGACAACAAGGAAGTGTGGACTCCTCTCCAAGCAATCACACTCCCATGCCACAGTGGAGCCCTCAGTCAGAGCCCCAGATTCCTCACCCAACTGAGACGACCATCTCAGCCCCTGCACAGCTGCAGGAGGAACAGACTGCTGCTGAGCCCTCCTGAAGGGATTTGCAAAATTTCATATGTTCCCCCCCCCGAAGATTAATTGGAGTTATTAAAGAAACCTTGGAGTGACTGTGTTTTAAAAATCCAGGGCCTCTCAAAATGGCTGTGGTCAGACACATGACCAAAGGGCCTGCGGCATCCATATGGATTTTCTGATAGCTTCACAGACTGCATGTTTAATTTGAACAATGCAGTGAGGCAAGCTCAGTTGTATTCATGCCCTGAGGCAGGTTATCAATTGTTTGCCTACACAATCTAAGTTCGGGCGGTGATAGTCCCAGTTGCTTGAGGAACATTCAGAACAATTGAGGAACATTCAGAACAATTAAGGACATTCAGAAAACAATGGAAAGGTAGTTGTGGTACTGATCGGTGCCATCAACGTAAATGGGCCAAAATCAAGGTCCTTTTGTCTTACGTTTTCGAGCCCAAATCGGACAATGGAACGGACTGATGAGGCGCAATAATGACCCATTGCCGAGAGGATATAACTGGGGCAGCCCAGCACCTCTCTCTCTCTTTCTTCGCCTCAGCCCAGTGTCCTGTTTGTCTGCTAGCAACCAAGAAGGAAAACCATCTAGAAAGCATCGCAAGCACATTTCGACCGCAGCAGCGGGGCACAAGGGCCAGGCCTTTTCATCTGTTTCACCAGTGAGCATTATCTTTCTGGCCATCACAAGACAACCTAGCTAGGTGTAAGGGTGGGAGTTAAAGGGGTATTACAAAATTGTGATTTTAGAATTTCTCCCTCGTTGTGTCCGTTTCTTCTCCCGTTAAGTGTAAAACTGTATTGCATCCATAGCGATTTCTTTTATCTTCTGTAAAATACTGTTTTTCTTGTAGTGTTAGCTTTTCTAATTAATAAACATTGGTTTTCCTTGCACCAATCCACTGGTCTGTTCGTTTGTCCTTGTTACCACTCGATAAGTCCTGAGCTCAGAATCAGGAAGGGGAAAGCGATTCGCAACCGCACAGCGGGCAGGGCAGCTCAGGAAAACATAACTGGCTGCCCTACAATAAGCACCTGGAACAAAACCCCCTACAGAAATGGCGAGCCAAGTAGGAGGTCAGGCGAAAGTGTGTAACAAGGCAGACAGTGGTGCGGAGGAGCAATCCGCAATGGAGGAAAGGTTGTCTACCTATGTGTGCGGCAAGGTAAATATCGCAAAAAAGTGGGTGAGCGATATGTTAAAAGCCGAGCGTCCCCTTGAGGCAGCCACCCAGTGGACGGCTAGCAAAGAGCACCACAAGGGCATTGAAAAAGCGGTATGGCTTATGTGTTATAAAAAGCAGGTTCTGATACTGGACCAAGCAGTGGCCAGTAAGGAAACTAAAATAAGGCATTTGTCCCGGGAGCTGCAGGAAAAGGTTGCAGCGGAAGGGAAGGTGCTAGTGGCCCTGGAGGCTGTAAACCAGGAGAGGGCAGCGATGGTCCGGGACCATCGGGGGAAGGTAGAGCACATGGAAAGCCAGGCCGCTGAAGTGCAGCGTGAGCACCAGGCCAGGGTAGAAAGGCTGGAGGGCAAGATAGCTGGGCTGGAGGGGAGTGCTAGGTTCAGGGCAGAACACGTAGAATATCAGGCAAGAGAATCCAGGGAGAAAGAGAGGAGATCAAAGACGGAGATTGGCCGCCTCACGGGGGAACTGAAGGCACAGGAGGAAAAACTAGGTGAGGTAAAGGCAGCATCTAAGCTGGCCTGCGCCCAGGGGTTTGAAGACGCAGATCATGGCCCCTGCAGGCAAGAAATAGAAAGCTTGAGCATGGCTTTAGCGAGGGCGAAGGGCATGGTATGCCTCATTAGTCTGAAGGCAGGCCAGTCGGATTTTACCGGCAACCCAAGCAGGGAAGTCCCACAGGCAGCTCCCAGGACGACACTGGTTAGGGAACCAGAGGTTTCACGGCCACCACCCATAGCCCCGAGTTTTCAGGAGGTCTGGCAGCAAGGGGGGGTGGAGGATGAAGCATTAGGGGAGACCCAGCAAGCCCTGGTAGAGAGACCAGGACCGGGACCAGTGTACCCCCTCCGACAACGGAGGTATGGCCCGCCCGCCGATGGCGAGGACCTAGGGGCCATGCAGAACCAGTTTGTAGTGCCGCATGGCACCCAACAGCTCAGGGCCATGGTTAGCCATATCCCTAAGCTTACAGTGAAGGGAGACCCCTCTCTACACTTCCATGAGATAGAGCAGGCAGCGTGCGTTAATGAATGCGATGAAGCAGAACAAACAAAAATGCTGCTGTTTTCTCTGGGTAGTGACCTCCTCCAAACCTTATCAGATGAGTGCAAAAAGGGGCAGAAGGATTACGAGGACTTAAGGGATGAGATATTGGAGACCATGGGACTAAATGACGGGAGTCCGTTCGCCCGGGTGGAAAAAACAGTACAGCTCCCCGGGGAGTCCCCACAGGCGTTTGCAGACAGGCTGTGGCCAGTCTACCGGAGCGCATGCCCGGGAATGCCAGTGCGGGCATTCCTGAACAGAGATCAATTGGCCCATTGGCTCCGCTGTCTCACGACAAACTGCCTGCCCCAAATTCGAACTCAAGCTGCGGCCTGGTTTGACCCCCGAAGCCCCCAGACCACCGAAGAAACGGTGATCCGCCAGCTCACAGTAGCGTTTAGAAATATCACGGGTATCGAGACGCCCCAACCCCAGGGGGAAAGTCCACGAGGTTAAACCATGGGCCCAGCATAAAAGGGAATGGCACCAGGAAGGGAATCGTCCCGCCCAGGCTAAGTTAAACTGCTATGGGTGCGGGAAGGACGGCCACTGGCGCAAAGATTGTAAAAACCCCTGGAAGGACACCAAGGGAAAGAATCCCCCCGCCCCAGCCCAAAAGGCAGCGACGGGGGAGGCAGAGACAGGAATTACCTCCGCTGCCATGGAGTCATTTTTTGAGGCCATGCAATCTTTTATGGCCAGCCAGGGAAAAATAGCAGCCACTACCGGTGTGGTAGCTCCCTCAACCCCCTCTGACGAAGCCCCGCAATGACTAGAGCCCGCACAGCCTGTCTACCTGTGTGCTCTCCGGTATGATGGATGGAAGAGACCGCTCGTGCAGCCGGAGGCAGGGAAGCAGGCAGCAGGGGCTGGAAAAGGCAGCAGAGAGTTAAAAACTGCAGGGGGGCTGCAGCCGCAGGTCACACAGGCAGGACGAGCAGCCTGCGTGAGGGGAGGAGTTGTCCCGTCCACACGGGAGACTCCCCCATTGTTCTGGGACCCAGAAGGGGAGGAGCCAGAGGTCCTAGGCCCTGTCCCTGGTCACAGGAGAGGGGAGGAGCCGGAGGTCCTAGGTCCTGTCCCTGGTCACGGGAGAGGGGGGGAGCCAGCAAGGTTAGGTCCCGCCCCGGTTTTTAGGAAGGAAGCCGAGTCGGAGGACAAAGGTCCCGCCCCCGACTGCGGTGAAGGGGAGGAGCCGGAGGTCTTAGGTCTTGCCCCTGAGTACAGCATCAGAGAGGTGGCGTCTGGGGGCGGAGACTCTCGACCTGGAGTCCCAGGTAGCGGAGAGGTGCCTGCCACTGACCCAGAGCCTAGGGAGGCAGAGCCTGCGGGAGGAAGCCCACAGCCGGCAGTCGTGGGGAAGCCACGGGCTGCAGCCAGGGCCAAAGCTCCAGCCAAGGGTCCGACCCACAAGGAAGGCTCACATGTGGTGACCCTCAGACGGTCAAATAGGGAACCGCAACCGAGGAAGGTTTGGTCGCCGGCTTCCACAAAAGGGACCCCCCGGAAGAAAGCTGCGGGAAGTTTAAACGGTCCACAGCCAGCAGCCACGGGCGGCCAGGGACCAGCAGCTGAGACTGATGTGGGAACGCAGCAGGGGGAGGCCTGCGACGGTCCCCACAGGTTATAAGCTGGCCGTCCGGAGACGGGCGGCGGATGTATATAACTTTAGCAGTTAAGTTTGTAGTTTTAAGTTAGGATGTTTAGGTTAATTATAAGGTGTGGAACCATAGTGTAATTTTAAGATGGAACCGTTCCAGTGTTGTCTACATGAGCCGAGGTCGAGGGACCCGCTCACACTTCTCCCGAGCCAGGGAGAAGCCAGAGAACAGGGGTCCCCACTCAACAGCCATAAGCTGCGGAGGACCAGAGACAGGAGGCAGTCCAGCTTCGCTGCAGCCAGCAGCAATCTGCGACAGTGCCAGAGATTAGACTGGCTGTCCGGAGACGGGCGGCATTTGTGCTACAGCTTTGGTGTGAAATAGCTTGCTTTAAGGTGCATTTTAAGTTTTGTTGATGTAACTAGTTTTAAGTTTAAGTTTAAAGAGTTTAAGTTTACATGTGTGCCGAATGTTTGTATTTTGGTCCGAGGTCGAGGGACCCAACCATGTCTCCACCTAAGGCAGCAGATCAGTGAGACCTGGCTGCATGTCCCTTTTAAGTTTTTGCAGGAGATGGGAAAATGAAGCAGCCATGTTCGCCCAGCCCGAGCTGGATATCGAATGAAGATACGGAATGTTGGGGATCACCTCGCCACTGGACGAATCCAGGAGACCCCGCAGCGATCTTCGGGAAAAACCGGACAGAGTCCGGAGGAATTTGCCTACTCCTCCTACGGGGAGGAGATGGCCCCAGCTGGGTGGGGCACGGCCCCCACCCCAGCACTATCCTGGCCGAAGTTCACGTGCGGGAGACCTCGCTGTTGAGGAGTCATGATGGGGAAGCGCGGGCGCCTGGTCATAGGGACGCGTTCCCCGGGGGTGGGTGGTGATGGCCCGGGAATGAATGTATAGAGGAGGGGGAGACCCAAGAGTCATGTGGGTGCGGTCGGGGGAGGGAGGAACTCACCCGGGGGCCCACGGGCAAAGAGGATAAGTGTGGCTGGGAAGGATGAGTGGGTGGCCGGATCAGTGTGGGGCCAGGGAGAGCCGCCACACAGGCACCCATCATTTTCTGCAGCCAGTTGAGGGAAGACGGGAGGGAGAGGGACTGGGAGTCATGAGATCCCATACTCCCCGGTCTCGGTCTGTGCCAAGGTAATTTTAAACGTGAGGGGTACCCCGCCTCCACAAAGGGACAAGGAAACGGTCCAGGGCTGGCGGAGCAGGCTGGTCGGAAAATCCATTCTGCCTGTTTTAAAGTTTAAGACGATCAAAGGGGGGTGGAAGGTACTTTTACTGCCCGGGTGGGAGGAGCAATGCCCACTCGAATTTCGCGACCCATCATCGGCACGTGATGATCGGGGTTTATTTAAGCATGTTGTTTCAAATGTTTAATTTTTTTGTATTTTGTGTTACAGCCCCAAGTTGAGCAGAGGCATAGGAACCTCTCCGTGCTTGGGATCGTTTTGATTACATTGTGTTACTAAGATTGCAACATTTTGTAATAACTTATGATGTAAAAAAGTGATTGTAAATTTGGTTTACACTATATAATTTTACAAGAGTGTAGGGGTATGAGACCCCTTATTGAAAACCGAAGTATCTGTAAGATGCCAACCGTACCATGGTTTTTTTCTTGAATTAAAGGGGAATAGACAGGATGGGGATCAGTGGCAGATAGCTATTAGGTAAATGCAGGGGATGGTTGTTTGCGGCGGTCAGAAATTTTGCTCACCTTGAATGGACACTTCAAGCAAGTTTAAGTATCCACAGGGGGGACTGAAGGGATTCGCAAAATTTCATATGTTCCCCCCCCCGAAGATTAATTGGAGTTATTAAAGAAACCTTGGAGTGACTGTGTTTTAAAAATCCAGGGCCTCTCAAAATGGCTGCGGTCAGACACATGACCAAAGGGCCTGCGGCATCCATATGGATTTTCTGATAGCTTCACAGACTGCATGTTTAATTTGAACAATGCAGTGAGGCAAGCTCAGTTGTATTCACGCCCTGAGGCAGGTTATCAATTGTTTGCCTACACAATCTAAGTTCGGGCGGAGATAGTCCCAGTTGCTTGAGGAACATTCAGAACAATTGAGGAACATTCAGAACAATTAAGGACATTCAGAAAACAATGGAAAGGCAGTTGTGGTACTGGTCGGTGCCATCAACGTAAATGGGCCAAAATCAAGGTCCTTTTGTCTTACATTTTCGAGCCCAAATCGGACAATGGAACGGACCGATGAGGCGCGATAATAACCCATTGCTGAGAGGATATAACTGGGGCGGCCCAGCAGCTCTCTCTCTCTCTCTTCGCCTCGGCCCAGTGTCCTGTTTGTCTGCTAGCAACCAAGAAGGAAAACCATCTAGAAAGCATCGCAAGCACATTTCGACGGCAGCAGCGGGGCACAAGGGCCAGGCCTTTTCATCTGTTTCACTGGTGAGCATTATCTTTCTGGCCATCACAAGACAATCTAGCTAGGTGTAAGGGTGGGAGTTAAAGGGGTATTACAAAATTGTGATTTTAGAATTTCTCCCTCATTGTGTCCGTTTCTTCTCCCATTAAGTGTAAAACTGTATTGCATCCATAGCGATTTCTTTTATCTTCTGTATAATACTGTTTTTCTTGTAGTGTTAACTTTTCTAATTAATAAACATTGGTTTTCCTTGCACCAATCCACTGGTCTGTTCATTTGTCCTTGTTACCACTCGATAAGTCCTGAGCTCAGAATCAGGAAGGGGGAAGCGATTCGCAACCACACAGCGGGCAGGGCAGCTCAGGAAAACATAACTGGCTGCCCTACAATAAACTCCTGGAACAAAACCCCCTACACTCCCAGGCTCCCAAACCCAAAGGACGCCCGCCAAAGGTGTTGAAGCAGGCACAGCATGAAAGTGAGAAAGGTGTCTCCACATCTGCTGAAGCCACAGGGGAAGCACCACGTAGAAGCACGCATAAGAGAAAGTTAACACGCAAATAGTCACAAGGGTAGTCACTTGGGTGTCTTGATGTTATACAAATTTAAGATTATCTTCGTATTTTCCATAAAGAAATGCAATGGCAAACTTTCAAAGAGTTGACCTATGTGTGCCCAGAAATGGAAGTGTCACAGTGAGGTGTCAGGGCACGTTTCATCTGTAATGATGGTGGTGAGAGTGATAGGAGCCCACACTTTTTTGTACAGATGTTGTTTGGTGTGTTAAGAATGTGGCAGCCACATGTGTTTGCTGCGTAAACTTAAGTGAATCTGGATTGGATTAGTGCATCCCTTGCATCACGGCCAGCAATGTGCTCGTGTGCTGGTGGAACTGGCACATCCGCTTCCGCAAAGTCTTCCTCCTCCTCCTCCTCTTCTGAGGAGGCTGTGCACTGAGCCACTTGTTCCTCAGGCAGCGGTAAGCCACGCTGCTGTGCGATGTTGTGCAGTGCACAGCAGACCACAATGATTCTGGAGACCCTGGCTGGTGAGTACTGTAGGGCAGCACCTGATCTGTCCAGGCATCTGAATCGCATTTTGAGCAAGCTGATGGTTTGCTTGATGATGGCTCTGGTGGAAAAGTGGCTGGCATTGTAGCGCTCATCAGCTTCGCTTGATGGCCTCTCAATGGCGTCATTAGCCACGTCTTCAGGGGCTAGCCCTTGTCTCCAACTAGCCATCCAGAAAGTTGCGTTGGCAGATTGAAGAGCTGAGGCACAGTAGACTGCCGCATGATGAATGAGTCATGGCAACTGCCAGGGAACTTGGCGCAAACATGCAAAATGCTCTTCCTGTGGTTACACACCAGCTGGACATTAAAGGAGTAGAATCCCTTGCGGTTCACAAATACAGCTGGGTTGTGATGGGGTGCCCTAATGGCCACATGTGTGCAGTCTACAATGCCCTGCACCCTTGGGAAATCTGCCATATTTGCAAAGCCAACCACACGCACAGTTACACTTGCTTCATCCGTGGAGAAGTGGATGTAATTGTGCGCTTTTGCAAAGAGGACATCAGTAACCTGCGTGATGCAAGTGTGTGCGGCTGACTGGGAGATGTCGCTGATGTCTGCTGATGATTCCTGGAAGGACCCTGAAGCAACAAAGTTGAGTGCGGTGGTAACTTTGGCAGCCACTGGTAAGGGGTGTCCATCCGCTCCTCTGGGCTCCAGGTGTTGGTGCAGCATTGCACAGATGTCAGCAACTACGTCTCGTGAAAGTCTCAGCCTCCTTTGGCACTGCTGCTCAGTCATGTTGAGGAAGCTCATCCTCTGCCTGTAAACCCTGTGTTGGGGGTATCTCCTGCAGTGAGGTGCAGCCCTGCACTGACATCCTCTGCCCTGTGCAGCATCAGGTGGGTGAGGAGGAGGTTGGCGCTCCTGTTATTGCTGCTGCTGTTGTGCCTCATTCTGCTGCTGCCACGGCTGCTCTTCCTCCGATTCTGAGGACCAGGATGAGAGGGTATAAATGGTTCCCTTTCCGCTGGTATATACGTCAGTTGGGGAATAGATGTTATAAGTGCTCAGTCAATGTGGAGAGAGGGTTTTCCAAGGAGGTCACAGTGCATATGGATCTCACCATAATCACTTACATGCTCAATAGACCCGCAAAAAGTGTTCCAACACCTCCAAAGACAAAGTTCTGTCATCTAAGAGTCAGCCATGTTACAGGTCCGCTTTTATGCTGCTGGAGCAGCTGTCAAGAATTAATATAATTGCTGAATCCGGCACGATCTGGCGTATTTTGCGAACGGCGTGGAACACGCTGAAAATGTGGTAAAATGGGATTATCTAAGCAGTTAACAAGCTGTTAACTGCCTTAAGTGCCTCGCCCGCCGCTTGGTGGCAGCTCCGATTGGGACTCCCAGACCCGACACTTGGTAAAGTTGCATAGAGGCGAATTGACAGTGGGTTCAGGGCCCGCCGTCAATCAATGAATTTAACCTCTGCCCGCCTCCAAACCCGCCCTCTGAGCGACGGCAAAATCGCAGCCTTTGTGTCTGTCTTCACGGAAGAAGACGCAAAAAACTTCCCGGGAATAGTGGAGAAGAACCAAGGGTCTAGCGAGAATGAGAAACTGAAAGAAATTAGTGTTAGTAAAAAAGTAGCACTGGTGAAGTTAATGGGACTGAAAGCCAATAAATCCCCTGGACCTGATGGTCTACGGCCATGGGTTTTGAAAGAGGTAGCTATAGAGATACTGGATGCATTGGTTGTCATCTTCCAAAATTCCATTGATTCTAGAATGGTTCCCGTGGATTGCAAGGTAGCAAATGTAACCCCATTATTTAAGAAAGGAGGGAGGGAGAAAATGGGGAACTACAGACTAGTTAGCCTGACATCAGTAGTAGGGAACATGCTAGAATCTATTATTAAGGGCATGGTAACAGGGCACTTTGGCCTCCTTACCTAAGGAAGGATATACTTGCCATAGAGGGAGTGCAACAAAGGTTCATCAGGCTAATTCTTGGGATGGGGGGATTGTCCTATGATGAGAGATTGAGTAGACTCGGCCTATATTCTCTAGAGTTTAGAAGAATGAGAGGTGATCTCATTGAAACATACAAAATTCTTACAGGGCTTGACAGGGTAGATGCAGTGAGGATGTTTCCCTTGGCTGGGAAATCTAGAACCAGGGGTCACCATCTCAGAATAAGGGGTTGGCCATTTAGGACTGGGATGAGGAGAAATGTCTTCACTCAGAGGGTGGTGAATCTTTGGAATTCTCTACCCCAGAGGGCTGTGGAGGCTCAGTCGTTGAGTATATTCAAGACAGAGATCGATAGATTTTTGGATATTAATGAATCAAGGGAGATGGGGATAGTGCAGGAGTTCAGGTAAAAGATCAGCCATGATCTTATTGAATGGTGGAGCAGGCTCGAGGGACCAAATGGCCAACTCCTGCTCCTATTTCTTATGTTCTTATGTTCTAATGTAGTGACATCAATATTGTGAATTCCTCCTTTTTGTTGTGGCTGCTTTGCATTGCCACTAGAATGGTTCTTACTTCCTGCTTTTGATCTAGCTCTGCAAACTGTTGAAATATGGCCTTGCTTCTGGCAGTGAAAACACTTTGCATTTCTTATATGTTCTTATTGTTGTGTATGTAATATGTGTGCTACTTTGAACCTATGGACAGGACTGCACTACTTGTAGGGCGTAGTGATACGCAGTGCCACTCCTGGCCATAGGGGTATAAATAGTACTGTGGGTACTGATCTCCCCTCAGTTCCCGCCTGTGGGCATGAAGTAAAGACCTACGTATAGTCCCTACCTCCAACCAGTAAAGACCTGTTTGAGTTATACGTTTAAGTCTTTGTGTTAATTGTTCAATACAATACACATACTTAACACTGGCGACGAGTCAGGTTCTTACCCTGCGGCAGTTGAAGAGAGGTTTCAAACATCACCACCCCACTAGAAGCGACAGGCTTTAGGGCTCTGAAGCCTCCATCAGCGACTGAGCACTGGAGTGCAGCAGCCATCCTGACAGCTTCCAGCGACTGACAGAAGTCTTTCTGCAGTTTCCTTGTTCAACCTAGGTGGTGGGGTAAGCCGTGCAGCGTTGGCTGCAAAGACAGGGCTGGGGAAGTTGGAGAAGATAGGGCGATCGCAATCCCTGATAAGAGCCGCGGTGAAACGCGCGAGCGGGTAAGCCAGAGCCCGGGAGGGAGTGAGCAAGAGCCGCTTCGGTCGGGAGCCACTTCGCGATCCAGCGATCGCATCCGCTGATAAGGGCCGCACTCGGGCGATCGCGGCGAAGATAAGGGCCGCACTCGGGGGCTGAAGGGAGACGGCGTCGGGGGACGGGTGAAGACCGCCAAGCGCGGGAAAACCGCCATTTTGTGGGCGGAGGACGACGGCAAGAGCGGGAAGCCGCCATCTTTGATAACAAGTAAACAAAATAAAATCTGAGAAATTGCAAATCTACAATGCCTAAACACGGGAATATTAGCACCTTTGATAGTGACCTCGAAGATTGGGCCATATATGTTGAAAGAGTAAAAAATTATTGTAAGGCCAATAAAATTCGTGACCAAGATAAAGCTCTAACATTATTAAATTTAATGGGTGTGAAGACATACGGGCAATTGAAACACCTGTTATCACCAGATGAACCGGCGGATAAGACGTTCGATGAGATTGTTACTGTCCTGAAAGATCATCTAAACCCCACGCCGCTGATGCTAGCGGAACGATTTAAATTTTACGACAGAAGGCAGCTACAGCATGAAAGCAATGCTGAATATTTGCTGGAATTGCGTAAATTAGCGAAATATTGCCAGTTTGGAACGGGACTGACAGATGCACTACGAGACAAATTTGTGTGTGGTTTATTTAAACAGGATACACAAAAGCGACTGCTCGAGGAGAATGAGCTGACGCTTGAGAAGGCGGTCACTATGGCAGCAGCACACGAAGCCGCAGCGAGAGGCACGGCAGTAATGCAGCTACGGTCACCGGAGCTCAGTGCACACAAATTGGGTGTGAGTTCTGGCAAATGTTATCATTGTGGAAAGACAACGCATGATCAGAACCAGTGTTGGTTTAAAAACCAAGAATGTAGAACTTGTGGTAGGCTTGGACATATAGCTAGAGTATGCAGGTCAGGGAAGAAGACCAGCAACAAGAAGTCACCGCAAGGAAAATACGCAAAGGTACACAAGGTGACCGAACAGGAGTCCGGTTCAGACGCTAGCAGTAATGAACTGGCTAGCTTAAGCTGTAATGAACTGGCTAGCTTAAGAGTACTCAACGCTGGTAAGGGTGCAGACCTCCAGACAATTTGGGTCACTCTTCAGATAGAAGGAGTCCAAGTAAAACTGGAATTGGACACTGGATCGGCATTGACGGTCATAAATAAGAAAGATTACGGAAAGTTATTCCAACATATTCCCCTACAGGATACGGGGATTATATTGAAAACATACACGGGGCAAAGAGTGTACCCCATCGGGAAAATAGAGGTTGCAGTGGTCCACAAGGGCGAAGACAGTCAAATAATGGACTTATATGTGATATCTGAAGGAGGTTCTCCACTACTAGGACGGGAGTGGATTAGGAAAATGAATATGGACTGGCATTTCCTACAAACAATAACGAGTGAGAACTCGGTGAAGATAGTCGGCCCAGACTATGGAACGGATGATGGTAAGCCCAACTCAGGTGCAAAAGACAAAGTTTCAGTACAGAATTCCACTGAGCAACAACAACATAGTTTAACTGTGGATTCTGAGTCTGGCAAGTCTACTGATGTGCCCATTTCTGAGGGACATCGGGCTCGAACTCAACTCCATTTCAAACTACAACAGCAATTAGAACAAATGCTTCGCCGTTTTGAGCAAGAGTTGAATGCAACGGAAGAGTTCTTTGATATAGAGTTGGAGAATCTGGAAAGACAACAGAAGCAGCTGATGGAGAAAATGGAGCAGGAGCACACAAAACGTCTGATGTCAGAGGAGTTAACGGTCAGCCAACTCCTGCACATGCTGAAGGACAGGACTCTGAAATGGGAAAAACTTGAACACGAACTTCAATATTCAAACGAAAGGGGTTCGGAGCTCTCAAAGGTTATTGGAAGAGCTGAGGTGGCAACACAGACTGAGATGACTGCAACAGAGCAGCCCTTGGATGCCAAAAGTACGCTGACTCACGTCAACGTAGAACAACAGACCGCTGAAACAGCTGCTCCGGTAGAGGGATTGAATAGTCCGATCAATCAATCTCCAAAAGAAGTTGAAGTAGTAAAATCTCAAATGAGGTCATTAGTAAACGACTTGCTGATAGCCCAGAAAAAGCTGGATGAAGAGGTACGCATGAAGAAGTCTCTTCAGGAAAGATGTCTGGGCTTGGAACAAAAGCTGGCTAACGCCCAGCTGGGTATGGAGGAAATAGAAGACCCTCTCGCTGGCCTAGATCAGGACGACACCGAATATTACTATGTCCTGTCCTGCCCAACTTGTAACTTCGACTCCCACCATACAGAAATCATGGAGGAGCACCGAAAGTCTACGGAACATCGGGAGAAGGTGGCTCTACTACGGAAAAAGGAGGAAGAGAAGGAGGAACTGCGCATGCAGCTGGCAGCTGACAGTGGAGCCCAGAGAGTCTCCAAGAAGCAGAAAAGGAAAAGTCGAAACAGAAGATGACCCATCTGAACCATTATTATCTCTACCAGATCACACACGTGGTCCCTCCGAATGGAGCCAATTCAGTTCGGAAGTTCAAACTGTTAAATCCATGGAAGGACTATTGAATGAGTCACTCCAGCAACGTGAACCGACTACACCACAGAGATTGAATCTGTGAACTGTTTTCCGCAGAGACTGAATCTGTGATCTGTTTTGACATGAAGTTATCTATGTGTCTATGTTATTTTGTTATGTAAACCTGAAGTTATATATGTATATATGTTATTACGTTATGTTAAATGGGGAGATGACTGTAAAGCTAGGAAGGGAGGAATGTTGTGTATGTAATATGTGTGCTACTTTGAACCTATGGACAGGACTGCACTACTTGTAGGGCGTAGTGATACGCAGTACCACTCCTGGCCATAGGGGTATAAATAGTACTGTGGGTACTGATCTCCCCTCAGTTCCTGCCTGTGGGCATGAAGTAAAGACCTACGTATAGTCCCTACCTCCAACCAGTAAAGACCTGTTTGAGTTATACGTTTAAGTCTTTGTGTTAATTGTTCAATACAATACACATACTTAACACTTATGTGTGAGAGTAACTAGTGAGAGAAATTGGAAATGTGAAGTAAAAGCAGGTACAGAAGCAGAACACCATTACCTCAGAAGGAAAAGCAGGCCAAGACTGCAATGTACGAACTCCCGGCTAACACTGTTCTGATAAGGGCCCATACCCACAACACCATTGCGCCTCCCCTCCCCTCCCCCGCGAAGCTAGCACATTCCTTGTTCTGGCTGTTTCAGAAGCGCCCAGTCTACTGACCTTTGTAAATGGGCTGCACCTGATGTGGTTTTAGAGTTTGTTTCGAGATTTGAATGAGGTTTAAAACTCTCAAAAACAGATGTTGCTCCATTCAAACGAACTCTGATTGTTGGGTCATAATTGAGGGCTATTGTTCAGTCAGATATCAGGTTTGAAACGTTCAACATGGAGCATGGTGCGGACTTATATTGTGTCATTTTCTAATATATCCAGTGCTCTTTAAGGTGTGGAGTTACTTTTTTACATCACTCCAGTGTGGACTCTGTGTCAGTCTGTATTCTGCACTTTAAACCAGGGCTGTTACTGTGTTAGGAAATTGTATTAATTGAACTTCAGTGGGCTCAGGCTGATGTGAAGTGTGTTCCTGACCCCTGCTTTCTATCTTCATGATGTCACAATGGGAGTTCCAATTGGCTTCTGCTGGTCAGAAAGTGAAGATTTCATCATGTCTATGATCGTAGGTTACTATTAAAACAAACGTTTGCTTATTTCCTGTTGTGGTGTATGTAACCTGTTCCACCTTAAGAGAACTTAAGCCTGTTCCACCTTAAGAGATGTACTACTTTCTCTGGCTGCTGTATACGTAATACCGGTGGTGACCACCAGTATATAAGCACTGTGTAGTAATATTGTATTTTAGTATAGTCCTGACCTCCAACCAGTAAAGACCTGTTGAACTTTAATCTTGTAGTCTGTGTTAGTAATTACAACTAGAACACACAGACTTAAAAGTGGCGACGAGTCCGATTCTTACCCTGCGGCAGTTTATATCCACGGCGGCTTCGTCCACAGAACGGACGTCAAAGAGAGGCTTCCACCCTCATCACCCTGCTGGAAGACACGGCGCGCGGCAGACATCGAGAAACCAGAGTGCAGAAGACATCCTGAACTCGAAGCCTCCATCAGCGGCTGTCAGCTATCTTCTTTCTTCCTCGGTGGTGGGTAAGCTGGGCAGCGACGCGACCAGAAAGTCGGCCGCGTTGGCTGTACAGGCGGGGAGGGAAGACGGAGGAATAAGGGCGGTGAGATCGATCGCGACCGGAGATAAGGCCCGGGCCGCATTCAGGCCGAAAGGCGCAGCGCGGGGAGATCGATCGCGGCTGGTGATAAGGGCCGGGCCGCATTCGGGCTAAAAAGGCGCAGTGTCTGGGGCAACTGAAGGTGCGAGAGCCGCGGTGAAGCGGAGACAGCGTCGGGGGATGGGTGAAGACCGCCAAGCGCGGGAAAACCGCCATTTTGTAGGCGGAGGACGAAGACAAGAGCGGGAAGCTGCCATCTTGGATAAAAATTAAAATAAATTAAATTGCAACGATGCCTAAACATGGGAACATTAATACCTTTGATAGCGACATCGAAGATTGGGCCATGTATGTAGAACGCATACAAAATTATTGTAAAGCAAATAAAATTCCAGATGAAGAGAAAGCACTAACATTATTAAACTTAATGGGTGCGAAGACATACGGGCAATTGAAACACCTTTTATCACCAGATGAACCGGCAGATAAGACGTTCGAGGAGATTGTTACTGTCCTGAAAAATCATCTAAACCCCACGCCGCTGATGCTAGCGGAACAATTTAAAATTTACAGCAGAAGGCAGCTGAAGGATGAAAGCAATGCTGAATATTTAATGGAATTGCGTAAGCTAGCAAAGTACTGTCAGTTTGGAACGAGACTGACAGAGGCGCTACGAGATAAATTTGTGTGTGGTTTATTAAAAGAAGATACACAAAAGCGACTGCTCGAGGAGAATGAGCTGACGCTTGAGAAAGCGGTCACTATGGCAGCAGCACATGAAGCCGCAGCGAGAGGCACGGCAGTAATGCAGCTACGGTCACCGGAACTCAGTACAAATAAATTGGGTTTGAGTACTGTAAAATGTTATCGTTGTGGAAAGACAACGCACGATCAGAACCAGTGTTGGTTTAAAAACCAAAAATGCAGAACGTGTGGCAGGCTTGGCCACATAGCTAAAGTATGCCGGTCAGGAAAGAAGACCAGCAACAAAAAGTCACCGCAAGGAAAATACATAAAGGTACACAAGGTGACAAAGAACAGTTCGACTGAACAGAAGTCAGATTCAGACGCTAGCAGTAATGAACTGGGTAGCTTAAGAGTACACAACGTTGGTAAGGATGCAGATCTCCAGACAATTTGGGTCACCCTTCAGATAGCAGGAGTCCAAGTAAAGATGGAATTGGACACTGGATCGGCATTGACGGTCATGAATAAGAAAGATTACAAAAGGTTATTCCAACATATTCCCTTACGGGATACGGAGATTATATTGAAAACATACACGGGGCAAAGAGTGTACCCCATCGGAAAGATAGAGGTAAAAGTGGTCCACAAGGGCGAAGAAAGCCAAGTAATGGACTTATATGTGCTACCTGGAGGAGGTCCACCACTACTGGGACGGGAGTGGATTAGGAAAATGAATATGGACTGGCACTCCTTGAAGGCACTAACGGTAGATTCCGGGGAAACAGATGTCAAACCTAAACGATTGTCCAAAATATTGGATGATGCTAAAGAGGTGTTCCAGCAGGGACTGGGAACACTGAGAGGAATTACGGCAAACATCAAGATTGATGGACATGCACACCCAAATTTTTTTAAAGCCAGACCGGTACCCTATGCAATGCGACCTACTGTAGAAGCGGAACTGGAAGTGCTAGAACGTTCAGGTTTACTGTCTAAGGTAGATTGGAGTGAGTGGGCTACGCCCATTGTTCCCGTTATGAAACGTCCTTCGAGCAACAAGCCAGGAGAACCAGGGAAGGTTCGCATCTGTGGAGATTTCAAAATCACCGTTAATCCGGTGCTTCACACGGTGCAGTATCTGCTTCCGCGGATTGAGGATATTTTTGCTTCGTTGTCTGGCGGGAAACACTTCACCAAGATAGACCTGGCGCAGGCGTACTTGCAGATGGAGGTTGAAGAAGAGGCACGCCAATACCTCACGATCAACACGCATCGAGGTTTGTACCGGTACAATAGGCTGGTTTTTGGAGTGGCATCGGCTCCAGCAATTTGGCAGAGGGCCATGGAGCAGGTATTACAGGGAATTCCAGGCACACAATGTTACCTGGACGATATTCTGATTACAGGTGATGGTGATGAAGAACACCTCGCAAACTTGGAACTGGTGCTCAACAGACTGAAAGAGTATGGACTTAGAGTTAATCGGCAGAAATGTGAGTTCTTCCAGAAGCGGATCTCGTACTGTGGTCATGTCATTGACCGGGAGGGGCTCCATAAGTCTCCTGACAAGATAGAGGCAGTTGTAAAGGCTCCCGCTCCGGATAATGTCTCTCAGTTGAGGTCGTTTCTAGGATTGATTAACTACTACCATAAATTTCTACCAAATCTATCCACGGTACTGCACCCGCTAAATGCTCTTTTACAGAAGGGGGTACCATGGGAATGGAGCGAAAACTGTAAGAAAGCATTTCACAAAAGCAAAGAATTGATCACCTCAGAGGAAGTGTTGGCTCACTTCAACCCGACACTGCCTATTCAGTTGGCTTGTGATGCTTCTCCATATGGTATTGGGGCAGTACTCTCACACAAGTTGCCAAATGGCACGGAAAGGCCAGTCGCGTTTGCATCCAGATCATTGACCTCCGCTGAGCGCAACTATGCGCAGATCGATAGGGAGGCTCTCAGCCTTGTATGGGGAGTGAAGAAGTTTAATCATTACCTGCAGGGCCAAAAATTCACACTTCTGACAGACCATCAGCCGTTGGTATCCATTTTTAACCCTAAGAAGGGTGTTTCAGTGATGACAGCACAGCGTCTCCAGAGATGGTCCCTTTTCCTAGGGGCACATCAATATCAAATATAATTCAAAGGTACGAAGCAGCATGGCAATGCTGATGGGCTGTCGCGCCTGCCACTACCTGAAGAAGAAGAAACGACGAAAGTTGACCCTGTTGAGTTATTTCATTCGACCATCATCGAGTGTTTACCAGTCACCAATGCAAGTATTGAAAGAGAAACCAGGAACGACCCGACACTGTCCAGAGTCTACGAGGTGACAGTGAAAGGATGGCCAACACGTGGTGGTCCTCTGTTACCGGCATTCTCGGCAAGGTGAGACCAGCTGTCCGTCTGCCATGGTATGTTGATGTACGGGACAAGAGTGATTATTCCTCCCAAGTTAAGGGAAAGAGTTCTAAAAGAACTGCATGAAGGTCATCTGGGGGGAGTTAAGATGAAAAGTCTTGCTAGGGCTTATGTATGGTGGCCGGGTATTGACCAACAGATAGAGGAGTTGGCGAAAAGCTGCGCTGGGTGCCAAAAAGTGCAAAATGCACCTCCGATCGCACCACTACACCCATGGGAATGGCCTTCAGCCCCATGGCAATGCATACATATGGACTTTGCTGGTCCATTCATGGACTCCATGTTCCTAATTGCGGTGGACGCACATTCCAAATGGCCAGAAGTGATCAAGATGAATACCACTACTTCAGAAAAGACAATTGCGGTGTTAAGAACAATATTTGCAAGGAACGGATTGCCAGAACAGATCTGTTCGGACAACGGACCACAGTTCGTGTCGGAAGAATTCCAAAAATTCTTAAAGAAGAATGGGGTGAAACATTATACCTCTGCCCCATATCGTCCGGCGACAAACGGGTTGGCCGAGAGATTTGTCCAAACATTCAAAAAGGCAATAAAGGCCATGAATGATGATCAGATTCCGCTACAGCACAAGGTGGACAATTTCCTAATGGCATATCGAAACGCCGCTCATGCAGTGACTAACCAAAGTCCTGCCATGATGTTTTATAACAGGAGGTTATGGTCCAGGTTGGACTTGTTAAAACCAAATGTGCGGAGGGAAGTGGAAAACAAACAGTTCCGGCATATTAATAACAAGACTACTCGAAGTTTCGACGTAGGACAACCAGTGTTGGCAAGGGGCTATGGAAACGAAAAATGGCAGTCCGGAACAATTCAGGCCAGACAAGGACCTCTAATGTACACAGTAGATATTGGTAACAATGTGATAAGGCGTCATGCGGGTCAACTGGTAGAATCGAGAGCAAGGGTCGAACCCATGGTTGCGACAGAGACAACTGTGGAACGCGTTAATGAACCTGAAGCATCTACTTTGGCAGGGAATGTACCTGAGGATGATAACACCCAATGCATGGGAGACCAACTAGAGGAGTCACCTCAGCAACAGGAATCAGAGACCACTGAAAGGCGTTATCCAAACCGAATCAGAAGGCCTCCTGAGAGACTGAACCTTTGAACTGTTTATACCTGAAGTTATATATGTTATTATGTTATGTTAAATGGGGATATGACTGTTAAGCTAAAAAGGGAGGATTGTGGTGTATGTAACCTGTTCCACCTTAAGAGAACTTAAGCCTGTTCCACCTTAAGAGATGTACTACTTTCTCTGGCTGCTGTATACGTAATACGGGTGGTGACCACCGGTATATAAGCACTGTGTAGTAATATTGTATTTTAGTATAGTCCTGACCTCCAACCAGTAAAGACCTGTTGAACTTTAATCTTGTAGTCTGTGTTAGTAATTACAACTAGAACACACAGACTTAACACCTGTCACTGAATATTCTGTGAGTTCTGTCATAGTTGAATGATTAGGACAGTGGGGAGGCTCAATATTTGAGGAGGGAATTCCAAGAATTTGCCCTTAAAATAATTCAGCGCTTTAGAATAACTGCCATATTATCAAATGGTGAAGCAAAATACTGCGGATGCTGGAAATCTGGAATAAAAACAGAAAATGCTGGAAATACTCAGCCGCATTTCTGATGAAAGGTCATCGACCTGAAACGTTAACTCTGTTTCTCTCTCCACAGATGCTGCCTGACCCGCTGAATATTTCCAGCATTTTCTATTTTTATTACCAAATGCTGGCTCCGTTGAACTTCCAGAGACAGCTCTCTGAGCAGAGACACTGATTGGGTGTAACATTGGAGCACGACTGAGAAACATTCGCTGTTGAAACCAGGGATGCCAATGGCCTGATCATTATTATTGTCCCTCTGAGATGTATGTTAAACAACCCATTTCCCAGCCTGTCTCTCCCCATCAATACTCACACCCTCTTCCTATCAGGCAACAGCACCAAGAACAGACCTTTCCAAACGGCTGGTTCCGCCAAATTTAAGCAGAACCCAGAAAGATATCAGAAATAGAAATGGAGCTACAAATTCTAACTGGGTCAGATTGTTAAATTAAGAATAACTTGGACCCAGAAGTAAGGGAGAAGACGGGAGGTCTGAGCTTTCTTTCACATAATAGAGAGGATCAGATTACAAAGTCTATTTTCAGCATAGAACTGAGTCTTCATATATATGGATCATCCCATCCCCCTCCCCAGCCCCCCATCACCCAGATAATCGACATTAATCTTAAATAAAAACTAGTTTCATATGTAGCTAATAATTCTAATTAACATCAAATATTTGAATTTATAGAAAGAAGATGTGGCTTTGGAAAGCAGGACCAGGTTCCCAGTGATACACTGGTTCAGCAAGCTCTTGGAAGCAGGTTATAAAACTGACATGAGGTGTGGAGACCGCCCTATATAAAGACCGCCCGGTATCGAGACTGCCCAGTTTAGAGAGCGCCCTGTGTGGAGACCGTCTGATACAGAGTCCGCCCAGTATAGAGACCACCGGGTATAGAGACCGCTCGGTGTGGAGACCGCCTGGTATAGAGGCTGCCCGGTACAGAGACCACCAGGCATAGAGACCGTCCGGTATGGAGATGGCCCGGTATGGAGACGGCCCGGTATGGAGACGGCCCGGTATGGAGACGGCTCTGTATAGAGACAGCCGGGATGGAGACGGCCTGGGATAGAGACAGCCCGGGATAGAGACGACCCGGGATAGAGACAGCCCGGGATAGTGATCACCCAGTAAAGAGGCTGTCCAGTATAGAGATCGCCCGGGATAGAGACGGCCCGGGATAGAGACGGCCTGGGATAGTGATCACCCAGTAAAGAGGCTGTCCAGTATAGAGATCGCCCGGTATAGAGACCGTCCGGTATAGAGACAACCAGGTATAGAGACAACCAGGTATAGAGACAACCAGGTATAGAGACCGCTCGGTGTGGAGACCGTGCGCTAAAGAGACTGCCCGGTGTGGAGATCGTCCCGTACAGAGACCGCCCGCTACAGAGACTGCGCAGTATAGAGACTGTCCAGTGTGGACACTGCCCAGATTAGAGAGCACCAGGAGTGGAGATCGCTCGGTATAGAGACCGGCCAGCATAGAGACCACACGGTGTGGAGACCGCCAGATATAGAGACCACCCAGTATAGAGAAAGCCCAGTATAGAGACCGCCTGATATAGAGACCACCAGGTACGGAGACCGCCTGATACAGAGACTGCCTAGTACAGAGACCGCCTGGTATAGAGACCGCCCGGTATGTAAACCACCCGGTATAGCGACCGCCTGGTATAGCGACAGCCCAGTATAGAGACCGCCCGGTGTGGAGACTGCCCGGTACAGAGACCATCTGGTATAGAGACCACCTGATAGAGACCACCAGGTACGGAGACCGCCCGGTATAGAGACCGCCCACAATAGAGACCATCTGGTATAGAGACCGCCCAGAATAGAGACCGCCCGGTGTGGAGCTCGCCCGGTGTAGAGACCACCCGGTGTGGAGATCGCCCGGTATAGAGAGTGCCCAGTATTGAGAACGCCTGGTATAGAGACCACCCACCATAGAGACTGACCAGTATAGAGACCACGTGGTGTGCAGACCGCCTGGTATAGAGAGTGCCAGTGTAGAGACCATCCAGTATAGAGACCGCCCAGTGTGGAGACCGCCCGGTATAGAGACCACCTGGTACAGAGACCGCCCAGTACAGAGACCACCAGGTACAGAGACTGTCCGGTACAGAGACCGCCCGGTATAGAGACCGCCTGGTATGGGGACCGCCCGGTGCGGAGATCACCCGGTATAGAGAGTGCCCGGTATTGAGGCCACCTGGTATAGAGACCAACCACCATAGAGACTGACCAGTATAGAGACCACGTGCTGTGCAGACTGCCTGGTATAGAGAGTGCCGGTATAGAGACCACCCAGTGTGGAGACCGTCCAGTATAGAGACCACCCAGTATAGAGACCGCCCAGTGTGGAAACTGTCTGGTATAGGGACCACCTAGTATAGAGACCGCCCAGTATAGAGACCACCTGGTATAGAGACCGCCCAGTATAGAGACCACCCGGTATAGAGACGGCCTGTTATAGAGACAGCCCGGGATAGAGACAGCCCGGGATAGAGACGGCCCGGGATAGAGATGACCCGGGATAGAGACGGCCCGGTATAGAGACCGCCCGGTATACAGGCCGCCCGGTATAGAGAATGCCCGGTATAGAGACCGCCTGGTATAGAGACCGCTCGGTATAGAGAATGCTTGGTGTGGTGACCACCTGGTATAGAGAATGTCTGGCATATAGACATCCCATTGTGGAGACCGTCCAGTATAGTGACCGTCTGGTATAGAGACCACAAAGAAACAGCCTGGAGTGGAGACTGCCCGGTGTCGAGACCGTCCGGTATAGAAACCATCCAGTGAGAAGGCAATCCGGTATAGTGACCGCCCAGTATAGTGACCGCCCGGCATAGAGACCGCCCGGTGTGGAGCCCGCCCGGCGTGGAGACCGCCTGGCGTGGAGACTGCCCGGTGTCGAGACCGCCCGGTGTGGAGACCGCCTGGTGTGGAGACCGCCCGGTATGGAGACCGCCCGATATGGAGACCGCCCGGTATGGAGACCGCCCGGTGTGATCACCGCCCGGCATAGAGACCGCCCGGCATTGAGACTGCCCAGCATGGCGACCACCTGGTGTGGAGACCACCCGGCATGGAGACCGCGTGATATGGAGACCGTCCGATATAGAGAGCATCCGGTATAGAGGCCGCCCGGTATAGGGACCACCCGGTATAGAGACTGACCAGTGTGGAGACCATCCGGTATACAGACCACCCGGTCTAGAGGCCGCCCGGTGTGGAGACCATCCGGTATACAGACCACCCGGTTCAGAGACTGACCGGTATAGAGATTGCCCGGAGTGGACACGGCCCGGTATAGTGACTGTCCGGTGTGGTCACCACCCAGTATTGAGACTGCCCGGCATAGAGACAGCCCGGTATAGAGATCGCCCACTATAGAGACCACATGGTATAGAGTCCATCTGGTGTGGAGACTGTCCTGTAAAGAGACCGCCCGGTATAGGGACCACCCAGTTTAGAGACTGCCCAGTGTGGAGACCGTCCGGTATACAGACCACCCGGTTTAGAGACCGCCCGGTGTGGAGACCGTCCGGTAAAGAGACCACCCGGTTCAGAGACTGCCCGGTATAGAGATTGCCCGGAGTGGACACCGCCCGGTATAGTGACTGTCCGGTGTGGTCACCACCCAGTATTGAGACTGCCTGGCATAGAGACCGCCCGGTATAGAGATTGCCCACTATAGAGACCACATGGTATAGAGTCCATCCGGTGTGGAGATTGTCCTGTATAGAGACCACCTGGTATAGAGAGTGCCCAGAATAGAGATGCCCGGTATAGAGACCGTCCGGTGTAGAGTCCGCCTGGTATAGAGACCACCCGGCATAGAAAACACCCGGTATAGAGACAACCCGGCATAGAGACTGCCCAGTGTGGAGACCGCCCAGTATAGAGATTGCTTGATATAACGACCATCTGGTATAGAGAGCGTCCGCTGTAGAGAAAGCCCAGTATAGGGAGTGCCCGGTATAGAGACCGCCCGATATAGAGACTGTCCGGTGTGCTCATTGCCTTGTATATAGACCGCCTGGTATAGAGACCGCCCGGTGTGGGGACTGCCCGGTATAGAGACTGCCCGGTATAGAGACTGCCCGGTATAGAGACTGCCCAGTATAGAGATTGCCCACTATATAGACCGCCCGGTAAAGAGACCATCCGGTGTGGGGACTGTCCTGTATAGAGACTGCCCAATATAGAGCGCGCCCAGAATAGAGATGCCCAGTATAGAGACCGTCCAGTGTAGAGTCCGCCTGGTGTAGAGACCACCCAGTATAGAAAACACCTGGTATAGAGACAACCCGGCATAGAGACGGCCCGGTGTGGAGACCGCCCAGTATAGAGACTGCCTGATATAGTGACCGTCTGGTATAGAGCGCGTCCACTATAGAGACAGTCCGGTATAGGGAGCGCCCGGTATAGAGACCGCCCGATATAGAAACTGTCCGGTGTGGTCATTGCCTCGTATAGAGACTGCCCGGTACAGAGACCGCCCGGTGTGGGGACTGCCTGGTATAGAGACAGCCCGGTGTGGGGACTGCCCAGTATAGAGTCTGCCCGGTATAGAGACTGCACGGTATAGAGACTGCTCGGTAGAGAGATCACCCGGAGTGGACGCCGCCCGGTATAGTGACTGTCCAGTGTGGTCACCGCCCAGTATTGAGACTGCTCGGCATAGAGACCGCCCGGTATAGTGATCGCCCACTATAGAGACTGCATGTTATGGAGTCCATCAGGTGTGGAGACTGTCCTGTATAGAGACCGCCCTGTATAGGGACTGCCCGGTAGACTGCCCAGTGTGGAGACCACCCGGAATACAGACTACACAGTTTAGAGAATGCCCGGTATAGAGATTGCCCGGAGTGGACATTGCCTGGTATAGAGACTGCCCGGTATAGAGACCGCCCGGTGTGGGGACTGCCCGGTATAGAGACTGCCCAGTATAGAGACTGCCCGGTATAGAGACTGCCCGGTATAGAGACTGCCCGGTATAGAGATTGCCCTCTATAGAGACCACCTGGTGTAGAGACCATCTGGTGCGGGGACTGTCCTGTATAGAGACTGCCCAATATAGAGCGTGCCCAGAATAGAGATGCCCAGTTTAGAGACCATCCGGTGTAGAGTCCGCCTTGTATAGAGACCACCCGGTATAGAAAACACCCAGAATAGAGACAACACAGCATAGAGAATGTCCAGTGTGGAGACCGCCCAGTATAGGGACTGCCTGATACAGCGACTGTCTGGTCTAGAGAGCTTCCACTATAGAGAGAGCCCGGTATAGGGAGCACCCGGTATAGAGGCCGCCCAATATAGAGACTGTCCGGTGTGGTCATTGCGTGGTATAGAGACTGCCCGGTACAGATTCCGCCCGGTGTGGGGCTGCCCGGTATAGAGGCTGCCTGGTATAGAGACCACTCGGTGTAGAGAATGCTTGCTGTGGTGACCACCTGGTATGGAGAATGTCTGGCATATAGACATCCCATTGTGGAGACCGTCCAGTATAGTGACCTTCTTTTATAGAGACCACAAAGAAACAGCCCGGAGTGGAGACCGCCCGGTGTCGAGACCGTCCGGTATAGAAACCGTCCAGTGAGAAGGCCATCTGGTATAGTGACCGCCCAGTATAGTGACCGCCCGGCATAGAGACCGCCCGGTGTGGAGCCCGCCCGGCGTGGAGACCGCCTGGCGTGGAGACCGCCCGTTGTGGAGACCGCCCGGTGTGGAGACCACCTGGTGTGGAGACCGCCCGGTATGGAGATCGCCCGATATGGAGACCGCCCGGTATGGAGACCGCCCGGTGTGGTCACCGCCCGGCATAGAGACCGCCCGGCATTGAGACTGCCCGGCATGGCGCCCGCCTGGCGTGGAGACCGCATGATATGGACACCGTCCGATATAGAGAGCGTCCGGTATAGAGACCGCCCGGTATAGGGACCACCCGGTTTATAGACTGCCCAGTGTGGAGACCGTCCGGTATACAGTCCACCCGGTTTAGAGACCGCCCGGTGTGGAGACCGTCCGGTATACAGACCACCCTGTTCAGAGACTGCCCGGTATAGAGATTGCCCGGAGTGGACACGGCCCGGTATAGTGACTGTCCGGTGTGGTCACCACCGAGTATTGAGACTGCCCGGCATAGAGACCGCCCGGTATAGAGATCACCCACTATAGAGACCGCACGGCATAGATTCCATCCGGTGTGGAGACTGTCCTGTAAAGAGACCGCCCAGTATAGGGACCGCCCGCTTTAGGGACTGCCCAGTGTGGAGACCGTCCGGTATACAGACCACCCAGTTCAGAGACTGCCCGGTATAGAGGTTGCCCGGAGTGGACACCGCCCGGTATAGTGACTGTCCAGTGTAGTCACCACCCAGTATTGAGACTGCCTGGCATAGAGACCACCCGGTATAGAGATTGCCCACTATAGAGACTGCACAGTATAGAGTCCATCCGGTGTGGAGCTTGTCCTGTATAGAGACCGCCCGGTATAGAGAGTGCCAGGAATAGAGATGCCCAGTATAGAGACCGTCCGGTGTAGAGTCCGCCTGGTATAGAGACCACCCGGCATAGAAAACACCCGGTATAGAGACAACCCGGCATAGAGACTGCCCAGTGTGGAGACCGCCCAGTATAGAGACTGCCTGATATAGCGACCATCTGGTATAGAGAGCGTCCACTGCAGAGAAAGCCCAGTATAGGGAGCGCCCTGTATAGAGACCGCCCGATATAGAGACTGTCCAGTGTGGTCATTGCCTTGTATATAGACCGCCCGGTATAGAGACCACCCGGTGTGGGGACTGCCCGGTATAGAGACTGCCCGGTATAGAGACTGCCCGGTATAGAGACTGCCCGGTATAGAGATTGCCCACTATATAGACTGCCCGGTAAAGAGACCATCTGGTGTGGGGACTGTCCTGTATAGAGACCGCCCAATATAGAGCACGCCTGGAATAGAGATGCCCAGTATAGAGACCGTCCGGTGTAGAATCCGCCTGGTATAGAGACCACCCTGTATAGAAAACACCCGGTATAGAGACAACCCGGCATAGAGACGGCCCAGTGTGGAGACCGCCCAGTATAGAGACTGCGTGATATAGCGTCCATCTGGTATAGAGAGCGTCCACTATAGAGACAGTCCGGTTTAGGGAGCGCCCGGTATAGAGACCGCCCGATACAGAGACTGTCCGGTGTGGTCATTGCCTGGTATAGAGACTGCCCGGTACAGAGACCGCCCTGTGTGGGGCCTGCCTGGTATAGAGAAGGCCAGGTGTGGGGACTGCCCAGTATAGAGTCTGCCCGGTATAGAGACTGCACCGTATGGAGACTGCCCGGTATAGAGATCGCCCGGGGTGGACACCGCCCGGTATAGTGACTGGCCAGTGTGGTCACCGCCCAGTATTGTGACTGCTCGGCATAGAGACCGCCCGGCATAGTGATCGCCCACTATAGAGACTGCATGGTATGGAGTCCATGTGGTGTGGAGAACGCCCGGTATAGGGACTGCCCGGTAGACTGCCCAGTGTGGAGACCGTCCGGTATACAGATTACCCGGTTTAGAGACTGCCCGCTATAGAGATTGCCCGGAGTGGACATTGCCTGGTATAGAGACTGCCCGGTATAGAGACCGCCCGGTGTGGAGACCGCCCGTTGTGGAGACCGCCCGGTGTGGAGACCACCTGGTGTGGAGACCGCCCGGTATGGAGATCGCCCGATATGGAGACTGCCCGGTATGGATACCGCCCGGTGTGGTCACCGCCCGGCATAGAGACCGCCCGGCATTGAGACTGCCCGGCATGGCGACCGCCTGGCGTGGAGACCGCATGATATGGACACCGTCCGATATGGAGAGCGTCCGGTATAGAGACCGCCCGGTATAGGGACCACCCGGTTTATAGACTGCCCAGTGTGGAGACCGTCCGGTATACAGTCCACCCGG
The DNA here is from genome assembly GCF_052327205.1 of Somniosus microcephalus. Taxonomy (NCBI): domain Eukaryota; kingdom Metazoa; phylum Chordata; class Chondrichthyes; order Squaliformes; family Somniosidae; genus Somniosus; species Somniosus microcephalus. The sequence goes on from NC_140992.1 coordinate 183,283,915, forward strand.
TTTAGAGACCGCCCGGTGTGGAGACCGTCCGGTATACAGGCCACCCTGTTCAGAGACTGCCCGGAATAGAGATTGCCCGGAGTGGACACGGCCCGGTATAGTGACTGTCAGGTGTGGTCACCACCGAGTATTGAGACTGCCCGGCATAGAGACCGCCCGGTCTAGAGATCACCCACTATAGAGACCGCACGGCATAGATTCCATCCGGTGTGGAGACTGTCCTGTAAAGAGACCGCCCAGTATAGGGACCGCACGCTTTAGGGACTGCCCAGTGTGGAGACCGTCCGGTATACAGACCACCCAGTTCAGAGACTGCCCGGTATAGAGGTTGCCCGGAGTGGACACCGCCCGGTATAGTGACTGTCCAGTGTGGTCACCACCCAGTATTGAGACTGCCTGGCATAGAGACCACCCGGTATAGAGATTGCCCACTATAGAGACTGCACAGTATAGAGTCCATCCGGTGTGGAGCTTGTCCTGTATAGAGACCGCCCGGTATAGAGAGTGCCAGGAATAGAGATGCCCAGTATAGAGACCGTCCGGTGTAGAGTCCGCCTGGTATAGAGACCACCCGGCATAGAAAACACCCGGTATAGAGACAACCCGGCATAGAGACTGCCCAGTGTGGAGACCGCCCAGTATAGAGACTGCCTGATATAGCGACCATCTGGTATAGAGAGCGTCCGCTGTAGAGAAAGCCCAGTATAGGGAGCGCCCGGTATAGAGACCGCCCGATATAGAGACTGTCCAGTGTGGTCATTGCCTTGTATATAGACCGCCCGGTATAGAGACCGCCCGGTGTGGGGACTGCCCGGTATAGAGACTGCCCGGTATAGATACTGCCCGGTATAGAGATTGCCCACTATATAGACTGCCCGGTAAAGAGACCATCTGGTGTGGGGACTGTCCTGTATAGAGACCGCCCAATATAGTGCGCGCCCAGAATAGAGATGCCCAGTATAGAGACCGTCCGGTGTAGAATCCGCCTGGTATAGAGACCACCCTGTATAGAAAACACCCGGTATAGAGACAACCCGGCATAGAGACGGCCCAGTGTGGAGACCGCCCAGTATAGAGACTGCGTGATATAGCATCCATCTGGTATAGGGAGCGTCCACTATAGAGACAGTCCGGTTTAGGGAGCGCCCGGTATAGAGACCGCCCGATATAGAGACTGTCCGGTGTGGTCATTGCCTGGTATAGAGACTGCCCGGTACAGAGACTGCACCGTATGGAGACTGCCCGGTATAGAGATCGCCCGGGGTGGACACCGCCCGGTATAGTGACTGGCCAGTGTGGTCACCGCCCAGTATTGTGACTGCTCGGCATAGAGACCGCCCGGCATAGTGATCGCCCACTATAGAGACTGCATGGTATGGAGTCCATGTGGTGTGGAAAACGCCCGGTATAGGGACTGCCCGGTAGACTGCCCAGTGTGGAGACCGTCCGGTATACAGACTACCCGGTTTAGAGACTGCCCGGTATAGAGATTGCCCGGAGTGGACATTGCCTGGTATAGAGACTGCCCGGTATAGAGACCGCCCGGTGTGGGGACTGCCCGGTATAGAGACTGCCCAGTATAGAGACTGCCCTGTATAGAGACTGCCCGGTATAGAGACTGCCCGGTATAGAGATTGCCCTCTATAGAGACCACCTGGTGTAGAGACCATCTGGTGTGGGGACTGTCCTGTATAGAGACCGCCCAATATAGGGCGCGCCCAGAATAGAGATGCCCAGTATAGAGACTGTCCGGTGTAGAGTCCCCAGCGTATCGAGATCACCCAATATAGAAAACACCTGGTATATAGACAACCCGGCATAGAGACGGCCCGGTGTGGAGACCGCCCAGTATAGAGACTGCCTGATATAGCGACTGTCTGGTATAGAGAGCATCTACTATAGAGACAGTCCGGTATAGGGAGCGCCCGGTATAGAGACCGCCTGATATAGAGACTGTCCGGTGTGGTCATTGCCTCGTATAGAGACTGCCCGGCACAGAGACCGCCCGGTGTGGGGACTGCCTGGTATAGAGACAGCCCGGTGTGGGGACTGCCCCGTATAGAGTCTGCCCGGTATAGAGACTGCACGGTATAGAGACTGCTCGGTATAGAGATCGCCCGGAGTGGACACCGCCCGGTATAGTGACTGTCCAGTGTGGTCACCGCCCAGTATTGAGACTGCTCGGCATAGAGACCGCCCGGTATAGTGATCGCCCACTATAGAGACTGCATGGTATGGAGTCCATCAGGTGTGGAGACTGTCCTGTATAGAGACCGCCCGGTATAGGGACTGCCCGGTAGACTGCCCAGTGTGGAGACCGTCCGGTATACAGACTAAACAGTTTAGAGAATGCCCGGTATAGAGATTGCCCGGAGTGGACATTGCCTGGTATAGAGACTGCCCGGTATAGAGACCGCCCGGTGTGGGGACTGCCCGGTATAGAGACTGCCCAGTATAGAGACTGCCCGGTATAGAGACTGCCTGGTATAGAGACTGCCCGGTATAGAGATTGCCCTCTATAGAGACCACCTGGTGTGGGAACTGTCCTGTATAGAGACCGCCCAATATAGAGCGTGCCCAGAATAGAGATGCCCAGTATAGAGACCATCCGGTGTAGATTCCACCTGGTATAGAGATCACCCGGTATAGAAAACACCCGGAATAGAGACAACCCAGCATAGAGAAAGTCCAGTGTGGAGACCGCCCAATATAGAGACTGCCTGATACAGCGACTGTCTGGTATAGAGAGCTTCCACTATAGAGAGAGCCCGGTATAGGGAGCACCCGGTACAGAGACCGCCCAATATAGAGACTGTCCGGTGTGGTCATTGCCTGGTATAGAGACTGCCCGGTGCAGATTCCGCCCGGTGTGGGGCTGCCCGGTATAGAGACTGCCTGGTATACAGACCGCTCGGTGTAGAGAATGCTTGCTGTGGTGACCACCTGGTATAGAGAATGTCTGGCATATAGACATCCCATTGTGGAGACCGTCCAGTATAGTGACCTTCTGATATAGAGACCACAAAGAAACAGCCCGGAGTGGAGACCGCCCGGTGTCGAGACCATCCGGTATAGAAACCGTCCGGTGAGAAGGCCATCTGGTATAGTGACCGCCCACTATAGTGACCGCCCGGCAAAGAGACCGCCCGGTGTGGAGCCCGCCCGGCGTGGAGACCGCCTGGCATGGAGACCGCCCGTTGTGGAGACCGCCCGGTGTGGAGACCACCTGGTGTGGAGACCGCCCGGTATGGAGATCGCCCGATATGGAGACCGCCCGGTATGGAGACCGCCCGGTGTGGTCGCCGCCCGGCATAGAGACCGCCCGGCATTGAGACTGCCCGGCATGGCAACCGCCTGGTGTGGAGACCACCCGGCGTGGAGACCGCATGATATGGACACCGTCCGATATAGAGGGCGTCCGGTACAGAGACCGCCCGGTATAGGGACCACCCGGTGTGGGGACTGCCCGGTATAGAGACTGCCCAGTATAGAGACTGCCCGGTATAGAGACTGCCTGGTATAGAGACTGCCCGGTATAGAGATTGCCCTCTATAGAGACCACCTGGTGTGGGAACTGTCCTGTATAGAGACCGCCCAATATAGAGCGTGCCCAGAATAGAGATGCCCAGTATAGAGACCATCCGGTGTAGATTCCACCTGGTATAGAGATCAGCCGGTATAGAAAACACCCGGAATAGAGACAACCCAGCATAGAGAAAGTCCAGTGTGGAGACCGCCCAATATAGAGACTGCCTGATACAGCGACTGTCTGGTATAGAGAGCTTCCACTATAGAGAGAGCCCGGTATAGGGAGCACCCGGTACAGAGACCGCCCAATATAGACTGTCCGGTGTGGTCATTGCCTGGTATAGAGACTGCCCGGTGCAGATTCCGCCCGGTGTGGGGCTGCCCGGTATAGAGACTGCCTGGTATACAGACCGCTCGGTGTAGAGAATGCTTGCTGTGGTGACCACCTGGTATAGAGAATGTCTGGCATATAGACATCCCATTGTGGAGACCGTCCAGTATAGTGACCTTCTGATATAGAGACCACAAAGAAACAGCCCGGAGTGGAGACCGCCCGGTGTCGAGACCGTCCGGTATAGAAACCGTCCGGTGAGAAGGCCATCCGGTATAGTGACCGCCCACTATAGTGACCGCCCGGCAAAGAGACCGCCCGGTGTGGAGCCCGCCCGGCGTGGAGACCGCCTGGCATGGAGACCGCCCGTTGTGGAGACCGCCCGGTGTGGAGACCACCTGGTGTGGAGACCGCCCGGTATGGAGATCGCCCGATATGGAGACCGCCCGGTATGGAGACCGCCCGGTGTGGTCGCCGCCCGGCATAGAGACCGCCCGGCATTGAGACTGCCCGGCATGGCAACCGCCTGGCGTGGAGACCACCCGGCGTGGAGACCGCATGATATGGACACCGTCCGATATAGAGGGCGTCCGGTACAGAGACCGCCCGGTATAGGGACCACCCGGTTTATAGACTGCCCAGTGTGGAGACCGTCCGGTATACAGGCCACCCGGTTTAGAGACCGCCCGGTGTGGAGACCGTCCGGTATACAGACCACCCGGCTCAGAGACTTCCCGGTATAGAGATTGCCCGGAGTGGACAAGGCCCGGTATAGTGACTCTCCGGTGTGGTCACCACCGAGTATTGAGACTGCCCGTCATAGAGACTGCCCGGTATAGAGATCACCCACTATAGAGACCGCACGGCATAGATTCCATCCGGTGTGGAGACTGTCCTGTAAAGAGACCGCCCGGTATAGGGACCGCCCGCTTTAGGGACTGCCCAGTGTGGAGACCGTCCGGTATACAGACCACCCAGTTCAGAGACTTCCCGGTATAGATGTTGCCCGGAGTGGACACCGCCCGGTATAGTGACTGTCCAGTGTGGTCACCACCCAGTATTGAGACTGCCTGGCATAGAGACCACCCGGTATAGAGATTGCCCACTATAGAGACTGCACAGTATAGAGTCGATCCGGTGTGGAGCTTGTCCTGTATAGAGACCGCCCGGTATAGAGAGTGCCAGGAATAGAGATGCCCAGTATAGAGACCGTCCGGTGTAGAGTCCGCCTGGTATAGAGACCACCCGGCATAGAAAACACCCGGTATAGAGACAACCCGGAATAGAGACTGCCCAGTGTGCAGACCGCCCAGTATAGAGATTGCCTGATATAACGACCATCTGGGATAGAGAGCGTCCGCTGTAGAGAAAGCCCAGTATAGGGTGTGCCCGGTATAGAGACCGCCCGATATAGAGACTGTCCGGTGTGGTCATTTTCTTGTATATAGACCGCCTGATATAGAGACCGCCCGGTGTGGGGACTGCCCGGTATAGAGACTGCCCGGTATAGAGACTGCCCGGTATAGAGACTGCCCAGTATAGAGATTGCCCACTATATAGACCGCCCGGTAAAGAGACCATCCGGTGTGGGGACTGTCCTGTATAGAGACTGCCCAATATAGAGCGCGCCCAGAATAGAGATGCCCAGTAGAGAGACCGTCCAGTGTAGAGTCCGCCTGGTGTAGAGACCACCCAGTATAGAAAACACCTGGTATAGAGACAACCCGGCATAGAGACGGCCCGGTGTGGAGACCGCCCAGTATAGAGACTGCCTGATATAGTGACCGTCTGGTATAGAGAGCGTCCACTATAGAGACAGTCCGGTATAGGGAGCGCCCGGTATAGAGACCGCCCGATATAGAAACTGTCCGGTGTGGTCATTGCCTCGTATAGAGACTGCCCGGTACAGAGACCGCCCGGTGTGGGGACTGCCTGGTATAGAGACAGCCCGGTGTGGGGACTGCCCAGTATAGAGTCTGCCCGGTATAGAGACTGCACGGTATAGAGACTGCTCGGTAGAGAGATCGCCCGGAGTGGACGCCGCCCGGTATAGTGACTGTCCAGTGTGGTCACCGCCCAGTATTGAGACTGCTCGGCATAGAGACCGCCCGGTATAGTGATCGCCCACTATAGAGACTGCATGTTATGGAGTCCATCAGGTGTGGAGACTGTCCTGTATAGAGACCGCCCTGTATAGGGACTGCCCGGTAGACTGCCCAGTGTGGAGACCACCCGGTATACAGACTACACAGTTTAGAGAATGCCCGGTATAGAGATTGCCCGGAGTGGACATTGCCTGGTATAGAGACTGCCCGGTATAGAGACCGCCCGGTGTGGGGACTGCCCGGTATAGAGACTGCCCAGTATAGAGACTGCCCGGTATAGAGACTGCCCGGTATAGAGACTGCCCGGTATAGAGATTGCCCTCTATAGAGACCACCTGGTGTAGAGACCATCTGGTGCGGGGACTGTCCTGTATAGAGACTGCCCAATATAGAGCGTGCCCAGAATAGAGATGCCCAGTTTAGAGACCATCCGGTGTAGAGTCCGCCTTGTATAGAGACCACCCGGTATAGAAAACACCCAGAATAGAGACAACACAGCATAGAGAATGTCCAGTGTGGAGACCGCCCAGTATAGGGACTGCCTGATACAGCGACTGTCTGGTCTAGAGAGCTTCCACTATAGAGAGAGCCCGGTATAGGGAGCACCCGGTATAGAGGCCGCCCGATATAGAGACTGTCCGGTGTGGTCATTGCATGGTATAGAGACTGCCCGGTACAGATTCCGCCCGGTGTGGGGCTGCCCGGTATAGAGGCTGCCTGGTATAGAGACCACTCGGTGTAGAGAATGCTTGCTGTGGTGACCACCTGGTATGGAGAATGTCTGGCATATAGACATCCCATTGTGGAGACCGTCCAGTATAGTGACCTTCTTTTATAGAGACCACAAAGAAACAGCCCGGAGTGGAGACCGCCCGGTGTCGAGACCGTCCGGTATAGAAACCGTCCAGTGAGAAGGCCATCTGGTATAGTGACCGCCCAGTATAGTGACCGCCCGGCATAGAGACCGCCCGGTGTGGAGCCCGCCCGGCGTGGAGACCGCCTGGCGTGGAGACCGCCCGTTGTGGAGACCGCCCGGTGTGGAGACCACCTGGTGTGGAGACCGCCCGGTATGGAGATCGCCCGATATGGAGACCGCCCGGTATGGAGACCGCCCGGTGTGGTCACCGCCCGGCATAGAGACCGCCCGGAATTGAGACTGCCCGGCATGGCGCCCGCCTGGCGTGGAGACCGCATGATATGGACACCGTCCGATATAGAGAGCGTCCGGTATAGAGACCGCCCGTTATAGGGACCACCCGGTTTATAGACTGCCCAGTGTGGAGACCGTCCGGTATACAGTCCACCCGGTTTAGAGACCGCCCGGTGTGGAGACCGTCCGGTATACAGACCACCCTGTTCAGAGACTGCCCGGTATAGAGATTGCCCGGAGTGGACACGGCCCAGTATAGTGACTGTCCGGTGTGGTCACCACCGAGTATTGAGACTGCCCGGCATAGAGACCGCCCGGTATAGAGATCACCCACTATAGAGACCGCACGGCATAGATTCCATCCGGTGTGGAGACTGTCCTGTAAAGAGACCGCCCAGTATAGGGACCGCCCGCTTTAGGGACTGCCCAGTGTGGAGACCGTCCGGTATACAGACCACCCAGTTCAGAGACTGCCCGGTATAGAGGTTGCCCGGAGTGGACACCGCCCGGTATAGTGACTGTCCAGTGTAGTCACCACCCAGTATTGAGACTGCCTGGCATAGAGACCACCCGGTATAGAGATTGCCCACTATAGAGACTGCACAGTATAGAGTCCATCCGGTGTGGAGCTTGTCCTGTATAGAGACCGCCCGGTATAGAGAGTGCCAGGAATAGAGATGCCCAGTATAGAGACCGTCCGGTGTAGAGTCCGCCTGGTATAGAGACCACCCGGCATAGAAAACACCCGGTATAGAGACAACCCGGCATAGAGACTGCCCAGTGTGGAGACCGCCCAGTATAGAGACTGCCTGATATAGCGACCATCTGGTATAGAGAGCGTCCACTGTAGAGAAAGCCCAGTATAGGGAGCGCCCTGTATAGAGACCGCCCGATATAGAGACTGTCCAGTGTGGTCATTGCCTTGTATATAGACCGCCCGGTATAGAGACCGCCCGGTGTGGGGACTGCCCGGTATAGAGACTGCCCGGTATAGAGACTGCCCGGTATAGAGACTGCCCGGTATAGAGATTGCCCACTATATAGACTGCCCGGTAAAGAGACCATCTGGTGTGGGGACTGTCCTGTATAGAGACCGCCCAATATAGAGCGCGCCCAGAATAGAGATGCCCAGTATAGAGACCGTCCGGTGTAGAATCCGCCTGGTATAGAGACCACCCTGTATAGAAAACACCTGGTATAGAGACAACCCGGCATAGAGACGGCCCAGTGTGGAGACCGCCCAGTATAGAGACTGCGTGATATAGCGTCCATCTGGTATAGAGAGCGTCCACTATAGAGACAGTCCGGTTTAGGGAGCGCCCGGTATAGAGACCGCCCGATATAGAGACTGTCCGGTGTGGTCATTGCCTGGTATAGAGACTGCCCGGTACAGAGACCGCCCTGTGTGGGGCCTGCCTGGTATAGAGAAGGCCAGGTGTGGGGACTGCCCAGTATAGAGTCTGCCCGGTATAGAGACTGCACCGTATGGAGACTGCCCGGTATAGAGATCGCCCGGGGTGGACACCGCCCGGTATAGTGACTGGCCAGTGTGGTCACCGCCCAGTATTGTGACTGCTCGGCATAGAGACCACCCGGCATAGTGATCGCCCACTATAGAGACTGCATGGTATGGAGTCCATGTGGTGTGGAGAACGCCCGGTATAGGGACTGCCCGGTAGACTGCCCAGTGTGGAGACCGTCCGGTATACAGATTACCCGGTTTAGAGACTGCCCGCTATAGAGATTGCCCGGAGTGGACATTGCCTGGTATAGAGACTGCCCGGTATAGAGACCGCCCGGTGTGGAGACCGCCCGTTGTGGAGACCGCCCGGTGTGGAGACCACCTGGTGTGGAGACCGCCCGGTATGGAGATCGCCCGATATGGAGACTGCCCGGTATGGAGACCGCCCGGTGTGGTCACCGCCCGGCATAGAGACCGCCCGGCATTGAGACTGCCCGGCATGGCGACCGCCTGGCGTGGAGACCGCATGATATGGACACCGTCCGATATGGAGAGCGTCCGGTATAGAGACCGCCCGGTATAGGGACCACCCGGTTTATAGACTGCCCAGTGTGGAGACCGTCCGGTATACAGTCCACCCGGTTTAGAGACCGCCCGGTGTGGAGACCGTCCGGTATACAGGCCACCCTGTTCAGAGACTGCCCGGTATAGAGATTGCCCGGAGTGGACACGGCCCGGTATAGTGACTGTCAGGTGTGGTCACCACCGAGTATTGAGACTGCCCGGCATAGAGACCGCCCGGTCTAGAGATCACCCACTATAGAGACCGCACGGCATAGATTCCATCCGGTGTGGAGACTGTCCTGTAAAGAGACCGCCCAATATAGGGACCGCACGCTTTAGGGACTGCCCAGTGTGGAGACCGTCCGGTATACAGACCACCCAGTTCAGAGACTGCCCGGTATAGAGGTTGCCCGGAGTGGACACCGCCCTGTATAGTGACTGTCCAGTGTGGTCACCACCCAATATTGAGACTGCCTGGCATAGAGACCACCCGGTATAGAGATTGCCCACTATAGAGACTGCACAGTATAGAGTCCATCCGGTGTGGAGCTTGTCCTGTATAGAGACCGCCCGGTATAGAGAGTGCCAGGAATAGAGATGCCCAGTATAGAGACCGTCCGGTGTAGAGTCCGCCTGGTATAGAGACCACCCGGCATAGAAAACACCCGGTATAGAGACAACCCAGCATAGAGACTGCCCAGTGTGGAGACCGCCCAGTATAGAGACTGCCTGATATAGCGACCATCTGGTATAGAGAGCGTCCGCTGTAGAGAAAGCCCAGTATAGGGAGCGCCCGGTATAGAGACCGCCCGATATAGAGACTGTCCAGTGTGGTCATTGCCTTGTATATAGACCGCCGGTATAGAGACCGCCCGGTGTGGGGACTGCCCGGTATAGAGACTGCCCGGTATAGAGACTGCCCGGTATAGATACTGCCCGGTATAGAGATTGCCCACTATATAGACTGCCCGGTAAAGAGACCATCTGGTGTGGGGACTGTCCTGTATAGAGACCGCCCAATATAGTGCGCGCCCAGAATAGAGATGCCCAGTATAGAGACCGTCCGGTGTAGAATCCGCCTGGTATAGAGACCACCCTGTATAGAAAACACCCGGTATAGAGACAACCCGGCATAGAGACGGCCCAGTGTGGAGACCGCCCAGTATAGAGACTGCATGATATAGCATCCATCTGGTATAGGGAGCGTCCACTATAGAGACAGTCCGGTTTAGGGAGCGCCCGGTATAGAGACCGCCCGATATAGAGACTGTCCGGTGTGGTCATTGCCTGGTATAGAGACTGCCCGGTACAGAGACCGCCCTGTGTGGGGCCTGCCTGGTATAGAGACGGCCAGGTGTGGGGACTGCCCAGTATAGAGTCTGCCCGGTATAGAGACTGCACCGTATGGAGACTGCCCGGTATAGAGATCGCCCGGGGTGGACACCGCCCGGTATAGTGACTGGCCAGTGTGGTCACCGCCCAATATTGTGACTGCTCGGCATAGAGACCGCCCGGCATAGTGATCGCCCACTATAGAGACTGCATGGTATGGAGTCCATGTGGTGTGGAAAACGCCCGGTATAGGGACTGCCCGGTAGACTGCCCAGTGTGGAGACCGTCCGGTATACAGACTACCCGGTTTAGAGACTGCCCGGTATAGAGATTGCCCGGAGTGGACATTGCCTGGTATAGAGACTGCCCGGTATAGAGACCGCCTGGTGTGGGGACTGCCCGGTATAGAGACTGCCCAGTATAGAGACTGCCCTGTATAGAGACTGCCCGGTATAGAGACTGCCCGGTATAGAGATTGCCCTCTATAGAGACCACCTGGTGTAGAGACCATCTGGTGTGGGGACTGTCCTGTATAGAGACCGCCCAATATAGGGCGCGCCCAGAATAGAGATGCCCAGTATAGAGACTGTCCGGTGTAGAGTCCCCAGCGTATCGAGATCACCCAATATAGAAAACACCTGGTATAGAGACAACCCGGCATAGAGACGGCCCGGTGTGGAGACCGCCCAGTATAGAGACTGCCTGATATAGCGACTGTCTGGTATAGAGAGCGTCTACTATAGAGACAGTCCGGTATAGGGAGCGCCCGGTATAGAGACCGCCTGATATAGAGACTGCCTGATATAGAGACTCTCCGGTGTGGTCATTGCCTCGTATAGAGACTGCCCGGCACAGAGACCGCCCGGTGTGGGGACTGCCTGGTATAGAGACAGCCCGGTGTGGGGACTGCCCCGTATAGAGTCTGCCCGGTATAGAGACTGCACGGTATAGAGACTGCTCGGTATAGAGATCGCCCGGAGTGGACACCGCCCGGTATAGTGACTGTCCAGTGTGGTCACCGCCCAGTATTGAGACTGCTCGGCATAGAGACCGCCCGGTATAGTGATCGCCCACTATAGAGACTGCATGGTATGGAGTCCATCAGGTGTGGAGACTGTCCTGTATAGAGACCGCCCGGTATAGGGACTGCCCGGTAGACTGCCCAGTGTGGAGACCGTCCGGTATACAGACTACACAGTTTAGAGAATGCCCGGTATAGAGATTGCCCGGAGTGGACATTGCCTGGTATAGAGACTGCCCGGTATAGAGACCGCCCGGTGTGGGGACTGCCCGGTATAGAGACTGCCCAGTATAGAGACTGCCCGGTATAGAGACTGCCTGGTATAGAGACTGCCCGGTATAGAGATTGCCCTCTATAGAGACCACCTGGTGTGGGAACTGTCCTGTATAGAGACCGCCCAATATAGAGCATGCCCAGAATAGAGATGCCCAGTAAAGAGACCATCCGGTGTAGATTCCACCTGGTATAGAGATCACCCGGTATAGAAAACACCCGGAATAGAGACAACCCAGCATAGAGAAAGTCCAGTGTGGAGACCGCCCAATATAGAGACTGCCTGATACAGCGACTGTCTGGTATAGAGAGCTTCCACTATAGAGAGAGCCCGGTATAGGGAGCACCCGGTACAGAGACCGCCCAATATAGAGACTGTCCGGTGTGGTCATTGCCTGGTATAGAGACTGCCCGGTGCAGATTCCGCCCAGTGTGGGGCTGCCCGGTATACAGACTGCCTGGTATACAGACCGCTCGGTGTAGAGAATGCTTGCTGTGGTGACCACCTGGTATAGAGAATGTCTGGCATATAGACATCCCATTGTGGAGACCGTCCAGTATAGTGACCTTCTGATATAGAGACCACAAAGAAACAGCCCGGAGTGGAGACCGCCCGGTGTCGAGACCGTCCGGTATAGAAACCGTCCGGTGAGAAGGCCATCTGGTATAGTGACCGCCCACTATAGTGACCGCCCGGCAAAGAGACCGCCCGGTGTGGAGCCCGCCCGGCGTGGAGACCGCCTGGCATGGAGACCGCCCGTTGTGGAGACCGCCCGGTGTGGAGACCACCTGGTGTGGAGACCGCCCGGTATGGAGATCGCTCGATATGGAGACCGCCCGGTATGGAGTCCGCCCGGTGTGGTCGCCGCCCGGCATACAGACCGCCCGGCATTGAGACTGCCCGGCATGGCAACCGCCTGGTGTGGAGACCACCCGGCGTGGAGACCGCATGATATGGACACCGTCCGATATAGAGGGCGTCCGGTACAGAGACCGCCCGGTATAGGGACCACCCGGTGTGGGGACTGCCCGGTATAGAGACTGCCCAGTATAGAGACTGCCCGGTATAGAGACTGCCTGGTATAGAGACTGCCCGGTATAGAGATTGCCCTCTATAGAGACCACCTGGTGTGGGAACTGTCCTGTATAGAGACCGCCCAATATAGAGCGTGCCCAGAATAGAGATGCCCAGTATAGAGACCATCCGGTGTAGATTCCACCGGGTATAGAGATCAGCCGGTATAGAAAACACCCGGAATAGAGACAACCCAGCATAGAGAAAGTCCAGTGTGGAGACCGCCCAATATAGAGACTGCCTGATACAGCGACTGTCTGGTATAGAGAGCTTCCACTATAGAGAGAGCCCGGTATAGGGAGCACCCGGTATAGAGACCGCCCAATATAGAGACTGTCCGGTGTGGTCATTGCCTGGTATAGAGACTGCCCGGTGCAGATTCCGCCCGGTGTGGGGCTGCCCGGTATAGAGACTGCCTGGTATACAGACCGCTCGGTGTAGAGAATGCTTGCTGTGGTGACCACCTGGTATAGAGAATGTCTGGCATATAGACATCCCATTGTGGAGACCGTCCAGTATAGTGACCTTCTGATATAGAGACCACAAAGAAACAGCCCGGAGTGGAGACCGCCCGGTGTCGAGACCGTCCGGTATAGAAACCATCCGGTGAGAAGGCCATCCGGTATAGTGACCGCCCACTATAGTGACCGCCCGGCAAAGAGACCGCCCGGTGTGGAGCCCGCCCGGCGTGGAGACCGCCTGGCATGGAGACCGCCCGTTGTGGAGGCCGCCCGGTGTGGAGACCACCTGGTGTGGAGACCGCCCGGTATGGAGATCGCCCGATATGAAGACCGCCCGGTATGGAGACCGCCCGGTGTGGTCGCCGCCCGGCATAGAGACCGCCCGGCATTGAGACTGCCCGGCATGGCAACCGCCTGGCGTGGAGACCACCCGGCGTGGAGACTGCATGATATGGACACCGTCCGATATAGAGGGCGTCCGGTACAGAGACCGCCCGGTATAGGGACCACCCGGTTTATAGACTGCCCAGTGTGGAGACCGTCTGGTATACAGGCCACCCGGTTTAGAGACCGCCCGGTGTGGAGACCGTCCGGTATACAGACCACCCGGCTCAGAGACTTCCCGGTATAGAGATTGCCCGGAGTGGACAAGGCCCGGTATAGTGACTCTCCGGTGTGGTCACCACCGAGTATTGAGACTGCCCGGCATAGAGACTGCCCGGTATAGAGATCACCCACTATAGAGACCGCACGGCATAGATTCCATCCGGTGTGGAGACTGTCCTGTAAAGAGACCGCCCGGTATAGGGACCGCCCGCTTTAGGGACTGCCCAGTGTGGAGACCGTCCGGTATACAGACCACCCAGTTCAGAGACTGCCCGGTATAGAGGTTGCCCGGAGTGGACACCGCCCGGTATAGTGACTGTCCAGTGTGGTCACCACCCAGTATTGAGACTGCCTGGCATAGAGACCACCCGGTATAGAGATTGCCCACTATAGAGACTGCACGGTATAGAGTCCATCCGGTGTGGAGATTGTCCTGTATAGAGACCGCCCGGTATAGAGAGTGCCAGGAATATAGATGCCCGGTATAGAGACCGCTCGGTGTAGAGTCCGCCTGGTATAGAGACCACCCGGCATAGAAAACACCCGGTATAGAGACAACCCAGCATAGAGACTGCCCAGTGTGGAGACCGCCCAGTATAGAGACTGCCTGATATAGCAACCATCTGGTATAGAGAGCGTCCGCTGTAGAGAAAGCCCAGTATAGGGAGCGCCCGGTATAGAGACTGCCCGATATAGAGCGTGCCCAGAATAGAGATGCCCAGTATAGAGACCATCTGGTGTAGAGTCTGCCTGGTATAGAGAGCACCCGGTATAGAAAACACCCGGTATAGAGACAACCCGGCATAGAGAATGCCCAGTGTGGAGACCGCCCAGTATAGAGACTGCCTGATACAGCGACCGTCTGATATAGCGAGCTTCTGCTATAGAGACAGCCCGGTATAGGGAGCGCCTGGTATGGAGACCGCCCGATATAGAGACTGTCCGGTGTGGTCATTGCCTGGTATAGAGACTGCCCGGTACAGAGACCGCCCGGTGTGGGGCTGCCCGGTATAGAGACCGCCCGGTGTGGGGACTGCCCAGTATAGAGTCTGCCCAGTATAGAGACTGCCCGGTATAGACACTGCCCGGTATAGAGACCACCCAATATAGAGCCCGCCCAGTATAGAAACCATCCGGTGTGGGGACTGTCTTGTATAGAGACCGCCTGATATCGAGACAGTCCACTATAGAGACCGTCCGGTATAGAGACCATCCAGTATAGAGACCACACAGTGTGGAGACCATCCAGTATACAGACCATCCATTATAGAGACAGCATGGTATAGGGACCGCCCAGTATAGGGACCGCCCAGTAAAGTGACCAGCCGGTAAACAGACCACCTGGTATCGGGACTGCCAGTTATAGAGAGCACCTTGTATAGAGACCGCCCAGTATGGAGACCGCCCGGTATAGAGAATACCTGGTGCGGTGACCGCCTTGTATAGAGAACGCCCGGTATAGAGACCGCCTTGTTTAGAGATAGTCCAGTATAGTGTCTGCATGGTGCAGAGGCTGCCTGGTATAAAGACCGCATGGTATAGAGACCACTCAGTGTGGAGACCGCTCGGTATAGAGACCACCCGTTGTGGAGACTGTCCAGTATAGAGACCACCCAGTATAGAGACTGCCTGGTATAGAGGCCATCCGGTGTAGAGAAAGCCCAGTATAGGGACCGGGTCCCCGTATAGACACCAATCATTATAGAGACTGCCCAGTATAGAGATTGCCCAGTATAGAGACAGCCTGTTGTGGAGACAGCCCGGTATAGAGACAGCTCGGTATGGAGACTGTCTGGTGTGGTTAACATCTGGAATAGAGACTGCCCGGTATAGAGACCGCCCGGTATAGAGATCGCCCACTATTGAGACCACCCAGTATAGAAACCGTCCGGTGTAGAGACCACCCGGCATAGAGACAGTCCGGTATAGAGACCGCCCAGGGTGGAGACCGTCCGGTATAGAGACCACCCAATATAGAGACCGCCCAGTGTGGTCACTGCCCGGTATAGAGACTGCCCGGTATAGAGAATGCCCAGTTTAGAGATCACCCACTATAGAGACCGCACGGTATAATGACCATCTGGTGTGGGGACTGTCCGGTATAGGTACCGCCCGCTATAGAGAAAGTCTGCTATAGAGACCATCTGGTATAGAGACCACATGGTATGGAGACCATCCGGTATAGAGACTGCCCGGTGTGGAGACATTCCGCTATAGAGACCGCCCAGTTTAGAGACCACCCGGTATAGAGACCACCCAGTTTAGAGACTTAGAGACTGCCCGGTGTGGAGACCGCATGGTATAGACATCGCCTGATATAGAGACCGCCCGGAATAGAGACTGCCCGATATGTACACCATCCGGTATAGAGACCGTCTAGTATAGAGACAGTCTGGTATAGAGACCACACAGTATAGGGGCCACCCGACATAGAGACTGCCCAGCATGGAGACTGCCTGGTATAGAGACCACACAGTACAGAGACCGCCCGGTATAGGGGCTGTCTGGTATAGAGACTGCCCTGTTTAGAGACTGCCCAGTATAGAGCCCACACAGTATAGAGACCACATGGTATAGGGGCCTCCCGGTATAGAGACTGCCCAGTATAGAGACTGCCCAGTATAGAGACCACACATTATAGAGACCGCCCGGTACAGGGGCCACCTGGTATTGAGACTGCCCTGTTTAGAGCCAATCCAGTGTGGAGAGCACCCGCTATAGAGACCACCCAGTACAGAGAGCATCCGGTATAGAGACCACCTGGGATACAGACCACCCGGTATAGTGACCATCCGGTATAGAGACCACACGGTATAGAGTCCGTCCATTATAGAGACTGCCCAGTATAGAGACCGCATGGCATAGAGGCTGCCCAGTATAGCGACCACCCAGTATAGTGACCATCTGGTATAGAGACCGCCTGGTATAGAGACCATCTGGTATCGAGACCACCCGGTGTGGAGACTTTCCACTATAGAGACCGCCCGGTATAGACACTGCATGGTAAAGAGTCCGCCTGGTTTAGAGACCACCCGGTGTGGAGACTGTCCGGTATTCAGACAGCCCAGTATAGAAACCACCCAGTATAGAGACCGCCTGGTTTGGTGAACGCCCGGTATAGAGACAGCTTGGTGTAGAGACAGCTCAGTATCGAGACTGTCCACTATAGAACCAGTCAAGAATAGAGACTGCCTAGTTTAGAGACCGCACGGTATAGACATCACCCGATATAGAGAACGCCCGGTATAGAAACCACGTGGTATAGAGACAGCCCGGTATAGAGAGCTCCCGGTATAGAGTCCGCCCAGTATAGAGACCGTCCAGTATAGAGACTGTCCAGTATAGAAACAGTCCAGAATAGAGAGCACCCGGTATAGAGAGCGACTGGTATAGAGACCACTCATGAGGAGTCCACCCGGTATAGAGACCGTCCGGTATAGAGACCGTCCGGTATGGAAACCGCCTGGTGTGGAGATGGTCCGGTATAGAGACCACCCATTATAGAGACTGCCCAGTAAAGAGACCGTCTGGTATAGAGACAGCCCGGTATAGGGACCCCCCGATATTGTGACAATCTGGTATATAGATTGCCTGGTATAAAGATCGCTCGGTATAGAGACAGCTCGGTGTGGAGGCCGCCCGGTACAAAGACCACTCGGTACAGAGAGCATCCGGTGAGGAGACCACCCACCCGATATAGAGACCATCCTGTATAGAGAACACCTGGTATAGAGACCGTCCGGTATAGAGACAGCCCGGTATAGTGACCATCCGGTATAGTGAATGCCGCTGCAGGGACTGCCCAGTATACAGTATGCCCAGTATAAAGACCACCTGGTATAGAGACCAATCAGTGTGGAGACCGGCCGGTATAGAGACCGCCCAGTATAGAGACTGCCCGGTATGGAGACCGTCAGGTAGAGTGACTCCCCAGTGCAGAGACTGCCCGGTATACAGAATGCCCAGTATAAAGACTGCCCGGTATAGAGACTGCTCGGTGTGGAGACTGCCCAGTATAGAGTCCGCCCGGTATAAAGACCGCCCGGTATAGAGACCATCCTGTATAGAAACCGCCCGGTGTGGAGACCGCCCGGTATAGAGACCACCCAGTATAGAGACTGCCTGATAAAGAGAACATTCAATATAGAGCCAGCCCGGTATAGGGACCGCCCGGTATAGACACTGCTCGTTATAGAGACTGCCCGGTATAGAGATTGCCCAGTATAGAGACAGCACATAGTGGAGACCGTCCGGTATATAGACCACCCAATATAGACTCCCGATATAGAGACCGTCCAGTTAAGAGTTCGCCTGGTATACAGACCACCCGGTATAGAGACCGCATGGTATAGAGACCATCCGGTATAGAGACCGCCCAGTGTGGAGACTTTCCACTATATGGACTGCCCGGTATAGAGACCGCCTGGTAAAGAGACTGCCCGGTTTAGAAACCGCCTGGTGTGGTGACCACCTGGCATAATGACCGATCTGTTTAGAGACAGCCCGGTATCAAGACTGTCCAGTATAGCAACAATCCAGCATAGAGACCGCCCAGTATAGAAACCACACGGTATAGACATTGCCCTGGGACTAGGGACAGGGTCACTGGTCAAGGCTTGGAAGTCTAAGCAGAGCCCAGGCCTAGTTAGTACCTAGAGGGGTGACCATCAGGGAAGACCAGGTGCAGAAGGTCACGGAAGGAGCCCCGAGGAGGGGCGGTTGGTGAGAAGGTCATGGAAGGAGGAACGGCTGGTGAGCAGGCCCGGGCGTTGGGCTGAAGATTGTCGGACAGGAGGAATGGTGGAAATGGAATGGCGGCGCGCACCGATGCAGCGACTTTGCTTTTCCCAGTCATGGGAGCTTGCAAGATCACATTTCGTTGTTCATGTACTTGTGTAATGACAATAAAGTTGAATTATTATTATTATAGAGACAGCACGTAGTGGAGACCACCTGGTATAGAAACTGCCTGTTATAAACCCCCAATATAGAGATCGTCCAGTAAAGAGTTCGTCTGGTATATAGACCAATCGGTATAGAGATCACCTAGTATAGAGACCAGCCAGTATAGAGACCACCCAGTGTGGTGACCACCCGGTATAGTCCACGCTTTGAGTAGAGACAGCCCGGTATCGAGACTGTCCAGTGTAGAAACTGTCCAGAATAGAGACCGCCCAGTATAGAGACCATACGTTATAGAGTCCTCCTGGTATAGTGTCCTCCCAGTATACAGTCGTCCCAGTATAGAATCCTCCCAGAATGGAGTCCTCCCGGTATGGAGTCCTCCCGGTATGGAGTCCTCCCGTTATGGAGTCCTCCCGGTATAGGGACCGCCCGGTATAGGGACCGCCCGGTGTAGAGACTGTCTGGTATAGAGACCACCAATAAACAGCCCGGAGTGGAGACCGTCTGGCGTGGAGACCGCCCGGCGTGGAGACCGCCCAGCGTGGTGACCGCATGATATGGAGACCGTCCGGTATAGAGACCGCCTGGTATGGAGACCGCTTTGTATAGAGACCGCCCGGTTTGGAGACCGCCCAGCGTGGAGACCGCCCGGCATAGAGAGCGTCCGGTATAGAGACCGCCCGGTAAAGGGACCGCCCAGTTTAGAGACCGCACGGTATAAGCATTGCCCGATATAGAGAATGCCCAATATAGAAACCACGTGGTATAGAGACAGTCTGGTATAGAGAGCTCCTGGTATAGTGACCGTCCGGTATAGTGTCTGCCCAGTGCAGAGACTGCCTGGTATACAGTATGCCTGGTATAAAGGCCACCCGGTATAGAGACCAATCAGCGTGGAGACCGCCCGATTTAAAGGCAGCCCAGTATAGAGACCGCCCGTTATAGAGACTGCCCGGTATAGAGGCCGTCAGGTATAGTGACTGCCCAGTGCAGAGACTGCCCGGTATACGGAATGCCCAGTTGAAATAAAGAATAGATTTGCCTTTCTAATCTTGGCTTTATTAACTTTAAAATCCTGTAGCACATCTTTCCACACCCAGTCCCAACCAAAGCTGGAAAGAACTGAATTTAAGATGGCCACCACAAATCACATGACATCAACTACCAATGAGATTACAGCATATATCCCAAGGCAGGAAGCAAACAACCAATCACAATACTTCTTACTAAACATAAAGAATAATCACCACATTCACCCCTCCTTTTAAAATATACTCCAACCTAAATAACCTTTACAATTTATAATTAATTATTTACAACTAAAACTATGCACAGACAAGAATAAAACTATTCAACATGACACAATACTAAGTGAACAACAACAAATAGTAACATTGCACATAAGTATTAAGTATCTCTCAACTAAAACAATATAATATAATATTTCAACAATTTTAAAACATTACTATCAACTTAAAAGTCCATTTTCAATCGGTCGACCGGATATCTTGTTCGTGTCGACCTTCTTAACCTTGGTGAAATTCCTTGCCCTCCCACACCAGGAGACACAGAAGTATCTTCTGCAGGAAGGCTATCCATATCCCGATTTTCAACGGTTTCCGGATTAGAAATCCCATCAGAAGGTAAACTGGGACGGTCATAAACACCCATCAAGGGCTGACTAATAGAAGTATAATTATCTGCAATCGGATTGGAAATATTCGTAGTATCTGTAACAGCATCCACATTATCTGAATCATGACTATTGTTAATATCCTCAGAAGAGGGCTGGCCACCACAAGGAGCCAAGTCTTTAATTGAAACGGTACTTTCTTTCCCATCTTGGAATCGAATATGAGCATATTGGGAATTTGCCTCCAACAGCTCCACCTCCTCCACTAAAGGATCATATTTTGACAATCTAACATGGCGTCAAAGCAGCACAGGTCCCTGCATAGTAAGCCATGAAGGTACCGAATATCCCGTAGTAGATCTCCGCGGATAGTTAAAGAGCCTTTCATGGGGGGTCACATTAGTAGCCGTTGAAAGCAATGATCTAATGGAATGCAGGGCATCAGGCAGTACCATTTCCCACTGTGTATTCTTAAGGTTCCGGGATGTCAAAGCCAACATAACTGCCTTCCAGATCACCCCATTGTATCGTTCGCACTGTCCATTACCCTGGGGATTATACGGAGTAGTTCTACTAGTAGAAATTCCCCGACTCTGAAGGTATTCCTTCAACTGGGAAGACATAAACAAACATCCCTGATCCGAATGGATATACGCAGGCATCCCAAAGATGACAAAAAGTTGAGTCAGACATTTGATAACTGTAGCAGCTGATACATCTGCGCAAGGAAAAGCAAAAGGGAACCTTGAAAACTCATCCACAACAGTAAATATATATCGGTTTTGAGTAGTTGAAGGAAGAGGCCCCTTAAAATCGACGCTCAAATGTTCAAAAGGAGAAGTAGCCTTTATAAGATGAGCTCGTTGAGGCTTAAAGAAATTCTGTTGTCACCGAGCACAGATAGAACATGATGAAGTCATCCGCTTGATGTCTTCAACTGAAAAGGGCAAATTCTTACTGCGTACGAAGTGTATCATCCTCATAACCCCAGGATGGCATAAGGCATTGTGAAGATTAATAAGCGTATCTCCGTGAATCACAGAACAATAAGCCCTCGACAGTGCATCAGCAGCAACATTATCCTTCCCCGGACGATAAACTATATCAAAATGGTAACATGCCAACTCAATCCTCCACCTCATTATTTTATCATTCTTAATCTTTCCAAAATGTTTGACTTCAAACATAAAGGACACAGATTTTTGATCAGTTACCAACGTAAAATGTCGCCCCGATAAATAATGTCTCCATTTACGCAGTGCTTCTACTATTGCATACGCCTCTTTCTCTATTGAAGAATGCCTTTTTTCACTATTGTTCAAGGTACGTGAGAAAAAGGCCACAGGTCTTCCATTTTGGTTCAGAGTAGCCCCAATTTCAAAATCAGAAGCGTCCATCTCAATCACAAAGGGAACCTGCTCATCAATAGAATGCACAACTGCTCCAAGGATATCCTTTTTAAAATTATCAAAACATGTCCTGGCCTCCCATGATAGAGGAAATGTCGTAACCCGAATAAGAGGCCGGATCTTCTGTGAAAAATTTGCAATCCAATTAGAATAATAAGAAAACAGTCCAATAACTCGTTGCAAAGCCTTAGAATTAGTAGGACAAGGTAAATCAATCAATGGTTGCAGACGTTCTGGATCTGGTTTAATCTTGTTTCCCGAGATAATATACCCCAATAGATTTACCTCAGTGGTCGAAAAGATACACTTCTCTTTATTAAAAGTTAAGCCAACTTTTTCCGCAGCTTGAAGGAATCTTTTTAAATTAGAATCATGCTCCACCCTTGATTTGCCACACACTGTGATGTCATCTAAGTATGAAAAGGTGTCAGAGAGAGAGTTATCACTTATAAAAGCATCCATTGCCCGTTGAAAACAAGCAACACCATTAGTAACACCAAATGGTATTCGGCAAAACTGATACAGCTTTCCGCCAGCCTCAAAGGCCGTATATGATTGATCCTTCTTAACAATAGGAATCTGATGATAAGCACTCTTTAAGTCAATAATGCTAAAAACCTTATACTGAGATACTTTGTTGATAAGCTCATCAATCTTAGGCAAGGGGTACGCATCTAATTGAGTATACCTATTAATAGTTTGGGAATAGTCTATCACCATTCGTTTCTTATGTCTCTCATTAGTCGTGACAACTACCTGTGCTCGCCAAGGCGAACAATTAGGTTCAATGATTCCTTCCAATAAGAGACGTTGAACTTCAGAATTAATAAATTCTCTATCCTGACTGCTATACCTTCTTGACTTGGTCGCAATTGGCTTACAATCCGGCATCAAATTGGAAAAAAGTGATAATGGAGAAATGGATAAAGAGGTTAATCCACAAATAGATAAAGGTGGCTTAGTCCCTCCAAATGAAAAACTGAGAGACTCGTGTAACTGAAGCACATCATGACCAATCAAAATATCCACACAGAGATTAGGCAAAACAGATAGGTGTGTATCAGTATACGTATTACCTAGAAGAATCAATTTCACAAGGCAACAACCAGCTACTTGTGAAGTGAGGGTCGTCTGAGCCATACACACCTGATAGGAAACAGGCAAAATTTTCAAATGCTTCTCCTTTGCAAACTGAAGACTTATAAAACTCTCGGTACTGCCCGTATCTATAAGGGCCTTCACTTCCAACCCATTAACTTGGGCCGTAACTATAGCTTTGTTTAGGCCATGAGCAAATGCAGCAGAAATTGATGCAATAAACGCCCTATCTAAAGGCTGAATAGTCACAGAGGAGGTAATTGAACCTAATGATTTACACACACGTGCGTAATGACCTCTCTTTCCGCATTTACTACACACAGCCTCCCGAGCAGGACACTTCAGACGAGGGTGCCGGACGTTCCCACAAAAATTACACTTCTGAATCCTAGAGGCAACAGCCGCCAAAGTAGAAACTGTTTCAGAATCTAGTAAACCACTCCTATTAAGTCCACATAATTCCTTTTCATCCGGAACTGCCGAAACCACAGTCGCAGGCCGATTAAAAAGAGCATAAGAATCCGAACTTCTCTGAGCCACATCCAATGTAGAAGCTTGCTCAAAAGCACTCTTAAGATCCAAAGTCTTATTTTCTAACAACCGCTGACGAATTGATCTAGACAGTAATCCACTAATAAAAGCATCCCATACCGATTCTTCCTTATATTCTTCAGCCGTCACGGCCTTATAATTACAGTTAACATTAAGGCACTGAAGTGCTTGTAAATAAGTATCCAAAGATTCTCCCACCTGCTGCCTACAGGCAGATAGAAGGTGACGTGCAAATACCTCATTCTTTGGTTTAACAAAAATCTTTTCCAATGTAGAAATAGCCACTTCGTAAGTTTTACAGTCCAAAATATACTTATACACATCTGGAGCAATGTAGTTGATCAGCATATTCAGCTTATTTAGAGACTCTTGATCCAACACGCCCAAAAAGTTTTTAAATATACAATACCAGTGTTTCCATTTATCATCCACTCCAGCAGAATTAGGGTCAGCATTGAATCGTTCTGGTTGAAGATATCGCTCCATTCTGACATAAAGTTAATAAATTGAAATAAAGAATAGATTTGCCTTTCTAATCTCGGCTTTATTAACTTTAAAATCCTGTAGCACATCTTTCCACACCCAGTCCCAACCAAAGCTGGAAAGAACTGAATTTAAGATGGCCACCACAAATCACATGACATCAACTACCAATGAGATTACAGCATATATCCCAAGGCAGGAAACAAACAACCAATCACAATACTTCTTACTAAACATAAAGAATAATCACCACACCGGTATAGAGACTGCTCGGTGTGGAGACCGCCCGGTATAGAGACCAACCATTATAAAGACTGCCCGGTATAGAGACCACCCATTATAGAGACCATCAGGTATAGTGACTGCCCAGTGCAGAGACTGCCCAGTATACAGAATGCCCGGTATAGAGACTGCTCAGTGTGGAGACCGCCCAATATAGAGACCGCCCGGTATAAAGACTGCCCGGTATAGATACCGTCCTGTATAGAAACTGCCTGGTGTGGAGACCGTCCGGTATAGAGACCACCCTGTATAGAGACTGCCTGGTATAGAGACCATTCTGTATAGAGAGAGCCCGGTATAGGGACCGCCCGGTATAGACACCACTCATTATAGAGACTGCCTGGTATAGAGATTGCCCAGTATAGAGACAGCACGTAGTGGAGACTGCCCGTTATAGAAACTGCCTGTTATAAACCCCCGATATAGAGACCGCCCAGTAAAGAGTTCATCTGGTATATAGACCAATCGGTATAGAGACCACCTGGTATAGAGACCATCCAGTATAGAGACCGCCCAGTGTGGTGACCACCCGGTATAGGCCACACTTTGAGTAGAGACAGCCCGGTATCGAGACTGTCCAGTGTAGAAACAGTCCAGAATAGAGACCACCCAGTATAGAGGCCATACGTTATAGAGTCCTCCCGGTAAAGTGTCCTCCCAGTATACAGTCATCCCAGTATAGAATCCTCCCAGAATGGAGTCCTCCCGGTATGGAGCCCTCCCAGTATGGAGTCCTCCCGTTATGGAGTCCTCCCGGTATAGGGACTGCCCGGTATAGGGACCGCCCGGTGTAGAGACCGTCTGGAATAGAGACCACCAATAAACAGCCCGGAGTGGAGATCGCCTGGTGTGGAGACCGCCCTGCGTGGAGACCACCCGGCGTGGAGACCGCATGATATGAAGACCGTCCGGTATAGAGACCACCTGTTTTGGAGACCACTTGGTATAGAGACCGCCCGGTTTGGAGACCGCCCGGCGTGGAGACTGCCCGGCATAGAGAGCGTCCGGTATAGAGGCCGCCCGGTAAAGGGACCGCCCAGTTTAGAGACCGCCCGGTGTGGAGTCTGTCCGGTATACAGACCACCCAGTTTAGAGACCGCCCGGTGTGGAGGCCGTCCGGTATACAGACCACCCGGTTTAGAGACTGCCCGGTATAGAGATCGCCCAGAGTGGTCACCGCCCAGTATAGTGACTCTTCGGTGTTGTCAGCACCCGGTATTGAGACTGCCTGGCATAGAGACTGCCCGGTATAGAGATCGCCCACTATAGAGACCGCTCGGTATAGAGTCCATCCGGTGTGGAGACTGTCCCGTATAGAGACCGCCCGTTATAGAGACAGTCCATTATAGAGATCGCCCGGTGCAGAGACCGCCCGGTATAGCGCGTGCCCAGAATAGAGATGCCCGGTATAGAGACCGTCTGGTGTAGAGTCCGCCTGGTATAGAGACCGCTTTGAGTAGAAACAGCCCGGTATCGAGACTGTCCAGTATAGAAACAGTCCACAATAGAGACCGCCCAGTATAGAGAACGCACGTTATAGAGTCCTCCCGGTATAGATTCCTCCCAGTATAGAGTCGTCCCAGTATAGAGTCCTCCCGGAATGGAGTCCTCCCGGTATGGAGTCCTCCCAGTATTAAGTCCTCCCGGTGTGGAGTCCTCCCGGTATAGGGACCGCCCGGTATAGGGACTGCCCGGTATAGAGACCGTCTGGTATAGAAACCACCAATAAACAGCCCGGAGTTGAGACTGCCTGGTGTGGAGACCGCCCGGTGTGGAGACCACCCAGCGTGGAGACCGCATGATATAGAGACCACCCGGTATAGAGACCGCCCGGTATGGAGACTGCTTGGTGTAGAGACCGCCCGGTTTGGAGACCGCCTGGCGTGGAGACCGTCCGGCATAGAGAGCTTCCGGTATAGAGACCACCCGATATAGGGACCGCCCGGTTTAGAGACCGCCTGGTGTGGAGACAGCCCGGTATACAGACCACCCGGTTTAGAGACTGCCTGGTATAGAGATTGCCCAGAGTGGTCACCGCCCGGTATAGTGACTTTTCAGTGTGCTCACCACCCGGTATTGAGACTGCCCGGCATAGAGACCGCCCGGTATAGAGATCGCCCACTATAGAGACCACTCGGTATAGAGTCCATCCGGTGTGGAGACTGTCCTGTATAGAGACCACCCGATATAGAGACAGTCCGCTATAGAGTCCATCCGGTATAGAGACCATACGTTATAGAGACCATCCAGTATAGAGACCGCCCGGTGTGGAGACGGTCCAGCATACAGACCACCCATTATAGAGAGCGCATGGTATAGGGACCGCCCAGTATAGGGACCACCCAGTAAATGACCAGCCATTAAACAGATCACCTGGTATAGGGACTGCCCGGTATTGAGACCTCCCGGTATAGAGAGCGCCCAGTATAGAGACCGCCCGGTATAGAGAATACCTGGTGTGGTGACCACCTGGTATAGCGACCACCCGGTATAAAGACGGCCTGGTATAGAAACCGCCTTGTATAGAGATAGTCCGGTATAGTGACTGCATGGTTCACAGGCTGCTTGGTATACACAATGCCCAGTATAAAGCCCACACGGTATAGAGGCCGCTCGGTGTGGAGTCCGCTCATTGTGGGGACCGCCCGGTATAAAGACCACCTGGTATAGAGACCGTCCAGTATAGAAACCGCCCGGTGTGGAGATGTCCGGTAAAGGGACCACCCAGTATATAGACTGCCTGGGATAGAGACCAGCCAGTTTATAGGCAGCCCAGTATGGGGACCGGATCCCGGTATAGACACCACTCATTATAGAGACTACCCAGCATAGAGATTGCCCAGTATAGAGACAGCCTGTTGTGGAGACAGCCTGGTATAGAGACAGCTCAGTATGGAGACCGTCCGGTGTGGTTACCGCCCAGTATAGAGATCGGCCACTATAGAGACCGCCAATATAGAAACCGTCCGGTGTAGAGACCACCCGGTATAGAGACAGTCCGGTCTAAAGACCGCCCAGGGTGGAGACCACCCGGTACAGAGATTGTCCTGTATACAGACCACCTGGTATACAGACCACCCGGTATAGAGACCATCCAGTATAGAGACCACACGGTATAGAGACCACACGGTATAGAGACCACACGGTATAGAGACCATCCAGTATACAGCCCACCTGGTATAGAGACCACCTGGTATAGAGACCATCCTGTATAAACACCGCCCGGTGTGGAGACTTTCCACTATAGAGACCGCCCGGTATAGAGACTGCATGGTAAAGAGACCACCCGGTATAGAGACCGCCCGGTGTGGAGTCTGTCCAGTATAGAGACAGCTTGGTGTAGAGACAGCCCGGTATTGAGACTGTCCAGTACAGAAACAGTCCAGAATTGAGATCGCCCAGTTTAGAGTCCGCACGTTATAGACATCACCCGATAGAGAGAACGCCCGGTATAGAAACCATGTGGTATAGAGACAGTCCTGTATAGAGAGCTCCCGGTATAGAGTCTGCCTGGTATAGAGACCGTCTGGTATAGAGTCTGTCCAGTATAGAACCAGTCCAGAATAGAGAGCGCCCGGTATAGAGAGCGACTGGTATAGAGACCACTCATGAGGAGTCCACCCGGTATAGAGACCGTCCGGTATAGAGGACGTCCGGTATGGAAACTGCCCGGTGTGGAGATGGTCCGGTGTAGAGACCACCCATTATAGGGACTGCCCGGTAAAGAGACCGTCCGTTATAGAGACAGCCCGGTATAGGGACCCCCCGATATAGAGACCGTCCAGTATATAGATCGCCTGGTATAAAGACCGCCCGGTATACAGACAGCTCGGTATGGAGGCCACCCGGTATAAAGGCTGCCTGGTATAGAGAGCATCCAGTGAGGAGACCACCCGATATAGAGACCGTCCTGTATAGAGAACACCCGGTATAGAGACCGTCCGGTATAGAGACTGCCCGGTATAGTGACCGTCCGGTATAGTGACTGCCCGGTGCAGAGAATGCCCGGTATACAGTATGCCCGGTATAAAGACCACCCGGTATAGAGACCAATCAGTGTGGAGACCGGCCGGTATAGAGACCGCCCGGTATAGAGACCGTCAGGTATAGTGACTGCCCAGTGCAGAGACTGCCCGGTATGCAGAACGCCCGGTATAAAGACTGCCCAGTATAGAGACTGATCAGTGTGGAGAACGCCAAGTATAGAGACTGCCCGGTATAAAAAAGGCCCGGTTTAGAGACCATCCTGTATAGAAACCGCCCAGTGTGGAGACCGTCCGGTATAGAGACCACCCAGTATAG
This sequence comes from Somniosus microcephalus, assembly GCF_052327205.1. NCBI lineage: Eukaryota > Metazoa > Chordata > Chondrichthyes > Squaliformes > Somniosidae > Somniosus > Somniosus microcephalus. The sequence goes on from NC_140992.1 coordinate 183,312,487, forward strand.
AGACTGCCTGGTATAGAGAACATTCAATATAGAGACAGCCCGGTATAGGGAACCCCCAATATAGAGACCATCCGGTATATAGATCGCCTGGTATAAAGACCGCCCGGTATACAGACAGCTCGGTGTCGAGGCCACCCGGTATAAAGACTGCCCGGTATAGAGAGCATCCGGTGAGGAGACCACCCGATATAGAGACCGTCCTGTATAGAGAACACCCGGTATAGAGACTGCCCAGTAAAGTGACCGTCCGGTATAGTGACTGCCCGGTGCACAGAATGCCCGGTATACAGTATGCCCGGTATAAAGACCAACCGATATAGAGACCAATCAGTGTGGAGACCGGCCGGTATTGAGACCGCCCGGTATAGAGACTGTCAGGTATAGTGACTGCCCAGTGCAGAGACTGCCCGGTATGCAGAACGCCCGGTATAAAGACTGCCCGGTATAGAGACTGCTCAGTGTGGAGACCACCCAGTATAGCGACTACCCGGTATAAAGAAGGCCCAGTATAGAGACCATCCTGTGTAGAAACCACCCAGTGTGGAGGCCGTCCGGTATAGAGACCACCCAGTATAGAGACTGCCTGGTATAGAGAACATTCAATATAGGGACCGCCCGGTATAGACACCGCTCGTTAGCGAGACTGCCCGGTATAGAGATTGCCGAGTACAGAGACAGCACATAGTGGAGACCACCTGGTATAGAGACTGCCCGTTATAGACCCCCGATATAGAGACTGTCCAGTTAAGAGTTCACCTGGTATATAGACCAGCCGGTATAGAGACTGCGTGGTATAGAGACCATCCGATATAGAGACCGCCATGTGTGGCGACTTTACACTATATGGACCGCCCGGTATAGAGACCACCTGGTAAAGATACTGCCTGGTTTAGAGATCGCCTGGTGTGGTGACCGCCCGGTATAGTGACCTCTTTGTGTAGAGACAGCCCGATATCAAGACTGTCCAGTATAGAAACATTCTGGAATAGAGACCGCCCAGTATAGAGACCGCACGGTATAGACATTGCCCGATATAAAGAATGCCTGGTATAGAAACTGCGTGGTATAGAGACAGTCCAGTATAGAGAGCTCCCGGTATAGTGACCGTCCGGTATAGTGACTGCTCGGTGCAGAGACTGCCTGGTATACAGTATGCCCGGTATAAAGGCCACCCGGATTAGAGACCAATCAGTGTGGAGACCGCCCGGTATAAAGACCGCCCAGTATAGAGACCGCCCGGTATAGAGACCGTCAGGTATAGTGACTGCCCAATGCAGAGACTGCCCGGTATACAGAACGACCGGTATAGAGACTGCTCGGTGTGGAGACCACCCGGTATAGAGACCGCCCGGTATAAAGACCACCCAGTATAGAGACCGCCCGGTATAGAGACCGTCAGGTATAGTGACTGCCCAGTGCAGAGACTGAGCGGTATACAGAATGCGCAGTATAGAGACTGCTCAGTGTGGAGACCACCCAGTACAGAGACCGCCTGGTATAAAGACAGCCCGGTATAGATAACATCCTGTATAGAAACTGCCCGGTGTGGAGACCGTCCGGTATAGTGACCACCCTGTATAGAGACTGCCTGGTATAGAAACAATTCTGTATAGAGACAGCCCGGTATAGGGATCGCCCGGTATAGACACCGCTCGTTATAGAGACTGCCCAGTATAGAGATTGCCCAGTATAGAGACAGCACATAGTGGAGACAGCCCAGTATAGAGACCGCCCATTATAGAGACTGCCCGGTATAGAGATTGCCCAGTATAGAGACAGCACATACGGTATAGAGACTGCCCGTTATAAACACCCGATATAGAGACTGTCCAGTAAAGAGTTCGCATGGTATATAGACCACCCGGTATGGAGACCGCCTGGTATAGTGACCGCTTTGAGTAGAGACAGCCCGGTATCGAGACTGTCCAGTATAGAAACAGTTCAGAAGAGAGACCGCCCAGTATAGAGACCTCCCAGAATGGAGTCCTCCCAGTATGGTGTCCTCCCGGTATGGAGTCCTCCCGGTATGGAGTCCTCCCGGTATAGGGACTGCCCAGTATAGGGACCGCCCGGTGTAGAGACTGTCTGGTATAGAGACCACCAATAAACAGCCCGGAGTGGAGACTGCCCGGTATGGAGACCGCATGATATAGAGACCATCCGGTATAGAGACCGCCCGGTATGGAGACTGCTTGGTATAGAGACCGTCCGGTATAGAGACCACCCTGTATAGAGACTGCCCAGTTTGCAGACCGCCCGGCGTGGAGACCTACCATCGTGTAGACTGCCCGGCGTGGAGACCGCATGATATAGAGGCCATCCGGTATAAAGACTGCCTGGTATGGAGACCGCTTGGTATATAGACGGTCCGGTATAGAGACCGCCCGGTATAGAGACTGCCCGGCTTGGAGACCACCTGGCGTGGAGACCGCCCAGCATAGAGGGCGTCCAGTATAGAGACCGCCTGGTATAGGGACTGCCCGGTTTAGAGACCGCCCAGTGTGGATACTGTCTGGTATACAGACCACCCAGGTTTAGAGACCGCCCGGTGTGGAGACCGTCCGGTATACACACCAGCCGGTTTAGAGACTGCCCGGTATAGTGATCGCTCGGAGTGGACACCGCCCGGTATAGTGACTGTTCGGTGTGGTCACCGCCCGGTATTGAGACTGCCCGGCATAGAAACTGCCCGGTATAGAGATTGCCCACTATAGAGACCACTCGGTATAGAGTCCATCCGGTGTGGAGACTGTCCTGTATAGAGACCGCCCGTTATAGAGACTGTCCGCTATTGAGATCGCCCTGTATAGAGACTGCCCGGTATAGAGCGCGCCCAGAATAGAGATACCCGGTATAGAGACCGTCCGGTGTAAAGTCCGCCTGGTACAGAGACCACCCGGTATAGAAAACACCCAGTATAGAGACAACCCGGCATAGAGGCTGCCCGGTGTGGAGACCGTCCAGTATAGAGACCGCCTGATATAGCCACCATCTGGTATAGAGACCGCCCAATATAGAGACTGTCCGGTGTGGTCATTTCCTTGTATAGAGACTGCCTGGTATAGAGACCGCCCGGTGTGGGGACTGCCCACTATAGAGACTGCCCGGTATAGAGACTGCTCGGTATAGAGACTGCCCAGCATAGAGGTCGCCCACTATAGCGACCGCCTAGTATAGAGACCATCCAGTGTGGGGACTGTCCTGTATAGAGACCGCCTGATATAGAGACAGTCCACTATAGAGTCCGTCCGGCATAGAGACCATAAGGAGTAGAGACCATCCAGTATAGAGACCGCCCGGTGTGGAGTCCGTCCAGTATACAGACCACCCATTATAGAGACCGCATGGTATAGGGACCACCGAGTATTGGGACCGCCCAGTAAAGTGACCAGCCAGTAAACATTCCACCTGGTATAGGGACTGCCCGGTATAGAGACCACCCGGTATAGAGAACGCCCAGTATTGAGACCACACGGTATAGAGAATACCTGGTGTGGTGGCTGCCTGGTATAGAGACCGCCCGGTATAAAGATGGCCCATATAGAGACCGCCTTGTATAGAGACAGTCCGGTATAGTGACTGCACGGTGCAGAGGCTGCTTGGTATACAGAACGCCCAGTATAAAGACGACACGGTATAGGGACCACTTGGTGTGGAGACCGCTTGGTGTGGGAACTGCCCGGCATAGAGACCACCCGGTATAAAGACCATCCGGTACAGAAACCGCTCGTTGTGGAAACTGTCCAGTATAGGGACCACCCAGTATAGAAACTGCCTGGTATAGAAACCAGTCAGTATAGAGACAGCCCAGTATAGGGACCAGCTCCCGGTATAGACACCACTCATTATAGAGACTGCCCAGTATAGAGATTGCCCAGTATAGAGACAGCCTGTTGTGGAGACAGCCCGGTATAGCGACAGCTCAGTATGGAGACCGTCTGGTGTGGTTACCGCCCGGTATAGAGACCGCCCGATATAGAGATTGTCCGCGGTGCTCAGTGCCCAGTATAGAGACTGCCTGGTATAGAGACCGCCCAGTTTACAGATCGCCCACTATAGAGACCACCCGGTATAGCGACCATCCGGTGTGGGGATTGTCCTGTATAGAGACCACCCGATGTAGATACAGTCCGCTATAGAGATTGCCCGGTATAGAGACCACCCGGTATAGAGCGCGCCCAGTATAGAGAATGTCCAGTGTAGATTCTGCCTGGTATAGAGACCACCCAGTATAGAAAACACCCGGTATAGAGACAACCCGGCATAGAGAATGCCTGGTTTGGAGACTGCCCAGTATAGAGACCGCCTGATATAGCCACCGTCTGGTATAGAGAGCGTCCGCTATAGAGACAGCCCGTAAAGGGAGTGCCCGGTATAGAGACCGCCTGATGTAGAGACTGTCCGGTGTGGTCATTTCCTGGTATAGAGACTGCCCAGTATAGAGACCGCCCGGTGTGGGGACTGCCCGGTATAGAGACTGCCCGGTATAGAGACTGCCCAGCATAGAGATCGCCCACTATAGAGACCGCCTGGTATAGACACCATCTGGTGTGGGGTCTGTCCTGTATAAAGACCGCCCGATATAGACACAGTCCGCTCTAGAGTCCGTCCGGTATAGAGACCATATGGTATAGAGACCATCCAGTATAGAGACCGCCCAGTGTGGAGACCGTCCAATATACAGACCGCTCATTATAGAGACCGCATGGTATAGGGACCGCCCAGTATAGGGACCACCCAGTAAAGTGGCCAGCTGGTAAATATACCACCTGGTATAGGGACTGCCCAGTATAGAGACCACCCGGTATAGAGACTGCCCAGTATTGAGACCGCCCAGTATAGAGGATACCTGGTGTGGTGACTGCCTGTTATAGAGACCGCCCGGTATAAAGATGGCCCGGTGTAGAGACTGCCTTGTATAGCGATAGACTGGTATAGTGACTGCATGGTGCAGAGGCTGCTTGGTATACAGAACGCCCAGTATAAAGACCACACTGTATAGGGACCGCTCGGTGTGGAGACCGCTTGGTGTGGGGACTGCCCGGCATTAGGACCACCCGGCATAAAGACCATCTGGTATTGAAACCACCCGTTGTGGAGACTGTCCAGTATAGAGACCACCCAGTATAAAGACTGCCTGGTATAGAGACCAGCCAGTGTAGAGACAGCCCAGTATAGGGACCGGGTTCCGGTATAGACACCACTCATTATAGAGACTGCCCAGTATAGAGATTGCACAGTATAGAGACAGCCTGTTGTGGAGACGGCCCGGTATAGAGACAGTTCAGTTTGGAGACCGTCTGGTGTGGTTACCGCCCAGTAAAGAGACTGCCCGGTAGAGAGACCACTATAGAGACCACCCGGTATAGTGACCATCTGGTGTGGGGACTGTCTGGTATAGAGAGTGCCCGGTATAGAGAATGCCCAGTATAGAGCTCGCCTACTATAGAGACCGCCCAGTATAGAGACCATCCGGTGTGGAGACTCTCCTGTATAGAGACCACCTGATGTAGAGACAGTCCGCTATAGAGATCAGCTGGAATAGAGACCGCCTGGTATAGAGACCGTCCAGTGTAAAGTCTGCCTGGTATAGAGACCACCCGGTATAGCAAACACCCGGTATAGAGACAACCCAGCATACAGACTGCCCAGTGTGGAGACCGCCCAGTATAGAGACCACGTGATATAGCCACCGTCTGGTATAGAGAGGGTCCGCTATAGGGACAGCCCATATAGGGAGCGCCCGGAATAGAGACCGCCCAATATAGAGACTGTCTGGTGTGATCATTTCCTGGTATAGAGGCTGCCCGGTATAGAGGCCGCCCGGTGTGGGGACTGCCTGATATAGAGACTGCCCGGTATAGAGACTGCCCGGTATAGAGACTGCCCAGCATAGAGATCGCCCACTATAGAGACTGCCTGGTATAGAGACCATCCGGTGTGGGGACTGTCCTGTATAGAGACCACCCAATATAGAGACAGTCCGCTATGGAGTCCGTCCGGTATAGAGACCATACGGTAAAGAGACCATCCAGTATAGAGACCGCCCAGTGTGGAGACCATCCAATATACAGACCACCCATTATAGAGACCGCATGGTATAGGGACCGCCCAGTATAGGGACCGCCCAGTAAAGTGACCAGCCGGTAAACATACCACCTGGTATAGGGACTGCCCAGTATATAGACCACCTGGTATACAGACCGCCCAGTATAGAGACCGCCCAGTATAGAGAATACCTGATGTGGTGACCGCCTGGTATAGAGACCGCCCGGTATAAAGATGGCCCATATAGAGACCGCCTTGTATAGAGATAGTCCAGTGTAGTGACTGCACGGTGCAGAGGCTGCTTGGTATAAAGTATATATGGACATCTCAGTGTGGAGACTGCTCAGTGTGGGGACTGCCCGGCATAGAGACCACCCGCTATAAAGACCAACCAGTATAGAAACTGCCCATTGTGGAGACTGTCCAGTATAGAGACCACCCAGTATGGAGACTGCCTTGTATAGAGACCAGCCAGTATAGAGACAGCCCAGTATAGGGACCGGGTCCCGGTATAGACACCACTCATTATAGAGACTGCCCAGTATAGAGATTGCCCAGTATAGAGACAGCCTGTTGTGGAGACAACCCGGTATAGAGACAGCTCGGTATGGAGATTGTCCGGTGTGGTTACCGCCCGGTATAGAGACTGCCCAGTATGAAGACCACCCGGTATAGAGATCGGCCACTATACAGACCGCCCAGCATAGAAACCATCCGGTATAGAGCCCACCCGGTATAGAGACCGCCCAGTATAGAAACTGCCCAGTGTGGAAACTGTCCGGTATAGAGACTGCCTGGTATAGAGACCGCCCGATATAGAGACTGTCCGGTGTGGTCACTGCCCAGTATACAGACTGCCTGGTATAGAGACCGCCCAGTTTAGAGATCGCCCACTATAGAATCCACCCAGAATAGCGACCATCTGGTGTGGGGACTGTCCGGTATAGAGAGCGCCCGGTATAGAGACGGCCCAGTATAGAGATCGCCCACTATAGAGACCGCCCAGTATAGAGACCATCCGGTGTGGGGACTGTCCTGTATAGCGACCGCCCGATGTAGAGACAGTCTGTTATAGAGACCGTCCGGTATAGAGACCACATGGTATAGAGACCATCCGGTATAGAGACTAGCCAGTGTGGAGGCTTTCTGCTATAGAGACCGCCCAGTATAGAGACCGCCTGGTATTGACACCACCCAGTTTAGAGACTTAGAGACCGCCCGGTGTGGAGACCGCATGGTATAGACATCGCCCGATATAGAGACTGCCCAGAATAGAGACTGCCCGATATGTACACCATCCGGTATAGAGACCGTCTAGTATAGAGACAGTCTGGTAGAGAGACCACATGATATAGGGACCGCCCGGTATAGAGACCGCCCAGTATAGTGACTGCCTGGTATAGAGACCGCACAGTATAGAGACTGCCCTGTATAGTGGCCATCTGGTATAGGGACCGCCCTGTATAGAGACCATCCGGTGTGGATACCACCTGGTATTGAGATCGCCCAGTACAGAGAGCATCCGGAATAGAGACCACCTGGGATACAGACCACCCGGTATCAAGACCATCTGGTATAGGGACCGCACAGTATAGAATCCATCCAGTATAGAGACCACCTGGTATAGAGACCGCATGGTATCGAGACTGCCCAGTATAGGGACCGCCCAGTATAGTGACCAGCCGGTAAACAGACCACCTGGTATAAGGATCGTCCGGTATAGAGACCACACGGTATAGAGACTGCCCGGTATAGAGAATGTCTGGTGTGGTGACCACCTGGTATAGAGACCGCCCGATATAGAGACTGCTCGGTGTAGAGACAGCCCGATATCGAGACTGTCCAGTATAGAAATAGTCCGGAATAGAGACCGCCCAGTATAGAGACCACACGGTATAGACATTGCCCGATATAGAGAACACCCGGTATAGAAAACGCATGGTATAGAGACAGTCTGGTATAGACAATGCCCGGTATAACGACCACCCGGTATAGAGATTGTCCAGTATAGAAGCAGTCCAGAATAGAGACCGCTCGGTATAGAAACCATCCAGTGTGGAGACTGTCCGGTATAGAGACCGCCCATTATACAGACCGCCCATTATAGAGACCGCCCTTTATAGAGACAGTCTGTGATAGAGACCACCTGGTATAGAGACCGCCCGGTATAGAGAGTGTGCGGTATCGAGACCACTCGGTTTAGAGACCGCTCGGTATAGAGACCACCCTATATAGAGACCAACCTTTATAGAGACTGCCTGGTATAAAGACCGGCCGGTTTAGAGACCGCCTGGTGTGGAGACCGTCTGGTATACAGACCACCCAGTATAGAGACCGCATGGTATAGAGACTGCCGAGTATATGGACTGCCAGTATAGAGACCACCCGGTAAACAGACCACTCGGTATAGGGACCGCCCGGTATAGAGATGACCCAGTATAGAGACTGCCCGATATAGAGGTTGCCCAGTACCGAGACAGCCCGGAGTGGAGACTGCCCAGTATAGCGACCGGCCAGTATAGAGATCACCCGCTATAGAGACCACCCAGTATAGAGACCTTCTGGTGTGGAGATTGTCCAATATAGAGATGACCTGGTATAGAGACCGCCCAGTTTAGAGACCGTCCGGTAGGTAGACCGTCCGGTGTGGAGACCGCAAGGTATAGAGACCCCCGATATAGTGACAGTCCGCTATAGAGACCGCCTGGTATAGAGACCACCCAGTATAGTGAGTGCACGGGATAGAGACCGCTCGGCTTGGAGACCACCCAGTGTGGAAACAGTCAGGTATACAGACCACCCAGTATAGAGACTGCCCGGCATAGAGACCACCCATTATAGAGACTGTCCAGTATGTAGACTATCCGGTGTGGAGACTGCACGGTACAGAGACCATCCGGTATGGTGACCATCCAGTATATAGACCCCCAATATAGAGTCCGTCCAGTATAGAGACTGCCTGGTATAGAGGCCATCCGTTACAGAGACCACCCGGTGTGGAGACTTTCCACTATAGAGACCGCCCGGTATAGAGACCGCTCAGCACAGAGAGTGACTGGGATAGAGACCATTCAGCTTAGAGACCACCCAGTGTGGAAACGGTCAGGTATACAGACCACCCGGTATAGAGACTGCCCAGTATAGCGGCCACCCATTATAGAGACTGTCCAGTATGTAGACCATCTGGTGTGGAGACCACATGGTACAGAGACCATCTGGTATGGAGACCATCCAGTATATAGACCCACGATATAGAGACCACCCAGTATGGAGACTGCCTGGTATAGAGACCATCCAGTACAGAGACCGCCCAGTGTGGAGACTTTCCACTATAGAGACCGCCCGATTTAGAGACCGCCTGGTAAAGAGACTGCCCGGTTTAGAGACATCCCGGTGTGGAGACCATCCAGTATAAAGACCACCCAGTATAGAGACCACATGGTATACAGACCGCCTAGTATAGGCACCGCCCAGTATAGAAACCACCCAGAATAGAGGCTGCTTGGTGTAGAGACAGCCCGGTATCGAGACTGTCCAGTATAGAAAAAGTCCGGAATAGAGACCGCCCAGTTTAGAGAACGCATGGCATAGAGACTGTCCAGTATAGAAACAGTCCGTAATAGAGAGCACCCAGTATAGAGGGTGACTGGTATAGAAACCACTCATGAGGAGTCCACCCGGTATAGAGACCGCCTGGTATAGAGCCCATCCAGTATGGAAACCGCCCGGTGTGGAGATGGTCCAGTATAGAGACCACTCATTATAGAGACTGCCCAGTAAAGAGACCGTCTGGTATAGAGACAGCCCAGTTTAGGGACCCCCCGATAAAGAGACTGTCCGGAATATAGATCGCCCGGTATAAAGACTGCCCAGTATAGAGAGCATCCGGTGAGGAGACCGCCTGATATGGAGACCGTCCTGTATAGAGAACACCCGGTATAGAGACCCTCCATTATAGAGACCACCCGGTATAGTGACCATCCGGTATAGTGACTGCCCGGTGCAGCGACTGCTCAGTATACAGTATGCCCAGTATAAAGACCACCCATTATAGAGATCAATCGGTGTGGAGACCGGCCGATATAGAGACCGCCCAGGATAAAGACAATCTGATATAGAGACAACCTCCTATAGAGACCATCCGGTATAGAGACTGCACGGTGCAGGGACTGCCCGGTATACAGAAAGCCCGTTATAAAGACTGCCCGGTATAGAGACCACTCAGTGTGGAGACCGCCCAGTATAGAGACAGCCCGGTATAAAGACCGCTCGGTATAGATACCGTCCTATATAGAAACTGCCGGAGTGGAGCACATCTGGTATAGAGACTGCCCAATATAGAGACCACCTGGCATAGAGACCGCCTGGTGTGGAGACCTCCTGGTATAGAGACTGCCCTGTATAGAGACCGAACGATATGTACACCATCTGGTATAGAGACAGTCCGGTATAGAGACCACATGGTATAGAGACCGCCCGGTATAGAGACAGCCCGGTATAAAGACCGCTCGGTATAGATACCATCCTATATAGAAACTGCCCGTGTGGAGCCCATCCGGTATGGAGACTGCCCAATATAGAGACCACCCGGCATAGAGACTGCCTGATGTGGAGACCGCCCGGTATAGAGACTGTCCGGTATAGAGGCCGACCAATATGTACGCCATCTGGTATAGACACAGTCCGGTATAGAGACCACATGGTATAGGGACAGCCCGGTGTGGAGACTGCCTGGTATAGAGATCGCCCAGTATAGGGACCGCCCGGTATAGAGACCACACAGTATAGAGGCCACCTGGTATGGGGCCGCACGGTATAGAGACCGCCCGGTGTGGAGACTGCCCAGTGTGGAGACCACCCGGTGTGGAGACTGCCCGGTGTGGAGACCGCCCAGTGTGGAGACCGCCCGCTCCAGAGACCGTCCGGTATACAGACCACCCGGTATAAAGACCACCCGGTATAGAGACTATCCAGTATAGAGACCACATGGTATAGAAACCACACAGTATAGAGACCACATGGTATAGAGAACATCCAGTATGGAGGCCACCCGGTATAGAAAACACCTGGTATAGAGACCGCCTGGTTTAGAGACCGCCCGGTGTGGAGACTGTCCGGTATTCAGACTGCCCAGTATAGAAACCACCCAGTATAGAGGCCGCCTGGTGTGCTGACCGCCCGGTATAGAGACAGCTTGGTGTAGAGACAGCCTGGTATCGAGACTGTCCAGTATAGAATCAGTCCGGATTAGCGACCGCCCAGTTTAGTGACCGCACGGTATAGACATCGCCCGATATAGAGAACGCCCGGTATAGAAGCCGCGTGGTATAGAGACCGCCCGGTATAGAGACTGTCCGGTATAGAAACAGTCCAGAATAGAGAGCGCCCGGTATAGAGAGCGACTGGTATAGAGACCACTCATGAGGAGTCCACCCGCTATAGAGACGGTCCGGTATAGAGACCATACGGTATGGAAACCGCCCGGTGTGGAGACGGTCCGGTATAGAGACCACCCATTATAGCGACTGCCCGGTAAAGAGACCGTCCGGTATAGAGACAGCCCGGTATAAAGACCGCTCGGTATAGATACCATCTGGTATATAGATCACTTGGTATAAAGACTACCCGGTATAGAGACAGCTCGGTGTGGAGACCGCCCAGTATAAAGACCGCCCAGTATAGAGAGCATCCGATGAGGAGACAGCCCGATATAGAGACCGTCCTTTATAGAGAACACCCGGTAAAGAGAACGTCCGGTATAGAGACCACCCGGTATAGTGACCGTCTGGTATAGTGACTGCCGGTGCAGAGACTGCCCGGTATAGAGACCGTCCTGTATTGAAACTGCCCGGTGCGGAGACCGTCCAGTATAGAGACCACTCAGTATAGAGACTGCCTGGTATAGAGACCATTCTGTATAGAGACAGCCCAGTAATGGGACCGCCCGGTATAGACACCACTCGTTATAGAGACTGCCCGGTATAGAGATTGCCCAGTATAGAGACAGCATGTAGTGGAGACCACCCGGTATAGAGACCGCCCGTTATAAACCCCCATTATAGAGACCGTCCTGTAAAGAGTTCACCTGGTATATAGACCACCCGGTATAGAGACCACCTGGTATAGAGACTATCCAGTATAGAGACTGCCCAGTGTGGTGACCGCTTTGAGCAGAGACAGCCCAGTATCGAGACTGTCCAGTATGGAAACAGTCCGGAATAGAGACAGCCCAGTATAGAGACCACATGTTATAGACATCGCCCGATACAGAGAATGCCCGGTATACAAACCATGTGGTATAGAGTCCTCCCAGTGTAGAGTCCTCCCGGTGTGGAATCCTCCCGGTGTGGAGTCCTCCCGGTATGGAGACCTCCCGGTGTGGAGCCCTCCCGGTGTGGAGCCCTCCCAGTGTGGAGTCCTCCTGGTGTGGAACCCTCCCGGTATGGATTCCTCCCAGTGTGGAGTCCTCCCGGTGTGGAGCACTCCCGGTGTGGAGCCCTCCCGGTATGGAGCACTCCCGCTGTGGAGCCCTCCCAGTGTGAAGTCCTCCCGGTATAGAGACCGTCTGGTATGGAGACCACCCAGTATATAGATCCCCGATATAGAGATCATCCCGTATAGTGATCGCCGGTATATAGACCGCCCGGTATAGAGACCGCCCGGTGTGGTGACCACCTGGTATAGAGACTGTCCAGTGTAGAAACGGCCTGGAATAGAGACCACCCAGTTTATAGACCGCACGGAATAGACATCACCCGATATAGAGAATGCGCGGTATAGAACCTGCGTGGTATAGAGACAGTCCAGTAGAGAGAGCTCCCGGTATAGAGTACTCCCGGTATAGAGACTGCCCGGTGTAGAGACTGTCCAGTATAGTGACTGCCCGGTGCAGAGACTGCCCGGTATACAGTACACCCGGTATAAAGACCACCCGGTATAGCGACCAATCAGTGTGGAGACCGGCCGGTATAGAGACCGGCCAGTATAATGACCGCCTAGTACAAAGACCGCCCGGTATAGAGACCGCCCTGTATAGAAACCACCCGGTGTGGAGACCGTCCGGTGTTGAGACCACCCTGTATAGAGACTGCCCGGTATAGAGACCATTCGGTATAGATACAGCCCGGTATAGGGACCGCCCGGTATAGACACCGCTCGTTATCGAGACTGCCCGGTATAGAGATTGCCGAGTATTGAGACAGCACATAGTGGAGACCGCCTGGTATAGCGCCTGCCCATTATAGAACCCTGATATAGAGACCGCCCAGTAAAGAGTTCGCCTGGTATATAGACCACCCGGTATAGAGACCACCTGGTATAGAGTCCATCTGGTATAGAGACCACCCGGTGTGGAGACTTTCCACTATAGGTACAGCCCAGTATAGCAACCGCATGGTAAAGAGACTGCCTGGTTTAGAGACCACCTGGAGTGGTGACCGCCCGGTATAGTGACTGTTTTGTGTAGAGACAGCCCGGTATCGAGACTGTCCAGTATAGAAACAGTCCGGAATAGAGGCCACCCAGTATAGAGACCGCATGTTATAGACATCGCCCGATATAGAGTCCTCCCGGTATAGAGTCCTCCCGGTATAGAGTCCGCCCAGTATAGTGGCCACCCGGTATAGAGACCGCCCAGTATAGAGACTGCCCAGTAAAGAGACCGTCCGGTATAGAGACAGCCCGGTTTAGGGACCCCCCGATATAGGGACTGTCTGATATTTGGAGCGCCTGATATAAAGACCGCCCGGTATAGAGACAGCTCGGTGTGGAGACCGCCCAGTATAGAGACTGCCCGGTATAAAGACCGCCCAGTATAGAGAGCATCCAGTGAGGAGACCGCCTGATATAGAGACTGTCCTGTATAGAGAACACCCGGTATAGAGACCGTCCATTATAGAGACCACCCGGTATGATGACCATCTGGTATAGAGACTGCCCGGTGCAGAGACTGCTCGGTATACAGTACGGCCAGTATAAAGACCACCCGTTATAAAGACCAATCGGTGTGGAGAGCGGCCGGTATAGAGACCGCCCGGTATAAAGAACACCCGATATAGAGACCGCCTGGTATAGAGACCATCCGGTATAGTGGCTGCACAGTGCAGGGACTGCCCGGTAAACAGAAAGCCCGGTATAAAGACCGCCCGGTATAGAGACCGCCCAGTATAAAGACCGCACGGCATAGATACCATTCTATATAGAAACTGCCGGAGTGGAGCCCATCTGGTATAGAGACCGCCCAATATAGAGACCACCCGGCATAGAGAACGCCTGGTGTGGAGACCGCCCATTTTAGAGACTGCCCGGTATAGAGACCGACCAAAATGTATACAATCCAGTATAGAGACAGTCCGGTATTGACACCACATGGTATAGGGACCGGCCAGTGTGGAGACTGCCTGGTATAGAGACCACCCAGTATAGAGACCTCCTGGTATGCGGCCGCCCGGTATAGAGACCGCCTGGTGTGGAGACCGCCTGGTGTGGAGACCAACCGGTGTGGAGACTGCCTGGTGTGGAGACCACCCGCTGTGGAGACCGCCCGCTCCACAGACCGCCCGGTATACAGACCAACCGGTATACAGACCACCTGATATAGAGACTATCCAGTATAGAGGCCACACGGTATGGAGAAAACCTTGTATAGAGACCATCCGGTATAGAGACAGCCCGGTGTGGCGACTTTCCACAATAGAGACCGCCCGGTATAGAGACTGCATGGTAAAGAGACAGCCTGTTTTAGAGACTGCCCAGTGTGGAGCCTGTCCGGTATTCAGACTCCCCAGTACAGAAACCACCCAGTATAGAGACCACCTGGTGTGCTGACCGCCGGTATAGAGACAGTTTGGTGTAGAGACTGCCCAGTATCGAGACTGTCCTGTATAGAAACAGTCTGGAATAGAGACCGCCCAGTTTATAGACCACACGGTATAGACATCGCCCGATATAGAGAACGCCCGGTATAGAAACCGCGTGGTATAGAGACAGTCCAGTATAGAGAGCTCCCGGTATAGAATCCGCCCGGTATAGAGACAGCCCGGTATAGAGACTGTCCAGTATAGAAACAGTCCAGAATAGAGAGCGCCCAGTATGGAGAGCGACTGGTATAGAGACCACTCATGAGGAGTCCACCCGCTATAGAGACGGTCCGGTATAGAGACCATACGGTATGGAAACCGCCCGGTGTGGAGACGGTCCGGTATAGAGACCACCCATTATAGCGACTGCCCGGTAAGGAGACCGTCCGGTATAGAGACAGCCCGGTATAAAGACCGCTCGGTATAGATACCATCTGGTATATAGATCACTTGGTATAAAGACCACCCGGTAAAGAGACAGCTCGGTGTGGAGGCCGCCCAGTATAAAGACCGCCCAGTATAGAGAGCATCCGATGAGGAGACAGCCCGATATAGAGACCGTCCTTTATAGAGAACACCCGGTATAGAGAACGTCCGGTATAGAGACCACCCGGTATAGTGACCGTCTGGTATAGCGACTGCCGGTGCAGAGACTGCCCAGTATAGAGACCGTCCTGTATTGAAACTGCCCGGTGTGGAGACCGTCCAGTATAGACACCACTCGTTATAGAGACTGCCCGGTATAGAGATTGCCCAGTATAGAGACAGCACATAGTGGAGAACACCCGGTATAGAGACCGCCCGTTATAAACCCCCATTATAGAGACCGTCCTGTAAAGAGTTCACCTGGTATATAGACCACCCGGTATAGAGACCACCTGGTATAGAGACTATCCAGTATATAGACTGCCTGGTGTGGTGAACGCTTTGAGCAGAGACAGCCCAGTATCGAGACTGTCCAGTATGGAAACAGTCCGGAATAGAGACAGCCCAGTATAGAGACCACATGGTATAGACATCGCCCGATACAGAGAATGCCCGGTATACAAACCACGTGGTATAGAGTCCTCCCAGTGTAGAGTCCTCCCGGTGTGGAATCCTCCTGGTGTGGAGTCCTCCCGGTGTGGAGACCTCCCGGTGTGGAGCCCTCCCGGTGTGGAGCCCTCCCAGTGTGGATCCTCCCCGTGTGGAACCCTCCCGGTGTGGATTCCTCCCAGTGTGGAGCCCTCCCGGTGTGGAGCACTCCCAGTGTAGAGCCCTCCCGGTGTGGAGCCCTCCCGCTGTGGAGCCCTCCCAGTGTGGAGTCCTCCCGGTATAGAGACCGTCTGGTATGGAGACCACCCAGTATATAGATCCCCGATATAGAGATCATCCCGTATAGTGATCGCCGGTATATAGACCGCCCGGTATAGAGACCGCCCGGTGTGGTGACCACCTGGTATAGAGATTTTCCAGTGTAGAAACGGCCCGGAATAGAGACCACCCAGTTTATAGATCGCACGGAATAGACATCACCCGATATAGAGAATGCCCGGTATAGAACCTGCGTGGTATAGAGACAGTCCAGTAGAGAGAGCTCCCGGTATAGAGTACTCCCGGTATAGAGACTGCCCAGTGCAGAGACTGCCCGGTATACAGAACGCCCGGTATAAAGACCACCCGGTATAGAGACCAATCAGTGTGGAGGCCGGCCGGTATAGAGAGCGGCCAGTATAGTGACCACCCAGCACAAAGACCGCCCGGTATAGAGACCGTCCTGTATAGAAACCACCCGGTGTGGAGACCGTCCAGTGTAGAGACCACCCTGTATAGAGACTGCCGGTATAGAGACCATTCGGTATAGATACAGCCCGGTATAGGGACCGCCCGGTATAGACACCGCTCGTTATAGAGACTGCCCGGTATAGAGATTGCCGAGTATTGAGACAGCACATAGTGGAGACCGCCTGGTATAGCGCCTGCCCATTATAGAACCCTGATATAGAGACCGCCCAGTAAAGAGTTCGCCTGGTATATAGACCACCCGGTATAGAGACCACCTGGTATAGAGACCACCTGGTATAGAGTCCATCTGGTATAGAGACCACCCAGTGTGGAGACTTTCCACTATAGAGACAGCCCAGTATAGCAACCGCATGGTAAAGAGAATGCCTGGTTTAGAGACCACCTGGATTGGTGACCGCCCGGTATAGTGACCGTTTTGTGTAGAGACAGCCCGGTATTGAGACTGTCCAGTATAGAAACAGTCCGGAATAGAGACCACCCAGTATAGAGGCCGCATGGTATAGACATCGCCCGATATAGAGTCCTCCCGGTATAGAGTCCTCCCGGTATAGAGTCCTCCCGGTATAGAGTCCGCCCAGTATAGTGGCCACCCGGTATAGAGACCGCCCAGTATAGAGACTGCCCAGTAAAGAGACCGTCCGGTACAGAGACAGCCCGGTTTAGGGACCCCCCGATATAGAGACTGTCCGGTATATGGAGCACCTGGTATAAAGACCGCCCGGTATAGAGACAGCTCGGTGTGGAGACCGCCCAGTATAGAGACTGCCTGGTATAAAGACCACCCAGTATAGAGAGCATCCGGTGAGGAGACCGCCTTATATAGAGACTGTCCTGTATAGAGAACACCCGGTATAGAGGCCGTCCATTATAGAGACCACCCGGTATGGTGACCATCTGGTATAGAGACTGCCCGGTGCAGAGACTGCTCGGTATACAGTACGGCCAGTATTAAGACCACCCGTTATAAAGACCAATCGGTGTGGAGAGCGGCCGGTATAGAGACCGCCCGGTATAAAGACCACCCGATATAGAGACCGCCTGGTATAGAGACCATCTGGTATAGTGTCTGCACAGTGCAGGGACTGCCCGGTAAAGAGAAAGCCCGGTATAAAGACCGCCCGGTATAGAGACCGCCCAGTATAAAGACCGCATGGTATAGATACCATTCTATATAGAAACTGCCAGAGTGGAGCCCATCTGGTATAGAGACCGCCCAATATAGAGACCACCCGGCATAGAGAACGCCTGGTGTGGAGACCGCCCATTTTAGAGACTGCCCGGTATAGAGACCAACCGAAATGTATACAATCCAGTATAGACACAGTCCGGTATTGACACCACATGGTATAGGGACCGGCCAGTGTGGAGACTGCCTGGTATAGAGACCACCCAGTATAGAGACCACCCGGTAAAGAGACCACACAGTATAGAGACCTCCTGGTATGCGGCCGCCCGGTATAGAGACCGCTTGGTGTGGAGACCGCCCGGTGTGGAGACCAACTGGTGTGGAGACTGCCCGGTGTGGAGACCACCCGCTGTGGAGACCGCCCGCTCCACAGACCGCCCGGTATACAGACCAACCGGTAAACAGACCACCTGATATAGAGACTATCCAGTATAGAGGCCACACGGTATGGAGAAAACCTTGTATAGAGACCATCCAGTATAGAGACAGACCGGTGTGGAGACTTTCCACAATAGAGACCGCCCGGTATAGAGACTGCATGGTAAAGAGACAGCCTGTTTTAGAGACCGCCCAGTGTGGAGCCTGTCCGGTATTCAGACTCCCCAGTACAGAAACCACCCGGTATAGAGACCACCTGGTGTGCTGACCGCCGGTATAGAGACAGTTTGGTGTAGAGACTGCCCAGTATCGAGACTGTCCTGTATAGAAACAGTCTGGAATAGAGACCGCCCAGTTTATAGACCACACGGTATAGACATCGCCCGATATAGAGAACGCCCGGTATAGAAACCGTGTGGTATAGAGACAGTCCAGTATAGAGAGCTCCCGGTATAGAGTCCGCCCAGTATAGAGACTGCCCGGTATAGAGACTGTCCAGTATAGAAACAGTCCAGAATAGAGAGCGCCCGGTATAGAGAGCGACTGGTATAGAGACCACTCATGAGGAGTCCACCCGGTATAGAGACCGTCCGGTATAGAGACCATCCGGTATGGAAACCGCCCGGTGTGGAGATAGTCCAGAATAGAGTCCACCCATTATAGAGACTGCCCGGTAAAGAGACCGTACGGTATAGAGACAGCCCGGTATAGGGACCCCCCGATATAGAGACCATCCGGTATTTAGATCGCGTGGTATAAAGAGCGCCCGGTACAGAGACAGCTCGGTGTGGAGGCCGCCCAGTATAAAGACCGCCCGGTACAGAGAGCATCCGGTGAGGAGAAAGCCCGATATAGAGACCGTCCTGTACAGAGAACACCCGGTAAAGAGAACGTCCGGTATAGAGAACATCCTGTATGGAAACCGCCCGGTGTGGAGACAGTCTGGTATAGAGACCACCCATTATAGAGACTGCCTGGTAAAGAGACCGTATGGTATAGAGACAGCCCGGTATAGAGAACCCCGATATAGAGACCATCCAGTATATAGATCGCCTGGTATAAAGACCGCCCGGTATAGAGACAGCTCAGTGTGGAGGCCGCCCTGTATAAAGGCCGCCCAGTATAGAGAGCATCCAGTGAGGAGACAGCCCGATATAGAGATCGTCCTGTATAGAGAACACCCGGTAAAAAGTACATCCGGTATAGAGACCACCCGGTATAGTGACTGTCCGGTATAGTGACTACCAGTGCAGAGACTGCCCGGTATAGAGACCGTCCTGTATAGTGACTGCTCGGTGCAGAGACTGCCCGGTATACAGTACACCCGGTATAAAGACCACCCGGTATAGAGACCAATCAGTGTGGAGACAGCCCAGAATAGAGACAGCCCAGCATGAAGACCACCCGGTATAGAGACATTCCTGTATAGAAACTGCCCGGTGTGGAGACCGTCTGGTATAGAGACCACCCTGTATAGAGACTGCCCGGTATAGAGACCACCCGGTATAGTGACTGTCCGGTATAATGACTACCGGTGCAGAGACTGCCCGGTATAGAGACGGTCCTGTATAGAAACTGCCCGGTGTGGAGACCGTCCAGTATAGAGACCACCCAGTATAGAGGCAGCCTGGTATGGAGACCATTCTGTATAGAGACAGCCCGGTATAGGGACCGCCCGGTATAGACACCGCTCGTTATAGAGACTGCCCGGTATAGAAATTACCGAGTATAGAGGCAGCACGTAGTGGAGACCGCCCAGTATAGAGACCACCCATTCTAAACCGCCATTATAGAGACCGTCCTGTAAAGAGTTCACCTGGTATATTGACCACCCGGTATACAGACCACCTGGTACAGAGACCATCCAGTATAGAGACCGCCCGGTGTGGTGACCACCCGGTATAGTGACCGCTTTGAGCAGAGACAGCCCGGTATCGAGACTGTCCAGTATGGAGACCGTCCAGAATAGACACTGCCCAGTATAGAGACCGCACGGTATAGACATCGCCCGATATAGAGAATGCCCGGTATACAAACTGCGTGGTATAGAGTCCTCCCGGTGTAGAGCCCTCCCGGTGTGGAATCCTCCCGGTGTGGAGTCCTCCTGGTGTGGAGTCCACCCGGTGTGGATCCCTCCCGGTGTGGAGCACTCCCGGTATGGAGCCCTCCCGCTGTGGAGCCCTCCCAGTGTGGAGTCCTCCCGGTATAGAGACTGTCTGGTATGGAGACCACCCAGTATATAGATCACCGATATAGAGATCGTCCGGTATAGAGATCGCCGGAATATAGACCGCCCGGTATAGAGACAGCCCGGTGGGGTGACCGCCCGGTATAGAGACTGTCCAGTATAGAAAGGGCCTGGCATAGAGACCGCCCAGTTTAGAGGCCGCACGGAAAATTCATCACCCGATATAGAGAATGCCCGGTATAGAAACTGCGGGGTATAGAGACAGTCCAGTACAGGAACAGTCCAGAATAGAGAGCGCCCGGTATAGAGAGCGACTGGTATAGAGACCACTCATGAGCAGACCACCCGGAATAGAGACCATCCGGTATAGAGACCATCCGGTATGGAAACCGCCCGGTGTGGAGACCGTCCGGTATAGAGACCACCCATTATAGAGACTTCCCGGTAAAGAGACTGTACAGTATAGAGACAGCCCGGTATAGGGACCCCCCGATATAGAGACCACCCGGTATATAGATCGCCTGGTAGAGATACAGCTCAGTGTGGAGGCCGCCCAGTATAAAGACCACCCAATATAGAGAGCATCTGGTGAGGAGCTAGCCCGACATAGAGACCGTCCTGTATAAAGAACACCCAGTAAAGAGAATGTCTGGTATAGAGACCACCCGGTATAGTGACCGTCCGGTATAGTGACTGCCAGTGCAGAGACTGCCCGGTATAGAGACCGTCCAGTATAGTGACTGCCCGGTGCAGAGAATGCTCGGTATACAGTACGCCCGGTATAAAGACCACCCGGTATAGAGACCAATCAGTGTGGAGACCACCCAGTATAAAGACCACCCAGTATAGAGACCTTCCTGTATAGAAACCGCCCGGTGTGGAGACCGTCTGGTATAGAGCCCACCCTGTATAGAGTCTGCCCGGTATAGAGACCACCCGGTATAGTGACCGTCCGGTATAGTGACTGCCAGTGCAGAGACTGCCCAGTATAGAGACCTTCCTGTATAGAAACTGCCCGGTGTGGAGACTGTCCGGTATAGAGACCACCCAGTATAGAGACTGCCTGGTATGGAGACCATTCTGTATAGAGACAGCCCGGTATAGGGACCGCCCGGTATAGACACCACTCGTTATAAAGACTGCCTGGTATAGAGATTGCCCAGTATAGAGACAGCACATAGTGGAGACCGCCCGGTATAGAGACCGCCCGTTATAAACCCCCATTCTAGACCGTCCTGTAAAGAGTTTGCTGGTATATTGAACACCCGGTATAGAGATCACCTGGTACAGAGACCATCCAGTATATAGACCACCCGGTGTGGTGACCGCCCGGTATAGTGACTGCTTTGAGCAGAGACAGCCCGGTATTGAGACTGTCCAGCATGGAAACCATCCAGAACAGAGACTGCCCAGTATAAAGACCGCAAGATATAGACATCGCCCGATATAGAGAATGCTCGGTATACAAACCGTGTGGTATAGAGTCCTCCCAGTGTAGAGTTCTACCAGTGTGGAATCCTCCTGGTGTGGAGTCCTCCCGGTGTGGAGTTCTCCCAGTGTGGAGCCCTCTCGGTGTGGAGCCCTCCCGGTGTGGAGCCCTCCCGCTTTGATGCCCTCCCAGTGTGGAGTCCTCCCGGTATAGAGACCGTCTGGTACGGAAACCGCCAGTATATAGATCCCCGATATAGAGATCATCCCGTATAGAGATCGCCGGTATATAGACCGCCCGGTATAGAGACAGCCCAGTGTGGTGACCGCCCGGTATAGAGACCGCCCGGTGTGGAGACTTTAGACTATAGAGACAGCCTGGTATAGCAACCGCATGGTAAAGAGACTGCCTGGTTTAGAGACCACCTGATGTGGTGACCACCCGGTATAGTGACCGCTTTGTGTAGAGACAGCTCGGTATCGAGACTGTCCAGTATAGAAACAGTCCGGAATAGAGACCACCCAGTATAGAGACCGCATGGTATAGACATCGCCCGATATAGAGTCCTCCCGGTATAGAGTCCTCCCGGTATAGAGTCCGCCCAGTATGGAGACCACCCGGTATAGAGCCTGCCCAGTATAGAGACTGCCCAGTAAAGAGACCGTCCGGTATAGAGACAGCCCAGTTTAGGGACCCCCCAATATAGAGACTGTCCGGTATATAGAGCGCCTGGTATAAAGACCGCCCGGTATAGAGACAGCTCGGTGTGGAGACCGTCCAGGACAGAGACTGCCCGGTATAATGACCGCCCAGTATAGAGAGCATCCGGTGAGGAGACCACCCGATATAGAGGCCGTCCTGTATAGAGAACACCCGGTATAGAGAACCTCCATTATAGAGACCACCCGGTATAGTGACCATCCGGTATAGTTACTGCCCAGTGCAGAGACTGCTCGGTATACAATACGCCCAGTATAAAGACCACCTGTTATAAAGACCAATCGGTGTGGAGAGCGGCCAGTATAGAGACTGCCCGGTATAAAGACCACCCGATATAGAGACCGCCTGGTATAGAGACCATCCGGTATATGACTGCACAGTGCAGGGACTGCCTGGTATACAGAAAGCCCGTTATAAAGACTGCCCGGTAAAGAGACCGCCCAGTATAAAGGCCGCACAGTATAGATACCATTCTATATCGAAACTGCCAGAGTGGAGCCCATCTGGTATCGAGACCGCCCAATATAGAGACCACCCGGCATAGAGACCGCCTGGTGTGGAGACCGCCCATTATAGAGACTGCCCGGTATAGACACCGACCGATATGTACAAAATCCGATATAGAGACAGTCCGGTATTCACACCACATGGTATAGGGACCACCCGGTGTGGGGACTGCCTGGTATAGAGAACGCCCAGTATAGAGACCACCCGGTAAAGAGACCGCAGAGTATAGAGACCACCTGGTGTGGGGCCGCCCGGTATAGAGACTGCCCGGTGTGGAGACCACCCAGTGTGGAGACCAACCGGTGTGGAGACTGCCCGGTGTGGAGACCACCCGGTATGGAGCCCTCCTGCTGTGGAGCCCTCCCAGTGTGGAGTCCTCCCGGTATAGAGACTGTCTGGTATGGAGACCACCCAGTATATAGATCACCGATATAGAGATCGTCCCGTATAGAGATCGCCGGTATATAGATCGCCCGGTATAGAGACAGCCCGGTGTGGTGACCGCCCGGTATAGAGACTGTCCAGTATAGAAACGGCCTGGAATAGAGACCGCCCAGTTTAGAGGCCGCACGGAATAGTCATCACCCGATA
Source organism: Somniosus microcephalus (assembly GCF_052327205.1). Classification (NCBI taxonomy): domain Eukaryota; kingdom Metazoa; phylum Chordata; class Chondrichthyes; order Squaliformes; family Somniosidae; genus Somniosus; species Somniosus microcephalus. The sequence goes on from NC_140992.1 coordinate 183,336,177, forward strand.
TAGAGAATGCCCGGTATAGAAACTGCGGGGTATAGAGACAGTCCAGTATAGGAACAGTCCAGAATAGAGAGCGCCCGGTATAGAGAGCGACTGGTATAGAGACCACTCATGAGGAGCCCACCCGGAATAGAGACAGTCCGGTATAGAGACCATCCGGTATGGAAACCGCCCGGTGTGGAGACCGTCCGGTATAGAGACCACCCATTATAGAGACTGCCCGGTAAAGAGACTGTACGGTATAGAGACAGCCCGGTATAGGGACCCCCCGATATAGAGACCACCTGGTATATAGATCGCCTGGTAGAGAGACAGCTCAGTGTGGAGGCCGCCCAGTATAAAGACCACCCAATATAGAGAGCATCTGGTGAGGAGCTAGCCCGACATAGAGACCATCCTGTATAAAGAACACCCAGTAAAGAGAATGTCTGGTATAGAGACCACCCGGTATAGTGACCATCCGGTATAGTGACTGCCAGTGCAGAGACTGCCCGGTATAGAGACCGTCCTGTATAGTGACTGCCCGGTGCAGAGAATGCCCGGTATACAGTACACCCGGTATAAAGACCACCCGGTATAGAGACCAATCAGTGTGGAGACCACCCAGTATAAAGACCACCCAGTATAGAGACCTTCCTGTATAGAAACCGCCCGGTGTGGAGACCGTCCGGTATAGAGCCCACCCTGTATAGAGTCTGCCCGGTATAGAGACCACCCGGTATAGTGACCGCCCGGTATAGTGACTGCCGGTGCAGAGACTGCCCAGTATAGAGACCTTCCTGTATAGAAACTGCCCTGTGTGGAGACTGTCCGGTATAGAGACCACCCAGTATAGAGACTGCCTGGTATGGAGACCATTCTGTATAGAGACAGCCCGGTATATGGACCGCCCGGTATAGACACCGCTCGTTATAAAGACTGCCCGGTATAGAGATTGCCCAGTATAGAGACAGCACATAGTGGAGACCGCCCGGTATAGAGACCGCCCGTTATAAACCCCCATTATAGACCGTCCTGTAAAGAGTTCGCTGGTATATTGAACACCCGGTATAGAGATCACCTGGTACAAAGACCATCCAGTATATAGATCACCCGGTGTGGTGACCGCCCGGTATAGTGACTGCTTTGAGCAGAGACAGCCCGGTATCGAGACTGTCCAGCATGGAAACCATCCAGAACAGAGACTGCCCAGTATAAAGACAGCAAGATATAGACATCGCCCGATATAGAGAATGCTCGGTATACAAACCGTGTGGTATAGAGTCCTCCCGGTGTAGAGTCCTACCAGTGTGGAATCCTCCTGGTGTGGAGTCCTCCCGGTGTGGAGTTCTCCCGGTGTGGAGCCCTCTCGGTGTGGAGCCCTCCCGGTGTGGAGCCCTCCCGCTTTGGAGCCCTCCCAGTGTGGAGTCCTCCCAGTATAGAGACCGTCTGGTATGGAAACCGCCAGTATATAGATCCCCGATATAGAGATCATCCCGTATAGAGATCGCCGGTATATAGACCGCCCGGTATAGAGACAGCCCAGTGTGGTGACCGCCCGGTATAGAGACCGCCCGGTGTGGAGACTTTAGACTATAGAGACAGCCCGGTATAGCAACCGCATGGTAAAGAGACTGCCTGGTTTAGAGACCACCTGTTGTGGTGACCACCCGGCATAGTGACCGCTTTGTGTAGAGACAGCTCGGTATCGAGACTGTCCAGTATAGAAACAGTCCGGAATAGAGACCACCCAGTATAGAGACCGCATGGTATAGACATCGCCCGATATAGAGTCCTCCCGGTGTAGAGTCCTCCCGGTATAGAGTCCTCCCGGTATAGAGTCCGCCCAGTATGGAGACCACCCAGTATAGAGCCTGCCCAGTATAGAGAGCATCCGGTGAGGAGACCGCCCAATATAGAGGCCGTCCTGTATAGAGAACACCCAGTATAGAGAACCTCCATTATAGAGACCACCCGGTATAGTGACCATCCGGTATAGTTACTGCCCAGTGCAGAGACTGCTCGGTATACAATACGCCCAGTATAAAGACCACCTGTTATAAAGGCCAATCGGTGTGGAGAGCGGCCAGTATAGAGACCGCCCGGTATAAAGACCACCCGATATAGAGACCGCCTGGTATAGAGACCATCCGGTATATGACTGCACAGTGCAGGGACTGCCTGGTATACAGAAAGCCCGTTATAAAGACCGCCCGGTAAAGAGACCGCCCAGTATAAAGATCGCACAGTATAGATACCATTCTATATCGAAACTGCCAGAGTGGAGCCCATCTGGTATCGAGACCGCCCAATATAGAGACCACACGGCATAGAGACCGCCTGGTGTGGAGACCGCCCATTATAGAGACTGCCCGGTATAGACACCGACCGATATGTACACAATCCGATATAGAGACAGTCCGGTATTTACACCACATGGTATAGGGACCACCCGGTGTGGGGACTGCCTGGTATAGAGAACGCCCTGTATAGAGACCACCCGATAAAGAGACCACAGAGTATAGAGACCACCTGGTATGGGGCCGCCCGGTATAGAGACTGCCCGGTGTGGAGACCACCCGGTGTGGAGACCAACCGGTGTGGAGACTGCCCGGTGTGGAGACCGCCCGGTGTGGAGACTGCCCGCTCCAGAGACTGTCCGGTATACAGACCACCCGGTATACAGACCAGCTGGTATAGAGGCTATCCAGTGTAGGGGCCACACGGTATGGAGACCACACGGTATAGAGACCACAAGGTATAGAGACCATCCAGTATAGAGGCCGCCCGGTATAGAGAACACCTGGTATAGAGACCATCCAGTATAGAGACCACCCGGTGTGGAGACTTTCCACTATAGAGACTGCCCAGTATAGAGACTGCATGGTAAAGAGACAGCCTTGTTTAGAGACCGCCTGGTGTGGAGACTGTCCGGTATTCAGACTGCCCAGTATAGAAACCACCCGGTATAGAGACCGCCTGGTGTGCTGACCGCTTGGTGTAGAGACAGCCCAGTATCCAGAGTGTCCAGTATAGAAACAGTCCGGAATAGAGACCGCCCAGTTTAGAGACCACACGATATAGACATCGCCCGATATAGAGAACGCCCAGTATAGAAACCACGTGGTATGGAGACAGTCCGGTATAGAGAGCTCCCGGTATAGAGTCCGCCCGGTATATAGACCGCCCGGTATAGAGACTGTCCAGTATAGAAACAGTCCAGAATAGAGAGCGCCCGGTATAGAGAGCGTCTGGTATAGAGACCACTCATGAGGTGTCCACCCGGTATAGAGACCATCTGGTATAGAGACCATCAGGTATGGAAACCGCCCGGTGTGGAGGCAGTCCAGTATAGAGACCACCCATTATAGAGACTGCCCGGTAAAGAGACCGTACGGTATAGAGATCATCCGGTATGGAAACCGCCCGGTGTGGAGACAGTCTGGTATAGAGCCCACCCATTATAGAGACTGCCCGGTAAAGAGGCCGTATGGTATAGAGACAGCCCGGTATAGAGACCCCCCGATATAGAGACCATCCGGTATATAGATCGCCTGGTATAAAGATCGCCCGGTATAGAGACAGCTCGGTGTGGAGGCCGCCCAGTATAAAGACCGCCCAGTATAGAGAGCATCCGGTGAGGAGACAGCCCGATGTAGAGACCGTCCTGTATAGAGAACACCCGGTAAAGAGAACGTCTGGTATAGAGACCACCCGGTATAGTGACTGTCCGGTATAGTGACTGCCAGTGCAGAGACTGCCCGGTATAGAGACTGTCCTGTATCGTGACTGCCCGGTTCAGAGACTGCCCGGTATACAGTACACCCGGTATAAAGACCACCCGGTATAGAGACCAATCAGTGTGGAGACAGCCCAGAATAGAGACAGCCCAGCATAAAGACTACCCGGGATAGAGAGCTTCCTGTATAGAAACTGCCCGGTGTGGAGACCGTCTGGTATAGAGACCACCCTGTATAGAGACTGCCTGGTATAGAGACCACCCGGTATAGTGACTGTCCGGTATAATGACTACCAGTGCAGAGACTGCCCGGTATAGAGACCGTCCTGTATAGAAATTGCCCGGTGTGGAGACCGTCCGGTATAGAGACCACCCAGTATAGAGACTGCCTGTTATGGAGACCATTCTGTATAGAGACAGCCCGGTATAGGGACCACCCGGTATAGACACCGCTCGTTATAGAGACTGCCCGGTATAGAAATTACCCAGTATAGAGGCAGCACGTAGTGGCGACCACCCTGTATAGAGACCGCCCGTTATAAACCCCCATTATAGAGACCGTCCTGTAAAGAGTTCACTTGGTATATAGACCACCCGCTTTAGAGACCACCTGGTATAGAGACCATCCAGTATAGAGACCGCCCAGTGTAGTGACCACCCGGTATAGTGACGGCTTTGAGCAGAGACAGCCCGGTATCGAGATTGTCCAGCATGGAAACCATCCAGAATAGACACTGCCCAGTATAGAGACCGCACAGTATAGACATCGCCCGATATAGAGAATGCCCGGTATACAAACTGCGTGGTATAGAGTCCTCCCTGTGTAGAGCCCTCCGGGTGTGGAATCCTCCCGGTGTGGAGTCTTCCTGGTGTGGAGTCCTCTCGGTGTGCATCCCTCCCGGTGTGGAGCACTCCCGGTGTGGAGCCCTCCCGCTGTGGAGCCCTCCCAGTGTGGAGTTCTCCCGGTATAGAGACCGTCTGGTATGGAGACCGCCCAGTATATAGATCCCCGATATAGAGATCGTCCCGTATAGAGATCGCCGGTATATGGACCGCCCGGTATAGAGACAGCCCGGTGTGGTGACCGCCTGGTATAGAGACTGTCCAGTATAGAAACGGCCTGGAATAGAGACCGCCCAGTTTAGAGACCACACTGAATCGACATCACCCAACATAGAGAATGCCCGGTATAGAAACTGCGGGGTATAGAGACAGTCCAGTATAGTAACAGTCCAGAATAGAGAGCGCCCGGTATAGAGAGCGACTGGTATAGAGACCACTCATGAGGAGTCCACCCAGAATAGAGAACGTCCGGTATAGAGACCATCTGGTATGGAAACCGCCCGGTGTGGAGACCGTCCGGTATAGAGACCACCCATTATAGAGACTGCCCGGTAAAGAGACTGTACGGTATAGAGACAGCCCGGTATAGGGACACCCCGATATAGAGACCATCCGGTATATAGATCGCCTGGTAGAGAGACAGCTTGGTGTGGAGATCGCCCAGTATAAAGACCGCCCAATATAGAGAGCATCCGGTGAGGAGCTAGCCCGACATAGAGACCATCCTGTATAAAGAACACCCGGTAAAGAGAATGTCTGGTATAGAGACCACCCGGTATAGTGACCGTCCGGTATAGTGACTGCCGGTGCAGAGACTGCCCGGTATAGAGACCGTCCTGTATAGTGACTGCCTGGTGCAGAGACTGCCCGGTATACAGTATGCCCGGTATAAAGACCACCCGGTATAGAGACCACCCTGTATAGAGACTGCCCGGTATAGAGACAACCCGGTATAGTGACCATCCGGTATAGTGACTGCTGGTGCAGAGACTGCCTGGTATAGAGACCTTCCTGTATAGAAACTGCCCGGTGTGGAGACTGTCCGGTATAGAGACCACCCAGTATAGAGACTGCCTGGTAAGGAGACCATTCTTTATAGAGACAGCCCGGTATAGGGACCGCCCGGTATAGTCACCACTCGTTATAGAGATTGCCCAGTATCGAGACAGCACGTAGTGGAGACCGCCCGGTATAGAGACCGCCCGTTATAAACCCCCATTATAGAGACCGTCCTGTAAAGAGTTCACCAGTATATTGACCACCCGGTATAGAGACCACCTGGTAAAGAGACCATCCAGCATATAGACCGCCCGGTGTGGTGACCACCCAGTATAGTGACCGCTTTGAGCAGAGACAGCCCGGTATCGAGACTGTCCAGCATGGAAACCATCCAGAATAGAGACTGCCCAGTATAGAGACTGCAAGATATAGACATCGCCCGATATAGAGAATGCTCAGTATACAAACCGTGTGGTATAGAGCCCTCCCGGTGTAGAGTCCTCCCAGTGTGGAATCCTCCTGGTGTGGAGTCCTCCCGGTGTGGAGTCCTCCTGGTGTGGAGCCCTCTCGGTGTGGAGCCCTCCCGGTGTGGAGCCCTCCTGCTGTGGAGCCCTCCCAGTGTGGAGTCCTCCCGGTATAGAGACCATCTGGTATGGAAACCGCCAGTATATAGATCCCCGATATAGAGATCGTCCTGTATAGAGATCACCGGTATATAGACCGCCCGGTATAGAGACAGCCCGGTGTGGTGACCGCCCGGTATAGAGACCGCCCGGTGTGGAGACTTTCCACTGTAGAGACAGCCCGGTTTAGCAACCGCATGGTAAAGAGACTGCCTGGTTTAGAGACCACCTGGTGTGGTGACCGCCCGGTATAGTGGCCGCTTTTTGTAGAGACAGCTCGGTATCGAGACTGTCCAGTATAGAAACAGTCCGGAATAGAGACCACCCAGCATAGAGACCGCATGTTATAGACATCGCCCGATATAGAATGCTCCCGGTATAGAGTCCTCCCGGTATAGAGTCCTCCCGGTATAGAGTCCGCCCAGTATAGAGACCGCACGGTATAGAGCCTGCCCAGTATAGAGACTGCCCAGTAAAGAAACCATCCAGTATAGAGACAGCCCGGTTTAGGGACCCCCGATATAGAGACCGTCCAGTATATAGAGCGCCTGGTATAAAGACCGCCCGGTATAGAGATAGCTCGGTGTGGAGACCGCCCAGGACTGAGACTGCCCGGTATAAAGACCGCCCAGTATAGAGAGCATCCGGTGAGGAGACCGCCCGATATAGAGACCATCCTGTATGGAGAGCACACGGTATAGAGACCGCCCGTTATAGAGCCCACCCGGTATAGTAATCATCTGGTATAGTGACTGCCTGGTGCAGAGACTGCTCTGTATACAGTACGCCCAGTATAAAGACCACCCGTCATAAAGACCAATCGGTGTGGAGACCGGCCAGTATAGAGACCACCCGGTATAAAGACCACCAGATATACAGACCGCCTGGTATAGAGACCATCCGGTATAGTGACTGCACAGTGCAGGGACTGCCCAGTATACAGATGGCCCGTTATAAAGACCACCCGGTATAGAGGCCGCCCAGTATAAAGACGGCACGGTATAGACACCATTCTATCTAGAAACTGCTGGAGTGGAGCCCATCTGGTATAGAGACAACCCAATATAGTGACCACTCGGCATAGAGACGGCCAGGTGTGGAGACCACCCGGTATAGAGACTGCACGGTATAGAGACCGACCGATATGTACACAATCCGGTATAGAGACAGTCCGGTATAGACACCAAATGGTATAGGGATCGCCCGGTGTAGAGACTGCCTGGTATAGAGACCACGCAGTATAGAGACCACCCAGTATAGAGACCGCACAGTATAGAGGCCACCTGGTATGGGGCCGCCCGGTATAGAGACCGCCCGGTGTGGAGACCGCCCGGTGTGGAGACCACCCGCTGTGGAGACTGCCCGGTGTGGAGACAGCCCGGTGTGGAGACCGACCGCTCCAGAGACCGTCCGCTATACAGACCACCCGGTATACAGACCACCTGGTATAGAGACTATCCAGTATAGAGGCCACACGGTATTGAGTCCACATGGTATAGAGACCACACGGTATAGAGAACATCCAGTATAGAGGCCGTCCGTTATAGAGAACACCTGGTATAGAGACCATCCGGTATAGAGTCCGCCCGGTGTGGAGGCTTTCCACTATAGAGACCACCCGGTATAGAGACTGCATGGTAAAGAGACAGCCTGGTTTAGAGATCGCCCGGTGCGGAGACTTTCCGGTATTCAGACTGCCCAGTATAGAAACCACCCAGTATAGAGACCGCCTGGTGTGCTGACTGCCCGATATAGAGACAGCTTGGTGTAGAGACAGCCCAGTATCGATACTGTCCAGTATAGAAACAGTCCGGAATAGAGACCGCCCAGTTTAGAGACCGCACGGTATAGACATCGCCCGATATAGAGAACGCTCGGTATAGAAACCGCGTGGTATAGAGACAGACCGGTATAGAGAGCTCCCGGTATAGAGCCCGCCCGGTATAGAGACCGCCCGGTATACAGACTGTCCAGTATAGAAACAGTCCAGAATAGAGAGCGCCCGTTATAGAGAGTGACTGGTATAGAGACCACTCATGAGGAGTCCACCCGGTATAGAGACTGTCCGGTATACTGCGACACATCAGGGAGGGGGAGAAGTTCCTGGACTCTATGTTTCAGGAGATGGTCACACCTATGAAGTTAATTACTGCAGATGTAGTCCGTGGGCAGGGACAGGACGGTGTGACTACGAGTGAGGAAGGTACAGGGATCCAGGATGTAGTGTTGAAGGAGACGCAGCCCTTGTTCTTGTCCAGCAGGATCGAGGTTCTTACTCCCTGTGAGGGCGGGAGCGGGGACTGCAGGGAGGATGAGCAACCTGGCCACAGCACCGTGGTACAGGGGGCCATTCAAGTGGAGGGAGTAAAAAGAAATGTTGTAGTGGTAGGGGATAGTATCATTAGGGGGATAGATAGGGTTCTCTGCAGTCAAGAGCGGGAGTCCCGAAGGCTGTGTTGCCTGCCTGGTGCCAGGGTTAAGGACATCTCTTCTGGGCTGGAAAGAAACTTGCAGTGGGAGGGGGAGGATCCAGTTGTCGTGGTCCATGTTGGTACAAACGACGTAGATAGGACAAGGAAGACGGTTCTGTTAAAGGAGTATGAGCAGCTAGGGGTCAAATTAAAAAACAGAACCTCAAGGGTAATAATCTCTGGGTTATTACCTGAGCCACGAGCGAATTTGGCTAGGATAAATAAAATTAAAGAGTTAAATGCGTGGCTCAAAGACTGGTGTGGGAGAAATGGGTTTTGCTTCTTGGGACACTGGCACCAGTACTGGGACAGGAGGGAGCTGTTCTGTTGGGACGGACTCCACTTGGCCAGTGCTGGGACTAGAGTCCTGGCGAATCATATAACTAGGGCTGTAGAGAGGGCTTTAAACTAATTAGTGGGGGGGAGGTTTCTAGAGAGCAAATAATAGAAATGACAACAGAGAAGGTCATAGACTTAGGTAGCAGTGGGGGAATTAAAAAACAGAATGTGTCAGGAAGGGACAGAAGGTATGGAGTAAAAAGTAAAGTACTAAAAAGGGAAAAAACAGGAACTAAGTGTTACAAAACATATTTGAAAGTTCTTTATCTGAATGCACGTAGCATTCGTAACAAAATGAATGAGTTAACGGCACAAATAATGACATATGGGTCTGATCTTGTGGCCATTACAGAAACATGGCTGCAGGGTGACCATGACTGGGAATTAAACATACCAGGTTATTTAACAATCAGGAAGGACAGGCAGGAAGGGAGAGGAGGTGGGGTGGCTATGTTAATAAAGGAAGGAATCACTATAATACAGAGAAATGATATTGGGTCAAAGGAGCACGATAGTGAAACAGTTTGGGTGGAGGTAAGGAATAATAAGGGGAAAAAAACACTAGTGGGTGTAGTCTATAGGCCTCCGAACAGTTGCAACTCTGTTGGACGGAGTATTAATCAGGAAATAGTTGAGGCTTGTAATAAGGGAACAGCTATAATTATGGGGGATTTTAATTATCATATTAACTGGACAAATCAAATTGGGCAGAGCAGCCTTGAGGAAGAGTTCATTGAGTGTATTAGGGATGGGTTTCTTGAGCAGTATGTAACTGAACCAACCAGGGGGCAAGCAACCTTAGATTTGGTCCTGTGTAATGAGACAGGATTAATTAAAAATGTCCTAGTAAAGGATCCCCTTGGAATGAGTGACCATAACATGGTTGAGTTCCATATTCAATTAGAGGGTGAGAAGGTTGGATCTCAAACAAGCGTGCTGAGCTTGAATAAAGGAGACTATGAAGGTATGAGAGCGGAATTAATGAGAGTGGACTGGGAAAATAGATTAAAGGGTAAGACGGTACATGACCAGTGGTGTACATTTAAGGAGTTATTTTACAACTTCCAAAAAATATATATTCCACTGAGGAAAAAAGGGTGTAAAAGAAAAGATAGCCATCCGTGGCTAAGTAAAGTAATTAAGGATAGTATCCGACTAAAAACAAGGGCATATAAGGTAGCCAAATCTAGTGGGAGGATGGAAGATTGGGAAGTCTTTAAAAGACAGCAAAAAATAACAAAAAGATTGATTAAGAAAGGGAAGATAGATTATGAAAGTAAATTAGCAAAAAATATAAAAACAGACAGTAAAAGTTTCTATAGTTATATAAAAAGAAAAAGGGTGGCTAAAGTAAATGTTGGTCCCTTAGAGGATGAGACCGGGAAATTAATGGTGGGAAACATGGAGATGGCAAAAACACTGAACAATTATTTTGTATCAGTCTTTACAGTAGAGGACACTAAGAATATCCCAACACTGGACAAACAGGGGGCTCTAGGGGGGGAGGAACTAAATACAATTAAAATCACTAAGGAAGTGGTACTTGGTAAAATAATGGGACTCAAGGCGGATAAATCCCCTGGACCTGATGGCTTGCATCCCAGGGTCTTGAGGGAAGTAGCGGTAGGGATTGTGGATGCATTGGTAATAATTTTCCAAAACTCACTGGACTCAGCAAAGGTCCCGGCAGATTGGAAAACTGCTAATGTAACACCATTATTTAAAAAGGGTAGTAGGCAGAAGGCTGGAAACTATAGACCTGTTAGCCTAACATCTGTGGTTGGTAAAATGTTAGAGTCCATTATTAAGGAGACAGTAACGGGACATTTGGATAAACACAATTTAATAGGGCAAACTCAGCATGGTTTCATGAAGGGGAAGTCATGTTTAACAAATTTGCTTGAGTTTTTTGAGGAAGTAACATACAGGGTGGATAAAGGGGAACCAGTGGACGTAGTGTATTTAGACTTCCAAAAGGCATTTGACAAGGTGCCACACAAAAGATTATTGCTCAAGATAAAAAATCACGGGATTGGGGGTAATATTCTGGCATGGGTGGAGGATTGGCTCTCTAACAGAAAGCAGAGAGTTGGGATAAATGGTTCGTTCTCAGATTGGCAACCAGTAACTAGTGGTGTTCCGCAGGGGTCAGTGCTGGGTCCCCAACTCTTTACAATCTATATTAACGATTTGGAGGAGGGGACCGAGTGTAACATATCAAAGTTTGCAGATGATACAAAGATGGGACGGAAAGTAGTGAGTGAGGAGGACATAAAAAACCTGCAAAGGGACATAGACAGGCTAAGTAAGTGGGCAGAGATTTGGCAGATGGAATACAATACTGGAAAGTGTGAAGTTATGCACTTTGGCAGGAAAAATCATAGAGCAAGTTATTATCTTAATGGCAAGAAACTGGAAAGTACTGTAGTACAAAGGGATCTGGGGGTCCTGGTGCACGAAACTCAAAAAGTTAGTATGCAGGTGCAGCAAGTGATCAAGAAGGCCAATGGAATGTTGGCTTTTATTGCTAGGGGGTTGGAATATAAAAACAGGGAGGTATTGCTGCAGTTGTACAAGGTATTGGTGAGGCCGCACCTGGAATACTGCATACAGTTTTGGTGTCCATACTTAAGAAAAGACATACTTGCTCTCGAGTCAGTACAAAGAAGGTTCACTCGGTTAATCCCGGGGATGAGGGGGTGGTCATATGAGGAGAGGTTGAGTAGATTGGGACTCTACTCATTGGAGTTCAGAAGAATGAGAGGCGATCTTATTGAAACATATAAGATTGTGAAGGGGTTTGATCGGGTGGATGCGGTGAGGATGTTCCCAATGATGGGTGAAACTAGAACTAGGGGGCATAATCTTAAAATAAGGGGCTGCTCATTCAAAACTGAGATGAGGAGAAACTTCTTCACTCAGAGGGTGGTAGGTTTGTGGAATTTGCTGCCCCAGAAAGCTGTGGAAGCTACATCATTAAATAAATTTAAAACAGAAATAGATAGTTTCCTAGAAGTAAAGGGAATAAAGGGTTACGGGGAGCGGGCAGGAAATTGGACATGAGTCTGGGTTCGGAATGGTCACGGCCCTGTGGGTAGTGGAGTGGGCCCAGGGGCCGTGTAGCCTTGTTCTGCTCCTACTGTGTTCTAATTCTGTTAGATTTCAGGAGATGGTTTTATTCCTGTTCCTGGCTGGGGTGGAGATCGCCTTTACAGAAGGTAAGTACTGTAGAAAATATAGGGACAGAGTGATCTCCTGGAAGAATTTCGATCGCCTAGATGGGTCGGAGAGGAATTTCCCAGATTTTTTTCTCCCAAATTGGCCATTGGGTCTTTATCTGGTTTTTCGCCTCTCCCGGGAGATCACATGGGTTCGGGTGGATGCAGAGTGATAGAAGATTTGAGGTTAGGATCAGATCAGCCATGATCTTATTGAATGGTGGAGCAGGCTCGAGGGGCCGATTGGCCTACTCCTGCTCCTATTTCTTATGTTCTTATGTTCTTATGTTCTTATGTATAGAGACCATCCGGTATGGAAACCTCCTGGTGTGGAGACAGTCCCGGATAGAGACCACCCATTATAGAGACTGCCCGGTAAAGAAACCGTACGGTATAGAGACAGCCCGGTATAGGGACACCCAGATATAGAGACCATCCGGTATATAGATCGCCTGGTATAAAGACTGCCCGGTATAGAGACAGCTCAGTGTGGAGGCCGCCCAGTATGAAGACCACCTGATATAGAGAGCATCCGGTGAGGAGACCACCCGATATAGAGACCGACCTGTATAGAGAACACCCAGTAAAGAGAAAGTCCGGTAAAGAGGCCACCCGGTATAGTGACAGTCTGGTATAGTGACTACCAGTGCAGAGACTGCCCGGTATAGAGACCGTCCTGTATAGTGACTGCCGGTGCAGAGACTGCCCGGTATACAGTACGCCTGGTATAAAGACCGCCCGATATAGAGACCAATCAGTGTGGAGACCGCCCAGTGTAGAGACCGCACAGTATAAAGAACGCCTGGTATAGAGACCATCCTGTATAGAAACCACCCGGTGTGGAGACCGTCTGGTATAGAGACCACCCTGTATAGAGACTGCCCGGTATAGAGACCATTCGGTATAGATACAGCATGGTATAGGGACCGCCCGGTATTGACACCACTCGTTATAGAGACTGCCCGGTATAGAGATTGCCGAGTATAGAGACAGCACGTAGTGAAGACCGCCCGGTATAGAGACCGCCAATTATAGACCGCCGATATAGAGACCATCCAGTAAAGAGTACACCTGGTATATAGACCACCTGGCAAAGAGAGCACCCGGTATAGAGACCATCTGGTATAGAGACCGCCCGATGTGGAGACATTCCACTATAGAGACAGCCCGGTATAGCAACCGCATGGTATAAAGACTGCCTGGTTTAGAGACCACCTGGTGTGGTGACCGCCCGGTATAGTGACCGTTTTGTTTAGAGACAGCCCGGTATCGAGACTGTCCAGTATAGCAACAGTCCGGAATAGAGACCACCCAGATTAGAGACCGCACGGTATAGACATCGCCCCATATAGAGTCCTCCCGGTATAGAGTCCTCCCGGTATAGAGTCCTCCCGGTATAGAGACTTCCTGGTATAGAGTCCTCCTGGTATAGAGTCCTCCCGGTATAGAGTCCTCCCGGTATAGAGTCTGCCCAGTATAGAGACCACCCGGTATAGAGACTCCCCAGTATAGAGACAGCCCAGTAAAAAGACTGTCCGGTATAGAGACAGCCCGGTTTAGGGAACCCCCGATATAGAGACTGTCCGGTATATAGATCGCTTGGTATAAAGACCGCCCAGTATAGAGACAGCTCAGTGTGGAGACCGCCCAGGATAGAGACTGCCTGGTATAAAGACCACCCAGTATAGAGAGCATCCGGAGAGGAGACCACCCGATATAGAGACCGTCCTGTATAGAGAACACCCGGTATAGAGACCATCCGTTATAGAGCCCACACAGTATAGTGACCATCCGGTATAGTGATTGCCTGGTGCAGAGAATGCTCGGTATACAGTACGCCCAGTATAAAGACCACCCGTTATTAAGACCAATCGGTGTGGAGACCGGCCGGTATAGACACCACCCGGTATAAAGGCCACCCGAAGTAGAGACCGCCTGGTATAGAGACCATCCGGTATAGTGACTGCACAGTGCAGGGACTGCCCGGTATACAGAAAGCCCGTTATAAAGACTGCCCGGTATAGAGACTGCCCAGTATAAAGACGGCACATTATAGATACCATTCTATCTCAAAACTGCTGGAGTGGAGCCCATCTGGTATGGGGACCACCCAATATAGAGGCCACTCGGCATAGAGGCAGACTGGTGTGGAGACCGCCTGGTATAGAGACTGCACGGTATAGAGACCGACCGATATGTACACAATCCAGTATAGAGACAGTCCGGTATAGACACCACATGGTATAGGGATCGCCCGGTGTAGAGGCTGCCTGGTATATAGACCGCGCAGTATAGAGACCACCCGGTATAGAGACCGCACAGTATAGAGGCCACCTGGTATGGGGCCGCCTGGTATAGAGACCACCCGGTGTGGAGACCACCCTGTGTGGAGACCACCCACTGTGGAGACTGCCCGGTGTGGAGATCGCCCGGTGTGGAGACCGCCCGCTTCAGAGAACATCCGCTATACAGACCACCCGGTATACAGACCACCTGGTATAGAGACTATCCAGTATAGAGGCCGCCCGTTATAGAGAACACCTGGTATAGAGACCATCCGGTATAGAGTCCGCCCGGTGTGGAGACTTTCCACTATAGAGACTGCCCGGTATAGAGACTGCATGGTAAAGAGAAAGCCTGGTTTTGAGACCGCCCGGTGTGTAGATTTTCCGGTATTCAGACTGCCCAGAATAGGAGCCACCCGGTATAGAGACCGCCTGGTGTGCTGACCTTCGGGAATAAACACAGCTTGGTGTAGAGACAGCCCGGTATCGAGACTGTCCAGTATAGAAACAGTCCGGAATAGAGACTGCCCAGTTTAGAGACTGCACGGTATAGACATCGCCCGATATAGAGAATGCCCGGTATAGAAACCGCGTGGTATAGAGACAGTCTGGTATAGAGAGCTCCCGGTATAGAGTCCGCCCGGTATAGAGACCACCCGGTATAGAGACTGTCCAGTATAGAAACAGTCCAGAATAGAGAGCACCCGGTATAGAGAGCGACTGGTATAGAGACCACTCATGAGGAGTCCACCCGGTATAGAGACCATCCGGTATAGAGATAATCCGGTTTGGAAACCACCTGGTGTGGAGACGGTCCCGTATAGAGACCACCCATTATAGAGACTGCCCGGTAAAGAGACCGTACGGTATAGAGACAGCCCGGTATAGGGACACCCAGATATAGAGATCATCCAGTATATAGATCGCCTGGTATAAAGACTGCCCGGTATAGAGACAGCTCAGTGTGGAGGCCGCCCAGTATAAAGACCGCCTGGTATAGAGAGCACCCGGTGAGGAGACCGCCGATATAGAGACTGTCCTGTATAGAGAACACCCGGTAAAGAGAACGTCCGGTATATAGACCACCCGGTATAGTGACCATCCGGTATAGTGATTGCCAGTGCAGAGACTGCCCGGTATAGAGACCGTCCTGTATAGTGACTGCCCGGTGCAGAGACTGCCCGGTATACTGTACGCCCGGTATAAAGACCACCCGGTATAGAGACCATTCAGTGTGGAGACCGCCCAGTGTAGAGACCGCACAGTATAAAGAATGCCCATTATAGACTGCCGATATAGAGGCCGTCCAGTAAAGAGTTCACCTGGTATATAGACCACCTGGCAAAGAGAGCACTTGGTATAGAGACCATCTGGTATAGAGACCGCCCGGTGTGGAGACTTTCCAGTTTAGAGACAGCCCGGTACAGCAACCGCATGGTAAAGAGACTGCCTGGTTTAGAGACCACCTGGTGTGGTGACCGCCCGGTATAGTGACCGTTTTGTGTAGTGACAGCCCGGTATCGAGACTGTCCAGTACAGAAAGAGTCCGGAATAGAGACCACCCAGTGTAGAGACCGCACGGTATAGACATCGCCCCATATAGAGTCCTCCCAGTATAGAGACCTCCCGGTATAGAGTCCTTCCTGTACAGAGTCCACCCGGTATAGTGTCCTCCTGGTATAGAGTCCTCCCGGTATAGAGTCCGCCCAGTATAGAGACCGCCCGGTATAGAGACTGCCCAGTATAGAGACAGCCCAGTAAAAAGAGCGTCCGGTATAGAGACAGCCCGGTTTAGGGACCCCTCGATATAGAAACTGTCCAGTATATAGATCGCTTGGTTTAAAGACCGCCCGGTATAGAGACAGCTCAGTGTGGAGACCGCCCAGTATAGAGACTGCCCGGTATAAAGACCGCCCAGTATAGAGAGCATCCGGAGAGGAGACCGCCTGATATAGAGACCGTCCTGTATAGAGAACACCTGGTATAGAGACCGTCCGTTATAGAGCCCACACAGTATCGTGACCATCCGGTATTGTGACTGCCTGGTGCAGCGACTGCTCGGTATAGAGTACGCCCAGTATAAAGACCACCCGTTATTAAGACCAATCGGTGTGGAGACTGGCCATATAGACACCACCCGGTATAAAGGCCACCCGATGTAGAGACCACCTGGTATAGAGACCATCCGGTATAGTGACTGCACAGGGCAGGGACTGCCCGGTATACAGAATGCCCGTTATAAAGACCGCCTGGTATAGAGACTGCCCAGTATAAAGACGGCACTGTATAGATACCATTCTATCTAGAAACTGCTGGAGTGGAGCCCATCTGGTATAGAGATAGCCCAATATAGAGACCACTCAGCATAGAGACCACCTGGTGTGGAGACCACCCAGTATAGAGAATGCCCGGTATAGAGACCAACCGATATGTACACAATCCGGTATAGGAACAGTCCGGTATAGACACCACATGGTATAGGGATCGCCCGGTGTAGAGACTGCCTGGTATAGAGACCGCACAATATCGAGACTACCCGGTATAGAGACCGCACAGGATAGAGGCCACCTGGTATGGGGCCACCTGGTATAGAGACCGCCCGGTGTGGTGACCGCCCGGTGTGGAGACCACCCGCTGTGGAGACTGCCCGGTGTGGAGACCGCCCGGTGTGGAGAACACCCGCTCCAGAGACCGTCCGCTATACAGACCACCCGGTATACAGACCACCTGGTATAGAGACTATCCAGTATAGAGGCCACACTGTATGGAGACAACATGGTATAGAGACCACACGGTATAATGACCATCCAGTATAGAGGCCGCCCGTTATAGAGAACACCTGGTATAGAGACCATCCGGTATAGAGTCCACCCGGTGTGGAGTCTTTCCACTATAGAGACTGCCCGGTATAGAGACTGCATTGTAAAGAGGCAGCCTGGTTTAGAGACCACCCGGTGTGGAGACTGTCCGGTATTCAGACTGCCCAGTATAGAAACCACCCGGTATAGAGACCGCCTGGTGTGCTGACCACCCGGTATAGAAACAGCTTGGTGTAGAGACAGCCCGGTATCGAGACTGTCCAGTATAGAAGCAGTCCAGAATAGAGACCGCCCAGTTTAGAGACCGCACAGTATAGACATCGCCCGATATAGAGAACACCCGGTATAGAAACCGCTTGGTATAGAGGCAGTCCGGTATAGAGAGCACCCGGTATAGAGTCCGCCCGGTATAGAGACCGCCCGGTATAGAGACTGTCCAGTATAGACACAGTCCAGAATAGAGAGCACCCGGTATAGAGAGCGACTGGTATAGAGACCACCATTGAGGAGTCCACCCGGTATAGAGACCGTCCAGTATAGAGACCATCCGGTATGGAAACCGCCCGGTGTGGAGACGGTCCGGTATAGAGACCACCCATTATAGAGACTGCCCGGTAAAGAGACCTTCCGGTATAGAGACAGCCCAGTATAGGGACACTCCGATATAGAGACCATCCGGTATATAGATCACCTGGTATAAAGACTGCCCAGTATAGAGACAGCTCGGTGTGGAGGCCACCCAGTATAAAGACCACCTGGTATAGAGAGCATCCGGTGAGGAGACTGCCCGATATGGAGACCGTCCTGTATAGAGATCACCTGGTAAAGAGAACGTCCGGTATAGAGACCACCCGGTATAGTGACCGTCTGGTATTGTGACTGCCGGTGCAGTGACTGCCCGGTATAGAGACCGTTCTGTATAGTGGCTGCCCGGTGCAGCGACTGCCCGGTATACAGTACGCCCAGTATAAAGACCGCCCGGTATAGAGACCATTCAGTGTGGAGACTGCCCAGTGTAGAAACCGCACAGTATAAAGAATGCCTGGTATACAGACCATCCTGTATAGAAACCACCCGGTGTGGAGACCGTCTGGTATAGAGACCACCCTTTATAGAGACAGCATGGTAAAGAGACAGCCTGGTTTAGAGACCGCCTGGTGTGGAGATTGTCCGGTATTCAGACTGCCCAGTATAGACACCACCCGGTATAGAGACCGCCTGGTGGGCTGACCGCCCGGTATAGACACAGCTTGGTGTAGAGACAGCCCGGTATCGAGACTGTCCAGTATAGAAACAGTCCGGAATAGAGACCGCCCAGTTTAGAGACTGCACGGTATAGACATCGCCCGATATAGAGAACGCCCGGTATAGAAACCGCGCGGTATAGAGACAGTCCGGTATAGAGAGCTCCCGGTATAGAGTCCACCTGGTATAGAGACCACCCAGTATAGAGACTGTCCAGTATAGAAGCAGTCCAGAATAGAGAGCGCCCGGTATAGAGAGCGACTGGTATAGAGACCACTCATGAGGTGTCCACCCGGTATAGAGACCGTCCGGTATAGAGACCATCCGGTATGGAAACATCTTGGTGTGGAGACGGTCCTGTATAGAGACCACCCATTATAGAGACTGCCCGGTAAAGAGACCGTACGGTATGGAGACAGCCCGGTATAGGGACACCCAGATATAGAGACCATCCGGTATATAGATCGCATGGTATAAAGACTGCCTGGTATAGAGACAGCTCAGTGCGGAGGCCGCCCAGTATAAAGACCGCCTGGTATAGAGAGCATCCGGTGAGGAGACCGCCCGATATAGAGACCGTCCTGTATAGAGAACACCCGGTAAAGAGAACGTCCGGTATATAGACCACCCGGTATAGTGACTGTCCGGTACAGTGACTGCCAGTGCAGAGACTGCCCGGTATAGAGACCATCCTGTATAGTGACTGCCCGGTGCAGAGACTGCCCGGTATACAGTACGCCCGGTATAAAGACCGCCCGGTATAGAGACCATTCAGTGTGGAGACCGCCCAGTGTAGAGACCGCACAGTATAAAGAATGCCTGGTATAGAGACCATCCTGTATAGAAACCACCCGGTGTGGAGACCGTCTGGTATAGAGACCACCCTATATAGAGACTGCCCGGTATAGAGACCATTCGGTATAGATACAGCATGGTATAGGGACCACCCGGTATAGACACCACTCATTATAGATACTGCCCGGTATACAGATTGCCGAGTATAGAGACAGCACGTAGTGGAGACCGCCCGGTATAGAGACCGCCCATTATAGACTGCCGATAGAGAGACCATCCAGTAAAGAGTTCACCAGGTATATAGACCACCTGGCAAAGAGAGCACCTGGTATAGAGACCATCTGGTATAGAGACCGCCCGGTGTGGAGACTTTCCAGTTTAGAGACAGCCCGGTACAGCAACCGCATGGTAAAGAGACTGCCTGGTTTAGAGACCACCTGGTGTGGTGACCGCCCGGTATAGTGACCGTTTTGTGTAGAGACAGCCCGGTATCGAGACTGTCCAGTATAGAAACAGTCTGGAATAGAGACCACCCAGTGTAGAGACTGCACGGTATGGACATCGCCCCATATAGAGTCCTCCCGGTATAGAGACCTCCCGGTATAGAGTCCTTCCTGTATAGAGTCCTCCCGGTATAGTGTCCTCCTGGTATAGAGTCCTCCCGGTATAGAGTCTGCCCAGTATAGAGACCGCCTGGTATAGAGACTGCCCAGTATAGAGACAGCCCAGTAAAAAGAGCGCCCGGTATAGAGACAGCCCGGTTTAGGGACCCCTCGATATAGAGACTGTCCAGTATATAGATCGCTTGGTTTAAAGACCGCCCGGTATAGAGACAGCTCAGTGTGGAGACCGCCCAGTATAGAGACTGTCCGGTATAAAGACCGCCCAGTATAGAGAGCATCCGGAGAGGAGACCGCCCGATATAGAGACCGTCCTGTATAGAGAACACCCGGTATAGAGACCGTCCGTTATAGAGCCCACACAGTATCGTGACCATCCGGTATTGTGACTGCCTGGTGCAGCGACTGCTCGGTATAGAGTACGCCCAGTATAAAGACCACCCGTTATTAAGACCAATCGGTGTGGAGACTGGCCATATAGACACCACCCGGTATAAAGGCCACCCGAAGTAGAGACCACCTGGTATAGAGACCATCCGGTATAGTGACTGCACAGGGCAGGGACTGCCTGGTATACAGAAAGCCCGTTATAAAGACCGCCCGGTATAGAGACCGCCCAGTATAGAGACGGCACAGTATAGATACCATTCTATCTAGAAACTGCTGGAGTGGAGCCCTTCTGGTATAGAGACAGCCCAATATAGAGACCACTCAGCATAGAGACTGCCTGGTGTGGAGACCGCCCAGTATAGAGACTGCCCGGTATAGAGACCGACCGATATGTACACAATCCGGTATAGGAACAGTCCGGTATAGACACCACATGGTATAGGGATCGCCCGGTGTAGAGACTGCCTGGTATAGAGACCGCGCAGTATAGAGACTACCCAGTATAGAGACCACACAGTATAGAGGCCACCTGGTATGGGGCCGCCTGGTATAGAGACCGCCCGGTGTGGTGACCGCCCGGTGTGGAGACCACCCGCTGTGGAGACTGCCCGGTGTGGAGACCGCCCGGTGTGGAGAACGCCCGCTCCAGAGCCTGTCCGCTATACAGACCACCCAGTATACAGACCACCTGGTATAGAGAATATCCAGTATAGAGGCCACACGGTATGGAGACCACATGGTATAGAGACCACACGGTATAATGACCATCCAGTATAGAGGCCGCCCGTTATAGAGAACACCTGGTATATAGACCATCCGGTATAGAGTCCGCCCGGTGTGGAGATTTTCCACTATAGAGACTGCCCGGTATAGAGACTGCATGGTAAAGAGACAGCCTGGTTTAGAGACCGCCCGGTGTGGAGACTGTCCGGTATTCAGACTGCCCAGTATAGGAACCACCCGGTATAGGGACCGCCTGGTGTGCTGACCGCCCGGTATAGAGACAGCTTGGTGTAGAGACAGCCCGGTATCGAGACTGTCCAGTATAGAAACAGTCCGGAATAGAGACCGCCCAGTTTAGAGACCGCACGGTATAGACATCGCCCGATATAGAGAACGCCCGGTATAGAAACCGCGTGGTATAGAGGCAGTCCGGTATAGAGAGCACCCAGTATAGAGTCCGCCCGGTATAGAGACCACCTGGTATAGAGACTGTCCAGTATAGACACAGTCCAGAATAGAGAGCACCCAGTATAGAGAGCGACTGGTATAGAGGCCACCATTGAGGAGTCCACCCGGTATAGAGACCATCCGGTATAGAGACCATCCGGTATGGAATCTGCCCGGTGTGGAGACGGTCCGGTATAGAGACCACTCATTATAGAGACTGCCCAGTAAAGAGACTGTACAGTATAGAGACAGCCCGGTATAGGGACACCCAGGTATAGAGACCATCCGATATATAGATCGCCTGGTTTAAAGACTGCCCGGTATAGAGACAGCTCGGTGTGGAGGCCGCCCAGTATAAAGACCGCCTGGTCTAGAGAGCATCCGGTGAGGAGACTGCCCGATATAGAGACCGTCCTGTATAGAGAACACCTGGTAAAGAGAACGTCCGGTATAGAGACCACCCGGTATAGTGACCATCCGGTATAGTGACTGCCGGTGCAGTGACTGCCCGGTATAGAGACCATCCTGTCTAGTGACAGCCCGGTGCAGCGACTGCCCGGTATACAGTACGCCCGGTATAAAGACCGCCCGGTATAGAGACCATTCAGTGTGGAGACTGCCCAGTGTAGAGGCCGCACAGTATAAAGAATGCCTGGTATAGAGACCATCCTGTATAGAAACCACCCGGTGTGGAGACCGTCTGGTATAGAGAGCACCCTGTATAGAGACTGCATGGTAAAGAAACAGCCTGGTTTAGAGACCGCCCGGTGTGGAGATTGTCCGGTATTCAGACTGCCCAGTATAGAAACCACCCGGTATAGAGACCGCCTGGTGTGCTGACCACCCGGTATAGAGACCATTCGGTATAGATACAGCATGGTATAGGGACTGCCCGGTATAGATACCACTCGTTATAGAGACTGCCCGGTATAGAAATTGCCGAGTATACAGACAGCACGTAGTGGAGACCGCCCGGTATAGAGACCGCCCATTATAGACCCCCAATATAGAGACCATCCAGTAAAGAGTTCGCCTGGTATATAGACCACCTGGCATAGAGACCACCTGGTATAGAGACCATCTGGCATAGAGACCGCCCGGTGTGGAGACTTTCCACTATAGAGACAGCCCGGTATAGCAACCGCATGGTAAAGAGACTGCCTGGTTTAGAGACCGCCTGGTGTGGTGACCGCCCGGTATAGTGACCACTTTGTGTAGAGACAGCCCGGTATCGAGACTGTCCATTATAGAAACAGTCCAGAATAGACACCACCCAGTATAGAGACCGCACGGTATAGACATCGCCCGATATAGAGTCCTCCCGGAATAGAGTCCTCCCGGTATAGAGTCCTCCCAGTATAGATTCCTCCCGGTATAGAGTCCGCCCAGTATAGAGGCCGCCCAGTATAGAGACCACCCGGTATAGAGACCGCCCGGTATAGGGAACGCACAGTATAGTGACCAGCCGATAAACAGACCACCTGGTATAATGACCGTCCGATATAGAGACCACCCAGTATAGAGACAGCCCAGTATAGAGAACGTCCGTTATAGAGAATGTCTGGTGTGGTGACCACCTGGTATAGGGACTGCCTGATATAGAGACCGCTCGGTGTAGGGACAGCCCGCTATCGAAACTGTCCAGTATAGAAGCAGTCTGGATTAGAGACCGCCCAGGATAGAGACTGCACGGTATAGACATCGCCTGATATAGAGACCACCCAGTATAGAAACCACATGGTATAGAGGCAGTCCGGTATAGAAACCGCCCGGTGTGGAGACCGTCCAGTATAGAGAATGCCCAGTATAGAGACTGCCCCATATAGTGACCGTCCGGTATATAGACAGCCCGGTATAGGGACCACCCAGTATAGTGAATGCTCATTATAGAGACTGCCCAGTATAGAGATCGCCCAGTAGCGAGACAGCCCAGAGTGGAGACCGCCTGGTATAGAGACCGGCCAGTATATAGATCACCCGCTATAGAGACTGCCCGGTATAGAGACCTTCTGGTGTGGAGACTGTCTGATATAGAGACAACCCGGTATAGAGACCGCCCATTATAGAGACGGTCTGGTAAGTATACCATCCGGTGTGGAGACCGCACGGTATAGAGACCGTCCGGTATGCAGACCACCCAGTATATAGGCCCCCAATATAGAGACCGTCCAATATTGAGATCGCCTGGTATATAGGCTGCCCGGTATAGAGACCGCCTGGTATAGAGACCACCCGGTATAGAGACCACCCGGTGTGGAGACCGTCCACTATAGAGACCGCCCGGTATAGAGACCACCTGGTAAAGAGACCGCCATGTTTAGAGACCGCCTGGTGTGGTGACCGCCCGGTATAGAGGGCGCTTTGTGTAGAGACAGCCCGGTATCGAGACTGTCCAGCATTGAAACAGTCCGGAATAGAGACCGCCCAGTTTAGAGACAGCACGGAATAGACATCGCCCGATATAGAGAATGATTGGTATAGAAACTGCATGGTATAGAGACAGTCCGGTATAGAGAGCTCCCGATATAGAGCCCTCCCGGTATAGAGACCACCCGGTATAGAGACTGTCCAGTATAGAAACAGTCCGGAATAGAGGGCGCCCGGTATAGGGAGTGACTGGTATAGAGACCGCTCATGAGGAGTCCACCTGGTATAGAGACCGCCCAGTATAGAGACGGTTCGGTATGGAAACCGCCCGGTGTGGAGACAGTCCGGTATAGAGACCGCCCAGTATAGAGACAGCCCAGTAAAGAGACCGTCCAGTATAGAGACAGCCCGGTATAGGGACCCCCGATATAGAGACTGCCCAGTATAAAGACCACCCGGTATAGAGAGCATCCGGTGAGGAGACCGCCCGATATAGAGACCGTCCTGTATAGAGAACACCCGCTATAGAGACCGTCCAGTATAGAGACCGCCCGGTATGACTGTCTGGTATAGTGACTGCCCAGTGCAGAGACTGCCCGCTATACAGTATGCCCGGTATAAAGGCCGCCCGGTATAAAGGCCACCCGGTATAGAGACCAATGGGTGTGGAGACCGGCTGGTATAGAGACCACCCGGTATAAAGACCACCCGGTATAGAGACCATCTGGTATAGAAACCGCACAGTGTGGAGACCGTTCAGTATAGAGACCACCCAGTATAGAGACTGCCTGGTATAGAGACCATTCAGTATATAGACAGCCCAGTATAGGGACCGCCCAGTATAGACAGCGCTCTTTATAGAAACTGCCCGGTATCGAGATTGCCCAGTATAGAGACAGCCGGTTTTGGATACTGCCCGGTATAGAGTCCGCCCGGTATAGAGACTGTCCGGTATGGAGACCGCCCGGTATAGAGAAAGACCATCATAGAGACTGCCCAGTGTGGAGACCGCCCAGTATAGACACTGCCCAGTAAACAGACCGACCGATATGTACACCGTCCGGTATAGAGACCGTCCAGTATAGAGACAGGCCGGTATAGAGACCACATGGTATATGGACTGCCTGGTGTGGAGACCGCCCAGTATAGAGACCGCCGTGTATAGAGACCGCCCAGAATAGAGACCACCCGGTATAGGAGCCACCCGGTATAGAGACCGCCCGGTGTGGATACAGCCCAGTGTGGAGACCGCCCAGTACAGAGTCCGTCCAGTACAGAGACCGTCCGGTACAGAGACCACCCGGTATGCAGAGTGCCCGGTATAGAGACCATCCGGTATAGAGACCATCCGGTATAGAGACCATCCGGTATAGATACCATCCAGTATAGAGACCACCCGGTATAGAGACCGCATGGTATAGAGACTGCCCAATATAGTGACCAGCCAGTAAACAGACCACCTGGTATAAGGACCGTCTGTTATAGAGAATGTCTGGTGTGGTGACCACCTGGTATAGAGTCCGCCCGATATAGAGACCGCTCAGTGTAGGGACAGCCCGATATCAAGACTGTCCAGTGTAGAAACAGTGTGGAATAGAGACCGCCCATTATAGAGACCGCACGGTATAGACATCGCCCGATAGAGACTGCCCAGTATAGAAACTGCATGGTATAGAGACAGTCCGGTATAGACACCGCCCGGTATAGAGACCACCCAGTATAGAGACTGTCCAGTATAGAAAGAGTCCAGAATAGAGACCGCCCGGTATAGAGACCGCTCATGTGGAGTCCGTCCTGTATAGAGACCGCCCGGTATAGAAACCGCCTGGTGTGGAAACCGTCCAGTATAGAGAACGCCAAGTATAGAGACTGCCCCATACAGAGACCATCGGTATAGAGATAGCCTGGTATAGGGACCGCCCGGTATAGAGACCGCTCATTATAGAGACTGCCCGGTATAGATATCCCCCAGTATAGAGACAGCCCGGAGTGGAGACCGCCTGGTATGGAGACCGGCCAGTGTAGAGATCGCCCGGTATAAAGACTGCCCAGTATAGAGACATTCTGGTGTGGAGCCTGTCTGCTATAG
Source organism: Somniosus microcephalus (assembly GCF_052327205.1). Classification (NCBI taxonomy): domain Eukaryota; kingdom Metazoa; phylum Chordata; class Chondrichthyes; order Squaliformes; family Somniosidae; genus Somniosus; species Somniosus microcephalus. The sequence goes on from NC_140992.1 coordinate 183,362,165, forward strand.
AGATGACCCGGTATGGAGACCACCCAGTATAGAGTCCATCCGGTATGTAGACCGTCCGATGTGGAGACCATGCAGTATAGAGACCGTCTGGTATGGAGACCACCCAGTATATAGACCCCCGATATAGAGACCGTCCAGTATAGAGATTGCCTGGTATATAGACCGCCCGGTATAGAGATCACCTGGTATAGAGACCATCAGGTATAGAGACCGCCTGGTGTGGAGACTTTCCACTATAGAGACCACCCGGTATAGAGACTGTCCGGTGTGGTCACCGCCCAGTATTGAGACTGTCCGGCATAGAGACCGCCCGGTATAGAGATCACCCACTATAGAGACCGCACGGCATACAGTCCATCCGGTGTGGAGACTGTCCTGTATAGAGACCACCCAGTATTGAGCGCGCCCAAAATAGAGATGCCCGGAATAGAGGCCGTCCGGTGTAGAGTCCGCCTGGCATAGAGACCACCCGGTATAGAAAACACCCGGTATAGAGACAACCCGGCATAGGGACTGCCCGGTGTGGAGACCACCCAGTATAGAGACTGCCTGATATAGCGACCATCTGGTATAGAGAGCGTCCGCGATAGAGACAGCCCGGTATAGGGAGCGCCCAGTATAGAGACCGCCCGATATCGAGACTCTCCAGTGTGGTCATTGCCTGGTATAGAGACTAACCGGTATAGAGACCACCCGGTGTGGGGACTGCCTGGTATAGAGACTGCCCGGTATAGAGACTGCCTGGTATAGAGACTGCCCGGTATAGAGACCGCCCGGTATAGAGACCATCCAGTGTGGGGACTGTCCTGTATGGAGACCGCCCGTTATAGAGCGTGCCCAGAATAGAGATGCCCAGTATAGAGACCGTCCAGTGTAGAGTCCACCTGGTGTAGCGACCACCCTGTATAGGAAACACACGGTATAGAGACAACCTGGCATAAAGACTGCCCAGTGTGGAGACCGCCCAGTATAGAGACTGCCTGATATAGTGACCGTCTGGTATAGAGAGCGTCCACTATAGAGACGGACCGGTATAGGGAGTGCCCGGTATAGAGACCGCCCGATATAGAGACAGTCCGGTGTGGTCATTGCCTGGTATAGAGACTGCCCGGTATAGAGACCGCCCAGTGTGGGGACTGCCTGGCATGGAGACCGCCCTGTGTGTGGACTGCCCAGTATCGAGTCTGCCCGGTATAGAGACTGCCCGGTATAGAGACTGCCCGGTATAGAGATCACCCAATATAGAGACCGCCCAGTATAGAGACCATCCAGTATGGGGACAGTCCTGTATAGAGACCGCCCGATATAGAGACAGTCCGCTATAGAGACCATCCGGTATAGCGACCATACGGTATAGAGACCATCCGGTATAGTGACCATACGGTATAGAGACCATCCGGTATAGAGACCACCCGGTGTGGAGACCGTCCAGTATACAGACCACCCATTATAGAGACCGAATGGTATAGGGACCGCCCAGTATAGGGACCACCCAGTAAAGTGACCAGCTGGTAAACAGACCACCTGGTATATGGACTGCCCTGTATAGCGACTACATGGTATAGAGACCGCCCAGTATAGAGATCGCCCAGTATAGAGAATACCTGGTGTGGTGACCACCTGGTATACAGACCGCCCGGTATAAAGGCGGCCCAGTATAGAGACCGACTTGTATAGAGATAGTCCGGTGTAGTGTCTGCATGGTGCAGAGGCTGCCTGGTATAATGACCGCATGGTATAGAGACCGCTCGGTGTGGAGACCGCTCGGTATAGAGACCGCCCGTTGTGGAGACTGTCCATTATAGAGACCACCCAGTATAGAGACTGCCTGGTATAGAGACCATCCAGTATAGAGACAGCCCAGTATAGGGACCGGGTCCCGGTATAGACACCAATCATTATAGAGACTGCCCAGTATAGAGATTGCCCAGTATAGAGACAGCCTGTTGTGGAGACAGCCCGGTATAGAGACAGCTCGGTATGGAGACCTTCTGGTGTGGTTACCATCCAGGATAGAGACTGCCCGGTCTAGAGACGATCTGGTATAGAGATCACCCTCTATGGAGGCCGCCCAGTATAGAAACCGTCCGGTGTAGAGACCACCTGGTATAGAGACAGTCCAGTATAGAGGCCACCCAGGGTGGAGACTGTCCGGTATAGAGACCACCCAGTATAGAGACCGCCCAGTATAGAGAACACCCACTAGAGACCACCCAGTATAGAGACCATCTGGTATAGAGACCGCCCGGTATAGAGACTGCCCGGTATGGAGACCATCTGGCATAGAGACCATCCGGTATAGAGACCACCCAGTATAGAGACCATCCATATAGAGACCACCCGGTATAGAGACCATCCTGTATAGAGATCATCCATTATAGATACCATCCAGGATAGAGACTTCCCGGTGTGGTGACCACCCGGTATAGAGACCGTCCTGTATAGAGACTATCTTGCCTATAGACCTCCCATTGTGGAGACCGTCCAGTATAGTGACTGTCTGGTATAGAGAGCGCCAAGTATAGAGACCACCCGGTGTAGAGACCGCCCCGTGTAGAGACTGCCCAGTGTAGAGACCACCCTGTGTAGAGACCACCCGGTGTGGAGACCGCCCGGTGTGGAGACTGCCCGGTGTGGACACCATCCGGTATAGAGACAGCCCAATCTGTAGACAGTCTCACATAGAGACCTTCCAGTACAGAGACAGTCTGGTATAGGGACCACCCAGTGTGGAGACTATCTGGTAAAGAGAACACCCGCTATAGAGACCGTCCGGCATAGAGACTGTCTGGTATAAAGACCAGCTGTTGTGGAGACAATCCAGTATAGTGACCGCCCAGTAAAGAGACCGCCCAGTAAAGAGATCGCCCAGTATAGAGACTGCCCAGTATAGAGACCTCCTGGTATAGAGACCATCCAGTATAGAGACCGTCCAGTATAGAGACCACCCGATGTGGAGACTATCTGGTATAGAGACCATCTGGTATAGAGACCATCTGGTATAGAGACCATCAGGTATAGAGACCACATGGTATAGTGACTGCCCAGTATAGAGACCGCCCAGCATAGAGACCACCCGGTGTGGAGGCCACCCGGTGTGGAGGCCGCCCAGTGTGGAGGCCACCCGGTGTGGAGGCCACCGAGTATAGAGGCAGCCCGGTATAGAGACAGACTTGTATAGAGACTGCCAGTATAGAGACCGCCTGGTATAGTGACCACCCAGTATAGAGACTGCCTGGTATAGAGACCACCCGGTATAGAGACCGCCTGATGTGGAGACCGTCCTGTATAGAGACCGTCCAGTATAGAGACGGACCGGTATCGAGACTGTTTGATATATAGACCACCTGGTATAGAGACTGCCTGGTATAGAGACCACCCAGTATAGAGACCATCCTGTGTAGAGAGTGCCCAGTATAGAGACCATCCGGTATAGAGACAGCCCAGTACACAGACCACCCAGTATAGAGACCGTCTGGCATATAGACTGCCCGGTAGAGAGGCCACCCGATATGTACACCATCTGGTATAGAGACCATCCCATATAGAAACAGTCCACTATAGAGACCACCTGGTATAGGGACCGCCCGATGTGGAGACTGCACAGTATAGAGACCATCTGGCATAGAGACTGCCCGGTATAGAGGCCACCCGATATGTACACTGTCCGGTATAGAGACCGTCCCATATAGAGACAGTCCAGTATAGAGACCACCTGGTATAGGGACTGACCAATGTGGAGACTGCCTCATATAGAGACTGCCCAGTATAGAGACCATCCAGTATAGAGACTGCCCTGTATAGAGACCGCCCTGTATAGAGACCGCCCTGTATAGAGACCACCATGTATAGAGACAGCCCGATGTGGAGACCGCCCGGTGTGGAGACCGCGCGGTATAGAGAACGCCTGTATAGAGACCGCACAGTATGGAGACCACCCAGTGTGGAGACCGCCCAGTGTGGGGACTGCCCGGTGTGGCGACCGCCCAGTGTGGAGACCATCCGGTATAGAGACCATCCGGTGTGGAGACCATCCGGTATAGAGACCACTCGGTATAGAGACCACCCGGTATAGAAACCACACAGTAGAGAGACTGCCCTGTATAGAGACCGCCCGGTATTGAGACCGCCCGGTACAGAGACCGCACACTATAGGAGCCATCTGGTATAGAGGCCGCCTGGTATAGAGCCCGCACAGTATGGAGACCGCTCGGTGTGGAGACAGCCCGGTGTAGAGACCACCCAGTGTAGAGACCATCCGGTATAGAGACCGCCCGGTGTGGAGGCTGTCCGATATAGAGAACGTCCGGTATAGAGACCATCTGGTATAGAGACCGCCCGGTGTGGAGATCGCCCGGTGCGGAGACCACCCGGTGTGGAGTCCACCCGGTATAGAGGCCGCCTGCTATAGAGACCATCCGGTAAAGATACCGCCCGGTATAGAGGTCAGCCGGTATAGAGACCGCCCGGTGCGGAGTCCGCCCGGTGTGGAGGCCGCCCGGTGTGGAGACCACCCACTGTGGGGACTGCCCGGTGTGGAGACCGCCCGGTATAGAGACTGCCCGGTATAGAGACCCCACGGCATAGAGTCCGCCCAGTGTGGAGAACACCCGTTATAGAGACCTCCCTATATATTCACTGTCTGGTATAGAGACCATCCGGTATAGAGACAGTCCAGTATAGAAACCACACAGTATAGGGTCCGTCCATTATAGAGGCAGCCCTGTATCGAGACCACCCGGTTTGGAGACCGCCCGGTATGGAAACCACCCGCTATAGAGACCACCCGGTGGGGAGACCACCCGGTGGGGAGACCGCCCGGTATAGAGTCCGTCCGGTATAGAGACTGCCCTGTAGAGAGACTGTCTGATATAGAGACCGCCCAGTATAGAGACCATCCTGTATAGAGAACATCTGGTATAGAGATGCCCGATAAAGAGACCATCCGGTATAGAGATCATCCGTTATAGAGATCATCCGGTATAGAGACCGCCCGGTATAGAGACCACCCGGTATAGAGTCCGCACAGTATAGTGACCACCCAGTATAGAGACCGTCCAGTATAGAGACCATCTGGTATAGAGACTGCCCATTGTTTAGGCCGTCCATTATAGTGACCGTCCGGTATAGAGACCGCCCAGTATAGAGACCGCTCAGTATAGGGACCATCCAGTACAGAGAACGTCCTGTATAGAGACCGCCTGGTGTGGAGGCCATCTGGTATAGAGACCAACTGGTATAGAGACCGCCTGGTATAGAGACTGCCCGGTATAGAGTCCATCCTGTATAGAGACCATCCAGTATAGAGACCGCCCGATGTGGAGACCACCCAGTATAGAGACAGCCCAGTATAGAGAAAGCATTGTATAGAGACTGCCAGTATAGAGACCGCCCGGTATAGTGACTGCCCGGTATAGAGACCACCTGGTATAGAGACCACCCGGTGTAGAGACCGCCAGATGTGTAGACCGTCCTGTATAGAGACCATCCAGTATAGAGACGGCCCGGTATCGAGACCGTCTGATATAGAGACCGACTGGTATTGAGACCACCCGGTATAGAGAGCACCCAGTATAGAGACAATATGTGTAGAGAGTGCCCGGTATAGAGTCCATCCGGTATAGAGACAGCCCGGTACAGAGACCACCCTCTATAGAGACAGTCTGGCATAGAGACTGCCCAGTAGAGAGGCCACCCGATATGTACACCATCTGGTATTGAGACAGTCCCATATAGAGACAGTCCAGTATAGAGACCACCTGGTATAGGGACCGCCCGATGTGGAGACTGCCCAGTATAGAGACTGCCCAGTATAGAGACCGTCTGGCATAGAGACTGCCCGGTATGGAGGGCACCCGATATGTATACTGTCCGGTATAGAGACCGTCCCATATAGAGACAGTCCAGTATAGAGACCACATGTTATAGGGACCGCCCGATGTGAAGACTGCCCAGTATAGAGACTGCCCGGTATGGAGACCACCCTGTATAGAGACCGCCCTGTATAGAGACCACCCAGTATAGAGACTGCCCTGTATAAAGACCGCCCTGTATAGAGACCGCCCTGTATAGAGACAGCCCTGTATAGAGACAGCCCGGTGTGGAGACCGCCCGGTGTGGAGACCGCCTGGTATAGAGACCGCCCGGTATAGAGACCACACAGTATGTAGACCACCCAGTGTGGAGACCACCCGGTGTGGAGACCGCCCGGTGTGGAGACCATCCGGCATAGAGACCGCCCGGTGTGGAGACTGCCCGGTGTGGAGACTGCCCGGTATAGAGAGCACCCAGTATAGAAACCACCCAGTAGAGAGACCGCCTAGTATAGAGACCGCCCAGTATATAGACCGCCCAGTATAGAGACCACCCAGTATAGAGACTGCCGGTATAGAGACCGCACACTATGGGAGCCATCTGGTATAGAGACCGCCCGGTATAGAGATCGCACAGTATGGAGACCGCCCGGTGTGGAGACAGCCTGGTGTGGAGACCGCCCGATGTAGAGACCGCCCGGTGTAGCGACCATCCGGTATAGAGACCGCCCAGTGTGGAGACCGCCCGGTGTGGAGACCTCCCGGTTTGGAGACCGCCCAGTATAGAGGCCGTCCGATATAGAGATCGTCCGGTATAGAGACCGTCCAGTATAGAGACTGCCCATTGTGGAGACTGTCCAGTATAGAGACCTCCCGATATATTCACTGTCTGGTATAGAGAACATCCGGTATAGAGACATTCCGATATAGAAACCACCCGGTATAGCGGCCACCCGGTGTGGAGACTGCCCGGTATAGAGACCACCTGGTTTAGAGACCGCCCATTATAGGGGCCGTCCGGTATAGAGGCTGCCCTGTATAGAGACCACCCGGTTTGGAGACTGCCCGGTATGGAAACCACCCGCTATAGAGACCACCCAGTGGGGAGACCACCCGGTGGGGAGACCGCCCGGTATAGAGTCCGTCCAGTATAGAGACTGCCCAGTAGAGAGACTATCCGATATAGAGACCACCCAGTATAGAGACCATCCTGTATAGAGGCCGTCTGGTAAAGAGATGCCCAGTATAGAGACCATCCGGTATAGAGATCATCCGTTATAGAGACCATCCGGTATAGAGACCGCCCGGTATAGAGAACACCCGGTATAGAGTCCACCCAATATAGAGACCACCCGGTATAGAGACCATCCAGTATAGAGACCGTCCGGTATAGAGACTGCCCATTGTGGAGACTGTCCATTATAGTGACCATCCGGTATAGAGACTGCCCTATATAGAGACCGCCTGGTATAGGGACCATCCAGTATAGAGAACGTCCTGTATAGAGACCGCCTGGTGTGGAGACCGTCCGGTATAGAGAACAACAGGTATAGAGATCGCCTGGTAAAGAGACCACCTGGTATAGAGACCACACGGTGTGGAGACCGCCCGGTGTGGAGACCATCCGGTATAGAGACCATCCGGTTTAGAGACCATCTGGCATAGAGACCACCTGGCATAGAGTATGTCTGGTATAGAGACTGTCCGGTATAGAGACTGCCTGTTGTGGAGACCTTCCAATATAGTGACCGCCCAGTATAGTGAATGCCCAGTATAGAGACCGTCCAGTGTAGCAACAGCCTGGTATAGAGACCATCCAGTATAGAGACCATGTGGTATAGAGACCGCCCGGTGTGGAGACCGTCTGGTATAGAGACCGCACGGTGTATTGTCCGCCCGGTATAGAGACCACTCAGTATAGAGACCGCCTGGCATAGAGTCCACCCGGTGTGTAGACCACCCGGTATAGAGATGACCCGATATATTGACCGCCCGGTATAGAGACTGCCCGGTATATGGACCACCCAGTATAGGGACCGCCTGGTGTGGAGACTGCCCGGTATAGAGAGAGCCTGGTATAGAGGCTGCCCGGTATAGGGACCGCCCAGTATAGGGGCCGTACGGTATAGAGACCACCCGGTATAGAGTCCACCCAATATAGAGACCACCCGGTATAGAGACCATCCAGTATAGAGACCGTCCGGTATAGAGACTGCCCATTGTGGAGACTGTCCATTATAGTGACCATCCAGTATAGAGACCGCCCAATATAGAGACCGCCTGGTATAGGGACCATCCAGTATAGAGAACGTCCTGTATAGAGACCGCCTGGTGTGGAGACCGTCCGGAATAGAGAACAACAGTTATAGAGACCGCCTGGTAAAGAGACCACCTGGTATAGAGACCACACGGTGTGGAGACCGCCCGGTGTGGAGACCATCCGGTATAGAGACCATCTGGTATAGAGACCATCTGGCATAGAGACCACCTGGCATAGAGTATGTCTGGTATAGAGACTGTCCGGTATAGAGACTGCCTGTTGTGGAGACCTTCCAATATAGTGACCGCCCAGTATAGGGAATGCCCAGTATAGAGACCGTCCAGTGTAGCAACAGCCTGGTATAGAGACCATCCAGTATAGAGACCATCCGGTATAGAGACCGCCCGGTGTGGAGACCGTCTGGTATAGAGACCACCCGATATATTGACCGCCCGGTATAGAGACCGCCCGGTATAGGGACTGCCCGGTATATGGACCACCCAGTATAGGGACCGCCTGGTGTGGAGACTGCCCGGTATAGAGAGAGCCTGGTATAGAGGCTGCCCGGTATAGGGACCGCCCAGTATAGGGGCCGTACGGTGTAGAGACCGCCCGGTATAGAGACCATCCAGTATAGAGACCACCCAGTATAGGGACCGCCCGGTATCGAGACCACCCAGTATAGAGACTGCCCTGTATAGAGACCGCCCGGTATAGAGACCACCCGGTATAGAGATCGCACACTATAGGAGCCATCTGGTATAGAGGCCGCCCGGTGTAGTGACCGCACAGTATGGAGACCGCCCAGCATGGAGACCGCCCGGTGTGGAGACCGCACAGTATAGAGACTGCCCGGTATAAAAAACCCACGTCATAGAGACCGGCCCAGTGTGGAGACCGCCCGGTATAGAGACCTCCGATATGTTCACTGTCTGGTATAGAGACCATCCGGTATAGAGACAGTCCGGTATGGAAACCACCCGGTATAGAGACAGTCCGGTATGGAAACCACCTGGTAAAGGGACCACCCGGTGTGGAGACTGCCCGGTATAGAGACCGCCCGGTATAGGGGGCATCCGGTATAGAGGCCACGCTGTATAGAGACCACCCGGTTTGGAGACCGCCTGGTATGGAAACCACCCGCTATAGAGACCACCCGGTTTGGAGCCCGCCTGGTATGGAAACCACCCGCTATAGAGACCACCCGGTGGGGAGATCTCCCGGTGGGGAGACTGCCCGGTATAGAGTCCGTCCGGTATAGAGTCTGCCCAGTAGAGAGTCTGTCCGACATAGAGACTGCCCAGTATAGAGACCATCTTGTATAGAGATCGTCTGGTATAGAAATGCCCAGTATAGTGACCATCCGTATAGAGATCATCCGTTATAGAGACCATCCGGTATAGAGACCGCCCGGTATAGAGACCACCCGGTATAGAGTCCACACAGTATAGAGACCACCCGGTATAGAGACCGTCCAGTATAGAGACCGTCTGGTATAGAGACTGCCCGTTATGGAGACCGTCCATTATAGTGACCGTCCAGTATAGAGATTGCCCAGTATAGAGACCGCCCGGTATAGGGACCATCCAGTATAGAGACCGTCCGGTATAGAGACCAACAGGTATAGAGACAACCTGGCTTAGAGACCGCCCGTTATAGAGACCGCCCGGTATAGGGGGTGTCCGCTATAGAGGCCACCCTGTATAGAGACCACCCGGTTTGGAGACCACCTGGTATGGAAACCACCCGCTATAGAGACCACCTGGTTTGGAGACCGCCCGGTATGGAAACCACCCACTATAGAGACCACCCGGTGGGGAGATCACCCGGTGGGGAGACCGCCCGGTATAGAGTCCATCCGGATTAGAGTCTGCCCAGTAGAGAGTCTCTCTGGTATAGAGACTGCCCAGTATAGAGACCATCCTGTATAGAGACCGTCTGGTATAGAAATGCCCAGTATAGAGACCATCCGGTATAGAGATCATCTGTTATAGAGACCATCCGGTATAGAGACCGCCCGGTATAGAGACCACCCGGTATAGAGTCCGCACAGTATAGAGACCACCCGGTATAGAGACCGTCCAGTATAGAGACCGTCCGGTATAGAGACTGCCCATTATGGAGACCATCCATTATAGTGACCGTCTGGTATAGAGATTGCCCAGTATAGAGACCGCCCGGTATAGGGACCATCCAGTATAGAGAACGTCCTGTATAGAGACCGCCTGGTGTGGAGACCGTCCGGTATAGAGACCAACAGTTATAGAGACCGCCTGGCATAGAGACCGCCCAGTATAGAGACCACCTGGTGTGGAGGCCACCCGGTATAGAGACCATCTGGTATGCAGACCCTATATAGAGACTGCACAGTATAGAGACTGCCTGGTATAGAGACCATTCATTTTACAGATCACCCAGTATAGAGATCATATGATATAGAGACTGCCTGGTATAGAGACTGCCCGGTATGGAGACCATCCGGCATAGAGACCATCCGGTATAGAGACCGTCTGGTATAGAGACTATCTGGTATACTGTATGTCTGGTATAGAGACCGTCCGGTATAGAGACTGCCTGTTGTGGAGACCTTCCATTATAGTGACCACACAGTATAGAGACCGTCCAGTGTAGCGACCGCCTGGTATAGAGACCATCCAGTATAGAGACCGTCTGGTATAGAGACCGCCTGGTGTGGAGACCGTCCGGTATAGAGACCAACAGGTATAGAGACCACTCAGTATAGAGACCGCCTGGCATAGAGATCACCCAGTGTGGAGACTGCCCGGTATAGAGACCGCCCAGTATATTGACCGCCCGGTATAGAGACCGCCAAGTATAGAGACTGCCCGGTATAGGGACCACCCAGTATAGGGACCGCCTGTTGTGGAGACCGCCCGGTATAGAGACCGCCCGGTATAGAGACTGCCCGGTATAGGGACCGCCCGGTATAGGGGCCAGATGGTATAGAGACCACCCGGTATAGAGACCGTCCAGTATAGAGACCACCCAGTATAGAGACCGCCCGGCATAGGGACCAACAGGTATAGAGACCGCCTGGTACAGAGACCGCCGGCATGCAGACTGCTCGGCGTGGAGACTGCCCGGCATAGTGACCGCCCAGTATGGAGACCGTCTGGTATAGAGGCCCTCCGGTATAGGGACCACCCAGTATAGGGACCGCCTGGTGTGGGGACCACCTGTTGTGGAGACCACCTGGTATAGGGACCGCCCGGTATTGAGACCGCCTGGTATAGAGACCGCACGGTATAGAGACCACCCGGTGTGGAGACCGCCTGGTATAGTGACCGCCTGATATAGAGACCGTCCAGTATAGAGACCACCCTGTATAGAGACCACCCGGTACAGAGATCACCCGGTGTAGAGGCTGCCTGGTGTAGAGCCTGCCCGGTGTAGAGACCACCCGGCGTGGAGACCGCCCGGTGTGGGGACTGCGTGCTGTGGAGACCACCCGGTGTGGAGACCGTCCGGTATAGAGACCACCTGGTATAGTGACCGCCCGGTATAGAGACCATCCGGTATAGAGACAGTCCAGTATAGGGACTGCCCAGTATAGGGACTGCCCGGTGTGGAGGCCGCCCGGTATAGAGACCGCCCGGTATAGGGACCACCCGGTATAGAGACTGCCCGGTATAGAGACCACCCGGTGTGGAGACCACCCGGTATAGTGACTGCCTCGTATAGTGACCGCCCGGTATAGAGACTGTCCGGTATAGAGACCGCCCAGTATAGAGACCGCCCAGTATAGAGACCACCCGATATGTAGACCGTCCGGTATAGAGACCGTCCGGTATAGAGACAGTTCAGTTTAGAGACGGCCCGGTATAGAGATGGCCCAGTCTGGAGACCACCCAGTTTAGAGACTGCCTAGTATAGAGAACACCCACTAGAGACCGTCCAGTACAGAGACCGTCTGGTATAGAGACCGCCCATTGTGGAGACCATCCAATATAGTGACCGTCCATTATAGAGACCATCCTGTATAGAGACCATTCCGTTTGGAGTCCGCCCGATGTGGAGAATATCCGGTATAGAGACCATCAGGTATAGAGACCGCTTGGTATAGAGACCACCTAGTATATAGACCGCCCGGCATAGAGACCGCCCGGCATAGAGACCGCCTGGTGTCGAGGCCACCCGGTATAGAGACCGTCCGGTATAGAGACCCTATATAGAGACTGCACGGTATAGAGACTGCCTGGTATAGAGACCATTCATTATAGAGACCACCCAGTATAGAGATCATCTGGTATCGAGACCGCCCGGTATAGAGACTGCCCGGTATGGAGACCATCTGGCATAGAGACCATCCGGTATAGAGACCACCCAGTATAGAGACCATCATATAGAGACCACCCGGTATAGAGACCGTCCTGTATAGAGATCATCCATTATAGATACCATCCAGGATAGAGACTTCCCGGTGTGGTGACCACCCGGTATAGAGACCATCCCGTATAGAGACTATCTTGCCTATAGACCTCCCATTGTGGAGACCGTCCAGTATAGTGACTGTCTGGTATAGAGACCGCCAAGTATAGAGACCACCCGGTGTAGAGACCGCCCGGTGTAGAGACTGCCCAGTATAGAGACCGCCCAGCATAGAGACCACCCGGTGTGGAGGCCACCCGGTGTGGAGGCCGCCCAGTGTGGAGGCCACCGAGTATAGAGACAGCCCAGTATAGAGACACCCTTTATAGAGACTGCCAGTATAGAGACCGCCTGGTATAGTGACCGCCCAGTATAGAGACTGCCTGGTATAGAGACCACCTGGTATAGAGACCGCCCGATGTGGAGACAGTCCTGTATAGAGACCGTCCAGTATAGAGACGGCCCGGTATCGAGACTGTCTGATATATAGACCGCCTGGTATAGAGACCGCCTGGTATAGAGACCACCCAGTATAGAGACCGTCCTGTGCAGAGCGTGCCCAGTATAGAGACCATCCGGTATAGAGACAGCCCGGTATACAGACCACCCAGTATGGAGAACATCTGGCATATAGACTGCCCGGTAGAGAGGCCACCCGATATGTACACCATCTGGTATAGAGACCGTCCCATATAGAGACAGTCCAGTATAGAGACCACCTGGTATAGGGACTGCCCGATGTGGAGACTGGCCAGTATAGAGACCATCTGGCATAGAGACCGCCCGGTATAGAGGCCACCCGATATGTACACTGTCCGGTATAGAGAACGTCCCATATAGAGACAGTCCAGTATAGAGACCACCTGGTATAGGGACCGACCAATGTGGAGACTGCCTCGTATAGAGACTGCCCGGTATAGAGACCATCCTGTATAGAGACTGCCCTGTATAGAGACCGCCCTGTATAGAGACCACCCTGTATAGAGACAGCCCGATGTGGAGACCGCCCGGTGTGGAGACCGCCCGGTGTGGAGACCGCCCGTATAGAGACCGCACAGTATGGAGACCACCCAGTGTGGAGACCGCCCAGTGTGGAGACTGCCCGGTGTGGAGACCGCCCAGTGTGGAGACCATCCAGTATAGAGACCACCCGGTGTGGAGACCATCCGGTATAGAGACCGCCCGGTATAGAGACCACACAGTAGAGAGACTGCCCTGTATAGAGACCGACCGGTATAGAGACAACCCGGTATAGAGACCGCACACTGTAGGAGCCATCTGGTATAGAGGCCGCCTGGTATAGAGCCCGCACAGTATGGAGACCGCCCGGTGTGGAGGCCGCCCGGTGTGGAGACCGACCGGTGTAGAGACCCCCCAGTGTAGAGACCATCCGGTATAGAGACTGCCCGGTGTGGAGACCGCCCGGTATAGAGGCCGTCCGATATAGAGAACGTCCGGTATAGAGACCATCCGGTATAGAGACCGCCCGGTGTGGAGACCGCCCGGTGTGGAGACCACCCGGTGTGGAGAACGCCCGGTATAGAGGCCGCCTGCTATAGAGACCATCCGGTATAGAGACCGCCCGGTATAGAGATCATCCGGTATAGGGACCGCCCAGTGTGGAGACCGCCCGGTGTGGAGACTGCCCGGTATGGAGACCACCCGCTTTGGGGACTGCCCGGTGTGGAGACCGCCCGGTATAGAAACTGCCCGGTATAGAGACCCCACGGCATAGAGACTGCCCAGTGTGGAGAACACCCGGTATAGAGACCTCCCTATATATTCACTGTCTGGTATAGAGACCATCCAGTATAGAGACAGTCCAGTATAGAAACCACCCAGTATAGGGTCCGTCCGTTATAGAGGCTGCCCTGTATAGAGACCACCCAGTTTGGAGACCGCCCGGTATGGAAACCATCCGCTATAGAGACCACCCAGTGGGGAGACCGCCCGGTATATAGTCCGTCCAGTATAGAGACTGCCCAGTAGAGAGATTGTCTGATATAGAGACCGCCCAGTATAGAGACCATCCTGTATAGAGACCATCTGGTATAGAGATGCCCGATATAGAGACCATCCGGTATAAAGATCATCCGTTATAGAGACCATCCGGTATAGAGACCACCAGGTATAGAGACCACCTGGTATAGAGTCCACACAGTATAGAGACCACCCAGTATAGAGATCGTCCAGTATAGAGACCGTCCGGTATAGAGACTGCCCGTTGTTTAGGCCGTCCATTATAGTGACCATCTGGTATAGAGACCACCCAGTATAGAGACCGCTCGGTATAGGGACCATCCAGTATAGAGAACATCCTGTATTGAGACCGCCTGGTGTGGAGACCATCCGGTATGGAGACCAACCGGTATAGAGACTGCCTGGTATCGAGTCCATCCTGTATAGAGACCATCCAGTATAGAGACTGCCCGATGTGGAGACTATCTGGTATAGAGACCATCTGGTAGAGAGACCGCCCAGTAGAGAGACCGCTCTGCATAGAGGCCGCCCAGTGTGGAGGCCACCTCGTATAGAGACAGCCCAGTATAGAGACAGTCTTTTATAGAGACTGCCAGTAGAGAGACCGCCCGGTATAGTGACTGACCGGTATAGAGACCACCTGGTATAGAGACCACCCGGTGTAGAGACCTCCAGATGTGTGGACCGTCCTGTATAGAGACCATCCAGTATAGAGACGGCCCGGTATCGAGACCGTCTGATATAGAGACCGCCTGGTATAGAGACCGCCCGGTATGGAGAGCACCCAGTATAGAGACAATCCTGTATAGAGAGTGCCCGGTATAGAGACCATCCAGTATAGAGAGAGCCCGGTACAGAGACCACCCGATATGTGCACCATCTGGTATTGAGACAGTCCCATATAGAGACTGTCCAGTATAGAGACCACCTGGTATATGGACCGCCCGATGTGGAGACTGCCCAGTATAGAGACTGCCCAGTATAGAGACCGTCTGGCATAGAGGCTGCCCGGTATAGAGGGCACCCGATATGTATACTGTCTGGTATAGAGACCGTCCCATATAGAGACAGTCCAGTATAGAGACCACCTGGTATAGGGACCGCCTGATGTGAAGACTGCCCGGTATAGAGACTGCCCGGTATAGAGACCACCCTGTATAGAGGCCAACCTGTATAGAGACCACCCAGTATAGAGACTGCCCTGTATAAAGACCGCCCTGTATAGAGTCCACCCTGTATAGAGACCGCCCTGTATAGAGACAGCCCGGTGTGGAGACCACCCGGTGTGGAGACCATCCGGTATAGAGACCGTCCGGTATAGAGACCACACAGTAGAGAGACTGCCCTGTATAGAGACCGCCCGGTATAGAGACAACCCGGTACAGAGACCGCACACTATAGGAGCCATCTGGTATAGAGGCCGCCTGGTATAGAGCCCGCACAGTATGGAGACCGCCCGGTGTGGAGACCGCCCGGTGTGGAGACCGACCGGTGTAGAGACCACCCAGTGTAGAGACCATCCGGTATAGAGACTGCCCGGTGTGGAGACCGCCCAGTATAGAGGCCGTCCGATATAGAGAACGTCCGGTATAGAGACCATCCGGTATAGAGACCGCCCGGTGTGGAGACCACCCGGTGTGGAGACCACCCGGTGTGGAGACCGCCCGGTATAGAGGCCGCCTGCTATAGAGACCATCCGGTATAGAGACCGCCCGGTATAGAGATCATCCGGTATAGAGACCGCCCAGTGTGGAGACCGCCCGGTGTGGAGACTGCCTGGTGTGGAGACCACCCGCTTTGGGGACTGCCCGGTGTGGAGACCGCCCGGTATAGAGACTGCCCGGTATAGAGACCCCACGGCATAGAGACTGCCCAGTGTGGAGAACACCCGGTATAGAGACCTCCCTATATATTCACTGTCTGGTATAGAGACCATCCAGTATAGAGACAGTCCAGTATAGAAACCACCCAGTATAGGGTCCGTCCATTATAGAGGCTGCCCTGTATAGAGACCACCCAGTTTGGAGACCGCCCGGTATGGAAACCACCCACTATAGAGACCACCCGGTGGGGAGACCACCCGGTGGGGAGACCGCCCGGTATATAGTCCGTCCGGTATAGAGACTGCCCAGTAGAGAGATTGTCTGATATAGAGACCGCCCAGTATAGAGACCATCCTGTATAGAGACCATCTGGTATAGAGATGCCCGATATAGAGACCATCCGGTATAAAGATCATCTGTTATAGAGACCATCCGGTATAGAGACCACCCGGTATAGAGACCACCCGGTATAGAGTCCGCACAGTATAGAGACCACCCAGTATAGAGACCGTCCAGTATAGAGACCGTCCGGTATAGAGACTGCCCGTTGTTTAGGCCATCCATTATAGTGACCATCCGGTATAGAGACCACCCAGTATAGAGACCGCTCGGTATAGGGGCGATCCAGTATAGAGAACGTCCTGTATTGATACCGCCTGGTGTGGAGACCATCCGGTATAGAGACCAACCGGTATAGAGACCGCCTGGTATAGAGTCCATCCTGTATAGAGACCATCCAGTATAGAGACTGCCCGATGTGGAGACTATCTGGTATAGAGACCATCTGGTAGAGAGACCGCCCAGTAGAGAGACCGCTCTGCATAGAGGCCGCCCGGTGTGGAGGCCACCTCGTATAGAGACAGCCCAGTATAGAGACAGTCTTTTATAGAGACTGCCAGTATAGAGACCGCCCGGTATAGTGACTGACCGGTATAGAGACCACCTGGTATAGAGACCACCCGGTGTAGAGACCTCCAGATGTGTAGACCGTCCTGTATAGAGACCATCCAGTATAGAGACGGCCCGGTATCGAGATCGTCTGATATAGAGACCGCCTGGTATAGAGACCGCCCGGTATAGAGAGCACCCAGTATAGAGACAATCCTGTGTAGAGAGTGCCCGGTATAGAGACCATCCAGTATAGAGAGAGCCCGGTACAGAGACCACCCTCTATAGAGATAGTCTGGCATAGAGACTGCATGGTAGAGAGGCCACCCGATATGTGCACCATCTGGTATTGAGACAGTCCCATATAGAGACAGTCCAGTATAGAGATCACCTGGTATATGGACCGCCCGGTGTGGAGACTGCCCAGTATAGAGACTGCCCAGTATAGAGACCATCTGGCATAGAGTCTGCCCGGTATAGAGGGCACCCGATATGTATACTGTCCGGTATAGAGACCGTCCCATATAGAGACAGTCCAGTATAGAGACCACCTGGTATAGGGACCACCCGATGTGAAGACTGCCTGGTATAGAGACTGCCCGGTATAGAGACCACCCTGTATAGAGGCCACCCTGCATAGAGACCACCCAGTATAGAGACTGCCCTGTATAAAGACCGCCCTGTATAGAGTCCGCCCTGTATAGAGACCGCCCTGTATAGAGACAGCCCGGTGTGGAGACCACCCGGTGTGGAGACCGCCCGGTATAGAGACCGCCCGGTATAGAGACCACACAGTATGTAGACTGCCCAGTGTGGAGACCACCCGGTGTGGAGACCGCCCGGTGTGGAGACCATCCGGTATAGAGGCCGCCCGGTGTGGAGACTGCCCGGTGTGGAGACTGCCCAGTATAGAGAGCACCCAGTATAGAAACCACCCAGTAGAGAGACCGCCCAGTATAGAGACCGCCCAGTATATAGACCACCCAGTATAGAGACCACCCAGTATAGAGACTGCCGGTATAGAGACCGCACACTATAGGAGCCATCTGGTATAGAGAATGCCCGGTATAGAGACCGCAGAGTATGGAGACCACCCGGTGTGGAGACCGCCTGGTGTGGAGACCACCCGGTGTAGAGACCGCCCGGTGTAGAGACCATCCGGTATAGAGACCGCCCGGTGTGGAAACCGCCCGGTGTGGAGACCTCCCGGTGTGGAGACCGCCCGGTATAGAGGCCGTCCGATATAGAGATCGTCCGGTATAGAGACCGTCCAGTATAGAGACTGCCCATTGTGGAGACTGTCCAGTATAGAGACCTCCCAATATATTCACTGTCTGGTATAGAGACCATCCGGTATAGAGACATTCCGGTATAGAAACCGCCCGGTATAGGGACCACCCGGTGTGGAGACTGCCCGGTATAGAGACCACATGGTTTAGAGACCGCCCGGTATAGGGGCCGTCCGGTATAGAGGCTGCCCTGTAAAGAGACCACCCGGTTTGGAGGCCGCCCGGTATGGAAACCACCCGCTATAGAGACCACCCAGTGGGGAGACCACCCGGTGGGGAGACCGCCCGGTATAGAGTCTGTCCGGTATAGAGACTGCCCAGTAGAGAGACTATCCAATATAGAGACCACCCAGTATAGAGACCATCCTGTATAGAGGCCGTCTGGTAAAGAGATGCCCAGTATAGAGACCATCCGGTATAGAGATCAGCCGTTATAGAGACCATCCGGTATATAGACCGCCCGGTATAGAGACCACCCGGTATAGAGTCCACCCAATATAGAGACCACCCGGTATAGAGACCATCCAGTATAGAGACCGTCCGGTATAGAGACTGCCCATTGTGGAGACTGTCCATTATAGTGACCATCCGGTATAGAGACCACCCAATATAGAGACTGCCCGGTATAGGGACCATCCAGTATAGAGAGCGTCCTGTATAGAGACCGCCTGGTGTGGAGCCCATCCGGTATAGAGACCAACAGGTATAGAGACCGCCTGGTAAAGAGACCACCTGGTATAGAGACCACCCGGTGTGGAGACCGCCCGGTGTGGAGACCATCCGGTATAGAGACCATCCGGTATAGAGACCATCTGGCATAGAGACCGCCTGGCATAGAGTATGTCTGGTATAGAGACTGTCCGGTATAGAGGCTGCCTGTTGTGGAGACCTTCCAATATAGTGACCGCCCAGTATAGAGAATGCCCAGTATAGAGACCGTCCAGTGTAGCGACAGCCGGGTATAGAGACCATCCAGTATAGAGACCATCCGGTATAGAGACTGCCCGGTGTGGAGACCGTCTGGTATAGAGACCGCGTGGTATATTGTCCGCATGGTATAGAGACCACTCAGTATAGAGACCGCCTGGCTTAGAGACCACCTGGTGTGGAGACCGCCCGGTATAGAGACCGCCCGATATATTGAGCGCCCGGTATAGAGACCGCCCGGTATAGAGACTGCCCGGTATATGGACCGCCCAGTATAGGGACCGCCTGGTGTGGAGACTGCCCAGTATAGAGACCACCTGGTATAGAGACCATCCAGTATAGAGACCGCCTTGTGTGGAGACCGCCCGGTTAAGAGACCGCCCAGTGTAGAGACTGCCCGGTGTAGAGACCACCCAGTGTGGAGACCGTCCAGTGTGGAGACCGCCTGGTGTGGAGACTGCCCGGTGTGGAGACCGTCCGTTATAGAGACCGCCCGGTATAGTGACCGCCCGGTATAGAGACCATCCTTTATAGAGGCAGTCCGGTATAGGGACTGTCCAGTATAGGGACCGCCTGGTGTGGAGACCGCCTAGTATAGATACCGCCCAGTATAGAGACTGCCCGGTATAGAGACCACCCGGTGTGGAGAACACCCGGTATAGTGACCGCCCTGTACAGTGACTGCCCGGTATAGAGACCGTCCGGTATAGAGACCGCCCGGTGTGGGGATCGCCCGGTGTGGAGACTGCCCGGTGTGGAGACCACCCGGTATAATGACCACCCGGTATAGAGACCGTCCAGTATAGGGACCGTCTGGTGTGGAGACCGTCCAGTATAGGGGCCACCCGGTATAGAGACCGCCCGGTATAGAGACCGCCCAGTATAGAGACCACCTGGTATAGAGACCATCCAGTATAGAGACCGCCTTGTGTGGAGACCGCCCGGTGTGGAGACCGCCCGGTGTGGTGACCGCCCGGTTTTCACTTCCATTGACGAAACCCAATGTTTGCCCCTTGGCAAAAGGTCGTCCCTGTGAAGTTACTCCAAAAACAGCCTCTGGTTGGTGTGGATGTGGTTTCGACACTGAAGAACCATTCTGTAAAGGAAACAGAACGTGATCGATAGGAGAGAAATCATTTCTGAATGTCATGTTTCCCAACTGTTTTTATATTTATGGTCAATTCATAATGGAAAATGAACATCTCATACAAAACAAACTCTTTTGGACATGGAGAAAGTGAATTTAAAACCTTGAAACGAACAGATGCATTTTAATAATTCAATAAATTCTGTTGCCAAATTAAAATTGAAGTATAATGATTTATTTCAAGGTTTTCGATGTTGTATTAATAATTTAAAAATCTCATGAATGAGTAATCGTGGTGTTAAAGTGGGATTATTAATTTAGTTTCCAAGAGGAAAATACAAGGAATAATAAACACCAACATTAATAAATTTAATTGATTTCATGCAGTAGTAAGGAGACATTCCATAAACTCTAAAAAGTCTTTACTTATTTACTTCTCTGTCCTGGTGTGGGCCAGGGGAAAGTCTGTGAATGGTAAGCACCTGTCTAGATTATTTGCTGTTTGGATCAGAGTGGGCGAGTTGGAGAAAGGTTCTGAAGAATAGTCTGGAACTGAAGTTAGCAAAATAAATATAGTTTGATCGAGGCACTTTACATTTCAGACTCTTAGCTCAAATAGAGATTGTTAAAGTGTTTTGTTGCTCATTTTCCACATGTTAAATTCCTTGGTTCTCCCAATCTTCTGCTATGACTTTGGCGGGAGACTGGCAGAACTCCTGGAGAATCGGCGTAAATGGCTGAACAACGGCTGCTTATGCCATCATTCCCAGGGTTGTACCGATCTCCCACTGGAGATGTGCTGGGAGGTTGGGAGAACGCCCCACAGAAGCTCGTTGTCTTGGACATTTGCAGATCAATTTTAAAAAGATCTCTCCTGATTCTCACCTACAAAAGTCCCGAATTCAGCCTAGTCTTTAATCCCAAAATGCCAAGATGAGCACACATTGTGTTAGTGACATTAGCACCCATATAGGAGGTCATTTTAACTTTCCCTGATAGTGTAAAATGGACAATATCGGATCGATCACCCCTCGCCCTCAGTAGTGCATTGAAGTGTCATCTTAGATGATGTGCTCAAAGCTCTGGAGTGGGGCTTGTAACCATGATCTTCTAACTCCGAGGTGCTAGTGCCACCCACTGAGCCAAGGCTGACACCTGGGGCCAGTTTAAGAACCAATTGGATAGTGCAATGGGGGTGCGGTATAGAGGCATTCTGCAGTGATGAATTAAGAGGATCTGAATGGCTTCCTTCATTCGCCATGATTTTGTGAAAAAGCCCACCCTGCCATGCAGCACACTGATGTTAAAAATGCAAATCAAAATTCATCTGTAATAATTCCTACTAAACCATCCTAACTTCTGGAAGCTGGCCGCTGCCTACTTGGTAGCTTGCTTTCCACTGCGCATGGACAACAACAACAGGGGGGAACCTTAGAGGAAGTTTGGCCCAGTGGGCTAGGGGAAGGAAGGGAAGTGGCAGAGGCAGCTGAACGGATAGTCAGAAGTCCATGAGCTCCTCACACTTGTTATCGGAGGTGAGGATGGAGGAGACAGGGGAGAGGGGTTTAAGAAGACGGTTAACAGTGGAGAATAGAAGCCGGGGTTTATCTTTGCATTCCAGAATGATTCTGGAAGAGTGAACAATTTTGGCAGACGAGAGCAAGACCTGATGATGCTTTATGTGGTCCAGCCAGATCTGGCGGTGAATGGCTAAACCAGTTGTCCGCCATATCCGTTCAAGTCTGCTTCCCTTGGACTTAAGGAAGTGAAGATGAGGGCCGTACCAGGGGAAAAGACCAGGGTGAGAGAGGGTAATTGTTTTAGTAGGGACTAGGGCATCAAAGGTGGCAGTGAAGGTGTGGTTGAGCAGATCAGTAGCTGCAGAAATGTCATGGTGAATGGAGGGCCAGAGGCTGGACAGTTGGGATTTCATAGGAAAGACTGAGCAAGTGGGGCTGAGTGCAGATACGCTACATTACAGGTGGCTCAATGCGATGGCCTTTCTTTGGCACCAAGAGATAGATCCCTATGAGTAACAGTCACTGCCGTGATGAGTGTATCATCCCCAAAAGTGAAGAACATTTCAGGAGTTACCAGCCACACAAAAGCTTGGTGCTTAATAACCTCTCTTCACAGCTCCCAACTAAATTCAAAGTTCTGATGTTCCTCAGTAGTGATGGCTCATATAACTCATTAACTCACCCCGCCTCTGCTGAATACTGAGCCTTCCTTGGGTACGGTTCACAACCCCTCCGGGAGCTCAACCAATGGGCCATCCTTCATAGCTGAATCTAGACGGCGAGTGGTGGCTGGGTTTTTGATCATGGGGTTTTTGATCATGGGGACAGCATAACAACCAAGCCCAAACCTGCCCTCCCTTTCCAGCAGCGATTATGATTGGAGTGGCTGATTTTCCTGCCCCCCTCCACACCAACTCAAGGGTATTGAAGCCATTGTCATATCTCTACCTTCACTTCTGGAATTGTTTTAATGAAGGCAGCTTAATGTATTTTGTCCTGTTAAAATAAAGAACGTCACTGATGGGGATCGGGCAATTTCCAGGGCAATTTGTGCCAAATTACGGATCATTTTTGTGCTTTGGTCTCGAGCCTCCTGAGAACCAGGTTGGAACTCCCCAAACTCATTTTGCCATTGAGGGAGAGAGGAGAACTTCATCCTTTACTCTGTACTGTAGTTTCCTCTGCACCCCGCCCACTACCCCCCCTCCACCCCCACAAACCCTTCCTCTTCAAGCATTGTGACCAAGTTTTTTTGTTCACCCCTCCTATTCTCTTTCCTAACTCACCATCCAATTTCTACACACCTTGGGCTGTTTTTAATGATAAAGGCCCAATGTAGGTGGCAATTACATTGAACCCAGGTCACAGAGGTGAAGTGCAAAGCATTAACCCACTAGCTTCCTGGCCTAGCGAAGCAGACTTTGAGGTGGTTGAGGGGGAGATGTACCTTGGAGTAGAAAATCCAGAAGAAACAGAAAAACTGAAGCGTAAATTTCATTTCTAACTTTGTGCAACACATGTTAAAATATTGATGAATCATAATTAAAAATGATATTTCATGCAGTCTTAATACCTGTCAGGAGGATATTTGAAATGCATTGCGCACATTACCACATAATGATTTGTGCCTAACATCTGTGCAGCGTGAATCCAAAACATTTTTGTCAAAAGGAAATTAATTTGGGCAGTGATGTTGGGTAAGTAAATTATTCAGATTACTCACCAAGAAAATAAAATTTCATCACAGCCAAGTAAGAAATGACTTTTTATCATCGTTCTCATAATGGAAGGGTTGTTGTTGAGATTTAAATGTTTTTTTAATTCTGATTATTTGTTAAAAAAGTAATTTCCTTTCTGAGTTCTGTCACTTTGTGCTTGTAGAATGCTGTGAGGGATGGGGAGTTGCAAACATTTTGGGTTCGATTTTAACTCAGCCGTGAGGCTTTGAGGTGTGTGGGGGGTTAAAATTGCAAAAACTGGGGGTCGGGACCCCCCGCCATCTGGTTCCCGACCCCGAGCCATTTTAACCCAGGCGTGTCTGATGGTCCCGAATCAGTCCCGACTCCAACAGGCGGGACTGGTCTTTAAGGCCCTTAATCAGCAATAATTGGCCTTTATTATTCCATTTTAACAGGCCCTTGCATTTTTAACCCCTTTCCCACGTAAAACACGCCTGGTGGGGATCACACCTGTGAAACCTGGCATGAGCACTATTGGCTTGCTGACTATCAGCTGCAGGTCAACCATTAAAGAGGAGATTTGATCGGTCATCATTTGCAGGTGGCAGGACTTCGTTGTTTCAGGCCTGGGGCAACTTTTACCAGGCTTAACCACACCTGTGGAAGGTTGGAGCCTCACACACATCTCCAGTGTGACCTTCTGGGAAACCACGCTTGCCAACTTCGCTCAGCGCTTCCTCAATGGAGGCATATACCAGAAGCATGGGAGCCATTTATTTCCTTCCCTTCTGGGCAATAGATGAGCTCGAACACCAGCCGCGGCACCAGCAGAACCAGGAACAACAGCAGCAGCAACAGGAGCGCCAGGCTGCTGCTCACCCACCTGAAGCTGCACAGGCCAGAAGGGGCCAGCGCTTGGAAGTGGCTTGAGAGCACCTTGCTGCACATCAGGGGGCCATGGGGACCTGTATCTGCACTAGCAGTCCTACTCAGAAGGACTTCCATGAAGGTCTGGTTTCTCTGTTCAATAGGTGCCCATCGCTCCTCAAGAGATGTCATTCTATTATAAACGCTCACCATGCTTTCCATTCCCTGCCGGCTTATCTCCTCCATGGAGGTTGCCATCCTTTCCATGGTGATGCGTTCATGCGCCAATGACTCCACAAAGGCTCTGCTCATGTTCGCTATGGACTCCTCCATTCGCTCCACACTCACATCGACCCTGGAGACAAAACCAGCCAGAGACTCCTGCATCTGTTCCTGGAGTTCCAGCCCCACTGATCTTATGGATGGACCCAGAGGCAGAGGGTCGACATGCAGCTGAGCCAAGCTGGCAGAGTCTTGCACCCTCCGACTAGCACTCTCCACTCCTGTCCGTGTCTTCACAATCTGCTGATGCTCACTTGTAAGCTGTGATACACCAGGTGACGACATTACCCTATGTCCCGAAGGTTCCACCGAGGTGTGAGTGTCTGCGCTGATGCTGGGTGCGCTGAATTCTGCTGACGCTGTGCCCTCAGATGTTGCAGATTCCTCTGAGGAGTCTGGAAGCTCAGGCTCTTCCTCCTCGACAGTGGGGACGGGGGTTCTCGATGATCCTGTGGGGGAGTAAAGGAAAGAGTTAAAGATGTGAGGTCAAGGTTACATGCACATTGCATATTGCAGATGATCATAGGTCCATCTGTTATAGCTTCAGAATCATTATCAGCGACTCATGCAATGTCAATGAGAGAGATGGAAAACTATTCTGTCACCAGCTTGCTGTGATGCACCCGCCTGTCCGTCCCCCACTTGCGCCTCATCCTCCAGTCCTACAATCTCCAGGAACGCCTCCTCCCAGGTGGTGAGCTGGGCTACTGAGGGCGGCCCTCCTCCTGTCCTCACTCATTCTCTTTTATTGTGAGCTCTCTTTTCCTGCAATGAGGGAGACAAGTGGAGTTTGAGTGAGAATGAAGGAGTGAGTGTAGAGAATCCATAGCATAGATGCTTAGAAGGAGACAAAGATGGAGTGAGGTGGCAAGACCAAGGGCCCTCCCTGTGTGTTGTCAGTTGTTTTCATAGCATCAGAGTGATAGGGAGTGTGAGGGCTGCATAGTCGAATAGTTATGTGAATGTGAGCATAGAGAGAGAGGGAATGGGTAAAGGTGCATGGATGTCAGTGTCAAGTGGGATGTGGAGGAAGAGATTGCTAAAGCTGAGTGCTGGTGAGGAGAGGCAATGGAGATCAGATTGAGAGTGATGGGAACTTCACACTCACTTTTCCAGTGTGCTGAAGGCCATGAAATCTCTTCCTGCACTGTATCCAGGTTCTGCGGGTAGCCGATAAGGAGTTGACCTCCTCTGCCACTTGCAGCCACGCAGCCTTTGTCTGCTGGGGAGGCATCTTCCTCCCTGATGAAGGGACGAGCACCTCCTTGTGAGCTCTTGCTCCCTCCACTAAAGCCTGCAGGGCAACGTCGTCAAAACGGGGCGCAGACCTCGGTCTTTCTCTTGCCATTCTGCTTCCAGCTCAGTGTATCAGCAAATGCCAAAAGGTTGGCAGCCTGCAGAAGAAGCAAGGCTTGTTGCAGACCCTAAATGCAGCAGCAATAATGACGTCATATTATGCGACTTTCTTACTGGAAGTACTCATTTGCCAAGGGTTCCCACATGTTGGAAATCAATTGGCCAATTGAGTTAAAATTGCATCAATCTCACACACCCATTTAGATTAGTGTGGGAAACACCAAATTCGGGGAACCCGACAATTCCCCGCACCTTAGTTAAAATCGAACCCTTTATTTTTGCACCCGGTGTCAGGAACAAGCACTCTCAGGTCAGGTAGAGCACAGTTAGATGCAGAGCAAAACCATTCTGCCTCCCAACAATGTGCCTCAGCCCCAACCTTTGAGCAACAGTGTTTCTGCTTCACTGTGAGTCTTCCCAAACCAGCAATCGGTGTGATCTCCGAGTGCGACTGCCAATATTGCCCATTGAGCGGGTTGTGATAGCCTCATACTCATTTCACATAGGAATGCCCTAGCTCACAGAGCGTGAGAGAGAGAGAAGATTCATCAATCTGGGATGGAGTGGATCTCAGAGCCCCAAGGTGAAAGGTCAGTGTCGAAGCCACTGTACCACTTTTAGTGATAGCTTAATGCGAGGAATTAGATAAAGTAACCGGCCAATGAGAAACTGAGTTAAAAGCTGAGCCTATACGTATAGATGCTTCGGTCTGAAATTCCATGGGGGTAATGGCAATTCTGAGCAATGGGATTGCAAGTGGCATAAGGTCTGAGACTGTTAAAGAGATCCCGATTTAATGTTAAACATAACAAGATGGAGGATTCAGAATTCATCAGATTCATAAATGCTCAGCCTACAACCTTGCACCCTCCATTAACTTGAGTTCATCCAAAACTCGGCTGCCTGTATCCTAACTCACACAAAGTCCCGTTCACCCATCTCCCCTGTGCTTGCTGACCTACATCAGCTCCCGGTCCGCCAATGCCTCGATTTTAGCACTCTCATCCTTGTTTGCAAATCCCTCCATGGCCTCGCCCCTCCCTATCTCTGTAACCTCCTCCAGCCCTACAACCCTCCGAGATCTCTGCACTCCTCCAATTCTGGCCTCTTGCGCATCCCTGATTTTCATCGCTCCACCACTGGCGGCCGTGCCTTCAGCTGCCTGGGCCCTAAGCTAGGGGATTCCCTCCCTATACCTCCCCACCTCTCTACCTCTCTCTCCTCCTTTAAGATGCTCCTTAAAACTGATCTCTTTGACCAAGCTTTTGGACACTCATCCTAATATCTCCTTATGTGGCTCAATGTCAAATTTTGCCTGATAATGCTAAAGTGAAGCGCCTTGGGATGTTTTACTACGTTAAAAGGCACTAAATAAATGTAAGTTGTTGTTGAATACGTATTGCCGCTGTGCATACCAACACCGCTTCAGTCATTGCCCTAGCTTGGGGGAGATTAGCAAGTTCATTAGAAATGATCTAGGTGAATGCGTGAACTGAGCGAAAGCCTACATCAGAAAGAAAGAACAGTGGGAATAGAAACCGGAGTGTAGGGTTCGGCAGGTAATGAGGAATGTACGGCAACTTTGGGATGAGAGGAATAAGCAGGTGAACCTTGCAAAGCAGGAATCTGAAACAATAAACGGTAAAGTGTGGCAAACTGCTGGGGAGCTGGAAGTGTTGAAGAATGAGCTCTGCACACTGAGCTCAGTGGATAAGCTCCTTGGTGTGGTACTGAGTCCTACAGACCAGCACCTTCCCCAGCTTCAATCCCTGCTCTGTGCTGAATTAGCTGCAGCAGTGTTGGGGTGCTACAGTTGGCCTCAGTGCCCTTGAACTAGGTGGGGGGTAAAGTCAGCTAAGGTTTCATCTCTTAATGGCTGCCCAGTATGAATTACCTCCCATTCCCCCACAGCCAGAGAGTGCGAAGGTAACAACATCTTGTATTTATATATCCTTTAACATAGTAAAACGTCCCAAGGCACTTCACAGGAGCGTTATCAGACAAAATTTTACACCAAGCCACATAAGGAAATATTAGGGCAGAAGCTTGGTCAAAGAGGTAGGTTTTAAGGAGCGTCTTAAAGGAGGAATGAGAGGTAGCGAGGCGGAGAGGTTTAAGGAGGGAATTCCAGAGCTTAGGGCCTTGGCAGCTGAAGGCACGGCCGCCAATAGTGGAGTGGTTATAATCAGGGATGCTCAACAGGCCAGAATTAGAGGAGCGCAGATATCTCAGAGGGTTGTGGGGCTGGAGGAGTTTACATAGATAGGGAGGGGCGAAACCATGGAGGGATTTGAAAACAAGGATGAGAGTTTTAAAATCGAGGCGTTGCTTAACCGAGAGACAATGTAGGCCAGCGAGCACAGGGGTGATGGGTGAGCGGGACTTGGTGCGAGTTAGGACATGGGTTTTGGATGACATCAAGTTTATGGAGGGTAGAACGTGGGTGGCTGGCCAGGAGTGTGTTGGAATAGTCAAGTCTAGAGATAACAAAGTGCATGGATGAGGGTTTCAGCAGCGGATGAGTTGAGGCAGGGGCAGAGTTGAGCGAAGTTACAAAGGTGGAAATAGGCGGTCTTAGTGATGGAGCGGATATGTGGTCGGAAGCTCAGCACAGGGTCAAATATGACACCAAGGTTGCGAACAGTCTGGTTCAGCCTCAGGCAGTTGCCAGGGAGAGGGATGGAGTCGGAGGTTAGGGAACCGAGTTTGTGGCGGGGACTGAAGACATATTCAAACAAAAGCAAAATACTGCAGATGCTGCAAATCTGAAATATAAACAGGAAATGCTGGAAATACTCAGCAAGTCAGGCAGCATCTGTGGAGAGAGGAACAGAGTTAACATTTCAGGTCAGAGACCTTTTATCAGAACTGGAACATGTTAGAGATTTAACAGCTTTTAAGCAAATACAGAAACAGGGAAAGTGGGGAGGGGGGGAAAGAACATGAGGAAAAGGATGTGATAGGGTGGAAGGCAGAAGAGATTAAATGGCAAAAGGGATGATGGTGCAAGGGAAAAGGAGATGGTAGTGGGAAAAGTAAAGAAGGTGGGAGTAGACAAGTAGAGGAGATGGAAATGATTACAGTAGAATAGCAGAGGCAGTAGAAGAGCTCAGAGGTGCGGACCACCCCACCGTTAGGGGATCCCCACCCCAAGCACTGGCCCACAGCTCCTCCACTCCCAGTGGCTCTGGTGCTGTTGTCCTCCATTGCCAGCACCTGCTGTCTGAGAGAAAATGGGAGCAGTGGTTAAGATCTAAAGTTGTTGAACTCAATGTTAAGGCCGGAAGGCTGTAAAGTGCCTAATTGAAAGATGAAGTGCTATTCCTTGAGATTCCGTTGAGCTTCATTAGAACAGTGTAGGAGGCAGAGGACAGAGGCCAGACTGGGAGTGAGATGGAGAATTAAAGTGGCAAGTGACCGGAAGCTTAGGGCTATGCTTGCGGACTGAATGGACGTGTTTAGCAAAGCAATCACCCAATCTTGTTTGGTCTTCCCAACGTAGAGGAGACCGCATCATGAGCAGCGAATACAGTATATGAAATTGAAAGAAGGACGGTGGGAAGGGAGGAGGTGAAAGGCTCGGTACTACATCTCCTGCGCTTGCACGGGAAAGTGCCATGGGATGGGGAGCAGGTGTTGGGGGTGAGGGAAAAGTGGACCAGGGTGTCACGGAGGAAATGGTCCCTTCAGAATGCTGAAAAGGGAGGGGAGGGGAAGATGTGTTTGGTGGTGGCTTTGCTTTGGAGGTGGCGGAAATGGCGGAGAATGATCTGTTGAAGGTGGAGGCTGTAAGGGGTGGTGTGTGGGTCAGCTTCACCTCTGACTTATGAGCGGTTTGAATCGCTCCCACTCCCTTGGTTCTAGACCTGGGACTTATTTGGGGGTTGTGATGAAAAGTGCAGCAGACAACTAAATTTTGGTGAAAGGAACAAGATCTTTATTGAGAAAGAAAATATACAATACAATAATCTTAACACTCTAAATTGGGGGAACACTTCAGAATATACAAGGGAAAATAACAATAGACAGAATACTTCACCCCTCCCAATCCCACTTCACTAGCTAAGTTGGGCTCCAGAGGACCAGGGATAATGCTCACCAAAACGACTTATTTTGGTAGTTGTAGAGGTTCGCGATTTCAGGGTCCTCTAGATGTGTCGGTTGGGGCCTGCCATACCCCGGACACAGTAGAGGACTTCACCTGCGTGGCTGGTTAGTCTTTGCAAGTCCGCTGATGCAGTAGAGTGCATATTGGATCTATCAGGTGAGTACCCAATTTCTTTTGGTCAGAAGTAAGGTTTAGAGTCTTTTCAGTAAAATCTTACCCAGGGGTAAGTCAGGATAGATTGTAGAGTGGAAACACTTGCGGATCTTCGGTTTTCTTCTGAGTTGGGTTTTGTTGGTCGCAGTGGCCCAATATTACCCGGTTGCTGGTAATATTTGTGTTAGATCCGTGTATCTTGATGTTGCGTCCTTCAATAATTAGACAAGAGACTGGAGGGAACAATCAACAGGTGTTTACTGAATGAGGGTTACTCTAAAAACTAACTGTACAGATCCCTACTCAGGGTTTATATACAGGTGTGGTCGCTGCCGGTACTACAGTATACAGGAGCTGTAAAAAGTAATTCTCCCCTTAAAGGTACATACATTACAATTCCTCCCCTTTTAGATTAACAGTGCCATAACACTCAATTAACAATTAAATATCAAACTAATTACAATTAACACTTTTAACATGCAACGTTAACTGAAGATAGTCTATTTACAAATTCAGTCTTTGGGGAGGCTCCCTTATCCTTTCTGGATAGTGCCTTTCCCGAGTGTCTTGCTCTTGGTGCGGAGGCGATTCTGGCCCCCTGTCGTCGGTTGGTTCATCCGCTTCCGATGCTACTGTTTCTGGGGTAGATGCTACCTGTACGTCGGGTTCATCACCAGGTACGTATGGGCAAGACATGGGGTTGACTCGTTCCTGTGACTCTAGGATCTGGTCAACATGGCGTCTCACAATGTTCTCCCCAACATCCACTGTGTACATTAGTGGCCCCTGCCATGTGCATATCGTTCCTGGTTGCCATTTCTCTGTTCGGTAGTCGCGGGCCAAGAGTGGTTGCCCTACATTGAAGCTCCTTGTTGGCTTCTCATTGATGTGCTGGAATTGCTTATTCTCAACATCTCTTTGTACATTTGGTCTGAGCAAATCCAGACGAGATCTTAACCTTCGGTTAAAGAACATCATGGCCGGGGTCTGGTTGGTGACTGCATGTGTCGCATTTCTGTAGGCTAACAGGAAATTGTCCACCTTATGCTGCAGTGAAATGTCGTCATCGCACATGGCCCTTACTGCTTTTTTAAAGGTTTGTACGAACCTCTCAGCCAATCCATTTGTGGCTGGATGATACGGGACGGATGTGTAATGCCTTACCCCATTCCTTTTCATAAATCTTCGAAACACTTCGGACACAAACTGTGGTCCGTTATCAGAGCAAATCTGCTCTGGCAAGCCGTTCCTGGCAAAAATGGTCCGTAGGACTGCGTTAGTTTTCTCCGTGGTGGTGGAGGACATTTTGATCACCTCAGGCCATTTCGAGTGCGCATCCACGGCTATTAAAAACGTTGAGTCCATGAATGGACTAGCAAAATCAATATGCACCCGTTGCCATGGAGATGAGTGCCACTCCCATGGGTGTAGAGGGGCATGTGGTGGTGCATTTTGGACCTTCTGGCATCCTGAGCAGCTCTTGGTCAGGTCCTCGATTTGCTGATCGATCCCTGGCCACCACACATAAGCCCTAGCAAGGCTTTTCATTTTCACCCCTCCCAGATGACCTTCGTGAAGCTCATTGAGCACTCTCTCCCTTAACTTGGGTGGAATTACCACTCGGGATCCACACATCAAGGTCCCCTGGCATACTGACAGCTGTTCTCTTCTGGATGAGAATGCTGGCAACAGTGAGTCGCCATGTGCTGGCCATCCCTTCACCGTCAAATCATATACCCGAGACTGTGTCGGGTCATTTCGGGTCTCCTTCTCTATACCAGCGTTAGTTACTGGCAAGCATTCAATTATAGTCGAATGAAATATTTCGACAGGATCCACTGCTGGTGCTTCCTCCGCAGTAGGCAGTGGCAGGCGTGATAGCCCATCAGCGTTTCCATGCTGTTTCGTGCCCTTAAACTCGATTTCATATTGGTGCGCCCCTAGAAAAAGGGACCATCTTTGTAGCCATTGCGCAGTCATCACCGGAACGCCCTTCTTTGGATTAAAGATGGAGACAAGTGGTTGGTGGTCAGTCAGCAAGGGGAACTTCTGCCCGTGCAGATAGTGGTTGAACTTTTTCACTCCCCACACTAGGCTGAGGGCCTCCCTGTCAATCTGGGCATAGTTACGCTCGGCTGAGGTTAGTGACCGAGACGCAAAGGCTACTGGCCTCTCTGAGCCGTCCAGGAATTTGTGCGACAGCACCGCTCCAATGCCATAGGGTCATGCATCACACGCCAACCGAATTGGTAGTGCTGGGTTGAAATGAGCCAACACCTCTTTTGATGTGATCAATTCTTTGCTCTTCTGGAAAGCTCATTTACATTCGTCATTCCACTTCCATGGTACCCCCGTTTGCAGTAGGGTGTTCAGTGGGTGTAGTACTGTAGACAAATTCGGCAAGAACTTATGGTAGTAGTTCACCAGCCCGAGGAACGACCTCAGTTGTGACACATTTTCCGGTGCTGGAGCCTTGACTACTGCCTCAATCTTCTCTGGGGACTTATGTAACCCCTCTTTATCAATAACGTGGCCTCAATACGAGATCTGCTTCTGGAAAAACTCGCATTTGTGACGATTAGCTCGGAGCCCATATTCCTTCAATCTAGTGAGCACCTGCTCCAGGTTGGCGAGGTGATCACTGTCATTTTCGCCCGTGACCAGGATGTCGTCCAAATAACACTGGGTCCCTGGATTCCCTTGCAGGACTTGATCCATTGCCCTTTGCCAAATAGCCGGAGCTGATGCTACCCCGAACACCAGCCGGTTGTATTGGTAGAGACCTATATGAGTGTTGATCGTGAGGTGCTGTTTCGAAGCTTCTTCTACCTCCATTTGCAGGTACGCCTGGGCCAGATCAATCTTAGTGAAGCATTTCCCTTCAGATAGCGAGGCGAAAATATCTTCAATCCGCGGAAGCGGATATTGTACAGTGTGCAGGACTGGGTTCACTGTCACCTTAAAGTCCCCACAGATGCGAAACTTCTTTGGTTCCCCAGGCGTATTATTCAACGACCTCTTCATTACAGGAACGATGGGTGTAGCCCACTCGCTCCAGTCCACTTTGGACAATACTCCTGAACATTTCAAACCTTCCAGCTCTGCTTCGACGGCTGGGCGGATCGCATAAGGCACCAGTCTGGCCTTAAAAAATTTTGGGCTTGCATTTTCCTCTATTTTGATCGTCGCTGTTATGCCTTTTAGTGTTCCGAGTCCCTGCTGGAACACTTCTTGTGCGTCAGTCAGCATTTTTGACAGTCGTCCAGGTGTGACGTCGTCATCCTTTTTGGCATCTACAGTCAGTGCTTGTATGGAATGCCAATCTAGCTGTATCTTCCAGATCCATTCACGTCCTAGTAGTGGTGGGCCTCCATCTGGCAATACATATAAGTCCATTTTTGGTGTTTCCTTGCCGTTATATATAACGTTCACCCTTATTTTTCCTTTGGGGTAGGCTTTTTGCCCCGTGTACGTCTTCAAGACAATTGTTGTATCTCTCAAGGGTATATGTGAGAATAGCCGCTTGTAGTCCCTTCGGTTTATGACTGTTAGGGCTGATCCTGTGTCCAATTCCATTTTCACTTGGACTCCTGCTATCTTGAGCGTGACCCAGATAGTTTGGTGATCCTCCGTTTTGATCACATTATGTAATTTCAGACAACCCAGCTCCTTGCTTCCAGAGTCTGTATCACTTTTCTGTTCGTCTGCACTACTCTCTGTCACCTTATGTACCTTCTTGTACTTCTCCTGTGGAGATTTCTTGCTGCTGGTTTTCTTTTCCGACCTGCAAACTCTTGCTATGTGTCCTACTTTTCCACACTGTCTGCACACTTTGTCCTTGAACCAGCAATCCTTATGGTCGTGTGTTGTTCTGCCGCAGTGATAGCACTTCACTGTTCCGTATGACATTTCATTTGTGCCATATTCTTGCGGTCTCCGTTGTATCTCTGCCGCGCCCCGTACTGCTGCTTCGTGCGACACTGTCATGCTGAAAGCCTTGTCCAGCATATGATCCTTTTCTGATAGAAGCCGTTTCTGTGTTCCTTCACTTTGAAGCCCACACACAAACTTGTCCCTTAAAGTATCTGCTAGTCCTGTTCCAAACTGGCAGTGTTTCAATAGCTTGCGCAGTTCCGTTAAATGCTCAGCATTACTTTCATCTTTATGCTGGTTCCTTTTGTGAAACTTAAATCTTTCTGCTATCAGCAGCGGTGTGGGGTTTAAGTGGTCCTGTAGGATTGACACTATGTTTTCAAAATCCTTTTCCAGTGGCTTCTCTGGGGTTACTAGGTTTCGCAGTAAGCCATACGTTTTTGCACCCATTGAATTCAACAATACCAACGCTTTCCTGTCATCTGGCACTTCATTTGCCTTGCAGTACACTTCTATGCGTTCGACATATGTCGTCCAATCTTCGACTTCATTGTCGAAAGCTGTGACACCGCCACTCTTCGGCATCCCTGGGTGTGGTTAGACTGGCTCAAAATGGCATCTCCCATGCTCTCCCTTCTTCCCCACAGCAGCTTAAAATGGCGTCTCCCGCGCTTTCCTTTCTTCCCCGCTGACGCTGCTCGGCCCTTGAACACCGGCTGCTCTCTGCGCGTTTCCTGCGTGCCTCTCTCCCCCATTGACGCTGCTCGGCCCTTGAACACCGGCTGCGCTCTGTGCGTTTTCCTGCGCGCCTCACTCTCCCGTTGACGCTGCTCAGCCCTTGAACACCGGCTGCACTCTGCTCTCTCTCGTTGACGCTGCTCGGTCCTGAACACCGGCTGCGCCCTGTGCGCTCTACCCTCTCTCTTTCCCCCGTCGACGCTGCTCAGCCTTTTCCTGTGCCGTCAGTCAGCTCTAGCCGCCACTGTCCGGGAAGGGTCTGCGCAGTACCTGTTGCCAGCCTGTTTTGCTGGACCACCGTGACTGGAGAACCAAGCCTGGCTCTCGTCAGCATCCCCTGCGATGCTCAAATCCCCGCTGGATGACTCGGGGGTTTCCCGTAGTTGACGCCCGTGCTTCTGGACTCGGCCTTCTTCCACTGTTCTCCAGGAGCGAATCCCTGGGAGTTGATGCAGAGTTGCAGGTATGTTTGAATCTTCTCGTCGCCAATGTTAGATCCGTGTATCTTGATGTTGTGTCCTTCAATAATTAGACAAGAGACTGCAGGGAACAATCAACAGGTGTTTACTGAATGAGGGTTACTCTAAAAACGAACTGTACAGGTCCCTACTCAGGGTTTATATACAGGTGTGGTCACTGCCGGTACTACAGTATACAGGAGCTGTAAAAAGTAGTTCTCCCCTTAAAGGTACATACATTACAATTTGGTTGTTTGTTTCATGGGGCCCTGGTCTGCCGCGAGGTCTCCGACGGTGTTTTACTTCTTCGAGAGGGAGCTTCTTCTTGGACTGACTTGACTTGACATGAATGATAAAGCTGCAGCGGCTCATGTAGATCGCCACTAAATAAGAGAGTTTGACTTCGACGAACTATAAATAAGTTGTTTATTTACAGGAACAGACTAATTACATCAGGTAAGATGGCAGGTAAGATGGCTGACTGTAGGAGCACCGTGGTGTAGGTCTTGTCCCAGCGGGGATTCCGTGAGGACTGAGTTCGCAGTCCTGTGGGGAGCGTGATGGCGTCATCGCGTTTGTGTTGTGGCGTCATCACGTTGTTCACGTTTCCCACGCTTAGGGCGTCACGTGATGCGCGTCGTTGCGTCGCTGGCCATTGAGGCCGAAGTCGGGAGGCCGGGCTGTGCCGGTGGTTGCCGCGGGAGCGGAAGATCGCGTCGCTCCCGTCGGTTGGCCATTGAGGCCGAAGACGCTAGGCCGGGCTGTGCCGGTGCTTGCCGCGGGAGCGGAAGATCGCATCGCTCCCGTCGGCTGGCCGTTGAGGCCGAAGACGCTAGGCCGGGCTGTGCCGGCGCTCGCACATCACGTTGTACGTGACGTGACGTCAGCGCGCTAGGGTGCGTCTTAAAGGGGCAATGGCTCCAACAGGTAAGTTAAAAGGGCAACGGCCCCAAAAGGTAAGTTAAACATACAGTAAGGTAAGTTAAAGGGAATTATGTGTCTCAATGTAAGGGACAACCAGTGGTACCGCCACATAGGCCCCCCCAGAATTCGCTTTAAAGAAAGTCCAAGGATGAGATGGTCTGACAAGCTGGTGGTCACGGCGGTCGTGCTGTCTCGACTTGGTAGGCGAGGTATGAAGATGCTGCTTGTGAGCAGATCCTTACGCGCGTCATGGTGAATAAAACGTATCCGTCAGGCGAAGGACCGTGGAGACGTGCGAAACAGCAGGCCTTGTCAGAGTGACGGGCAGGTTGGGTGGACGCGGGCGATGTCTCCGTTGATGTTGAAACAAGTCCTTGTTCCGACGAAATCTGCAGGAACGCCGACGGGCGATCCAGGAGGACTTGGCTGGTGAGGTCGGTGAACTCGCTGACAGGTGAGCGAAACCTTCGGGAGGCTGCAACGCACGGAACGGTTCGTGCCATAGTGCTACGACGATAACACAACGGAGGGTGAAGAGTTGCTGCGTTGATCAGTGATCGGTGAGGCCAGCAACTTTCACGTGGCTGATCGCGGCCGCAGGATGCCCGTTGGACCCGCCCTCGATGTGTGCAGCTTCAGTAAACGTTTGCATTTGCTAAAGGGAAAACTGGATAAAGGGCAGCAACGGTCCAGGTTGTTGTTGCTTTCGGGTGGGGTAAACTCTGCCTGGAGGGCGGCAACACTTGAAACTGTTGTAGATTTAGGAGAAAACAGCCGGGAGGGCGGCACGCTTTTGTTCACACCGAATCGTGTAGTAGGTAACACAACCAGCAGGCTGAAGGGCTGGTGCGTCGTCTGCGGAGAAAGAGTCGTTGGTGTTCACGAGGGATGGGTTCTCGTGGTTCGCGAGGGATGGGTCCTCGTGTTTCGCGGGGGTGAGTCCTCGTGGTATCCCCGCGGGGCGCGCTCCGATCTTGTGGGCCCGAACATGCTGTACCCCACGCTTGGAGAGATGTATACTTGCTGTTGCTTTGGACGTAGAGGCGGACGATCCGTGTGGCGGTAGAAGAGTCGAATACGGAGACCGTGAGCACGTGCGTGGTCTGTGCCGCATCGATGTTCTCGGCGAACAGGGCTTCTGCCTTCATAAAGCA
This sequence comes from Somniosus microcephalus, assembly GCF_052327205.1. Lineage (NCBI taxonomy): Eukaryota > Metazoa > Chordata > Chondrichthyes > Squaliformes > Somniosidae > Somniosus > Somniosus microcephalus. The sequence goes on from NC_140992.1 coordinate 183,399,733, forward strand.
CGAGGGAGACCGTGGCTCCCTGGATTGCGGTAGCGACAGCAGAACGGCTGATGCTTCCATAGCGTGCTTCGTTTGTGAAAGACGTTCACAAACCCACCAACGACGGTTGCCGTTGGTCATGCTCTACCTCTGTAAGATCATTTGTGCAAAACGGGCTCACCTCCAAGCTGCGCTTCCGTTGCGAATACGTACGCAAAGACGGGGTCGCTTTTGGTGGAATCGATGTTAGGCGGTTGCTGTTCCATGGTTGTTCGTCGGTTGTGCGTTGGTCGTCTTGTGGGAAGACGAGGTTCAGGCGCGCGTTGCTACCGTGAAAATTGTTCACGGATACGGGTTCACCAATTGTAGCGTTGGAATTGATGAGCTCCCGTACTCACGTAGTTGGGTCACCAATGTAGCGGTTCGTGTAGATCGCCACTAAATAAGAGAGTTTGACTTCGACAAACTATAAATAAGTTGTTTATTTACAGGAACAGACTAATTACATCAGGTAAGATGGCAGGTAAGATGGCTGACTTTAGGAGCACCGTGGTGTAGGTCTTGTCCCAGCAGGGACTCCACGAGGACTGAGTTCGCAGTCCTGTGGGGAGCGTGATGACGTCATCGCGTTTGTGTTGTGGTGTCATCACGTTGTTCGCGTTTCCCGCGCTTAGGGCATCACGTGATGCGCGTCGTTGCGTCGCTGGCCGTTGAGGCCGAAGTCGGGAGGCCGGGCTGTGCCGGTGCTTGCCACGGGAGCAGAAGATCGCGTCGCTCCCGTCGGCTGGCCGTTGAGGCCGAAGACGCTAGGCCGGGCTGTGCCGGTGCTTGCTGCAGGAGCGGAAGATCGCGTCGCTCCCGTCGGCTGGCCGTTGAGGCCGAAGACGCTAAGCCGGGCTGTGCCGGCGCTCGCACATCACGTTGTACGTGACGTGACGTCAGCGCGCTAGGGCGCGTCTTAAAGTGGCAATGGCCCCAACAGGCAAGTTAAAAGGGCAACGGCCCCAAAAGGTAAGTTAAACATACAGTAAGGTAAGTTAAAGGGAATTATGTGTCTCAATGTAAGGGACAACCAGTGGTACCGCCACAAAGCGAAACTCTGAACTGCCCGACCGTTTGAACTTTGTCAAACTGCTTGACCTGCCGTTGTAAAAGCAGGCCCTCAATTATACCGTTTGAGGCCTGCTAATCTGCCCGCCAAATCAGTTCTGTCTTTTTGTTAGTTTTGGCAGGCTCGTTAACATTGATGGGTTAAAAATTGTTTAATAGGTTTCAGGATGGTCCCATCGATCTTAATTGGTTTAAGATTGCGCGAAGTGGTTTCGGGGTGGATCCATCGATTCTTAAGTGGTTTTAAGTGATTGTTTTTACCTCTTGTTTAATTGCAGTAACATTTGTCTTTTCCTGTGAGGCCCAAGGTTCTTTTGTTAGTTGGTGGCATGTTCTGCATTATGTATACTTTGGATGGTTCTGTAATTTTGGGCGGGAACTGCTCTTCCGTTGGTCTATTGTCATTATGTAAAATGACTGAGACAGTCCAGATAGTCCCCAGACAGCTTGGCTAATGCCAATACACAAAACTGTCCATTTACAGAGGCCAATCCTAATTCCTTTTGTTGCAGCCCCCATTTTCTTCCACAGGCTCGAACATGCTTTTAAAATAAAAACCAAAATCCTGGGGTCTGTAATTTTTAAATCTCCCTTTAGGCCCAGTATTCTTATACCATTCTGACATGGTTTATTAACAGTCCAAAAATCCCTTCCTTAGGGTAATCTTCTTGGTTTTGGGGAATCTGTTGAATTTTGCGAATCTTACAAGGCTGATGGAGTGGAAGGTGAGGACAAGGGGAACCCTATCGTGGTTCTGGGAGGGAGGGGAAGGGGCGAGAGTGGAAGTGTGATGACATTTGTTGTCTAGGCCACAAATAATGATTGGCCACTTAGCTGAGGTTGTCTGCGAGCATGTAGTCAGCACTTTCAGGAGAGGGTTGTTTAAAAAAAATCTGTGTGGCTTCTATTTAAAATGTCTTCCTTGTTGTCAGGTGTCTAATATTTCAAAAAGTATAGGATAGCAACCGAATAGGACATTAATGCTCTATCTCATACTGTGCGTATTAGTGAGGCTCATACTGTGAATTAAAAAACAATCTTGCTAGGGTCATTAAGACACATAATGAGACCACGGAAAGAAAAGATAAACGTTGTGCAGGGTATAGTGTCAGTATTAAAGCTGCTCTTTCAGTTATATTTAATTAAACTGATGTAGAGGAAGGTTTTTATTGGAATATCAGTTTACATATTATACATTTGCAATAAAGCCTTTAAAACTGAAATGTAGCACCCTTCGGGCCGGGAGGGCAGGGCCACACTCAGTCATAATCCCCCACTGAGGCCAAGAAATGGCACACTTGTTTTTGTCCTCTGGATCCTGAAGAGGGGATCTGATATATCCAGAACAAGGGGAATAGCCTTAAAATTAGAGCTAGGCTGTTCAGGGGTGATGTCAGAAAGCATTTCTTCATACAAAGGGTAATGGAAATCTGGAAATCTCTCCAACCAAAAAGCTGCTGAGGCTGGGGGTCAATTGAAAAATTCAAAATTGAGATTGATCGATTTTTGTTAGGCAAGGGCATTAAGGTGGGTAGATGGAGTTATGATACAGATCAGCCATGATCTAATTGAATGGTGGAAGAGGCTCGAGGTGCTGAATGGCCTACTCCTGTTCCTATGTTCCTATCTGTAAAGACTGTGTGTTATATTGCGAATTACTACACAGACCACAAGAGTAAACTTTAACAGGACTTTACTATTCGAAGGTCAGGGCGGAACTGCCCAATAAATCATTACACAGCACTTATATACCGGTGTGATCACCGCCGGTATTACAGTATACAGCAGCCAAGATAAAGTAGTGCAACCCCTAAAATAGTTCTCTTAAAGGTAGAACGGTTACATACACTACAATCCTCCCTTTTTAGCTTACAATATACCTATTCCCCATTAAACATAACATCATAACATATATTCAACTTCATGTAAAAACAGTTCACAGATGTAGTCTCTGCGGGAAACAGTTCACAGATTCAGTCTCTGCGGAGGCGCCTCCTGCGCTTCCTGACTCGGTCGGGATAACGCCTCGGTGGTGTAGTAGTTCTCGGTGGTGTAGTAGGTTCACGTTGCTGAGGTGACTCATCCAATAGTCCTTCACTGGACTTAACAGCTTGAACTTCCGTAACTTCAGAACCAGCCTTGCTGACTTCTAAAGGCTCGAGTACCTTGGGAAGTTTTCCTACTTCCAAACTGACTTGACTCAGTTCGGAGGGACCACGTGCGTGACCTGGTAGTGGTGATAATGGTTCAGATGGGTCATCATCTTCTGCTTCGTCTTTTCCTTTTCTGCTTCTTGGAGACTCTCTGGGCTCCACTCCCAGCTGCATGCACAGTTCCTCCTCCTCTTCCTCCTGTTGCCGTATCAGCGCCACCATCTCCCGGTGTTTCTTAGACTTTTCGTGATTCTTCATGGTTTTTTTACTTTGGAAGACTTCCCCACAAGCTGGGCAGAACAGGTCGTGGTAATATTCGGTGTCGTCCAGGTAGAGGTAATAATCGGTGTCGTCCTGAGCTAGGCCAGCGACAGGGTCCTCTATTTCCTCCATGCCCAGCTGGACGTTAGCCAGCTTTTGTTCCAAATCCAGACATCTCTCCTGAAGAGACTTCTTCATGCGTTCAGCTTCATCCAGCTTTTTCTGGGCTTCCTGCAAGTCTTTTACTAATGACATCATTTGTGATTTCAATACTTCGACTTCATTCGGAGATTGATTGATCGGACTATTCAATTCCTCTACTGGAGCAGCTGTTTCAGCATTCTGTTGTTCTACATTGCCATGAGTCAGCGTACTCTTGGCATCCGAGGGCTGCTCTGTTGCAATCTTCTCAGTCTGTGTTGCAACCTCAGCTATTTCAATAACTTTTGAGAGCTCCGAACCCCTTCCCTTTGAAGATTGAAGCTCGTGTTCAAGTTTTTCCCATTTCAGAGTCTTGTCCCTCAGCATATGAAGGAGTTGGCTGACCGTTAACACTTCTGACATCAGATGTTTCCCAGTATCGTCGTCATGTGTTTTTGACGTATAGGCTGCAGGGCTGTTTGTAACCTTGCACTGGGGCTCCTTCGCTGCTTTTAATTCACCACCATCCGCAGCCTCCACCATTCGAATTTCAACAAATGAATCGTCCGGTGATGCTGCACCCAACTTCAGTAGGAGCTCAGAATTCATGGCAACCAAATCAGCCTTTTCTGCCTGCAACCTGCTAACAAGCGCCTTCAGTTGCTGAACATCTTGCTCCAGCAGATTAGAGCACGCACCTTCAGAAACTGAATCAGCTTTGATTCGTTTGGCCTCCTCGCGCAGACGGTTTGTGTGCTCCTGCTCCATTTTCTCCATCAGCTGCTTCTGTTGTCTTTCCAGATTCTCCCACTCTGTGTCAAAGAACTTTTTCGTTGCATTCATCTCTTGCTCAAGACGGCGAATCATTTGTTCTAATTGCTGTTGTAGTTTGAAATGGAGTTGAGTTCGAGCCCGGTGTTCCTCAGAAATGTGCATGTCTGAAGACTGGACAGACTCAGAATTCTCTGTCAACCTATGTTGTTGTTGTTCGGTGGAAATCTGTTCTGATACTTTGCTCTCTTCTGAAGCATTTATGCACTCCTTCGTTTTTCCATCATTAGTCTGCAAGTCCATTTTAGACTTGTCTTTTGCACATGGGCTGGTCTTACCATCATCAGTTCCAGAGTCTGAGCTGATTGTCTTCACTGAGTTCTCACTCTCTGCTTTGTCCCTGTCACTGTTGCATATGCCCTCATCCAGTATTCTGGACAATCGTGCAGGTTTGACATTTTTCTTTCCGGAATCTACCGTTATTGCTTTTAGGGAGTGCCAGTCCATATTTATTTTCCTGATCCACTCCCGTCCCAGAAGTGGTGGACCTCCCTCAGGTAGTACATATAATTCCATTCCTTGGTGTTCTTTGCCCTTGTGTATCACCTTGACTTTTATCTTTCCGATGGGGTATACTTTTTGCCCCGTGTATGTCTGCAATACTATCTTCGTGCCCCGTAGGGGAATATGTTTGAATAACTTTTTGTAATCTTGTTTATTCATGACCGTCAACGCCGCTCCGGTGTCCAAGTCCATTTTCACATGGACTCCTGCTATCTGCAGTGTGACCCAGATAGTTTGTCAGTCAGCTTCCTTACTCATATTGTGAATTCTCAGACTACCCAGTTCCTTGCTGTTGGAGTCTGAATCCGAATTCTGTTCATCCGAACTCTTCTCAGCCACCTTGTGTACCTTGCTGTACTTTTCCGGCGGTGACTTTTTTTTTTTTTTTGCTGGTCTTCTTTCCTGACCGGCATACTTTAGCTATGTGACCAAGCTTGCCACATTTTCTACATTCCTGGTTTTTAAACCAGCATTGGTTCTGATCGTGTGTTGTCTTCCCACAACGATAACATTTCGTTGTACCCGAAGTCATTTGATCCACGCTGAGTGCCGCTGCCTTCAGCTGCATTTCCGCAGTGCCTCTCGCTGCGGCTTTGTGCGATGCTGCAATAAGGACAGCCTTATCAAGTGTAAGATCGTTCTCTTCGAGCAGTCGCTTTTGTGTTCCTTCCTTCGACAACCCGCACAAGAACTTGTCTCTCAATGCCTCTGTCAGATTTTCCCCAAACTGACAGTATTTCGCTAGTCTACGCAGTTCAACCAAGTACTCCGCGTTGCTTTCCTCTTTCAGTTGCGTTCTCGCATAAAATTTGAATCGTTCCGCTAACATCAGCGCTGTGGGGTTCAAATGATCCTTCAGAACAGCAACAATATTAGCGAAAGTCTGATCCGCCGGTTTAGCTGGTGATAGAAGATGCTTCAATAGCCCGTATGTCTTCGCACCCATTGAGTTTAGTAAGGTTAGAGCTTTATCATCATTTGCTATTTTATTGGCCTTACAATATATCTCGATGCGTTCTACATACGTGGCCCAATCTTCCACATCGGAATCGAAATCGTTGATGTTACCACGCTTAGGCATCTTCACAATCTTTCTGAGAAACAACAACAAATTTTTCTTTAACTTTTTTTTTTTTTAAATGGCGGTTTCCCGCGCTTATCTTCTTCCCCGCCTCCGAGAATGGCGGTTTCCCGCGCTTGTCTTCTTCCCCGCCTCCGAGAATGACGGTTTCCCGCACTTGTCTTCTTCCCTGCCTAACTGGCGGCTTCCCGCGTTTCTTCCTCTGGCGGGAGGGGTAAGCTTTGCCCTCGGGCGATGACCGCTGGCTTTCAGTTTATTCTGAAGTGCGAGAACAGCTGATTGAGGTCCTTGTTCCCTTTCCCGACAGGGGCAACCGGGCGCTGGGGACAACCAGTTGGTGGCGGACAGTTCCAGCTCTTGGTCCTTTGCGGAAAGCTGCTGTAAGCCGCTGGGCGGAAATCTCGCTCGGTCTCCCTCGCTCGGTCCCGTTCCCCCCTCGCTCGGACTCTGTCTCTCCCGCTCGCTCGGTCTCTGTCTCTCCCTCAGCGGTTTTCAATCTTGCCTCCCAGCCCTCTCGCAGTCCGGTCCTTTCCTCCCCCGGCTGCGGCTGAGTTCTCCGCGGTTTTATTTATTTATTTATTTTTATTACCTCCCGCGCCTTACGATCCCGGTCGCAGCGCCTCGCGGCCTCGGTAGCTGCCCGGCCTTTTTCACCGGTCGCGGTCGAGCTGTCTCACGACGCTGTTGCGTCTCCCAGCCCGCTGGTAGCCCGGTCTCTCACATCGGCTGCGTTCCCGCTTGTAGCCCGGTCTCTCACACCGGCTGCGTTCCCGCTTGTACCGCGGCTTCCGTGCCCTATGCTGCCCCAGTCTCAGCGCCTCTGGCCCCGACTTCTGTCCGGCTCCTTTCCCCGGCCGTGGTCGAGTTCACCGCCCTTATATCCTCCGTTTCTTTTTATTTTCTCCCCTACTCACAGTCAACGTGGCCGACTTGCTTCTCGTCGCTGATCGGCTCACTCACCACCATGATAGAAGGGACGATCACTGCCTGTTGCTGATGGAAGGCTTCGTGTCAGAATTCTTCCTTCTTCCTTGCTCTGCAGACTCGAGTCTTCTCTCAGCAGAATGACGAGGGCGGATGCCTCTTCTCGACGCTCGTTAACTGCTTCGGATGTATCTCTGCCGCAGGGTAAGATCAAACTCGTCGCCACTGTAAAGTCTGTGTGTTATATTGCGAATTACTACACAGACCACAAGAGTAAACTTTAACAGGACTTTACTATTCGAAGGTCAGGGCGGAACTGCCCAATAAATCATTACACAGCACTTATATACCGGTGTGGTCACCGCCGGTATTACAGTATACAGCAGCCAAGATAAAGTAGTGCAACCCGGAAAATAGTTCTCTTAAAGGTAGAACGGTTACATACACTACACTATCCAGGTATTGCTTTCTTTCTGTCACAGTGTATATGGAGTTAAAGAGCAGGTTCACTCACAGAAAATGGTTCAGCTTATTTTGATAGACTATAGCTCCAGAATATAGACAGTCTCCTAGGTGAGCTATCGAAAGCAAGGGCCAAGCCATTCAATTCATGTAAAATAATCTTGCAGTCTTTTGCTTCTATATAAGTTTGATTGGTGGCTCTTTTTCAGCTTAAGAGGCACATATTTAAATTTGCTTTATCCAAGTTAAAATTTGGAAAGGTGACCTCATGTTTAAAATTGGATAGTGCATCTAAAGCCATCAAAGCGAGGTAGACAGGCCAGAGAAACTCCATGGATGGTCAGCAACAAAGTACAGGAAACTTTTTATTTAACCAGAGGTTAAATGTCCGGAAAGCTCTATCTACCGGCAAAATCCAGGAGCCGTTTCCTATAAGTTTTTTTACTTCTCGTTGCTTATTTTTCCAGTTGTGGCTCCCAAGCGTCTAGCTGAAGCTGGTGCTTAGCTACAGAGACGCTTTTAAGCTGCGGCCGACTGTTTTGAAGCTGTTGCTAAGCAACAGGGTTTGTTGTTTCATACGGAGCTGAGAAGCTCCGTATGTTTTAACATTAGCGCTGGTTTATATGGCAGTTTTGAAGGGACGGCACCAACTCGGTCCCGTCGGTGCCGGATACCAGAAAGTTTCCTGTACCACATAAAGGTCAACGTTCAGGGATCTGGGGTTAAAAGTTCAGGGATGTAATTTGAATGGGGGTCAGGAATTTGAGGTGGGACCCAATCCCTCGTTGAGTATTAGTGAGGCTCATACCACCCCACATAGCGCACTTGCCTGCTGAAGCTCCACCATTAATGTTTAATAATGTAGCAGTGTCTCTAAACTCCTACAGTAGGAAGAAATTGGGGTTGCCAAGTACAAATTGATTTTATTAAAGTAATCCCAAGCAGCACGAGGTACAGAATTTGGTCTGAGAATTCAGTAACAGGTTTAGAAATGCCGAGGGTCTGTGCTCAGATCATGGATGGAACGTACTGAATATTGATATTCCCTGTATTAAGACGGAAAAGACAGGCAACCTTCACATCCATTGACGCCAGCTTGTTCAGGAGGGGATTTCCATTAGCAGGGAGCACTCTCATCGACTGCTGTAATTACTGCTCTGCTATCAACGACTGCCACAGGACACAGAACTCCTGGTCTTCTGCTACACAGGGGTTCTGGTGCTGTGCTTGCCCACTTCATTGGAACATCGTGGCACTGAGATTGACCTTTCACTGAGGTGACCAATGCGCACAGCCTCAGCAGTTACCGGTAGCAACAAGAGATGCCAGAATCCTCCCACGTCACATGAGCAGAGGGGCTTCTCCTCAACTTCTGGCTTCACTTCAATCCCGCGCTCCTGATATTTGGCCACCCAGTGCGGAGGGGAGCGGGCAAGTCAGAGGACCTCCTCGTGGGTCTACTCCTGGGCCAGGCCAAGGTGGTCATCCACAGGTCCAGGATGGACACGCCCGTGGAGGTGGTTGCTCTAACTGCCTACTTCTCTTCCACAGTCTTGTCCATGCCTCGGGTGGCCCTGGAGAAGGAGCATGCGGTGTCCACCAGTACACTTGTGGCCTTCCGTGTGGTGGGCACCGTAGGGACTGGAATGTTTGGTAGATGTCTAGAACAACATTGTCATTTAGTTATTTCAGATTTCCAGCATCCGCAGTATTTTGCTATTATATTAGTGTTTGGTTCACTGCCACCTCTCTTCTAGGAATGCCCACCTTGAAGAAGTTCTGCTCTTCTCTCCGACAGGAGTTCCGTTTGTCTATTCAGCCTTGTTCATCTTCATTGCTTTCAGTTTCCCTTCTCGTGTTTGATCAGGTATCTGCCAAGACTCGGTTTCACAGCCACATCTCTTTCCTCAGTAACTGTCTCCGGTTCAGAATTATTCCACGTGGATTCTAACTGAACTTCCACCCTTCATGTTTCGGATCCACCCAGGATCACAAATATCTTCTCGATATTCATCATTCCTCGAACTACTGCTCTCGCTGCATCTTGAGATCCACGCTCAACGCCATGCGCCGCCACATGAACAACCTCGACCTCTCTCTTCAGCAGCACCGACGCACTCTATTTCAAAGCTGCCCGGGTCCACAGTTCCATTTCATCCTTCGACTCATCCAACACTTCAACAAAAAACTTTTTTTCTTCCTTTCTGATGTCAAGGATCGCAAGCTTCATCAACTCATGGACACCAACGCCCCTCCAGAACCTTCTTCCCCGTTACTTTCCTCTGATCCCATCCCTTCTTCCAATCTCACCCCCTGCCATGTTTTCACTATCCCCTCTGACCTTCCCCTCTCTGACCCTGAACGATCAGCCCTCAGCAAAGGCCTGTGCTTCATCCCCTTACGCCCCCATCTGAATGAATTTCGAGCTCGGCACGATGCTGAGCTCCTCTTCCGTCGCCTTCGTCTCCGTGCCCACTTCTCTGGCCAGGAGTCTTCCCCCCGCACAGCTGATCCTTTCTCCCACTATCTAAATTCTCGCTCTACCTGGACCCCTCCCCCTGGCCTCTTACCCTCTCTAGGTCTTTTCATTGCTAACTGCTGACGTGACATCGGCCGTCTCCATTTCTCTGCTCCCCTCTCTCACTCCAACCTACCTCCCTCTGAACTTGCAGCACTCCGTTCTCTCCGATCCAACCCTAACATTATCATTAAACCTGCTGATAAGGGTGGTGCTGTTGTTGTTTGGCGAACCGACCTCTACTGTGCGGAAGCTGAACGCCAACTCTCCGACACCTCCTCCTACCTCCGCCTGGACCATGAACCCACTACAGAACATCAAGCCATTGTTTCCAAGTGTGTCACTGACCTCATCTCCTCTGGAGATCTTCCCCCCGCGGCCACCAACCTCACAGTCCCCCAACCCCGCACAGCCCGCTTCTACCTCCTTCCCAAGATCCACAAACAGGACTGCCCTGGTAGACCCATCGTTTCAGCCTGTTCTTGCCCCACGGAACTTATCTCTTCCTATCTCAACTCTATTTTTTCTCCCCTTGTCCAGTCTCTTCCCACCTACATTCGCGACTCTTCCAACGCCCTCCGTCACTTTAACAGTTTCCAGTTTCCTGGCCCCAACCGTCTCCTTTTTCCTATGGACGTCCAATCCGTCTACACCTCCATCCCCCACCAGGATGGCCTGGGGGCGCTCCGCTTCTTCCTTGAACAGAGACCCAACCAGTCCCCATCCACCACCACCCTCCTCCGCCTGGCTGAACTTGTTCTCACATTGAACAACTTCTCCTTTGACTCCACTCACTTCCTCCAAATTAAAGGTGTTGCTATGGGAACCCGCATGGGCCCTAGCTATGCCTGCCTTTTCGTGGGATATGTGGAACATTCTTTGTTCCAGTCCTAGTCAGGTCCCCTCCCTCATCTCGTTTTCCAGTACATTGATGACTGTATTGGTGCAGTTTCCTGCTCTCGCCCTGAACTAGATAAGTTCATTCACTTTACTTCCAATTTCCACCCTTCCCTCACCTTTACATGGTCCATCTCCGACACCTCCCTTCCCTTCCTCGACTTCTCCATCTCCATTTCTGGCGATTGGCTTTTGACAAACATCCACTACAAGCCCACCGACTCCCACAGCTACCTGGACTACACTTCCTCCCACCCCACTTCCTGTAAGGACTCTATTCCATTCTCCCAGTTTCTCCGTCTCCGCCGCGTCTGTTCTGACGATGCCACCTTCCATACCAGTGCTTCCGACATGTCTTCCTTTTTCCTCAACCGAGGATTCCCCTCTACTGTGGTTGACACGGCCCTTGACCGTGTCTGTTCTATTTCCCGCACTTCTGCTCTCACCCCTTCCCCTCCCTCCCAGAACCACGATAGGGTTCCCCTTGTCCTCACCTTTCACCCCACCAGCCTTCACATTGAACGGATCATCCTCCGCCATTTCCGCCACCTCCAACATGATCCCACCACCAAACACATCTTCCCCTCACCTCCCCTTTCAGCATTCCGAAGGGACTGCTCCCTCCGCGACACCCTGGTCCACTACTCAATCACCCCCAATAGCCCTTCTCCTTCACCTGGCACCTTCCCGTGCAAGCGCAGGAGATGCAACACATGCCCTTTTACCTCCTCCCTTCCCACTGTCCAGGGTCCCAAACACCCCTTCCAGGTGAAACAGCGATTTACTTGTACTTCTTGCAATTTAATATACTGTATTCGCTGCTCACGATGCGGTCTCCTCTACATTGGGGAGACCAAACACAGATTGGGCGACCACTTTGCAGAACACCTCCATTCAGTCCGTAAGGGTGACCCTGAGCTTCCGGTCGCCTGTCACTTTAATTCACCGCTTCACTCCCACTCTGATCTCTCTGTCCTCGGCCTATTACATTGTTCCAATGAAGCTCAACGTAAGCTCGAGGAACAGCACCTCATCTTTCGATTGGGCACTTTACAGCCTGCCAGGCTCAACATTGAGTTCAACAATTTCAGATAATTATCCCTGCCCCCATTTTTCATGCAGTATGATTTTTGCCACTCCCATTTGCAACATTTTATCTTTCCTGCCTCTTACAAAAGTACAAGATGTTCTTTCAATTCCTTCCTCCCCTCCTAACCACCCCCCGCGCCCCGCCCCCCACCCCCCGCTGTCTCTGCACCTGCTTAATATCTGTTACATCTCCAGCTTTTTCCAGTTCTGATGAAGGGTCCCAGACCTGAAACGTTAACTCTGTTTCTCTCTCCACGGATGCTGCCTGGCCTGCTGACTATTTCCAGCATTTTCTGTTGTTATTTCAGATTTCCAGCACCCGCAGTATTTTGCTATTATATTGTCATTTAGCTTGATTGGTTTTCTTTCTTCTTATGTTTAAGTTCTGTTATTAGTGGTGCCCCTTTAAACATTGGTTAGATTTTTAGTTGATGTCACTGGGGCAACCCTGTGCACCCTTATTGTTTGTAATATAAAAGACATGAAGTAGATTCCCCATAGAGATTTTGTATGAAGACAACTGTCTAAACACACTTCAAGAGTTTAATTGCTGAAAAGATCACGACTATCTACTGTTGTGTCCGTGTATAATAAGACACAGACTGCAGGAGAACGGTACAACAGGTGTTTACTCAACGTGGTTCACACTGGAACTGGTCTGTACAGATTACTACTCAGTGCTATATACAGGTGTGGTCACTGCCGGTACTGCAGTATACATGAGCTGTAAAACATATTTCCCCCCTTAAAGGTATATACATTATAATTCCTCCCCTTTTAGATTAACAGTACCATAACACTCATTTAACAATTAAATATCAAACTAATTACAATTAACACTTTTAACATGCAACATTAGCTGAAAATAGTCTATTTATATATTCAGTCTTTGGGGAGGCTTCCTGATCATTTCTGGATAGCGCCTTTCCTGAGTGTCTTGCTCTTGGTGCGGAGGCGATTCTGGCCCCCTGTCGTCGGTTGGTTCATCAGCTTCCGATGCTACTGTTTCTGGGGTAGATGCGACCTGTACATCGGGTTCATCACCAGGTACGTATGGGCGAGGCATGGGGTTGACTTGTTCCTGTGACTCTAGGATCTGGTCAGCATGGCGTCTCACGATGCTCTCCCCAACGTCCACTGTGTACATTAGTGGGTCCTGCCGTGTGCATATCGTTCCTGGCTGCCATTTTTCTGTTCGGTAGTCGCGGGCCAAGACTGGTTGCCCTACATTGAAGCTCCTTGTTGGCTTCTCATGGATGTGCTGGAATTGCTTACTCTCAACATCTCTTCGTACGTTTGGTCTGAGCAAATCCAGGCGAGATCTTAACCTTCGGTTAAAGAACATCATAGCTGGGGCCTGGTTGGTGACTGCATGTGTCGCATTCAGGTAGGCGAACAGGAAATTGTCCACCTTGTGCTGCAGCGGAATGTTGTCATTTTATATAGCCTTTATTGCCTTCTTAAAGGTTTGTACGAACCTCTCAGCCAATCCATTTGTGGCTGGATGATACGGGGCGGATGTGTAATGCCTTACCCCATTCTTTTTCAAGAACCTCCGGAACTCTTCGGACACAAACTGTGGTCCGTTGTCGGAGCAAATCTGTTCTGGCAAGCCATTCCTGGCAAAAATGGTCCGTAGGACTGCAATAGTTTTCTCTGTGGTGGTGGAGGACATTTTGATGACCTCAGGCCATTTCGAGTGCGCATCCACGGCTATTAAAAACATTGAGTCCATGAATGGACCAGCAAAATCAATATGCACCCGTTGCCATGGAGATGAGGGCCACTCCCATAGGTGTAGAGGGGCCTGTGGTGGTGCATTTTGGACTTTCTGGCATCCTGAGCAGCTCTTGGTCAGGTCCACGATTTGATTATCGATTCCCAGCCACCACACATAAGCCCTGGCTAGGCTTTTCATTTTTACCCCTCCCAGATGACCCTCATGAAGCTCATTGTGCACTCTATCCCTTAACTTGGGTGGAATTACCACTCGGGATCCACACATCAAGGTCCCTCGGCACACTGACAGCTGTTCTCTCCTTGTCGAGAATGCTGGCAACAGTGAGTCGCCATGTGCTGGCCATCCCTTCACCGTCAAATCATATACCCGAGACAGTGTCGGGTCATTTCGGGTTTCCTTTTCGATACAAGCGTTAGTTACCGGTAGGTATTCAACTGTAGTCGAATGGAATATTTCAACAGGATCCACTGCTGGTGCTTACTCCGCAGTAGGCAGTGGCAGGCGTGATAGCCCATCAGCATTTCCATGCTGTTTCGTGCCCTTATATTCAATCTCATAGTGGTGCGCCTCTAGAAAAAGTGACCATCTTTGTAGTCGTTGCGCAGTCATCACCGGAACGCCCTTCTTCGGATTAAAAATGGAGACAAGAGGCTGGTGATCAGTCAGCAAGGTGAATTTCTACCCGTGCAGATAGTGGTTGAACTTTTTCACTCCCCACACTAGGCTGAGGGCCTCCCTGTCAATCTGGGCGTAGTTACGCTCGGCTGAGGTTAGTGATGGTGACGCAAAGGCTATTGGCCTCTCTGAGCCGTCCAAGAATTTGTGCGACAGCACCGCTCCAATGCCATAGGGTGATGCATCACATGCCAACCGAATTGATAATGCTGGGTTGTAATGGGCCAATACCTCTTTCGATGTGATTAGTGTTTTGCTCTTCTGGAAAGCTCGTCTACATTTGTCACTCCACTGCCATGGTACCCCAGTTTGCAGTAGGGTGTTCAGTGGGTGCAGTATTGTAGACAAATTTGGCAAGAAGTTATGGTAGTAGTTTACCGGCCCGAGGAACGACCTCAGTTGTGCCACATTTTCCGGTGCTGGAGCCTTGACTACTGCCTCAATCTTTTCTGGGGACTTATGTAACCCCTCTTTATCGATAATATGGCCACAATACGAGATCTGTTTTCTAAAAAACTCGCATTTGGGGCGGTTAGCTCGGAGCCCATATTCCTTCAATCTAGTGAGCACCTGCTCCAGGTTGGCAAGGTGATCACTGTCATTTTCGCCCGTGACCAGGATGTCGTCCAAATAACACTGGGTCCCTGGGATCCCTTGCAGGACTTGTTCCATTGCCCTCTGCCAAATAGCCGGAGCTGATGCTACCCCGAATACTAGCCGGGTGTATTGGTAGAGACCTTTATGGGTGTTGATTGAGGTATTTTTTTGATGCTTCTTCTACCTCCATTTCTAGATACACCTGGGCCAGATCAATCTTAGTGAAGCGTTTCCCTCCAGATAGCGAGGCGAAAATATCTTCAATCCGCGGAAGTGGATATTGTACGTTAAAGTCCCCACAGATGCGAACCTTCCTTTGTTCCCCAGGCATGCTGCTCAATGACTTTTTCATCACAGGGACGATGGGTGTAGCCCACTCGCTCCAGTCTACCTTGGACAGTACACCTGAACATTACAGACTCTCCAGCTCTGCTTCGACGGCTGGGCGGATCGCATAAGGTACCGGTCTGGCCTTAAAAAATTTGGGGCTTGCGTTTTCTTCAATTTTAATTGTCGCTGTCATGCCTTTTAGTGTTCCGAGTCCTTGCTGGAACACTTCTTTCGCGTCAGTTAGGATCTTTGACAGTCGCCCAGGTGTGACGTCGTCATCCTTTGTCAGCCACATTCAGTGCCTGTATGGAATGCCAATCCAGTTGTATTTTCCGGATCCATTCACGTCTCAGTAATGATGGTCCTCCATCTTGCAATACATACAGGTCTAGTTTTGGTGTTTTCTTACCGTTATATATAACGGTCACCCTTATTTTTCCTTTGGGGTAGACTTTTTGCCCCATGTACGTCTTCAAAATAATTTTTGTGTCTCTCAAGGGTATGTGTGAGAATAGCCGCTTGTAGTCCCGTCGGTTTATGACTGTTAGGGCTGATCCTGTGTCCAATTCCAATTTTACCTGGACTCCTGCTATCTTGAGAGTGACCCAAATGGTTCGGTGATCCTCCGTTGTGATCACATTATGTAGTTTCAGACAACTCAGTTCCCTGCTTTCGGAGTCGTTATCACTCTTTTGTTTGCCTGAACTATTCTCCATCATCTTATGTACCTTCTTGTACTTTTCTTTGGTAGGTTTCTTATTGCTGGTTTTCTTTCCCGACCTGCAGGCTCGTGCTATGTGTCCTACTTTTCCACACTGTCTGTACACTTTGTCTTTGAACCAGCAATCATTCTGGTCGTGTGTTGTTCGGCCGCAGCGATAGCACTTCTCTGTTCCATATGACATTTCGTTTGTGCCATATTCTTGCGGTCTCTGTTGTATCTCTGCAGCGCCCCGTGCTGCTGCTTCATATGATACCGCAATGCTGAAAGCCTTTTCCAGCGTAAGGTCCTTTTCAGGTAAAAGTCGTTTCTGGGTTCCTTCACTTTGAAGCCCACACACAAACTTGTCCCTTAAGGTATCTGCCAGTCCCGCTCCAAACTGGCAGTGTTTCGATATTTTGCACAGCTCTGTTAAATAATCAGCATTGCTTTCATCCTTATGCTGGTTCCGTTTGTGAAACTTGAATCTTTCTGCTATCAGCAGCGGTATGGGGTTTAAATGTTCCTGTAGTATCGTTACTATGTCTTCAAAACTCTTTTCCATTGGCTTCGTTGGGGTTACTAGATTTCGTAATAAACCGTACGTCTTTGCACCCATTAAATTTAACAATACCGACGCTTTCTTGTCCTCTGACACCTCATTTGCCTTGCAGTATACCTCTATTCATTCGACATATGTAGTCCAATCTTCGACTTCATTGTCAAATGCGGTGATACTGCCACTCATCGGCATTTTGGGTGTGGTTTAAAATGGCGTCTCCCAATGGCTTAAAATGGCGTCTCCCATGCTTTCCTTCCTCCCCCGCTGCTGCCAACGCCGCTGTAGGTTTCGCGCGCTTCTCCTGTGCTGCTGCCAATGCCGCTCTCGGCGATCCTCGTGGCAATGGCGGTGCCTCATGGGTTTCTGCGCGTCTCTCTCTCCCTCTCTTCGACGCTGCTCGGCCCCTGAACACTGGCTGCGCATGTGCGCTCTGCCCCCTCTCTCCCCCGTCGACGCTGCTCGGCCCTTTGCTGTGCCGCTCGGTGGGGCTCTAGCCCGCCGCTGTCCGGGAAGGGTCTGCGCACTACCTGTTGCCAGCCCGTTTCGCTGGACCACCTCGACTGGAAAGCCAAGCCTGGCTCTCGACAGCCTCCCCCACAATTCTCGAGTCTCTGCTGGATGACTGGGCGGTTGCCCGTGGTCGATGCCTGAGTCTCTGGCCGTGACTTCCAATCCACTGATCTCTAGGAACGAATCCCCGGGAGGTGATGCAGAGTTGCAGGTAGGTTCAAACTTGCCTTGTCGCCAATGTTGTGTCCATGTATAATAAGACACAGACTGCAGGAGAACGGTACAACAGGTGTTTACTCAACGTGGTTCACACTGGAACTGGTCTGTACAGATTACTACTCAGTGCTATATACAGGTGTGGTCACTACCGGTACTGCAGTATACATGAGCTGTAAAAGATAGTTCCCCCCTTAAAGGTATATACATTACATCTACCATTTTAGATACCAGGAGAGGGTGTGGCAAAAATAAAACTCCTGAAATATAATTGTAATTTAGAACTAAAAAGTAAATCAGAGCCAATAGCAAAATACTGCCAATGACGTAAGGTGGGACCGCTGTGTAGCGAATGTGTGCACCCCCCTGAATGACTCCAATGTTCTCCACCCTGCATACCGGGGCGGGTTTAGCTGTCTTATCCATAACCGGCATTCTTACCACTATACCCATAATGGTGTGATTAGACCGTCCACAGTCCTCTGGGACTGGGTAGGCCTCTGAAGCTAGTCTGAGCTAGCACGGACTCAATGCGTTCTCAAAAGGGTGGAGGGTTGCGAGGTGCTTGTTGCTGATCCAGGAGGGGACTAAACCTTGTTTTAAATCCTCCAGATTACTGCGGCCCTCGCCCAGTAACCACGACCCGTAAAGCACACACGTATCGTTCTGCGCAGCCTGATTGGACGCATTCCAATCCTCCCTGATGAGAGCATTTGCCATTTTAGTGTGTATCTCCAGCTCAGCTATTATTTCTTTTAAGTGTAGTGTCATGGCCTGGTCCTCATGTAACTCAGAACCCACTACCTTATTCGCATCAGTCAGTATCTTTCTTAACTGTGTTTTTAAACCATTAATCTGGGTCTGCAGCTCCACGTCATCCCGAGTGTTGATGACGGAAGTCCCTGTGTTAAAAGCGGTAAAAATATCATTTACTGCACCCCTTCTTTGTCTCCCTATCCTGTCCAAGGCCTCATGTGGTGTGGTGTACAATTCGGCTCTGTCGACATCGGCATAGTCGAATTCAAAAAATTGTCTGAACATGTTTGTTAACAGGACCTGATACAATTGCTCCGTTTCCTTGGGGCACCACTCTGGCAATCGCACCTCAGTGAGGTTTAAAATCACCGAGGCCACCGCGTAGTGCACCCCTTGGTACAGCACCTGACCTGTGGGTACTAACACCAATCCGTTCCCGGGTCCCTTGGTAGTGGTGGGGCACCCTTCCTTGTGGGTTTTGGCTACCGGAATCGTGGGTAGGGGCTTGCGTGGGCGGGTAATGAGCTCGGTGGCATTTACTGGGATCTGAGAGCATGGTACTCCGCACGCCCGTGTGCTGACGTCCCACCTCATCCCTTGTCCAGCATCCTGCCACTGCCTTTGGAAAAAGATGGAGACGCCTGTTCTGAACCCCACATACAGATCCCCTCATCTGGTTCCCACCATTTGTCCCAACAGACACTCAATCCCCCATGAGTCCCTGCAATAGTCCGATGGGTATTGTTACCCAGTCTCTCCCACTCGACCGTAGAGTTCTTCATGGTTTTGCTCAACTTGCGCAACCACCACCAGCAATCCAAAGGAACATGTCCGAGGCATTTCAAACAAATCCTTTTCCCGACGGTAACGCTGACTCTGGGTGCGATGATCCTTACTCGGGGACACATCAAAGAAGTCTCTCGGTACTTAAAACCGAACTGGTTGGAGTATTCCGTAGAGTTCGACCCCAGCCATCCTGGCCACCTTCCTTCGTGGAAATAGGTGGCTGTCTCCTCAACGCCCCACGCGCCTGACCCATCGGTCGCGATGGGGGCTGTGCTCCCCGAGCACCCGTAGATCGTGGAGTCCTTGGTGCGGCCCCGATAGGCCCAGCTCCACCCGATCACCGTGAACGCGACGAGAATCCCTCTCATCTTTCTGGTTCCTGTAACGAAATTAAACGATATAGCCAGGCTCCCGAGAGATTCTGGCTTAGGTGAAGGCATGACCGGGCCTTTCGACCTCGATCCAAAAAAGCACACATACTGGGCAGATTCCAAAACTACTTATAACACTAATCACTTTAATATTTACACACCTTAAAATTAATTAAACTTAAACTTAACTTATGTACAGCGCCGCCCGTCCCCGGGCGGCTTACCTAATCCCTGATTGGACTGCAGCTTGCCGTTCCTTGTGGCGGGGCTGCACTGACTTGTGGCTTGGGTTCCCCGCAGCCTTTTGCTGTCAATTGGGGACTGCGTTTTGCCAGGGATTTCCCAAGTCTGCGTTTACTGAAGGTGTGGGAATCGGGCCAAGTTTTTACCGGCGGAGGCATTCGGGACGACCTGCGGAGGAGTACTTTGGGCGTGGTTCCCATCGCGAGTGGACCTTCGGTTGGGACTTTAGCCCTCACAGCTTGTGGCACCTCCACGACCGCCTGCTTCAGCTCCCTTCCCTCAGGCTCTGCCCCTTTGGGATTTGGGTAGGCTCCCTTGGTGAGTGGACCTTCGGGTGGGACTTCAGCTCTCACAGCCCGTGGCTCTTCCACGACTGTGGGCTTCGGCTCCCTCCCCTCAGGCTCTGCCCCTTTGGGATTTGGGTCTGTGGCGGCCGGCTCCTCCTCACCTGTCCCTACAGGTGGAGGATCTCCGCCCCCAATTTCTACCTCCCCCACGCTTGAGTCGAGGGCGGGATCTCCGTCCTCCGACTCCACCTCCTCCAGAATCGTACCAAGGGCGGGGTCTAGCTGTTCGGGCTCCCCCCCGATGGCGTTCAGATCAGGAGGAGGGCCTTGATCTTCGGGCTCCTCCTCGTCCGAGTCCCAGGCCATAGGGGAAACCTCCCAGGTGGGCGGGACAGCTTCTCCCTTCAAGCAGGCTGCGGTACCAGCCTGTTTGGTCTGTGACTTGTTGCACGCCTCAGGCTGAGGATTTTCACCCTCAGACCTGGCTTCAGTTGCTGGTTGTTTTGCTCCCGGCTTAAACAGTTTGCACTGATTGATGTGAAACCATTTAGTGCGCCGGGGCAACTTCACTGCGTATACCATGGGGCTGGCTTTGTCTACAATCCTGTAGGGCCCCACGTACAGCGGTTCTAGGTTCCCCTCTTGGTCGCGGCACCCCACCATGACCTTGTCTCCAATTTCCCACTCCTGTGCCACGGTGGTGGGGACCTGTAGATCTTGCACCGATTCCCGTCTGGCTTTGTCTATGGCTCTCTCGCCAGCGCGGATGGTCAGACCCAGGAATTTTACTTCCTGCTGGCCGATCCGTGCCTTCTTTGGGTTTACCTTAAAACCCTTTCTGCCTAACAGCTCCAATAACTCGGCTAATAGTGGGCCGTGCTCCTCTCTGGAATCTGTGAACAGGAGCAGGTCGTCCACATACTGCACTAGCTGATTGGGCTGGCTGAACTCTTTTAAACTCCCTGCCATGCACTGATGGAAAATGCTGGGGCTGTTGTGGAAACCCTGTGGCAAGCAGTTCCAGGTGTACTGTTGCCCTTTAAAGGTAAAGGCAAACTTGTACTGGTCCTCCCTCCTTAAAGGGATGGACCAAAACCCGTTGGAAATATCCAGCACCGTGAACGTAGTCGCGGAGGCTGGGATACTCCCCATCAGGTCTGCAACTGCTGCTACCGTCGGCGCGCAGGCTGGGATGTTACTATTGAGGACTCTGTAGTCCACCGTGGCTCTCCATGAATCGTCCGGCTTCCTCACCGGCCATAAAGGAGAGTTTACATGGGTGGCTATCGGTCTCAACACGCCCTGCTGCACCAGTGAAGACATTGCTGTCTCCATGTCGGGCTCCGCTTCCTTGGGGAAGTTGTACTGTTTTTGGGGTCGGGCCATGGGGTCTCCGTCTACTCTGACCTCAAACCCGGTGACCCTCCCGCAATCGTGCTTGTGAGTGGCAAATGTGGTCAGGTGGTCTGACACGAATGCCTGCAGATCTTGTGGGATGCTTGCGACCATGAGCTCGAGGTCGTAGCCCTCTTTTGGCTTCACGGTACACAGGGTCCCTCTTTCTCCCTTCCCTGGGATGACGACTACTTCGCCCAGTTTACCCTTACTCGCTCCCCAAAGACAATGATTTCTTAGGTCCACGAGGATCCCGTGTTCTGCCAAGAAATCGGACACGAGGATCCCCTTTCCACCCTCCACCTCCCACTTCATCAGTATACACCTCCACTTGGTGCGGCGTGGTCCTAAATGAATGGAGAGGGGAATGGAATGTGCGCCAGCCTGTTCCTTGCCTGTGAAGCCCAACAGAATATATGGAACCCCGGTGGATAGAGGTGAGGCGACAGGGTTGTCTGCGTGGATCACGGTGCACGATGCCCCCGTATCCAACAGATAGATCCCCTTCACCTCTTCCACCTCCATCTCCACGAGGGGTCGCCTCCATAAATCATATCGCAGCGCACACAATTAAACGGGCTGCACTGGCTCTAGTCATTTGGGTGCAGCGGTTGGGACTGCGGGAGCGACAAGACCAGTGGTGGCAGCTATCTTCCCCTGCGCGATCATAAGAGACTGCATTGTCTCTAAAATTGATTCAATCGCAGCGGGATCCATAGCCGCACCGGCCCCCTTTGCTGGGACAGGAGCTGCGGCTTGGGCTTGGGCTTGGGCTGCGGGAGATCTTCCCGGATTTTTACAGTCCTTGCGCCAATGTCCATCCTTCCCACACCCGTAGCAATTGAGCTTGGCTTGGGTAGGGTGATTTCCCTCCTGACGCCACTCCTTCTTACTTGGGGCTGCAGGTTTTGCCTCATGCACCTTTCCCTTAGAGGGAGGTACCTCCTGACTTCTACAATTCTTGTAAGCTACGGTGAGCTGGCGGAGCACCGTCTCCTCTGAGACACCGGGACCTTGGAGGTCAAACCAAGATTTGGCTAGGGCCTGTATCTGTGGCAAGCTGTTAGCAACCGAACAACGGAGCCAATGAACCCGCTGTTCATCGCTCATTGCAATCCGTTCAGGCATGCCCGGACAACTGCGTCGATACACTGGCCACAGCCTTTCTGCGAAAACCCACGGGGGTGCTCCAGCTAGCTGCACAGTCCCTTCCACCCGTTGGAACGGATTACCGTCGTCCACTTCCATAACTTCCAAGACCTCATCCCTGAGATCCGTATACCCTTTCCGTCCCCTCTTACTATCGTCTGAGAGGCACTGAAGGATTGTGCTATCCAGGGAGAAGAGCAGCATCTTTGCCTGTTCAAGATCATCACAATCATTGATGGCGGCTGTCTCCTCTATCTCCTTGAAATGAACTGACGGATCTCCCTTTACTGTGAGTCTTGGGAGGTGGCTCACCATGGATCTTAACTGTTGGGCACCGTAGGGCACCACAGGGCACCACGAGCTGGTTCAGGTGGGGTCCGGCATCGCCATTGTCAGCGTTGGGACCGAACCTCTGGTGCCGAGCAGGACACATTGGTGCCGGCTCCGGCTTTGCTACCAGGGGCTGTTCCTCCTCCTGTTCCACCTCGGCTACCTCCTCATTTACCACCCCCCCTTTTTCGGGCCAAGCCTCGCTATAGCTCGGCGGTGCTGAGGGCTCGATGGCTGGTGCTACAACTGCTTCGTATGGAATCGGTTTTGGGGATTCCTGTAAAAAGTCCATGTGACCGGCTTTTGGGCTTACGAGGCAGACCATGCCTTTTGCATTAACCAGGGCCATTCTCAGGTCCTCTATGGTTCTTTGGCAGGGGCCATGGTCTGTGCTCTCAAACCCGTGCTCGAGGGCCAGCTTGTAAGCTGCCTTCACCGCCACTACTCTCTCCTCCTGCGCTCTTAGCTGTTGTGCGAGGCGGGCGTTTTTCTCCCGTGATCTCGCTTCCTGAATCTTTGCCTCAGTAACCTGGCATTCCAGATACTCTATTCTAGCCTGATGTTGGCTGGCTACCACTTGGCGTTCCTGATTCAGCGCGTGAAGCGCTGTGATAAGTTTTTCCACACCCATGGCCTTTTCCTCTATCTCTGCTGCCTGGGTTGTGATCCTGGCTGCCTGTGCTGCAATGACTTTGTCCAGAATCTGGACTTGTTTCTTGTAACACATCAGCCACACTGCCTTCTCCATTGACTTTTTATGCTCTTTGCTCTCTGTCCACCTGATGGCTGCGTCCACCGGACGTCCATCCAGTAAGAGATCGGAAATCCACTGCTTAGTGAGATTTACCTTGCCAAAGACATAATCCGCTATCCTCTCATGCATAACATTTCGCCCATTCAAACCTGGGTCTAAACCATTGCAATCCTGCTGCCAGTGTCCTGCCATGGTCGCCATTTTCTGTAAGGGGTTTTCTCTCTCTAGAGATTCGCAGATCGCAGAGGTTTCTCTCAGAGGCTTCTCTCTCTCAGAGGCCTCTCTCTCTCTCTCTCTCTCTCTCTCTCACTTTTGCACAGTAAAACCTTGAGTGGTTCGACCCACTCGCCCCTTAGATTCTAGACACTGGACTTAGGTGCAGGAACTACAATGTAGAAAATACTCTTATAGACCAGGTTTAATGAAAACGAAATGATATTTTATTGCATAAGGAAAAACAAATCAAATGCAAGCAAATAAGAGGGTACATGGGAGGGAAAAACAAATCATAACAATACAGTACTAGCTACAATGGATACAGGCATTTTATACTTTACAAGAGTCATCAAGAAATGGGGAAACACATGGAACATCGAGGGACAACAACTCATGTTAATTATACCCAAAATGCCCACCCCCTTAATCCTATCTAGATCTGATTGTGAAGGGCCAGAAACATGCTCACCAGCCCAATTGGAAACGTATAGAGTTTTGAAGTCTTGCGTTTTGATCCTTTCAGGCGTCCTGTCTCCACGTGGTTCATGGAGCCCCAGCGAGCTGTGCCACACCTCTCTCCTGAGGTGGAGGTCGGGGACGGCTGGACACTGGCTGGCCTGGATGTCAGCGGGGTCGGGGATCGTCTGCTCGACCCCGGTTAGAGGAGCCTCGGGCTGGCCCCCATTTCAAAGGTTTCTTCTGTAGGTTTTTATTGTCTCTTCAACGGTTCGGGGTTGGTCGATGACTCCCGACGATTACCCCGGGCCAGGATCCAGACTACCTTCTTGATGGCTGCCTTGTTTTCTTCTTCTTCCTCTTCGATGATGGAGCCACGCTGATCTCTTCAAAGCAGCACCTCTCTGTCAAGTTCAAGAAGCTACGTGTCTTCTTTCTTCCTTTCTTTCCTCTACCCCGGGTGTCTCCCAGTTATACTTCTCAATTGAGACCTTATCTCCCGCTAAATCAGGTTAGTCTTTTGTTTTAATTTTGGCGGGCTGTTTGCACAACGGGGTAGTTATTATATTTAAAGTACATTCGGGATGGCCGGTAAAGGGCCATCTCTGGTCTGGAATGACCTTCATTGTTTTTAATATCCTGTTGATGTCCTTAACGGGACTTTGATGCTCTTCTCATGAATGTGTAGCTGTTTTCCTTTGTCTGGGTAAACATTTAGATGGCCTTTATCTACAGGCTGATCTGGCTGGATCTGCATCCAATCTATATGTATATGTGTTCATGTCTGGTTTCGTTTTCTCAGAAACGGCTTCCAGAACTTACTGTGGGTTGAATCCACAAAGCTGCCTGAGGACTGCAGGAACCATTTAAAAAATGTCCCAATAAGTTGGTCACGGGGTCTGGTGGCCATTTTGAATGCCCCTTTTTCTGGTCTTCTTTTAAAACAGTCTTTAAAATCATGGCCTCTTCTGCCATTCGACCCTTATAATACAATATTCAATTTTGCTAATCTTACACCCCCTCCCCCACCCCCGCTCTACACAGGATCCTTCGAAGGGCCAAAGCTCTGTAGCCAGTGCTTAAACCTGTAAACAAAACAAAGCGCGATGTTCCACATAAATCCTCTGATGGTGATTTCCAAAGGATATTGAGCAGAAGTCCTGAATTCTCCAATGGTCCAATATTAAGCTGACTCCGTAAGTTGGAATGGTGCAACTCGTGCTAACACTGAGTGCAGCACCACAAATAGCAAGTAACCAGGAAATGGGAGAGATAGTAAACAGCTAACGGTCTTGGCACATTACTCGTCTCTTGTGTAGTGTTCTATAAATACAGATGTGAAAACATTTTCACTGGTACGGTTATTTCTGAGATGCATTAAAAAAAACACTTTGGTTTTCTAAACAAAATAAACTACAAAGTATATTTGAGTGTTGGAGTGAGTTGACACACGTGCACAGGGAAAGAAAAATATTTCTAGGTGGGGAGCTGGAGCAGGGCTCAGTGCCTCTGGGTTTAACAAGTGAAATAATCAGCTCCCTATTGCTCTCCAGTGGTCCTTGTTGGAAAGTGTGGATGTCAGGTGATGGTGTGTCCCGTCTCAGCTATGAGGCCACTCACTCCTATTTAAATCCCCTGCCAACCCTGAAGCTTGGCGACTCGGGTTGGGCACCAGAAGGTGTTACCCTCATGGAACAGTAGCCCAGTGTAATTAAACAGTTACCAGAGGAAGGGAGAATGTTGAGCAAATAAAGGGGTAGGAGGAAAACATAAGAACATAAGAAATAGGAACAGGAGTGGGACATTTGGCCCTTTGAGCCTGCTCCGCCATTCAATAAGATCATGGCTGATCTTCTACCTCAACTCCACTATCCTGCACTATCCCCATACCCCTTGATTCCCTTAATATCCAAGAATCCATCGATCTCCAGGGGAGGAGGAAGGGGTAAAGAAAATGCACAATATGTTTCATTGAACACTGTCGCGTGTTTATTAAAAGATGCACTTGTGCTGATGAATAAAAGAAGCCTTTGGGGATTCCCCGAAATGCTTTGGTGCAAGTGTTTTTTTGAGGGTAAGGGTGGGGCAAAGAATGGGACCTGGAGCAGAGATGCTGTGGGTAATTTGAGGTGCTGGTCGATAGATTAATTGCTGTTGGTCTGCAATAAATCATGCGCGTTGAACTGCAATTGACTTTCACGTTGCACAATTAGACACCGGTGGGCAGGGGAGGGAAGGAGAGTGATTGGAGGTGACAGTCGCAATCAGACAACGCACACTAGGTACTGGAGCTGTCACTCGGCTGGAGATAGATTGTGGGACTCCTACCCTCTTGCTGATTCACTCAATTTCCTAAATAGTGCTTTGTGACAAGGAGATGAGATAGAACTCCCAACTCCGGTACAGCTCAATAATGGATTCCTTTAATAGGCTGCAGGCAGACGGTGGCCTTCAGCTGGTTTCACTTAACAGCAGAGAAGAAACCTGATTCAGAGATGTTTTATCAATGTAACCCTTTCTGGACCATTGTTTGCTCCTTGCCCCATTTAAGTAAGTTCCATTGACAGTGGGAGCTGGGATAAAGAGGTTAAATCCAGTCAATGCAGTACGGGCACAAGTACAAAAGGAAGGAAATTCTGTGGAACTTTTATGAATGGCTGGTTAGGTCTCAACTGGAGCATTGTTGGGGGGAGATTTTAAGCCCCCATAACGGGCTGGAGAGGGCCGGGGGGGGAGTTAAATTCTTTAAAATGGGAAACCCGACCCCAACCCACCACGAACGTGCCTACTTCTGGTTTAATTGGGGCAGGTTGGGGGCGGGGGGTTGGGCAAGTAACCTGCTCCCGAGAGGCAGGTCTAATTATAATATTTAAATGAGGCTGCGTGCCTCAGATTTTAGCAGTCACTTGGATTTAACGGCTGTGGTCCAGGGAAACCCGACAGCTGGAGTGAAGCACGCAGGGTCAGATCCAGCAGGTAAGTGCCTTTCCATCACTGCTTGTGGGCCAGGAGCAGGAGTGCTTATCCCCACCACCCCCGCCCCACAAGCTAACCTGCCGCAATCTGCCTCCCTCCCCGCGATCAGCCAACCCCCTTCCCCTGATCTCCTGATCCCCTCCCCGTGTTCCAGTCTCTCTGCCCCACCCTCCCCCCTGCCTCGTGCTCTCCCTCCCTCCCCGGTTCCCAGCTGCGGCCTTGTACAGCAGGCTTTCTCACCTGGCAGTCATCCAGTCTTTCAATCTGGCTGGCTTACGTGTGGGAGACTGAGTAAAACAATTCAAAATGAAGTCCTGCCATTAAATTCAGATTTGACCCCGCTCCCTCCCCACCTCAACATAAGTACTGGGGCCATTTTCGACAATTCTGGGCACCACACTTTAGGAAGGATGTCAAAGCCTTAGAGAGGGTGCTGAAGAGATTTACTAGAATGGTACCAGGGATGAGGGACTTCAATTATCTGGAGAAGCTGGGGTTGTTCTCCTTAGAGCAGAGAAGATTAAATGGAAATTTGATAGGGGTGTTCAAAATCATGAGGGGTTTTGATAGAGTAAATAAAGAGTAACTGTTTCCAGCGGCAGGGGTGGGGGCGGTAAACACAGATTTAAGATAATTGGCAAAAGAACCAGAGGGTAGAGGAAGACAATTTTTTTTTACAACAGCGAGTTGTTGTGATCTGGAATGCGCTGCTTGAAAGGGCAGTGGAAGCAGATTCAATAGTAACTTTCAAAGGTGAATTGGATAAATATTTGAAAGGGAAAATTAGCTGGGCAATGGGGAAAGAGCAGGGAAGTGGGTCTAATTGGATAGTTCTTTCAAAGAGCAAGCAGGCACGATGGGCCTCCTTCTGTGCTGTATCATTCTATGATTCCACAGTAAGTCAAAATCACAAAACGCCCTTCTCCTGGAGTAGGAGGCCTGCCATCCAGTTCAGGGTTAGAGCCTGCCCGCAGCTCAGGGTGATGCAGTGAGTGGTGTGGTTCTCAATCATACTAAGGCCCCAGGTTCAATCTTTGGTCTGTGCAGAATGAATTGCTCCACTCCAGCAACAGTCCAGCAGCCTCCAACCCTGAAGCGTTGAGCTGACTGTCAGCTGTCAGACTAGGCTGGAGGTGGATGTTGTGTAATTGGCACGTGCCCATCTCTTGGTGTGCTGACCCTGCCTGAACATCGGGGGTCACCCTGAATCTGAGCTCGTTCTGTGGGCAGGAAATATAGGGTCGCTGCAGCTTCAGGCTCACCTTGGTTGTCCTCTTGTTGCGGTTGATTGGCTTCCTTCACCAGGAACTCCACACGGATGAAGAGGTTGTGGAGCAAACAGCAGTCTACAATGACCCTGGATTTCTGTTGCCTCGGCAGAGTGGCTTTGCCCCACTCCTTCACATTAAGGTGTACTTGGATACCTTTTGCTGTACTGAATTTTGGACTGAATGAGGACTTGTTCTCTTCCACGAGTAGGCCCAGTTGGGATAGAAATTGGCCTCCTTAGCTCCTCCCGTTATTGCCTCCGGGGGGCGATAACAGGGCGCTAACAACTTACCGACCAGGCGCGACGAAATGAGCGACTCCTGCTAAATTGGCCGAGTGGTTTGCGGCGGCGGTAACACATTGCGCCAAGATCTTCTGCAACCGGAGATTGTGACGTCATTGTCCTGTGCATCGCCCCGGTAGCGCCCCGGACCCGAACTTCGGTTCCGCCCCCTGCAGTAATCACCGGGCGAAAACAGCTACAGCTGCAGGAGGCGTTGTTCGGGAGGCCGAGCGCTTCGGGGATGCAAGTTAAAGGGGATGTTGGTGCCATAAGTAGTAAATTGTTGCAACGCAGTATTTGAATGTTTTCATTTTTCTTCGGCCGCGATCGATCAGGCTGGCACTCTGCTGGAGTACATGGGGCTGATCAGGCCGGCACTCTGCTGGAGTACATGGGGCTGATCAGGCCGGCACTCTGCTGGAGTACATGGGGCTGATCGGGCCGGATCATGGCTGCTGTCAGGGACCTGCTAACTGATCCCAATGCAGAGCCTGCAGCGATGGCCCTTCCTTTTAAGGGAGGGAAGGAGCCTCGGATCGCGGCAGCGCTGCATGGAACTTTGTGCAGCGCTGCACAACTACCGCCCCGCCTGCATCCTTTGGCGCTCCAGGAAGGAAGTGGAGTGCTTGATTTAGTGCTCCACTTCCTTCCTGGAGCGCTAACAGCGAATTTACAGAAAGCTGAGAATGATTAGCGCCTAGCGCTAATTTTTCCAGCTTTCAAAATTTAGCGCCCCAAACTGGGGACACCGAATCTCTCCCCCTTTGAATGGTGACCTTCTTAATATTGGCCCAGTTTAATTTCAGGCTACCAAACCAATCCCAACCCATCACTGAGCGACCTTTGCCCTTACCAACGATAACAATTTGCATTTATATCGCGCCTTTAATGTAGTAAAACGTCCCAAGGTGCTTCACAGGCGCGTTATCAAACAAAAATTGACACCGAGCCACATACGGAGATATTAGGTTTCATCTGGTTTTCATGTTTTACTTGGACAATTATTTTCCGCAAGGATTGGCAGCAGGTGCCCAAAATAACTTTTCAGTAAAAGGTTGTTTTTTTGTTGGACAATTTCCCAAAACTTTTCCTCACATACTTTTATTGACACAGTAGTTACCACAGCCCCGGTGTCCAATTCAAAGTCACATTTAATACCTTCGATCCAGACAGGGACCACAATCTCCCGTTGCCCCTTTCCTGTTGTGTAATATCCTGAAAACTGCGTCTCTTCTTCATTGGCCTCACCTTGTGGTACGGTTTCTTCCTCATGTTTCTCGTTGGAATGGACACTGGATTTTTGTCTTTTCTTCAGTTGATTCCTCACAGCGCAATGACATGACTTGGGGGTTTCTTTTCTCCTCCCTGCCTCCAATCTAGCAGCACCTACTGGCTTCCAGCAACACTTAGCTAAATGGGCTGATAACTTGCCGATATGGCTTACAACCTACAAAAAAAAAATCGGTCTGATGCTGAGTATTTTTATCTCTAACATGGTTGAGTAACTCAGTTCACCCAGTGATGTTGGACCCTATGGCCTGTAACTCGCTGGACCACCTGACAGCAGTCTCCACCTGAAGTGCTATTTCAAGAGCTCGAGCAGACGCGAGTCTGTCTTTTACCAACAGTTTCCTCTGAATCGACGTTTCCTTCAAACGGCAGACAAGCTGTCTCTTATTGCCCTGTGGAGAAACACACCAAAAGTTTCGGGCAGTTTCATCAGTTCTGCCATAACCTCAGAAGCATTTTTATTTCCTGACTCTCGACAATCTCCCCATCAAAGAATAACAACGAAATACAAGAGAAGTGTAATTGCTCCAATGTACTGACTCCCATCAGGGGGCCATCTAGAAAGAAAGACTTGCTCAGTTAACAATCCACATATCCCATACAAATTGCGCACTTCCAGTGTAACAAATGCAAACTAGTATGGACACCCAAATGACATCATATCCAGGACACATTACAATGAAACTCCTGCCTGGTTACAGTGGGATCTTCCTGTACCCTTTACCAACCTCACCAGAATCAGGCACATCGAGCAGAGACTGAGTGGAAATTTGATGGCCCAGAAATTCGGGACGGGGGCTTCCCGCGGGTGCAAGCCCCCGATCTGCACTTACCTTGCGTGCCGGCTGTTGAGCTGTCAGCCCCTGTGGAATTCCGATCTGGGGCCTGGTCCAGCTGCCGGCGCACAGTGCTTGCGTATCCCAGGGGCGCAGTTAGTTTGATGCGTCCCCTGGGATCACGTGGGCCATGGGGAGCCAATCGGAGCAGGGAATGCTCCATTCATAAGTCTGACAGGAAGTGCTGTCAAGACTTATAAATACTACGGCCCCAAAACAACACTAAATCTTCAAATAATTTTTTTTTTAAATCACATTTTTTAAATAAACTATAAATTACATGAAATAACTATTTTAAACAATTATTTAAATTTTTGAAAAAATAATTTTATTTTCTAACGGGGCTAAAAATAAACTTACCTTGCTTTAAAGTATTTAAAAATAATAAACCTGCGGAAAAAATGTTTTAATTTTAATTAATTCACCACTTACCTTGTAAAAAACAGGCCTTACGCCTGCTTTTTACATTTCTAACTTCTGCAGGCTTACCCTCCCGGGAAAACCTGTAAAAAAAGCCGAAGTTCGATGTGCACGCGCAGCCTCTCCCGCGCACGCGTTCGACCTCTGAACCCCTACTTTCAGGGGAACGGAAGTGCCAGTTTCCCGCGCATGCGTAGTGCATGCAGGAAACCGGCACTTCCATTGAGTCTACGGGTGAGTACCCCGTGCGTACTCACCCGTGGAGACCCGAATTTCTGGGCCGATATCTGATCTCTGCCCATACTTCTGGTCGATGAAACCCATGCATGGGTGTAACGGGCGGGAAAATCTATCGACCAGCGTCTTATCTGACACTTGATAATTGGCAATTGAGCTGCCTGCTGCTGGAATGCTGCAGTCATTCAATGAACTTGTTGCAGTACCTTTTGATCCAGTAGGTGGACTCTAGCCAGCTTTGTGCAGAGTTTGGGGTCACTTCTAGGTTTTGCCCTTGTTGGTACTGTAACGAGAGCTCATGTTGGCTGAAGGTATGTTTTATCATACTGGATCTGGACAACAAGCTGCTGTTCCCTGGATGGAATTCTTCAGTTAAAACACAGTAGTTAAGAACTGAGAAGCTCACCCAGCTAAGCCAAGTATGGCTCAGTGGAGCAATGAAAACTGGCAATGAGATTCACAACCTGCAAGGTGGGCTTCAAGTACTGAGCCAATTGAGGTGTTGACCTGTTCATTGGGGAGCTCTGTAGTAAATATTTGTTATTGTCCAGAACAAAATATCAGTGTTCAAGAGGCATTGTCTTTGCGAAAACAATACACAACCTTTATTTTTCTCAGAGCTTTTACAGGTTGGTGCGTTTTGTATATATGGTGCTTTCAGGAGTATACACTGGTACCGTGAGACTTTGGTAGAATTGTGCACAGTGGTACAAGGATGTCACATGCTTCAGGTGCAAGGTACATCGTTCATGTTGACCATAATGGGGGTTGGGAGATGGGCAGAAGCTACCTTATCTGGTGTGGGGGTGGGGTGGAGGGGTATCTGGTTGGCTCACTATGCTTGTGGTATCTGAAGCAGATGGGAGTAGTGAGCTCCGATGTCCATCCCCCCACACCCGGAACCAGCTTGTCTCCACGTCCAGAAGCATTGGTATCAACTAGTCAGTGGTGACTATTACAGTCCTATGAGCTTATACCTTCTGCGTGAAGTGACTGGGACAGTGTGTCTCACTGTGACCAATCCACCCTTACAGTGCTGGGGTATACACCTGAAGTACTACAGGTTGCCCACCATATACCCCTGACCTCTCGGATAGGCAGAATATATATTTCCGGTTTAGGCTATAAATTTTGTTCGTTGTGAAACACAAGTTTATACCAAGGCAAAATTAATTGGCAGATTAAGAACATTATGGCACCTAACTTTCACTGAATCTTTAGCTGTTTTCTGAAACCAAAATCACAAAACATTTCCAAATTGTTACTGATTCTTCAGAGCCTTTGAACTACCTCCTTCTCGATGCTCCTTAAAACCTACCTCTTTGACCAAGCTTTTGGTCACCTGTCCTAATATCTCCTTAAGAGACACACTGTCAAATTTTGCCTGATAACACTCACATGAACACTCCCTCAATACTGCACTGGAATATCAGCCTAGATTATGTGCTCAAGTCTCTGGAATGGGGCTTAAACCCACAACTTTCTGACTCAGAGGTGAGAGTGCTGCACACTGAGCCACGGCTAACACAAAGCTGACATGAGTGAGATCACCCACAAGTGATGTAGGCTCTGAAATTCTTCGGGTCATTATAGCAGCAATGCTCCAGTATTGACCCCAGTAGGGTTTGTGGAATCAGTGGGAAGGGTTACACCCTCCTGCCCATGCTTACTAGAAACTCTAGCACCCATCCATGGGGAGGAGGGTTTCCCAGGCCCAGGTTGAACAATGGGCCAATCTGGGAAATATTTAATTTGAATTTTTACCTCTTCAGAGGGCAGAGCAGCTCACCTGCCCTTGACCCCATCAGTAGTACCAACCTATGCCCTTGTGGAGGTGAGTATCCCTCCACCCACCTGGCATACTGACTGCCAGTACAGCGCAGGTATGGACAGAGGCTCATTTACCAGATTTATAGTGGGTGACCAATGGAATCCAGCAGAATTTCTGGGCCGTAATCCATCTGCACTTGAGTTACTTCATGACATTGTTGATGATGAAATGAAGTTTGCCGTTGAAAGACTCTTTCACGAAGACTGTGCTCCTTTAAGAGTCTCATTTTATCAGGAGCTGAATTATCACCACTGACTACTCGTCCATTGAAATAGAGGAAACCGTGACGTTGATTTTTAACTTGCTGATCTGGTATTGCAGATCAGGCATTCCCATCAGGTATTGTGGATCGGGCGTTGTGGATCGGGTATTGCGGATTGAGTATTGGGGATCGGGTATTGTGGATCAGGGATCGGGCATTGCGGATCGAGCATTGTGGATCGGGTATTGTGGATCGAGTATTGTGGATCGGGTATTGTGGATCGAGTATTGTGGATCGGGTATTGTGGATCGAGTATTGTGGATCGGGTGTTGTGGATCGAGTGTTGTGGATCGGGTATTGTGGATCGAGTATTGTGGATCGGGTATTGTGGATCGAGCATTGTGGATCGGGTATTGTGGATCGGGTATTGTGGATCGAGTGTTGTGGATCGGGTATTGTGGATCGAGTATTGTGGATCGGGTATTGTGGATCGAGTGTTGTGGATCGGGTATTGTGGATCGAGTATTGTGGATCGGGTATTGTGGATCGAGTATTGTGGATCGGGTATTGTGGATCGAGTGTTGTGGATCGGGTATTGTGGATCGAGTATTGTGGATCGGGTATTGTGGATCGAGTATTGTGGATCGGGTATTGCAAATCGCGTATTGCAAATCGCGTATTGCGGATCGAGTATTGCGGATCGGGTATTGCGGATCGGGTATTGTGGATCGAGTATTGTGGATCGGGTATTGTGGATCGAGTATTGTGGATCGAGTGTTGTGGATCGGGTATTGTGGATCGAGTATTGTGGATCGGGTATTGTGGATCGAGTATTGTGGATCGGGTATTGTGGATCGAGTGTTGTGGATCGGGTATTGTGGATCGAGTATTGTGGATCGGGTATTGTGGATCGAGTATTGTGGATCGGGTATTGTGGATCGAGTGTTGTGGATCGAGTGTTGTGGATCGGGTATTGTGGATCGGGTATTGTGGATCGAGTATTGTGGATCGGGTATTGTGGATCGAGTATTGTGGATCGGGTATTGCAAATCGCGTATTGCGGATCGAGTATTGCGGATCGGGTATTGCGGATCGGGTATTGTGGATCGAGTATTGTGGATCGGGTATTGTGGATCGGGTATTGTGGATCGAGTATTGTGGATCGAGTATTGTGGATCGGGTATTGTGGATCGGGTATTGTGGATCGAGTATTGTGGATCGAGTGTTGTGGATCGGGTATTGTGGATCGGGTATTGCGGATCGAGTATTGCGGATCGGGTATTGCGGATCGGGTATTGCGGATCGGGTATTGCGGATCGGGTATTGCGGATCGAGTATTGCGGATCGGGTATTGCGGATCGGGTATTGTGGATCGGGTATTGTGGATCGAGTATTGTGGATCGGGTATTGTGGATCGAGTGTTGTGGATCAGGTATTGCAAATCGCGTATTGCGGATCGAGTATTGTGTATCGGGTATTGTGGATCGGGTATTGTGGGTCGAGTATTGCAAATCGCGTATTGCGGATCGGGTATTACGAATCGGGTATTGCG
Source organism: Somniosus microcephalus (assembly GCF_052327205.1). Taxonomy (NCBI): domain Eukaryota; kingdom Metazoa; phylum Chordata; class Chondrichthyes; order Squaliformes; family Somniosidae; genus Somniosus; species Somniosus microcephalus. Next base: position 183,434,653 of record NC_140992.1, read on the forward strand.
GATCGAGTATTGTGGATCGAGTATTGTGGATCGAGTATTGTGGGTCGAGTATTGCAAATCGCGTATTGCGGATCGAGCATTGCAAATCGCGTATTGCGGATCGGGTATTGCGAATCGGGTATTGCGGATCGAGTGTTGTGGATCGTGTTGTGTCCATGTATAATAAGACACAAGACTGCAGGAGAACGGTGCAACAGGTGTTTACTCAATGTGGCTCACTCTGGAACTGAACTGTACAGATTACTACTCAGTGCTATATAGAGGTGTGGTCACTGCCGGTACTACAGTATACATGAGCTGTAAAAAGTAGTTCCCCCCTTAAAGGTATATACATTACAATTCCTCCCCTTTCAGATTAACAGTACCATAACACTCATTTAACAATTAAATATCAAACTAATTACAATTAACACTTTTAACATACAACGTTAGCTGAAAATAGTCCATTTATATATTCAGTCTTTGGGGAGGCTTCTTGATCCTTTCTGGATAGCGCCTTTCCCGAGTGTCTCGCTCTTGGTGCGGAGGCGATTCTGGCACCCTGTCGTCGGTTGGGTCATCAGCTTCCAATGCTACTGTTTCTGGGGTAGATGTGACCTGTACGTCAGGTTCCTCATCAGGTACGTATGGGCGAGGCATGGGGTTGAATTGTTCCTGTGACTCTAGGATCTGGTCAGCATGGCGTCACACGATGTTCTCCCCAACATCCACTGTGTACATTAGTGGGCCCTGCCGTGTGCATATCGTTCCTGGCTGCCATTTTCCTGTTCGGTAGTCGCGGGCCAAGACTGGTTGCCCTACATTGAAGCTCCTTGTTGGCTTCTCATGGATGTGCTGGAATTGCTTACTCTCAACATCTCTTCGTACGTTTGGTCTGAGCAAATCCAGGCAAGATCTTAGCCTTCGGTTAAAGAACATCATGGCCGGGGCCTGGTTGGTGACTGCATGTGTTGCATTCCGGTAGGCGAACAGGAAATTGTCCACCTTATGCTGCAGCGGAATGTTGTCATTGTACATAGCCTTTATTGCCTTCTTAAATGTTTGTACGAACCTCTCAGCCAATCCATTTGTGGCTGGATGATACGGGGCGGATGTGTAATGCCTTACCCCATTCTTCTTCATAAACCTCCAGAACTCTTCGTACACAAACTGTGGTCCGTTATCGGAGCAAATCTGTTCTGGCAAGCCGTTCCTGGCAAAAATGGTCTGTAGGACTGCAATAGTTTTCTCCGTGGTGGTGGAGGACATTTTGATGACCTCAGGCCATTTCGAGTGCGCATCCACGGCTATTAAAAACATTGAGTCCATGAATGGACCAGCAAAATCAATATGCACCCGTTGCCATGGAGATGAGGGCCACTCCCATGGGTGTAGAGGGGCATGTGGTGGTGCATTTTGGATTTTCTGGCATCCTGAGCAGCTCTTGGTCAGGTCCTCGATTTGTTTATCGATTCCTGGCCACCACACATAAGCCCTGGCAAGGCTTTTCATTTTTACCCCTCCCAGATGACCCTCATGAAGCTCATTGAGCACTCTATCCCTTAACTTGGGTGGAATTACCACTCGGGATCCACACATCAAGGTCCCCCAGCACACTGACAGCTGTTCTCTTCGTGTCGAGAATGCTGGCAACAGTGAGTCGCCATGTGCTGGCCATCCCTTCACCGTCAAATCATATACCCGAGACAGTGTCGGGTCATTTCGGGTCTCCTTTTCTATACGAGCATTAGTTACGGGTAGGTATTCAACTATAGTCGAATGAAATATTTCGGCAGGATCCACTGCTGGTGCTTCCTCCGCAGTAGGCAGTGGCAGGTGTGATAGCCCATCAGCATTTCCATGCTGTTTCGTGCCCTTATATTCAATCTCATAGTGGTGCACCCCTAGAAAGAGTGACCATCTTTGTAGTCGTTGCGCAGTCATCACCGGAACGCCCTTCTTCGGATTAAAAATTGAGACAAGAGGCTGGTGGTCAGTCAGCAAGTTGAATTTCTGCCCGTGCAGATAGTGATTGACCTTTTTCACTCCCCACACTAGGCTGAGGGCCTCCCTGTCAATCTGGGTGTAGTTACGCTCGGCTGAGGTTAGTGATCATGACGCAAAGGCTATTGTCCTCTCTGAGCCGTCCAAGAATTTGTGCGACAGCACCGCTCCAATGCCGTAGGGTGACGCATCACATGCCAACCGAATTGGTAGTGCTGGGTTGAAATGGGCCAATACCTCTTTCGATGTGATTAGTGTTTTGCTCTTCTGGAAAGCTCGTTTACATTCGTCACTCCACTTCCATGGCACTCCAGTTTGCAGTAGGGTGTTCAGTGGGTGTAGTATTGTAGACAAATTTGGCAAGAACTTATGGTAGTAGTTTACCAGCCCGAGGAACGACCTCAGTTGTGACACGTTTTCCGGTGCTGGAGCCTTGACTACTGCCTCAATCTTTTCTGGGGACTTATGTAACCCCTCTTTATCGATAATATGGCCACAATACGAGATCTGTTTTCTAAAAAACTCGCATTTGGGGCGGTTAGCTCGGAGCCCATATTCCTTCAATCTAGTGAGCACCTGCTCCAGGTTGGCGAGGTGATCACTGTCATTTTCGCCCGTGACCAGGATGTCGTCCAAATAACACTGGGTCCCTGGGATCCCTTGCAGGACTTGTTCCATTGCCCTTTGCCAAATAGCCAGAGCTGATGCTACCTCGAATACCAGCCGGTTGTATTGGTAGAGACCTTTATGGGTGTTGATTGTGAGGTATTTTTTTGATGCTTCTTCTACCTCCATTTGTAGATACGCCTGGACCAGATCAATCTTAGTGAAGCGTTTCCCTCCAGATAGCGAGGCGAAAATATCTTCAATCCGCAGAAGTGGATATTGCACGGTGTGAAGGACTGGGTTCACTGTTACCTTAAAGGCCCCACAGATGCGAACCTTCCTTGGTTCCCCAGGCGTGCTGCTGAATGACTTTTTCATCACAGTGACGATGGGTGTAGTCCACTCGCTCCAGTCTACCTTGGACAGTACTCCTGAACGTTCCAAACTCTCCAGCTCTGCTTCGACGGCTGGGCGGATCACATAAGGTCCCGGTCTGGCCTTAAAAAATTCTGGGCTTGCGTTTTCTTCAAATTTAATTGTTGCTGTCATGCCTTTTAGTGTTCCGAGTCCTTGCTGGAACACTTCTTGCGCATCGGGTAGGAACTTTGACAGTCGCCCAGGTGTGACGTCGTCATCCTTTTTGTCAGCCACAGTCAGTGCTTGTATGGAATGCCAATCCAGCTGTATTTTCCGGATCCATTCACGTCCCAGTAATGGTGGTCCTCCATCTTGCAATACATACAGGTCTAGTTTTGGTGTTTCCTTACCGTTATATATAACGGTCACCCTTATTTTTCCTTTGGGGTAGACTTTTTGCCCCGTGTACGTCTTCAAAATAATTTTTGTGTCTCTCAAGGGTATGTGTGAGAATAGCCGCTCATAGTCCCATCGGTTTATGACTGTTAGGGCTGATCCTGTGTCCAATTCCATTTTTACCTGGACTCCTGCTATCTTGAGAGTGACCCAAATGGTTCGGTGATCCTCCGTTTTGATCACATTATGTCGTTTCAGAAAACTCAGCTCCCTGCTTTCGTAGTCGGTATCACTCTTTTGTTCGTCTGAACTATTCTCCGTCACCTTATGTACCTTCTTGTACTTTTCTTTTGGAGATTTCTTATTGCTGGTTTTCTTTCCCAACCTGCAGACTCGTGCTATGTGTCCTACTTTTCCACACTGTCTGCACACTTTGTCTTTGAACCAGCAATCATTGTGGTCGTGTGTTGTTCTGCCGCAGCGATAGCACTTCTCTGTTCTGTATGACATTTCATTTGTGCCATATTCTTGCGGTCTCTGTTGTATCTCTGCAGTGCCCCATGCTGCTGCTTCATATGGTACCGCAATGCTGAAAGCCTTGTCCAGCATAAGGTCCTTTTCAGATAAAAGCCGTTTCTGGGTTCCTTCACTTTGAAGCCCACACACAAACTTGTCCCTTAAGGTATCTGCCAGTCCCGTTCCAAACTGGCAGTGTTTCGATAGTTTGCGCAGTTCTGTTAAATATTCAGCATTGCTTTCATTCTTATGATGGTTCCATTTGTGAAACTTGAATCTTTCTGCTATCAGCAGCGGTGTGGGGTTTAAATGTTCCTGTAGTATCATCACTATGTCTCCAAAACTCTTTTCCACTGGCTTCGCTAGGGTTACTAGATTTTGTAATAAGCCATGCCTCTTTGCACCCATTAAATTTAACAATACCAGTGCTTTCTTGTCATCTGACACCTCATTTGCCTTGCAGTATACCTCTATTCGTTCGACATATGTAGTCCAATCTTCAACTTCATTGTCAAATGCGGTGATACTGCCACTCTTCGGCATTTTGGGTATTGTTTAAAATGGTTTAAAATGGCGCCCTGTAGGTTTCGCACGCTTCTCCTGCGCTGCTGCCAACGCCGCTCTCGGCAGTCCTCGTGGCAATGGCGGCGCCTCGTGGGTTTCTGCGCATCTCTCTCCTTCTCCTCAGCGCTGCTTGGCCCCTGAACACCGGCAGCGCCCTGTGCGCTCTGCCCTCTCTCTCCCGTCGACACTGCTCGGCCCATTTCTGTGCCGCTCGGTCAGGCTCTAGCCCGCCGCTGTCCGGGAAGGGTCTGCACACTACCTGTTGCCAGCCCGTTTCGCTGGACCACCGTGACTGGAAAGCCAAGCCTGGCTCTCAACAGCCTCCCCCGCAATTCTCGAGTCTCTGCTGGATGACTGGGCGGTTGCCTGTGGTCGACACCCGTGTCTCTGGCCTTGACCTCCAATCTACTGGTCTCCAGGAATGAATCCCTGGGAGGTGATGCAGAGTTGCAGGTAGGATCGAATTTGCCTCGTCGCCAATGTTGTGTCCGTCAGTAGTAAGACACAGGACTGCAGGAGAACGGTACAACAGGTGTTTACTCAATGTGGCTCACTCTGGAACCGAACTGTACAGATTACTACTCAGTGCTATATACAGGTGTGGTCACTGCCAGTACTACAGTATACATGAGCTGTAAAAAGTAGTCCCCCCCTTAAAGGTATATACATTACAGATCGGGTAAGGTGGATCGGGTATTGTGGATCGGGTATTGTGGATCGAGTATTGTGGATCGGGTATTGTGGATCGGGTATTGTGGATCGAGTATTGTGGATCGAGTATTGTGGATCGGGCATTGTGGATCGGGTATTGTGGATCGAGTATCGTGGATCGGGTATCGTGGATCGAGTGTCGTGGATCGAGTATTGTGGAACGGGTATTGTGGATCGGGTATTGTGGATCGGGTATTGTGGATCGAGTATTGTGGATCGAGTATCGTGGATCGAGGATCGGGTATCGAGTATCGTGGATCGAGTATCGTGGATCGAGTATCGTGGATCGGGTATCGTGGATCGGGTATCGTGGATCGGGTATCGTGGATCGGGTATCGTGGATCGGGTATCGTGGATCGGTTATCGTGGATCGGGTATCGTGGATCGGGTATCGTGGATCGGGTATCGTGGATCGGGTATCGTGGATCGGGTATCGTGGATCGGGTATCGTGGATCGGGTATCGTGGATCGGGTATCGTGGATCGGGTATCGTGGATCGGGTATCGTGGATCGAGTATCGTGGATCGGGTATCGTGGATCGGGTATCGTGGATCGGGTATCGTGGATCGGGTTTTGTGGATCGAGTATCGTGGATCGGGTATCGTGGATCGGGTATCGTGGATCAGGTATCGTGGATCGAGTATCGTGGATCGGGTATCGTGGATCGAGTATCGTGGATCGAGTATCGTGGATCGAGCATAGTGGATCGGGTATTGTGGATCGAGTATTGTGGATCGGGTATTGTGGATCGGGTATTGTGGATCGAGTATTGTGGATCGAGTATTGTCATTCGGGTATTGTGGATCGGGTTTTGTGGATCGAGCACAGTGGATCGGGTATTGTGGATCAGGTATTGTGGGTCGGGTATTGTGGATCGAGTATTGTGGATCGGGTATTGTGGATCGAGTATTGTGGATCGAGTATTGTGGATCGGGTATTGTGGATCGGGTATTGTGGATCGAGTATTGTGGATCGGGTTTTGTGGATCGGGTTTTGTGGATCGAGCACAGTGGATCGGGTTTTGTGGATCGAGCACAGTGGATCGGGTATTGCGGATCGGGTATTGTGGATCGGGTATCGTGGATCGAGTATCGTGGATCGGGTATCGTGGATCGGGTTTTGTGGATCGAGTATTGTGGATCGGGTATTGTGGATCGAGTATTGTGGATCGGGTTTTGTGGATCGAGTATTGTGGATCGAGTATTGTGGATCGAGCATTGTGGATCGAGTATTGTGGATCGGGTTTTGTGGATCGAGTATTGTGGATCGGGTATTGTGGATCGAGTATTGTGGATCGGGTATTGTGGATCGAATATTGTAGATCGAGTATTGTGGATCGAGTATTGTGGATCGAGCATAGTGGATCGAGTATTGTGGATCGGGTATTGTGGATCGGGTATTGTGGATCGGGTATTGTGGATCGAGTATTGTGGTACGGGTTTTGTGGATCGGGTTTTGTGGATCGAGTATTGCGGATCGAGTATTGTGGATCGAGTATTATGGATCGAGTGTTGTGGATCGGGTATTGTGGATCGAGTGTTGTGGATCGAGTATTGTGGATCGGTATTGTGGATCAAGTATTGTGGATCGGGTATTGTGGATCGGGTATTGTGGATCGGGTTTTGTGGATCGAGTATTGTGGATCGGGTATCGTGGATCGGGTATTGTGGATCGGGTATCGTGGATCGAGTATCGTGGATCGGGTATTGTGGATCGAGTATTGTGGATCGAGTATTGTGGATCGAGCATAGTGGATCGAGTATTGTGGATCGGGTATTGTGGATCGAGTATTGTGGATCGGGTATTGTGGATCGAGTATTGTGGATCGGGTATTGAGGATCGGGTTTTGTGGATCGAGTATTGTGGATCGGGTATTGTGGATCGAGTATTGTGGATCGGGTTTTGTGGATCGAGTATTGTGGATCGAGTATTGTGGATCGAGTATTGTGGATCGAGCATTGTGGATCGAGTATTGTGGATCGGGTTTTGTGGATCGAGTATTGTGGATCGGGTATTGTGGATCGGGTATTGTGGATCGGGTATTGTGGATCGAGTATTGTGGATCGAGTATTGTGGATCGAGTATTGTGGAACGGGTATTGTGGATCGGGTATTGTGGATCGAGTATTGTGGATCGGGTTTTGTGGATCGAGTATTGTGGATCGGGTATTGTGGATCGAGTATTGTGGATCGGGTTTTGTGGATCGGGTTTTGTGGATCGAGCACAGTGGATCGGGTATTGTGGATCGAGTATTGTGGATCGGGTATTGTGGATCGGGTTTTGTGGATCGAGTATTGTGGATCGGGTATCGTGGATCGGGTATTGTGGATCGGGTATCGTGGATCGAGTATTGTGGATCGGGTATTGTGGATCGAGTATTGTGGATCGAGTATTGTGGATCGAGTATTGTGGATCGGGTTTTGTGGATCGAATATTGTGGATCGGGTTTTGTGGATCGGGTTTTGTGGATCGAGCACAGTGGATCGGGTATTGTGGATCAGGTATTGTGGGTCGGGTATTGTGGATCGAGTATTGTGGATCGGGTATTGTGGATCGAGTATTGTGGATCGAGTATTGTGGATCGGGTATTGTGGATCGGGTATTGTGGATCGGGTATTGTGGATCGGGTTTTGTGGATCGGGTTTTGTGGATCGAGCACAGTGGATCGGGTTTTGTGGATCGAGCACAGCGGATCGGGTATTGCGGATCGGGTATTGTGGATCGGGTATCGTGGATCGGGTTTCGTGGATCGGGTATTGTGGATCGGGTATTGTGGATCGGGTATTGTGGATCGAGTATTGTGGATCGAGCATTGTGGATCAGGTATTGTGGATCGAGCATAGTGGATCGAATATTGTGGATCGGGTATTGTGGATCGGGTATTGTGGATCGGGTATTGTGGACCAGGTATTGTGGGCCGCGTATTGTGGATCGGGTATTTTGGATCGGGTATTGTGGATCGGGTATTGTGGATCGGGTATTGTGGACCGGGTATTGTGGATCGAGTATTGTGGATCCGGTATTGTGGATCGAGTATTGCGGATCGGATATTGCGGATTGGGTATTGCGGATCGAGTATTGCGGATCGGATATTGCGGATCGGGTATTGTGGATCGGATATTGTGGATCGGATATTGCGGATCGGGTATTGCGGATCGGGTATTGCGGATCGTGTATTGCGGATCGGATATTGCGGATCGGGTATTGTGGATCGGATATTGCGGATCGGGTATTGCGGATCGGGTATTGCGGATCGAGTATTGCGGATCGGATATTGCGGATCGGGTATTGCGGATCGGATATTGCGGATCGGGTATTGTGGGTCGGGTATTGTGGATCGGGTATTGTGGATCGGGTATTGTGGATCGGGTATTGTGGACCGGGTATTGTGGATTGAGTATTGTGGATCCGGTATTGTGGATCGAGTATTGCAGATCGGATATTGCGGATCGGGTATTGCGGATCGAGTATTGCGGATCGGATATTGCGGATCGGGTATTGCGGATCGGATATTGCGGATCCGATATTGTGGATCGGATATTGCGGATCGGGTATTGCGGATCGAGTATTGCGGATCGGGTATTGCGGATCGGGTATTGCGGATCGGATATTGCGGATCGGATATTGCGGATCCGGTATTGCGGATCGAGTATTGCGGATCGGATATTGCGGATCGGGTATTGTGGATCGGATATTGTGGATCGGGCATTGTGGATCGGGTATCAAATCAAATCAATTTTATTTGTTGCCATATATATTACTACACTGGAATGTTTTTACTTCCGGATCACTTCCACAATAGGCTGTGGGAGCTCACAGAGACACATCGCTATTCTACAGCGCCATGTTCAGTAAAAGTCAATTCAATTGCGTCCAATGGCAGTGGGAATGCGATGTCCATCAGCCGCTCCATCTCCGCGGACTCCTGCTCCCTGTTGCCGGCTCCACAATATGGTGTCCTTCTTCTCACGCTCACCGTCTGGCCTCAGGTCTCCATGCCAGGCTCTCCGTCCTTCTCCTCGAACTGCGAGCTTCCCGCACTGTCGCCGGTTCAAATTTGCAATGGGCCGGGGCCTGCATCTCATGCTCACATCCGGCCTCCAACCACCATGCCTGGCTCCCCTCCCCCTAGTCCGAAACAGAAATTCACAACGAGGAGCTGCCGGGCGATGTTCCGAAGTGGTTCTTCCTGGCTGCTGCTGCCGCTTCCCATTGCTGCACTGCCTCCGCCCGACTCGCTGAACACATCGCTCCGGCATCGGGAGCGGGCGACATGGGGTGCGGGCCGTCCGAAGCAGGAGAGCGCTTAGCTCCGGACCGCCTCGGTCGCCATTTTGAATCGATCGGGTATTATCGATCGGGTGTAGTGGATCGGGCATTGTGAATCGGGTATTGCGGATCGGGTATTGTGTACCGGGTATTGTGGATCGGGTATTGCGGATCGGGTATTGTGCACCGGGTATTGTGGATCGAGCATAGTGGATCGGGTATTGTGGATCGGGTATTGTGGGTCGGGTATTGTTGGATCGGGTATTGTGGATCGAGCATAGTGGATCGGGTATCGTGGATCGAGTATTGTGGATCTGGTATTGTGGATCAAGTATTGTGGATCGAGTATTGTGGATCGGGCATTGTGGATCGAGCATAGTGGATCGGATATTGTGGATCGAGTGTTGTGGATCGAGTGTTGTGGATCGAGTGTTGTGGATCGAGTATTGTGGATCGGGTATTGTGGATCGAGTATTGTGGATCAAGTATTGTGGATCGGGTATTGTGGATCGAGTATTGTGGATCGAGTATTGTGGATCGGGTATTGTGGATCGAGTATTGTGGATCGGGTATTGTGGATCGGGTTTTGTGGATCGAGCACAGTGGATCGGGTATTGTGGATCGGGTATTGTGGATCGAGTATTGTGGATCGGGTATTGTGGATCGGGTATCGTGGATCGGGTGTCGTGGATCGAGTATTGTGGATCGGGTATTGTGGATCGGGTATTGTGGATCGGGTATTGTGAATCGGGTATTGTGGATCGGGTATTGTGGATCGAGTATTGTGGATCGGGTATTGTGGATCGAATATTGTAGATCGAGTATTGTGGATCGAGTATTGTGGATCGAGCATAGTGGATCGAGTATTGTGGATCGGGTATTGTGGATCGGGTATTGTGGATCGGGTATTGTGGATCGAGTATTGTGGTACGGGTTTTGTGGATCGGGTTTTGTGGATCGAGTATTGCGGATCGAGTATTGTGGATCGAGTATTATGGATCGAGTGTTGTGGATCGGGTATTGTGGATCGAGTGTTGTGGATCGAGTATTGTGGATCGGTATTGTGGATCAAGTATTGTGGATCGGGTATTGTGGATCGGGTATTGTGGATCGGGTTTTGTGGATCGAGTATTGTGGATCGGGTATCGTGGATCGGGTATTGTGGATCGGGTATCGTGGATCGAGTATCGTGGATCGGGTATTGTGGATCGAGTATTGTGGATCGAGTATTGTGGATCGAGCATAGTGGATCGAGTATTGTGGATCGGGTATTGTGGATCGAGTATTGTGGATCGGGTATTGTGGATCGAGTATTGTGGATCGGGTATTGAGGATCGGGTTTTGTGGATCGAGTATTGTGGATCGGGTATTGTGGATCGAGTATTGTGGATCGGGTTTTGTGGATCGAGTATTGTGGATCGAGTATTGTGGATCGAGTATTGTGGATCGAGCATTGTGGATCGAGTATTGTGGATCGGGTTTTGTGGATCGAGTATTGTGGATCGGGTATTGTGGATCGGGTATTGTGGATCGGGTATTGTGGATCGAGTATTGTGGATCGAGTATTGTGGATCGAGTATTGTGGAACGGGTATTGTGGATCGGGTATTGTGGATCGAGTATTGTGGATCGGGTTTTGTGGATCGAGTATTGTGGATCGGGTATTGTGGATCGAGTATTGTGGATCGGGTTTTGTGGATCGGGTTTTGTGGATCGAGCACAGTGGATCGGGTATTGTGGATCGAGTATTGTGGATCGGGTATTGTGGATCGGGTTTTGTGGATCGAGTATTGTGGATCGGGTATCGTGGATCGGGTATTGTGGATCGGGTATCGTGGATCGAGTATTGTGGATCGGGTATTGTGGATCGAGTATTGTGGATCGAGTATTGTGGATCGAGTATTGTGGATCGGGTTTTGTGGATCGAATATTGTGGATCGGGTTTTGTGGATCGGGTTTTGTGGATCGAGCACAGTGGATCGGGTATTGTGGATCAGGTATTGTGGGTCGGGTATTGTGGATCGAGTATTGTGGATCGGGTATTGTGGATCGAGTATTGTGGATCGAGTATTGTGGATCGGGTATTGTGGATCGGGTATTGTGGATCGGGTATTGTGGATCGGGTTTTGTGGATCGGGTTTTGTGGATCGAGCACAGTGGATCGGGTTTTGTGGATCGAGCACAGCGGATCGGGTATTGCGGATCGGGTATTGTGGATCGGGTATCGTGGATCGGGTTTCGTGGATCGGGTATTGTGGATCGGGTATTGTGGATCGGGTATTGTGGATCGAGTATTGTGGATCGAGCATTGTGGATCAGGTATTGTGGATCGAGCATAGTGGATCGAATATTGTGGATCGGGTATTGTGGATCGGGTATTGTGGATCGGGTATTGTGGACCAGGTATTGTGGGCCGCGTATTGTGGATCGGGTATTTTGGATCGGGTATTGTGGATCGGGTATTGTGGATTGGGTATTGTGGACCGGGTATTGTGGATCGAGTATTGTGGATCCGGTATTGTGGATCGAGTATTGCGGATCGGATATTGCGGATTGGGTATTGCGGATCGAGTATTGCGGATCGGATATTGCGGATCGGGTATTGTGGATCGGATATTGTGGATCGGATATTGCGGATCGGGTATTGCGGATCGGGTATTGCGGATCGTGTATTGCGGATCGGATATTGTGGATCGGGTATTGTGGATCGGATATTGCGGATCGGGTATTGCGGATCGGGTATTGCGGATCGAGTATTGCGGATCGGATATTGCGGATCGGATATTGCGGATCGGGTATTGCGGATCGGATATTGCGGATCGGGTATTGTGGATCGGGTATTGTGGATCGGGTATTGTGGATCGGGTATTGTGGATCGGGTATTGTGGACCGGGTATTGTGGATTGAGTATTGTGGATCCGGTATTGTGGATCGAGTATTGCAGATCGGATATTGCGGATCGGGTATTGCGGATCGAGTATTGCGGATCGGATATTGCGGATCGGGTATTGCGGATCGGATATTGCGGATCCGATATTGTGGATCGGATATTGCGGATCGGGTATTGCGGATCGAGTATTGCGGATCGGGTATTGCGGATCGGGTATTGCGGATCGGATATTGTGGATCGAGTATTGCGGATCGGGTATTGCGGATCGGGTATTGCGGATCGGATATTGCGGATCCGGTATTGCGGATCGAGTATTGCGGATCGGATATTGCGGATCGGGTATTGTGGATCGGATATTGTGGATCGGGCATTGTGGATCGGGTATCAAATCAAATCAATTTTATTTGTTGCCATATATATTACTACACTGGAATGTTTTTACTTCCGGATCACTTCCACAATAGGCTGTGGGAGCTCACAGAGACACATCGCTATTCTACAGCGCCATGTTCAGTAAAAGTCAATTCAATTGCGTCCAATGGCAGTGGGAATGCGATGTCCATCAGCCGCTCCATCTCCGCGGACTCCTGCTCCCTGTTGCCGGCTCCACAATATGGTGTCCTTCTTCTCACGCTCACCGTCTGGCCTCAGGTCTCCATGCCAGGCTCTCCGTCCTTCTCCTCGAACTGCGAGCTTCCCGCACTGTCGCCGGTTCAAATTTGCAATGGGCCGGGGCCTGCATCTCATGCTCACATCCGGCCTCCAACCACCATGCCTGGCTCCCCTCCCCCTAGTCCGAAACAGAAATTCACAACGAGGAGCTGCCGGGCGATGTTCCGAAGTGGTTCTTCCTGGCTGCTGCTGCCGCTTCCCATTGCTGCACTGCCTCCGCCCGACTCGCTGAACACATCGCTCCGGCATCGGGAGCGGGCGACATGGGGTGCGGGCCGTCCGAAGCAGGAGAGCGCTTAGCTCCGGACCGCCTCGGTCGCCATTTTGAATCGATCGGGTATTATCGATCGGGTGTAGTGGATCGGGCATTGTGAATCGGGTATTGCGGATCGGGTATTGTGTACCGGGTATTGTGGATCGGGTATTGCGGATCGGGTATTGTGCACCGGGTATTGTGGATCGAGCATAGTGGATCGGGTATTGTGGATCGGGTATTGTGGGTCGGGTATTGTTGGATCGGGTATTGTGGATCGAGCATAGTGGATCGGGTATCGTGGATCGAGTATTGTGGATCTGGTATTGTGGATCAAGTATTGTGGATCGAGTATTGTGGATCGGGCATTGTGGATCGAGCATAGTGGATCGGATATTGTGGATCGAGTGTTGTGGATCGAGTGTTGTGGATCGAGTATTGTGGATCGGGTATTGTGGATCGAGTATTGTGGATCAAGTATTGTGGATCGGGTATTGTGGATCGAGTATTGTGGATCGAGTATTGTGGATCGGGTATTGTGGATCGAGTATTGTGGATCGGGTATTGTGGATCGGGTTTTGTGGATCGAGCACAGTGGATCGGGTATTGTGGATCGGGTATTGTGGATCGAGTATTGTGGATCGGGTATTGTGGATCGGGTATCGTGGATCGGGTGTCGTGGATCGAGTATTGTGGATCGGGTATTGTGGATCGGGTATTGTGGATCGGGTATTGTGAATCGGGTATTGTGGATCGGGTGTTGTGGATCGGGCGTTGTGGATCGGGTATTGTGAATCGGGTATTGTGGATCGGGCGAATTGTAGATCAGGTATTGTGGATCGGGCGTTGTGGATCAGGTATTGTGAATCGGGTATTGTGAATCGGGTATTGTGGATCGGGTATTGTGAATCGGGTATTGTGGATCGGGTATTGTGAATCGGGTATTGTGGATAGGGTATTGTAGATCAGGTATTGTGGATCGGGCGTTGTGGATCGGGTATTGTGAATCGGGTATTGTGAATCGGGTATTGTGGATCGGGTATTGTGAATCGGGTATTGTGGTTCGGGCGTTGTGGATCGGGCGTTGTGGATCGGGTATTGTGAATCGGGTATTGTGAATCGGGTATTGTGGATCGGGTATTGTGGATCGGACGTTGTGGATCGGGCATTGTGGATCGGGCATTGTGGATCGAGCATTGTGGATCGAGCATTGTGGATCGGGTATTGTGGATCGAGTATTGTGGATCGGGTATTGTGGATCGAGTATTGTGGATCGGGTATTATGAATAGAGTATTGTGGATCGAGTATTGTGGATCGAGTATTGTGGATCGGGTATTGTGGATCGAGTATTGTGGCTCGGGTATTGTGGATCGAGTATTGTGCATCGAGCATTGTGGATCGGGTATTGTGGATCGGGTATTGTGGATCGGGTATTGTGGACCGGGTATTGTGGATCGGGTATTGTGGACCGGGTATTGTGGATCGGGTATTGTGGACCGGGTATTGTGGATCGGGTATTGTGGATCGGGTATTGTGGATCGGGTATTGTGGACCGCGTATTGTGGATCGGGTATTGTGGACCGGGTATTGTCATTCGGGTATTGTGGATCGAGTATTGTGGATCGGGTATTGTGGACCGGGTATTGTGGATCGGGTATTGTGGATCGTGTATTGCCATTCGGTTATTGTGGACCGGGTATTGTGGATCGGGTATTGTGGACCGGGTATTGTCATTCGGGTATTGTGGATCGAGTATTGTGGATCGGGTATTGTGGATCATGTATTGTGGATCGGGTATTGTCATTCGGGTATTGTGGATCAGGTATTATGGATTGGGTATTGTGGATCGAGTGTTGTGGATCGACTATTCTGGATCAGGTATTGAGGATCAGGTATTATTGATCGGGTATTGTGGATCAGGTATTATGGATCGGGTATTGTTGACCAAGTGTTGTGGATCGAGTATTGTGGATCGGGTATTCTGGATCGAGCATCGTGGATCGGGTATTGTGGATCAGGTATTATGAATCGGGTATTGTTGATCGAGTGTTGTGGATCGAGTATTGTGGATCAGGTATTCTGGATCGGGTATTGTCGATCGAGTATTGTGGATCGGGTATTGCAGATCGGGTATTGCGGATCGGGTATTGTGTACCGGGTATTGTGGATCGGGTATTGCGGATCGGGTATTGTGCACCGGGTATTGTGGATCGAGCATAGTGGATCGGGTATTGTGGATCGGGTATTGTGGGTCGGGTATTGTTGGATCGGGTATTGTGGATCGAGCATAGTGGATCGGGTATCGTGGATCGAGTATTGTGGATCGGGTATTGTGGATCGAGTATTGTGGATCGAGTATTGTGGATCGGGCATTGTGGATCGAGCATAGTGGATCGGATATTGTGGATCGAGTGTTGTGGATCGAGTGTTGTGGATCGAGTATTGTGGATCGGGTATTGTGGATCGAGTATTGTGGATCAAGTATTGTGGATCGGGTATTGTGGATCGAGTATTGTGGATCGAGTATTGTGGATCGAGTATTGTGGATCGGGTATTGTGGATCGAGTATAGTGGATCGGGTATTGTGGATCGGGTTTTGTGGATGGAGCACAGTGGATCGGGTATTGTGGATCGGGTATTGTGGATCGGGTATCGTGGATCGGGTGTCGTGGATCGAGTATTGTGGATCGGGTATTGTGGATCGGGTATCGTGGCTCGGGTATCGTGGATCGAGCATCGTGGATCGAGCATCGTGGATCGGGTATTGTGGATTGGGTATCGTGGATCGAGTATCGTGGATCGAGTATCGTGGATCGAGTATCGTGGATCGGGTATCGTGGATCGGGTATCGTGGATCGGGTATTGTGGACCGGGCATCGTGGATCGGGTATTGTGGATCGAGCATAGTGGATCGAGTATTGTGGACCGGGTATTGTGGATCGGGTATTGTGGACCGGGCATCGTGGATCGGGTATTGTGCATCGGGCATTGTGGATCAGGCATTGTGGATCGGGTATTGTGGATCGGGTATTGTGCATCGGGCATTGTGGATCGGGCATTGTGGATCGGGTATTGCGGATCCGAATTGCGGATCGGGCATTGCGGATCGGGTATTGTGGGTCGAGCATAGTGGATCGAGTACTGTGGACCGGGTATTGTGGATCGGGTATTGTGGATCGGTTATTTTGGATCGAGCATAGTGGATCGAATATTGTGGATCGGGTATTGTGGATCGGGTATTGTGGATCGGGTATTGTGGATCGGGTATTTTGGATCGAGCATAGTGGATCGAATATTGTGGACCGGGTATTGTGGACCGGGTATTGTGGACCGGGTATTGTGGACCGGGTATTGTGGACCGGGTATTGTGGATCGGATATTGCGGATTGGGTGTTGCGGATCGGATATTGTGGATCGGGCATTGTGGATCGGGTATCAAATCAAATCAATTTTATTTGTTGCCATATATATTACTACACTGGAATGTTTTTACTTCCGGATCACTTCCACAATAGGCTGTGGGAGCTCACAGAGACACATCGCTATTCTACAGCGCCATGTTCAGTAAAAGTCAATTCAATTGCGTCCAATGGCAGTGGGAACGCGATGTCCATCAGCCGCTCCGTCTCCGTGGACTCCTGCTCCCTGTTGCCGGCTCCACAATATGGTGTCCTTCTTCTCACGCTCACCGTCTGGCCTCAGGTCTCCATGCCAGGCTCTCCGTCCTTCCCCTTGAACTGCGAGCTTCCCGCACTGTCGCCGGTTCAAATTTGCAATGGGCCGGGGCCTGCATCTCATGCTCACATCCGGCCTCCAACCACCATGCCTGGCTCCCCTCCCCCTAGTCCGAAACAGAAATTCACAACGAGGAGCTGCCGGGCGATGTTCCGAAGTGGTTCTTCCTGGCTGCTGCTGCCGCTTCCCGTTGCTGCACTGCCTCCGCCCGACTCGCTGAACACATCGCTCCGGCATCGGGAGCGGGCGGCGTGGGGTGCGGGCCGTCCGAAGCAGGAGAGCGCTTAGCTCCGGACTGCCTCGGTCGCCATTTTGAATCGATCGGGTAGTATGGATCGGGTGTAGTGGATCGGGTATTGTGGATCGGGCGTTGTGGATCGGGCGTTGTGGATCGGGTATTGTGGATCGGGCGTTGTGGATCGGGTATTGTAGATCAGGTAATGTGGATCGGGCGTTGTGGATCGGGCATTGTGGATCAGGTATTGTGGATCAGGTATTGTGGATCGGGCGTTGAGGATCGGGCGTTGTGGATCGGGCATTGTGGATCGGGTATTGTAGATCAGGTATTGTGGATCGGGCGTTGTGGATCGGGCGTTGTGGATCGGGCATTGTGGATCGGGTATTGTGGATCATGTATTGTGGATCGGGCGTTGTGGATCGGGCATTGTGGATCGGGTATTGTGGATCATGTATTGTGGATCGAGCATTGTGGATCGAGCATTGTGGATCGGGTATTGTGGATCATGTATTGTGGATCGGGCGTTGTGGATCGAGCATTGTGGATCGGGTATTGTGGATCGGGCGTTGTGGATCGAGCATTGTGGATCGAGTATTGTGGATCGGATATTGTGGATCGGGTATTGTGGATCGGGTATTGTGGATCGAGTATTGTGGATCGGATATTGTGGATCAGGTATTGTCATTCGGGTATTTTGGATCGAGTATTGTCATTCGGGTATTGTGGATCGAGTATTGTGGATCGGGTATTGTGGATCGGGTATTGTCATTCGGGTATTGTGGATCAAGTATTGTCATTCGGTTATTGAGGTTCGAGTATTGTCATTCGGGTATTGTGGATCGGGTATTGTGGATCGAGTATTGTGGATCGGGTATTGTGGATCGGGTATTGTCATTCGGGTATTGTGGATTGGGTATTGTCATTCGGGTATTGTGGATCGGGTATTGTGGATCGTGTTGTGGATCGTGTATTGTTGATCGGGTATTGTGGATCGGGTATTGTTGATCGGGTATTGTCATTCGGATATTGTGAATCGGTCTTGTGGATCGAGTATTGTGGATCGAGCATAGTGGATCGGTAATGTGGATCGAGTATTCTGGATCAGGTATTGTGGATCAGGTATTATGGATCGGGTATTGTGGATCGAGCATAGTGGATTGGTTATTGTGGATCGAGTATTGTGGATCAGGTATTGTGGATCAGGTATTATGGATCGGGTATTGTGGATCGAGTGTTGTGGATCGAGTATTGTGGATCAGGTATTGTGGATCAGGTAACATGGATCGGTTATTGTGGATCGGGTATTGTGGATCAGTTATTATGGATCGGGTATTGTGGATCGAGCATAGTGGATCGAGCAGAGTGGATCGGGTATTGTGGATCAGGTATTATGGATCAGGTATTGAGGATCGAGCATAGTGGATCGGGTATTGTGGCTCGATTATAGTGGATCAGGTATTATGGATCGGTTATTGTGGATCAGGTATTGTGGATCGGGTATTGTGGATCGAGTATTGTGGATCGAGTATTGTGGATCGGGTATTGTGGATCAGGTATTATGGATCAGGTATTGAGGATCGAGCATAGTGGATCGGGTATTGTGGCTCGATTATAGTGGATCAGGTATTATGGATCGGGTATTGTGGATCGGCTATTGTGGATCGGGTATTGTGGATCGAGTATTGTGGATCGAGTTTTGTGGATCAGGTATTATGGTTCATGTGTTGTGGATCGGGTATTGTGGATCGGGTATTGTGGATCGGGTATTGTGGATCGGGTATTGCGGATCGGATATGTTGGATTGGGTATTGTGGATCGAGTATTGTGGATCGGGTATTGTGGATCGAGTGTTGTGGATCGAGTATTGTGGATCGGGTATTGTGGGTCGAGTGTTGTGGATTGAGTGTTGTGGATCGGGTATTGTGGATCGAGTATTGTGGATCGGGTATTGTGGATCGAGTATTGTGGATCGGGTATTAGGGATCGGGTATTGTGGATCGGGTATTGTGGATCGAGTATTGTCATTCGGGTATTGTGGATCGGGTATTGTGGATCGAGTATTGTGGATCGGGTATTAGGGATCGGGTATTGTGGATCGAGTATTGTGGATCGAGTATTGTCATTCGGGTATTGTTGATCGAGTATTGTGGATCGGGTATTGTGGATCGGGTATTGTGGATCGGGTATTGTGGATCGAGTATTGTGGATCGGGTATTGTCATTCGGGTATTGTGGATCGAGTATTGTCATTCGGGTATTGTGGATCGAGTATTGTCATTCGCCTATTGTGGATCGAGTATTGTCATTCGGGTATTGTGGATCGAGTATTGTGGATCGAGTATTGTCATTCGGTTATTGTGGATCGAGTATTGTGGATCGGGTATTGTGGATGGGGTATTGTGGATCGGGTATTGTCATTCGGGTATTGTGGATCGAGTATTGTCATTCGGTATTGTGGATCGAGTATTGTCATTCGGGTATTTTGGATCGAGTATTGTGGATCGAGTATTGTCATTCGGGTATTGTGGATCGGGTATTGTGGATCGGGTATTGTCATTCGGGTATTGTGGATCGAGTATTGTCATTCCGGTATTGTGGATCGGGTATTTTCATTCGGGTATTGTGGATCGAGGATTGTGGATCAGGTATTGTGGATCGGGTATTCTCATTCGGATATTGTGGATCGAGTATTGTCATTCTGGTATTGTGGATCGGGTATTGTGGATCGGGTATTGTGGATCGTGTATTGTGGATCATGTATTGTGGATCGGGTATTGTGGATCATGTATTGTGGAGCGGGTATTGTGGATCGGGTATTGTGGGTCTGGTATTGTAGAAGGGGTATTGTGGATCGGGTATTGTGGGTCTGGTATTGTAGAAGGGGTATTGTCATTCGGGTATTGTGGATCTGGTATTGTGGATCGAGCATATTGGATCGGGTATTGTGGATCAGGTATTATGGATAGGTTGTTGTGGATCAGGTATTGTGGATCAGGTATTATGGATCGGGTATTGTGGATCGAGCATAGTGGATCGGGTATTGTGGATCGAGTATTATGGATCAGGTTAGTACTGTTGCCTCACAGCGCCAGGGACTCGGATTCGAATCTGGCCTCGGGTAACTGTCTGTGTGGAGTTTGCACATTCTCCTCGTGTTTGCATGGGTTTTCTCTGGGTGCGCCGGTTTCCTCCCACAGTCCAAAGATGTGCGGGTTAGGTTGATTGGCTCTGATAAATTGACCCTTAGTGTTAGGGGGTTTAAATACATGAGGTTATGGGGATAGGGTGGGATATGTGTTGGTGTAGGTGTTACGGGGATTGGGTGGGATATGTGTCGGTGCGGGCTCGATGGGCTGAAATGGCATCTATCTGCACTGTGGGTTTTCTGTGGTTCTGTGATCAGGTATTATGGATCGGGTATTGTTGATCAGGTATTATGGATCGGGTATTGTGGATCGAGAATAGTGGATCGGGTATTTTGGATCAGGCATCATGGATCGGGTATTGTGGATCGAGTGTTGTGGATCGAGTATTGTGGATCAGGTATTGTGGATCGTGTATTGTGGATCGGGTATTGTGGATCGGGTATTGTGGATCGGGTATTGTGGATCGGGTATTGTCATTCGGGTATTGTGGATCGAGTATTGTCATTCGGGTATTGTGGATCAGGTATTTTCATTCGGGTATTGTGGATCGGGTATTGTGGATCGGGTAATGTGGATCAGGTATTGTCATTCGGGTATTGTGGATCAGGTATTGTCATTCGGGTATTGTGGATCGGGTATTGTGGATCGTGTATTGTGGATCATGTAATGTGGATCGGGTATTGTGGATCGGGTATTGTCATTCAGGTATTGTGGATTGGGTATTGTGGATCGAGTATTGTGGATCGAGCATAGTGGATCGGGTATTGTGGATCGGGTATTGTCATTCAGGTATTGTGGATCGGGTATTGTGGATCGAGTATTGTGGATCGAGCATAGTGGATCGAGTGTTGTGGATCGGGTATTGTGGATCGAGTATTGTGGATCGAGTATTGTGGATCGGGTATTGTGGATCGGGTATTGTGGATCGAGTATTGTGGATCGGGTATTGGGGATCGGGTATTGTGGATCGCATATTGTGGATCGAGTATTGTCATTCGGGTATTGTGGATTGAGTATTGTCATTCGGGTATTGTGGATCGGGTATTGTGGATCGGGTATTGTGGCTCGGGTATTGTAGAACGGGTATTGTCATTCGGGTATTGTGGATCGGGTATTGTGGATCGAGTATTGTGGATCGAGTGTTGTGGATCGGGTATTGTGGATCGAATGTTGTGGATCGAGTGTTGTGGATCGAGTATTGTGGATCGAGTATTGTGGATCGGGTATTGTGGATCGGGTATTGTGGATCGGGTATTGTCATTCGGGTATTGTGGATCGGGTATTGTGGATCGACTATTGTGGATCAGGTATTATGTATCGGGTATTGTGGATCGAGCATAGTGGATCGGGTATTGTGGATCCAGTATTATGGATCAGGTTAGTACTGTTGCCTCACAGCGCCAGGGACTCGGGTTCGAATCTGGCCTCGGGTAACTGTCTGTGTGGAGTTTGCACATTCTCCCCGTGTTTGCATGGGTTTTCTCCGGGTGCGCTGGTTTCCTCCCACAGTCCAAAGATGTGCGGATTAGGTTGATTGGCTATGATAAATTGACCCTTCGTGTTAGGGGGATTAGATACATGAGGTTATGGGGATAGGGTGGGATATGTGTTGGTGTAGGCGTTACGGGGATTGGGTGGGATATGTGTCGGTGCGGGCTCGATGGGCCGAAATGGCCTCTATCTGCACTGTGGGTTTTCTGTGGTTCTGTGATCAGGTATTATGGATCGGGTATTGTTGATCAGGTATTATGGATCGGGTATTGTGGATCGAGAATAGTGGATCGGGTATTTTGGATCAGGCATCATGGATCGGGTATTGTGGATCGAGTGTTGTGGATCGAGTATTGTGGATCAGGTATTGTGGATCGTGTATTGTGGATCGGGTATTGTGGATCGGGTATTGTGGATCGGGTATTGTGGATCGGGTATTGTCATTCGGGTATTGTGGATCGAGTATTGTCATTCGGGTATTGTGGATCAGGTATTTTCATTCGGGTATTGTGGATCGGGTATTGTGGATCGGGTAATGTGGATCAGGTATTGTCATTCGGGTATTGTGGATCAGGTATTGTCATTCGGGTATTGTGGATCGGGTATTGTGGATCGTGTATTGTGGATCATGTAATGTGGATCGGGTATTGTGGATCGGGTATTGTCATTCAGGTATTGTGGATTGGGTATTGTGGATCGAGTATTGTGGATCGAGCATAGTGGATCGGGTATTGTGGATCGGGTATTGTCATTCAGGTATTGTGGATCGGGTATTGTGGATCGAGTATTGTGGATCGAGCATAGTGGATCGAGTGTTGTGGATCGGGTATTGTGGATCGAGTATTGTGGATCGAGTATTGTGGATCGGGTATTGTGGATCGAGTATTGTGGATCGGGTATTGGGGATCGGGTATTGTGGATCGCATATTGTGGATCGAGTATTGTCATTCGGGTATTGTGGATTGAGTATTGTCATTCGGGTATTGTGGATCGGGTATTGTGGATCGGGTATTGTGGCTCGGGTATTGTAGAACGGGTATTGTCATTCGGGTATTGTGGATCGGGTATTGTGGATCGAGTATTGTGGATCGAGTGTTGTGGATCGGGTATTGTGGATCGAATGTTGTGGATCGAGTGTTGTGGATCGAGTATTGTGGATCGAGTATTGTGGATCGGGTATTGTGGATCGGGTATTGTGGATCGGGTATTGTCATTCGGGTATTGTGGATCGGGTATTGTGGATCGACTATTGTGGATCAGGTATTATGTATCGGGTATTGTGGATCGAGCATAGTGGATCGGGTATTGTGGATCCAGTATTATGGATCAGGTTAGTACTGTTGCCTCACAGCGCCAGGGACTCGGGTTCGAATCTGGCCTCGGGTAACTGTCTGTGTGGAGTTTGCACATTCTCCCCGTGTTTGCATGGGTTTTCTCCGGGTGCGCTGGTTTCCTCCCACAGTCCAAAGATGTGCGGATTAGGTTGATTGGCTATGATAAATTGACCCTTCGTGTTAGGGGGATTAGATACATGAGGTTATGGGGATAGGGTGGGATATGTGTTGGTGTAGGCGTTACGGGGATTGGGTGGGATATGTGTCGGTGCGGGCTCGATGGGCCGAAATGGCCTCTATCTGCACTGTGGGTTTTCTGTGACTCTGTGATCAGGTATTATGGATCGGGTCTTGTGGATCGGGTATTGTGGATCAGGTATTATGGATCGGGTATTGTGCATCGAGCATAGTGGATCCGGTATTTTGGATCAGGCATCATGGATCGGGTATTGTGGATCGAGTATTCTGGATCAGCTATTGTGGATCGGGTATTGTGGATCGGGTATTGTGGATCATGTATTATGGATCGGGTATTGTGGATCGAGCATAGTGGATCGAGCATAGTGGATCGGGTATTGTGGATCAGGTATTATGGATCAGGTATTGTGGATCGAGTGTTGTGGATCGAGTATTGTAGATCGGGTATTGTGGATCGAGTATTGTGGATTGAGCATTGTGGATCGGGTATTGTGGATCAGGTATTAAGGATCGGGAATTGTGGATCGAGCATAGTGGTTCAGGTATTATGGATCATGTGTTGTGGATCGGGTATTGTGGATCGGGTATTGTGGATCGGGTATTGTGGATCGGGTATTCTGGATCGGTTATTGTGGATCGAGTATTGTGGATCGGGTTTTGTGGATCGGGTATTGCGGATCGAGTATTGTCATTCGGGTATTGTGGATTGGGTGTTGTGGATAGAGTATTGTGGATCGGGTATTGTGGATCGGGTATTGTCATTCGGGTATTGTGGATCAGGTATTTTCATTCAGGTATTGTGGATCGAGTAGTGTCATTCAGGTATAGTGGATCGAGTATTGTGGATCGAGTATTGTCATTCGGGTATTGTGGATCGAGTATTGTGGGTCGGGTATTGTGGATCGGATATTGTCATTCGGGAATTGTGGATCGAGTATTGTCATTCGGGTATTGTGGATCGAGTATTGTGGATCGGGTATTGTGGATCGGGTATTGTGGATCGAGTATTGTGGATCGGTTATTGGGGTTCGGGTATTGTGGATCGAGTATTGTGGATCGAGTATTGTGGATCGAGTATTGTGGATCGAGTATTGTGGATCGGGTATTGTGGATCTGGTATTGTGGATCGGGTACTGTCATTCAGGTATTGTGGATCGAGTATTGTCATTCGGATATTGTGGATCGAGTATTGTCATTCGGGTATTGTGGATCGAGTATTGTGGATCGAGTATTGTCATTCGGTTATTGTGGATCGAGTATTGTGGATCAGGTATTGTGGATCGGGTATTGTGGATCGGGTTTTGTCATTCGGGTATTGTGGATCGACTTTTGTCATTCGGGTATTGTGGATCGAGTATTGTGGATCGAGTATTGTCATTCGGGTATTGTGGATCGGGTATTGTGGATCGGGTATTGTCATTCGGGTATTGTGGATCGGGTATTGTGGATCGGGTATTGTGGATCGAGTATTATGCATCGACTGTTGTGGATCGGGTGTTGTGGATCGGGTATTGTGGATCGAGTATTTTGGATCGGGTATTGTGGATCGGGTATTGTCATTCGGGTATTGTGGATCGAGTATTGTGGATCGGGTATTGTCATTCGGCTATTGTGGATCGAGTATTGTCATTCGAGTATTGTGGATCGGGTATTGTGGATCGAGTGTTGTGGATCGAGTATTGTGGATCGGGTATTATGCATCGACTGTTGTGGATCGGGTGTTGTGGATCGGGTATTGTGGATCGAGTATTTTGGATCGGGTATTGTGGATCGGGTATTGTCATTCGGGTATTGTGGATCGAGTATTGTGGATCGGGTATTGTCATTCGGCTATTGTGGATCGAGTATTGTCATTCGAGTATTGTGGATCGGGTATTATGCATCGAGTATTGTGGATCGAGTGTTGTGGATCGGGTATTGTGGATCGAGTATTGTGGATCGGGTATTGTGGATCAAGTATTGTGGATCGGGTATTGGGGATCGGGTATTGTGGATCGGGTATTGTGGATCGAGTATTGTCATTCGGGTATTGTGGATTGAGTGTTGTGGATCGACTATTGTGGATCGTGTATTGTGGATCGGGTATTGTGGATCGGGTATTGTGGATCGAGTATTGTGGATCGAGTGTTGTGGATCGGGTATTGTCATTCGGGTATTGTGGATCGAGTATTGTCATTCGGGTATTGTGGATCGAGTATTGTCATTCGGGTATTGTGGATCGAGTATTGTCATTCGGGTATTGTGGATCGAGTGTTGTGGATCGGGTATTGTCATTCGGGTATTGTGGATCGAGTATTGTCATTCGGGTATTGTGGATCGAGTATTGTCATTCGGGTATTGTGGATCGAGTATTGTGGATCGGATATTGTGGATTGAGTATTGTGGATCGAGTATTGTCATTCGGGTATTGTGGATCGGGTATTGTCATTCGGGTATTGTGGATCGAGTATTGTGGATCGGGTATTGTCATTCGGGTATTGTGGATCGAGTATTGTGGATCGGGTATTTTCAGTCGGGTATTGTGGATTGAGTATTGTGGATCGGGTATTGTGGATCCGGTATTGTCATTCGGGTATTGTGGATCGAGTATTGTCATTCGGGTATTGTGGATCGAGTATTGTCATTCGGGTATTCTGGATCGTGTATTGTGGATCATGTATTGTGGATCGTGTATTGTGGATCGGGTATTGTGGAGCGGGTATTGTGGATCGGGTATTGTGGAATGGGTATTGTCATTCGGGTATTGTGGATCGGGTATTGTGGATCGAGTATTGTGGATCGGGTATTGTGGATCGAGTGTTGTGGATCGAGTATTGTTGATCGGGTATTGAGGATCGAGTGTTGTGGATCTTGTGTTGTGGATCGGGTATTGTGGATCGAGTATTGTGGATCGGGTGTTGGGGATCGGGTATTGTGGATCGGGTATTGTGGATCGGGTATTGTGGATCGAGTATTGTCATTCGGGTATTGTGGATCGGGTATTGTGGATCGAGTATTGTCATTCGGGTATTGTTGATTGAGTGTTGTGGATCGACTATTGTGGATCGGGTATTGTCATTCGGTATTGTGGATCGACTATTGTGGATCGGGTATTGTGGATCTGGTATTGTGGATCGGGTATTGTGGATCGGGTATTGTGGATCGAGTATTGTGGGTCGGGTATTGTCATTCGGGTATTGTGGATCGAGTATTGTGGATCGGGTATTGTGGATCGGGTATTGTCATTCGGTATTGTGGATCGAGTATTGTCATTCGGGTATTGTGGATCGGGTATTTTCATTCGGGTATTGTGGATCAAGTATTGTGGATCGGGTATTGTGGATCGGGTATTGTCATTCGGGTAATGTGGATCGAGTATTGTCAGTCGGGTATTGTGGATCGGGTATTGTGGATCGGGTATTGTGGATCGGGTATTGTGGAACGGGTATTGTCATTCAGGAATTGTGGAACGGCTATTGTCATTCAGGTATTGTGGATCAAGCATAGTGGATCGGGTATTGTGCATCGGGTATTGCAGATCGGATATGGTGGATCGGATATTGTGGATTGACTATTGTGGATCGGGTATTGTGGATCGAGTATTGTGGATCGAGTATTGTCATTTGGGTATTGTTGATCGAGTATCGTGGATCCCGTATTATGGATCGAGTATTGTGGATCGGGTATTATGGATCGAGTATTGTGGATCGGGTATTGTGGATCGAGTGTTGTGGATCGAGTGTTGTGGATCGCGTATTGTGGATCGAGTATTGTGGATCGGGTATTATGGATCGAGTATTGTGGATCGGGTATTGTGGATCGAGTATTGTCATTCGGATATTGTGGATCGAGTATTGTCATTCAGGTATTGTGGATCGAGTATTGTCATTCAGGTATTGTGGATCGAGTATTGTGGATCGAGTATCGTCATTCGGTTATTGTGGATCGAGTATTGTGGATCGGGTATTGTGGATCGAGTATTGTGGATCGGGTATTGTCATTCGGGTATTGTGGATCGAGTATTGTGGATCGAATATTGTCATTAGGGTATTGTGGATCGGGTATTGTCATTCGGGTATTGTGGATCGAGTATTGTGGATCGGGTATTGTGGATCGGGTATTGTGGGTCGAGTATTGTGAATCGGGTATTGTGGATCGGGTATTATGGATCGAGTGCTGTGGATCGAGTGTTGTGGATCGAGCATTGTGGATCGGGTATTATGGATCGAGTGCTGTGGATCGAGTGTTGTGGATCGGGCATTGTGGATCGAGTATTGCCATTCGTGTATTGTGGATCGGGTATTGTGGATCGGGTATTATGGATCGTGTATTGTGGATCGGGTATTGTGGAACGGATATTGTCATTCGGGTTTTATGGATCGGGTATTGTGGGTCGAGTATTGTGAATCGGATATTCTGTATCGAGTGCTGTGGATCGAGTGTTGTGGATCGGGTATTGTGGATCGAGTATTGCCATTCGGGTATTGTGGATCGGGTATTGTGGATCGGGTATTGTCATTCGGGTATTGTGGATCGGGTATT
This sequence comes from Somniosus microcephalus, assembly GCF_052327205.1. Classification (NCBI taxonomy): domain Eukaryota; kingdom Metazoa; phylum Chordata; class Chondrichthyes; order Squaliformes; family Somniosidae; genus Somniosus; species Somniosus microcephalus. Next base: position 183,462,532 of record NC_140992.1, read on the forward strand.
GTGGATCGGGTATTGTGGATCGAGTATTGTCATTCGGGTATTGTGGATCGATTATTGTCATTCGGGTATTGCGGATCGGGTATTGTGAATCGGGTATTGTGGATCGGGTATTGTGTATCGGGTATTGTGGATCGGGTATTGTGGATCGGGTATTGTGGATCGGGTATTGTCATTCGGGTATTGTGGACCGGGTATTGTGGATCGAGTATTGTGGATCAAGCATAGTTGATCGGGTATTGTGGATCAGGTGTTATGGATCGGGTGTTGTGGATCAGTTATTGTGGATCAGGTATTATGGATCGGGTATTGTGGATCGAGCATTGTGGATCGGGTATTGTGGATCGGGTATTATGGATCGGGTATTGTGGATCGGGTATTGTGGATCGGGTATTGTGGATCGGGTATTATGGATCGGGTATTGTAGATCGGGTATTGTGGATCGGGTATTGTGGATCGGGTATTATGGATCGGGTATTGTAGATCGGGTATTGTGGATCAGGTATTATGGATCGGGTATTGTGGATCGGGTATTGTGGATCAGTTATTATGGCTCGGGTATTGTGGACCGAGTGTTGTGGATCGATTATTGTGGATCAGGTATTGTGGATCAGGTATTATGGATCGGTTATTGTGGATCGGGTATTGTGGTTCAGGGATTATGGATCGGGTATTGTTGATCGGGTATTGTTGATCGGGTATTGTGGATCGAGTATTGTGGATCGAGTATTGTGGATCAGATATTATGGATCATGTGTTGTGGATCGGGTATTGTGGATCGGGTATTGTGGATCGGGTATTGTGGATCGGGTATTGCGGATCGGGTATTGTGGATCGACTATTGTGGATCGGGTATTGTGGATCGGGTATTGTGGATCGGGTATTGTGGATCGTGTATTGTGGATCGGGTATTGTGGATCGGGTATTGTGGATCGGGTATTGTGGATCGAGTATTGTGGATCGAGTATTGTGGATCGAGTATTCTGGATCGTGTATTGTTGATCGTGTATTGTGGATCGGGTATTGTGGATCGGGTATTGTGGATCGAGTATTGTCATTCGGGTATTGTGGATCGGGTATTGTGGATCCCGTATTATGTAACGAGTATTGTGGATCGGGTATTGTGGATCGGGTATTGTGGATCGAGTGTTGTGGATCGTGTATTGTGGATCCTGTATTGTGGATCGGGTATTGTGGATCGGGTATTGTGGATCGAGTATTGTGGATCGAGTATTGTGGATCGGGTATTGTGGATGGGGTATTGTGGATCGGGTATTGTGGATCGGGTATTGTGGATCGTGTATTGTTGATCGTGTATTGTGGATCGGGTATTGTGGATCGGGTATTGTGGATCGGGTATTGTGGATCGAGTATTATGGATCGTGTATTGTTGATCGTGTATTGTGGATCGGGTATTGTGGATCGGGTATTGTGGATCGAGTATTGTCATTCGGGTATTGTGGATCGGGTATTGTGGATCGAGTGTTATGGATCGTGTATTGTTGATCGTGTATTGTGGATCGGGCATTGTGGATCGGGTATTGTGGATCGGGTATTGTGGAACGGGTATTGTCATTCGGGTATTGTGGATCGAGTATTGTGAATCGGGTATTGTGGATCGAGTGTTGTGGATCGAGTATTGTGGATCGGGTATTGTGGATCGTGTATTGTGGATCGTGTATTGTGGATCGGGTATTGTGGATCGGGTATTGTGGATCGGGTATTGTGGATTGGGTATTGTGGATCGTGTATTGTGGATCGTGTATTGTGGATCGGGTATTGTGGATCGGGTATTGTGGATCGGGTATTGTGGATCGGGCATTGTGGATCGGGTATTGTGGATCGAGTATTGTGGATCGAGTATTGTGGATCGGGTATTGTCATTCGGGTATTGTGGATCGAGTATTGCGGATCGAGTATTGTCATTCGGGTATTGTGGATCGAGTATTGTCATTCGGTTATTGCGGATCGGGTATTGTGGATCGGGTATTGTGGATCGTGTATTGTGGATCGGGTATTGTGGATCGGGTATTGTGGATCGGGTATTGTGGATCAGGTATTGTGGATCGTGTATTGTGGATCGGGTATTGTGGATCGATTATTGTGGATCAGGTATTGTGGATCAGGTATTATGGATCGGTTATTGTGGATCGGGTATTGTGGTTCAGGGATTATGGATCGGGTCTTGTTGATCGGGTATTGTTGATCGGGTATTGTGGATCGAGTATTGTGGATCGAGTATTGTGGATCAGATATTATGGATCATGTGTTGTGGATCGGGTATTGTGGATCGGGTATTGTGGATCGGGTATTGCGGATCGGGTATTGCGGATCGGGTATTGCGGATCGGGTATTGCGGATCGGGTATTGTGGATCGACTATTGTGGATCGAGTATTGTGGATCGGGTATTGTGGATCGGGTATTGTGGATCGTGTATTGTTGATCGTGTATTGTGGATCGGGTATTGTAGATCGGGTATTGTGGATCGGGTATTGTGGATCGAGTATTGTGGATCGAGTATTATGGATCGTGTATTGTTGATCGTGTATTGTGGATCGGGTATTGTGGATCGGGTATTTTGGATCGGGTATTGTGGATCGGATATTGTGGAGCGAGTATTGTCATTCGGGTATTGTGGATTGGGTATTGTGGATCCCGTATTATGTAACGAGTATTGTGGATCGGGTATTATGGATCGAGTATTGTGGATCGGGTATTGTGGATCGAGTATTGTGGATCGAGTATTGTGGATCGTGTATTGTGGATCATGTATTGTGGATCGGGTATTGTGGATCGGGTATTGTGGATCGAGTATTGTGGATCGAGTATTGTGGATCGGGTATTGTGGATTGGGTATTGTGGATCGAGTATTGTGGATCGGGTATTGTGGATCGGGTATTGTGGATCGGGTATTGTGGATCGTGTATTGTTGATCGTGTATTGTGGATCGGGTATTGTGGATCGGGTATTGTGGATCGGGTATTGTGGATCGGGTATTGTGGATCGAGTATTGTGGATCGAGTATTGTTGATCGTGTATTGTGGATCGGGTATTGTGGATCGGGTATTGTGGATCGAGTATTATGGATCGTGTATTGTTGATCGTGTATTGTGGATCGGGTATTGTGGATCGGGTATTGTGGAACGGGTATTGTCATTCGGGTATTGTGGATCGAGTATTGTGAATCGGGTATTGTGGATCGAGTATTGTGGATCGGGTATTGTGGATCGAGTATTGTGGATCGAGTATTGTGGATCGTGTATTGTGGATCGGGTATGATGGATCGTGTATTGTGGATCGGGTATTGTGGATCGGGTATTGTGGATCGGGTATTGTGGATTGGGTATTGTGGATCAGGTGTTGTGGATCGGGTGTTGTGGATCGGGTGTTGTGGATCGGGTATTGTGGATCGGGTATTGTGGATCGGGTATTGTGGATCGGGTATTGTGGATCGGGTATTGTGGATCGGGTGTTGTGGATCGGGTGTTGTGGATCGGGTATTGTGGATCGGGTATTGTGGATCGGGTATTGTGGATCGGGTATTGTGGATCGGGTGTTGTGGATCGTGTATTGTGGATCGGGTATTGTGGATCGGGTATTGTGGATCGTGTATTGTGGATCGGGTATTGTGGATCGGGTATTGTGGATCGTGTATTGTGGATCGGGTATTGTGGATCGGGTATTGTGGATCGGGTATTGTGGATCGTGTATTGTGGATCAAGCACAGTTGATCGGGTATTGTGGATCAGGTGTTATGGATCGGGTGTTGTGGATCAGTTATTGTGGATCAGGTATTATGGATCGGGTATTGTGGATCGGGTATTGTGGATTGGGTATTGTGGATCAAGCATAGTGGATCGGGTATTGTGGATCGTGTATTGTGGATCATGTATTGTGCATCGGGTATTGTGGATTGGGTATTGTGGATCAAGCATAGTGGATCGGGTATTGTGGATCAGGTATTGTGGATCAGGTATTGTCATTCGGGTATTGTGGATCGAGTATTGTCATTCAGGTATTGTGGATCGAGTATTTTGGATCGAGTATCGTCATTCGGTTATTGTGGATCGAGTATTGTGGATCAGGTATTGTGGATCGGGTATTGTGGATCGGGTATTGTCATTCGGGTATTGTGAATCGAGTATTGCGGATCGGGTATTGTCATTAGGGTATTGTGGATCGGTTATTGTCATTTGGGTATTGTGGATCGGGTATTGTCATTCGGGTATTGTGGATCGAGTATTGTCATTCGGGTATTGTCGATCGTGTATTGTGGATCATGTATTGTGGAACGGGTATTGTCATACGGGTATTGTGGATCGAGTGTTGTGGATCGAGCATTGTGGATCGGGTATTATGGATCGAGTGCTGTGGATCGAGTGTTGTGGATCGGGCATTGTGGATCGAGTATTGCCATTCGTGTATTGTGGATCGGGTATTGTGGATCGGGTATTATGGATCGTGTATTGTGGATCGTGTATTGTGGATCGTGTATTGTGGATCGGGTATTGTGGATCGGGTATTGTGGAACGGGTATTGTCATTCGGGTTATATGGATCGGGTATTGTGGGTCGAGTATTGTGAATCGGGTATTGTGGATCGAGTGTTGTGGATCGAGTATTGTGGATCGGGTATTCTGTATCGAGTGCTGTGGATCGAGTGTTGTGGATCGGGTATTGTGGATCGGGTATTGTCATTCGGGTATTGTGGATCGGGTATTGCCATTCGGGTATTGTGGATCGGGTATTGTGGATCGGGTATTGTGGATCGAGTATTGTGGATCGGGTATTGTGGATCGAGTATTGTCATTCGGGTATTGTGGATCGGGTATTGTCATTCAGGTATTGTGGATCGGGTATTGTGGATCAGGTATTGTAGAACGGGTATTGTGGATCGTGTATTGTGGATCATGTGTTGTGGATCGGGTATTGTGGATCGTGTATTGTGGATCATGTGTTGTGGATCGGGTATTGTGGATCGTGTATTGTGGATCATGTATTGTGGATCAGGTATTGTGGATCAGGTATTGTAGAACGGGTATTGTGGATCGTGTATTGTGGATCATGTATTGTGGATCGTGTATTGTGGATCATGTATTGTGGATCGGGTATTGTGGATCGGGTATTGTGGATCGGGTATTGTGGATCGGGTATTGTGGATTGGGTATTGTAGAACGGGTATTGTGGATCGTGTATTGTGGATCGGGTATTGTGGATCGGGTATTGTGGATCGTGTATTGTGGATCGGGTATTGTGGATCGGGTATTGTGGATCGGGTATTGTGGATCGGGTATTGTAGAACGGGTATTGTCATTCGGGTATTGTGGATCGGGTATTGTGGATCAGGTATTATGGATAGGGTGTTGTGGATCAGGTATTGTGGATCAGGTATTGTGGATCGAGCATAGTGGATCGGGTATTGTTGATCGAGTATTGTGGATCAGTTATTGTGGATCAGGTATTATGGATCGGGTATCGTGGATCGAGCATAGTGGATTGGGTATTGTGGATCGGGTATTGTGGATCAGGTATTATGGATCGGGTATTGTGGATCGAGCATAGTGGATCGGGTATTGTGGATCGAGTATTATGGATCAGGTTAGCACTGTTGCCTCACAGCGCCAGGGACCCGGTTTCGAATCTGGCCTCGGGTAACTGGCTGTGTGGAGTTTGCACATTCTCCCCGTGTTTGCGTGGGGTTTCTCCGGGTGCTCCGGTTTCCTCCCACAGTCCAAAGATGTGCGGGTTAGGTTGATTGGCTATGATAAATTGACCCTTAGTGTTAGGGGGATTAAATACATGGGGTTATGGGGATAGGGTGGGATATGTGTTGGTGTAGGGGTTACGGGGATTGTGTTGGATATGTGTCGGTGCGGGCTCGATGGGCCGAAATGGCCTCTATCTGCACTGTGGGTTTTCTGTGATTCTGTGATCAGGTATTATGGATCGGGTATTGTGGATCGGGTGTTGGGGATCAGGTATTATGGATCGGGTATTGTGGATCGAGCATAGTGGATCGGGCATTTTGGATCAGGCATCATGGATCGGGTTTTGTGGATCGAGTGTTGTGGATCGAGTATTGTGGATCAGGTATTGTGGATCGGGTATTGTGGATCGGGTATTGTGGATCGGGTATTATGGATCGGGTATTGTGGATCGAGCATAGTGGATCGAGCATAGCGGATCGGGTATTGTGGATCAGGTATTATGGATGAGCTATTGTGGATCGAGTGTTGTGGATCGAGTATTGTAGATCGAGTATTGTGGATCGGGTATTGTGGATCAGGTATTATGGATCGGGTATTGTGGATCAGGTATTGTGGATCGAGCATAGTGGGTCGGGTATTGTGGCTCGAGTATTGTGGATCGAGTATTGTGGATCGAGTATTGTGGATCGAGTATTGTGGATCGAGTATTGTGGATCGAGTATTGTGGATCAAGTATTGTGGATCAGGTATTATGGATCATGAGTTGTGGATCAGGTATTGTGGATCAGGTCTGCGGATCGGGTATTGTGGATCGAGTATTGTGAATCGAGTACTGTCATTCGGGTATTGTGGATCGAGTATTGTGGATCGGGTATTGTGGATCGAGTATTGTGGATCGAGTATTGTGGATCGGGTATTGTCATTCGGGTATTGTCATTCGGGTATTGTGGATCGAGTATTGTCATTCAGGTATTGTGGATCGAGTATTGTGGATCGAGTATTGTGGATCGGGTATTGTCATTCGGGTATTGTGGATCAGGTATTGTGGATCGAGTATTGTGGATCGAGTATTGTCATTCGGGTATTGTGGATCGAGTATTGTGGATCGGGTATTGTGGATCGGGTATTGTGGATCAGGTATTGTGGTTCGGGTATTGTGGATCGAGTATTGTGGATCGGGTATTGTGGATCGGGTATTGTGGATCTGGTATTGTGGATCGGGTATTGTGGATCGGGGATTGTGGTTCGGGTATTGTGGATCGGGTATTGTGGATCTGGTATTGTGGATCGGGTATTGTGGATCGGGTATTGTGGATCAGGTGTTATGGATCGGGTGTTGTGGATCAGTTATTGTGGATCAGGTATTATGGATCGGGTATTGTGGATCGAGCATAGTGGATCGGGTATTGTGGATCGGGTATTATGGATCGGGTATTGTGGATCGAGCATAGCGGATCGGGTATTGTGGATCGGGTATTGTGGATCGGGTATTGTGGATCAGGTATTATGGATCGGGTATTGTGGACCGAGTGTTGTGGATCGATTATTGTGGATCAGGTATTGTGGATCAGGTATTATGGATCGGTTATTGTGGATCGGGTATTGTGGATCAGGGATTATGGATCGGGTATTGTTGATCGGGTATTGTTGATCGGGTATTGTGGATCGAGTATTGTGGATCGAGTATTGTGGATCAGATATTATGGATCATATGTTGTGGATCGGGTATTGTGGATCGGGTATTATGGATCGGGTATTGTTGTTCGAGTATTGTGGATCGGGTATTGTGGATCGGGTATTGCGGATCGGGTATTGTGGATCAGGTATTGTAGATCGGGTATTATGGATCGGGTATTGTTGTTCGAGTATTGTGGATCGGGTATTATGGATCGGGTATTGTTGTTCGAGTATTGTGGATCGGGTATTGTGGATCGGGTATTGCGGATCGGGTATTGTGGATCGGGTATTGTGGATCGAGTATTGTCTTTCGGGTATTGTGGATCGGGTATTGTGGATCGAGTATTGTGGATCCCGTATTGTGGATCGAGTATTGTGGATCGGGTATTATGGATCGAGTATTGTGGATCGAGTATTGTGGATCGAGTATTGTGGATCGAGTATTGTGGATCGAGTATTGTGGATCGGGTATTGTGGATAGGGTATTGTGGATCGAGTATTGTGGATCGAGTATTGTGGATCGAGTATTGTGGATCGAGTATTGTGGATCGGGTATTGTGGGTCGAGTATTGTGGATCGAGTATTGTGGATCGGGTATTGTGGATCGGGTATTGTGGATCAAGTATTGTGGATCGAGTATTGTGGATCGAGTATTGTGGATCGGGTATTGTGGATCGAGTATTGTGGATCGAGTATTGTGGATCGAGTATTGTGGATCGGGTATTGTTGATCGGGTATTGTGGATCGAGTATTGTTGATCGGGTATTGTGGATCGAGTATTGTGGATCGGGTATTGTTGATCGGGTATTGTGGATCGAGTATTGTGGATCGAGTATTGTGGATCGGGTATTGTGGATCGAGTATTGTCATTCGGGTATTGTGGATCTAGTATTGTCATTCGGGTATTCTGGATCGAGTATTGTCATTCGGGTATTGTGGATCGGGTATTGTGGATCGGGTATTGTGGATCGGGTATTGTGGATCGGGTATTGTGGATCGGGTATTGTGGATCGAGTATTGTGGATCGGGTATTGTGGATTGGGTATTGTCATTCGGGTATTCTGGATCGAGTATTGTCATTCGGGTATTGTGGATCGAGTATTGTGGATCGGGTATTGTGGATCGGGTATTGTGGATCGGGCATTGTGGATCGGGTATTGTGGATTGGGTATTGTGGATCGGGTATTGTGGATCGGGTATTGTGGATCGGGTATTGTAGATCGGGTATTGTGGATTGGGTATTGTCATTCGGGTATTGTGGATCGAGTATTGTGGATCGAGTATTGTGGATCGGGTATTGTGGATCGGGTATTGTGGATCGAGTATTGTGGATCGGGTATTGTGGATTGGGTATTGTCATTCGGGTATTCTGGATCGAGTATTGTCATTCGGGTATTCTGGATCGAGTATTGTCATTCGGGTATTGTGGATCGGGTATTGTGGATCGGGTATTGTGGATCGGGTATTGTGGATCGGGTATTGTGGATCGGGTATTGTGGATCGAGTATTGTGGATCGGGTATTGTGGATTGGGTATTGTCATTCGGGTATTCTGGATCGAGTATTGTCATTCGGGTATTGTGGATCGAGTATTGTGGATCGGGTATTGTGGATCGGGTATTGTGGATCGGGCATTGTGGATCGGGTATTGTGGATTGGGTATTGTGGATCGGGTATTGTGGATCGGGTATTGTGGATCGGGTATTGTAGATCGGGTATTGTGGATTGGGTATTGTCATTCGGGTATTGTGGATCGAGTATTGTGGATCGAGTATTGTGGATCAAGCATAGTTGATCGGGTATTGTGGATCAGGTGTTATGGATCGGGTGTTGTGGAACAGTTATTGTGGATCAGGTATTATGGATCAGGTATTGTGGATCGAGCATAGTGGATCGGGTATTGTGGATCGGGTATTATGGATCGGGTATTGTGGATCGAGCATAGTGGATCGGGTATTGTGGATCGGGTATTGTGGATCGGGTATTCTGGATCAGGTATTGTGGATCAGGTATTATGGATCGGGTATTGCGGATCGAGTGTTGTGGATCAGTTATTATGGCTCGGGTATTGTGGATCGAGTATAGTGGATCAGGTATTGTGTATCAGGTATTATGGATCGGGTATTGTGGACCGAGTGTTGTGGATCGATTATTGTGGATCAGGTATTGTGGATCAGGTATTATGGATCGGTTATTGTGGATCAGGTATTGTGGATCAGGTATTGTGGATCGGGTATTGTTGATCGAGTATTGTGGATCGAGTATTGTGGATCAGATATTATGGATCATGTGTTGTGGATCGGGTATTGTGGATCGGGTATTATGGATCGGGTATTGTTGTTCGAGTATTGTGGATCGGGTATTATGGATCGGGTATTGTTGTTCGAGTATTGTGGATCGGGTATTGTGGATCGGGTATTGCGGATCGGGTATTGTGCATCGGGTATTGCGGATCGGATATGGTGGATCGGATATTGTGGATCGACTATTGTGGATCGGGTATTGTGGATCGAGTATTGTGGATCGAGTATTGTCTTTCGGGTATTGTGGATCGAGTATTGTCTTTCGGGTATTGTGGATCGAGTATTGCGGATCGGGTATTGTGGATCGGGTATTGTGGATCGAGTATTGTGGATCGAGTATTGTGCATCGGGTATTGGGGATCGGGTATTGTGGATCGGGTATTGTGGATCGAGTATTGTCATTCGGGTATTGTGGATCGGGTATTGTGGATCGAGTATTGTGGATCGAGTATTGTCATTCCGTTATTGTTGATTGAGTGTTGTGGATCGAGTATTGTGGATCGGGTATTGTGGATCGGGTATTGTGGATCGAGTATTGTGGATCGGGTATTGTCATTCGGGTATTGTGGATCGAGTATTGTCATTCGGATATTGTGGATCGAGTATTGTCATTCAGGTGTTGTGGATCGAGTATTGTCATTCGGGTATTCTGGATCGAGTATTGTGGATCGAGTATCGTCATTCGGTTATTGTGGATCGAGTATTGTGGATCAGGTATTGTGGATCGGGTATTGTGGATCGGGTATTGTCATTCGGGTATTGTGGATCGAGTATTGCCATTCGGTATTGTGGATCGAGTATTGTCATTCGGGTATTGTGGATCGAGTATTGTCATTCGGGTATTGTGGATCGGGTATTGTGGATCGGGTATTGTCATTTGGGTATTGTGGATCGGGTATTATGGATCGTGTATTGTTGATCGTGTATTGTGGATCGGGTATTGTGTATCGGGTATTGTGGATCGGGTATTGTGGAACGGGTATTGTCATTCGGGTATTGTGGATCGGGTATTGTGGGTCGAGTATTGTGAATCGGGTATTGTGGATCGAGTGTTGTGGATCGAGTATTGTGGATCGGGTATTATGGATCGAGTATTGCCATTCGGGTATTGTGGATCGGGTATTGTGGATCGGGTATTGTGGATCGTGTATTGTGGATCGTGTATTGTGGATCGGGTATTGTGGATCAGGTATTATGGATAGGGTGTTGTGGATCAGGTATTGTGGATCAGTTATTATGGATTGAGTATTGTGGATCAAGCATAGTGGATCGGGTATTGTGGATCGAGTATTGTGGATCAGGTATTGTGGATCAGATATTATGGATCGAGTATTGTGGATCGAGTATTGTCATTCGGTTATTGTGGATCGAGTATTGTGGATCGGGTATTGTGGATCGGGTATTGTCATTCGGGTATTGTGGATCGAGTATTGTCATTCGGTATTGTGGATCGAGCATTGTCATTCGGGTATTGTGGATCGAGTATTGTGGATCGAGTATTGTGTTTCGGGTATTGTGGATCGGGTATTGTGGATCGGGTATTGTCATTCGGGTATTGTGGATCGGGTATTGTGGATCGGGTATTGTCATTCGGGTATTGTGGATCGAGTATTGTCACTCGGGTATTGTGGATCGGGTATTGTCATTCGGGTATTGTGGATCGAGTATTGTGTATCAGGTATTGTGGATCGGTTATTGTCATTCGGGTATTGTGGATCGAGTATTGTCATTCAGGTATTGTGGATCGGGTATTGTGGATCGGGTATTGTGGATCGTGTATTGTGGATCGTGTATTGTGGATCGGGTATTGTGGATCGTGTATTGTGGATCGGGTATTGTAGAACGGGTATTGTGGATCGAGTATTGTGGATCGTGTATTGTGGATCATGTATTGTGGATCGGGTATTGTGGATCGGGTATTGTGGATCGGGTATTGTGGATCGGGTATTGTAGAACGGGTATTGTCATTCGGGTATTGTGGATCGGGTATTGTGGATCAGGTATTATGGATAGTGTGTTGTGGATCAGGTATTGTGGATCAGGTATTGTGGATCGAGCATAGTGGATCGGGTATTTTTGATCGAGTATTGTGGATCAGTTATTGTGGATCAGGTATTATGGATCGGGTATCGTGGATCGAGCATAGTGGATTGGGTATTGTGGATCGGGTATTGTGGATCAGGTATTAAGAATCGGGTATTGTGGATCGAGCATAGTGGATCGGGTATTGTGGATCGAGTATTATGGATCAGGTTAGCACTGTTGCCTCAAAGCGCCAGGGACCCGGTTTCGAATCTGGCCTCGGGTAACTGGCTGTGTGGAGTTTGCACATTCTCCCCGTGTTTGCGTGGGGTTTCTCCGGATGCTCCGGTTTCCTCCCACAGTCCAAAGATGTGCGGGTTAGGTTGATTGGCTATGATAAATTGACCCTTAGTGTTAGGGGGATTAAATACATGGGGTTATGGGGATAGGGTGGGATATGTGTTGGTGTAGGGTTATGGGGATTGTGTTGGATATGTGTCGGTGCGGGCTCGATGGGCCGAAATGGCCTCTATCTGCACTGTGGGTTTTCTGTGATTCTGTGATCAGGTATTATGGATCGGGTATTGTGGATCGGGTGTTGGGGATCAGGTATTATGGATCGGGTATTGTGGATCGAGCATAGTGGATCGGAGTTTTGGATCAGGCATCATGGATCGGTTATTGTGGATCGAGTGTTGTGGATCGAGTATTGTGGATCAGGTATTGTGGATCGGGTATTGTGGATCGGGTATTGTGGATCGGGTATTATGGATCGGGTATTGTGGATCGAGCATAGTGGATCGAGCATAGCGGATCGGGTATTGTGGATCAGGTATTATGGATGAGCTATTGTGGATCGAGTGTTGTGGATCGAGTATTGTAGATCGAGTATTGTGGATCGGGTATTGTGGATCAGGTATTATGGATCGGGTATTGTGGATCAGGTATTGTGGATCGAGCATAGTGGGTCGGGTATTGTGGCTCGAGTATTGTGGATCGGGTATTGTTGATCGGGTATTGTGGATCGAGTATTGTTGATCGGGTATTGTGGATCGAGTATTGTGGATCGGGTATTGTTGATCGGGTATTGTGGATCGAGTATTGTGGATCGAGTATTGTGGATCGGGTATTGTGGATCGAGTATTGTCATTCGGGTATTGTGGATCTAGTATTGTCATTCGGGTATTCTGGATCGAGTATTGTCATTCGGGTATTGTGGATCGGGTATTGTGGATCGGGTATTGTGGATCGGGTATTGTGGATCGGGTATTGTGGATCGAGTATTGTGGATCGGGTATTGTGGATTGGGTATTGTCATTCGGGTATTCTGGATCGAGTATTGTCATTCGGGTATTGTGGATCGAGTATTGTGGATCGGGTATTGTGGATCGGGTATTGTGGATCGGGCATTGTGGATCGGGTATTGTGGATTGGGTATTGTGGATCGGGTATTGTGGATCGGGTATTGTGGATCGGGTATTGTAGATCGGGTATTGTGGATTGGGTATTGTCATTCGGGTATTGTGGATCGAGTATTGTGGATCGAGTATTGTGGATCAAGCATAGTTGATCGGGTATTGTGGATCAGGTGTTATGGATCGGGTGTTGTGGATCAGTTATTGTGGATCAGGTATTATGGATCAGGTATTGTGGATCGAGCATAGTGGATCGGGTATTGTGGATCGGGTATTATGGATCGGGTATTGTGGATCGAGCATAGTGGATCGGGTATTGTGGATCGGGTATTGTGGATCGGGTATTGTGGATCAGGTATTGTGGATCAGGTATTATGGATCGGGTATTGCGGATCGAGTGTTGTGGATCAGTTATTATGGCTCGGGTATTGTGGATCGAGTATAGTGGATCAGGTATTGTGTATCAGGTATTATGGATCGGGTATTGTGGACCGAGTGTTGTGGATCGATTATTGTGGATCAGGTATTGTGGATCAGGTATTATGGATCGGTTATTGTGGATCAGGTATTGTGGATCAGGTATTGTGGATCGGGTATTGTTGATCGAGTATTGTGGATCGAGTATTGTGGATCAGATATTATGGATCATGTGTTGTGGATCGGGTATTGTGGATCGGGTATTATGGATCGGGTATTGTTGTTCGAGTATTGTGGATCGGGTATTATGGATCGGGTATTGTTGTTCGAGTATTGTGGATCGGGTATTGTGGATCGGGTATTGCGGATCGGGTATTGTGCATCGGGTATTGCGGATCGGATATGGTGGATCGGATATTGTGGATCGACTATTGTGGATCGGGTATTGTGGATCGAGTATTGTGGATCGAGTATTGTCTTTCGGGTATTGTGGATCGAGTATTGTCTTTCGGGTATTGTGGATCGAGTATTGCGGATCGGGTATTGTGGATCGGGTATTGTGGATCGAGTATTGTGGATCGAGTATTGTGCATCGGGTATTGGGGATCGGGTATTGTGGATCGGGTATTGTGGATCGAGTATTGTCATTCGGGTATTGTGGATCGGGTATTGTGGATCGAGTATTGTGGATCGAGTATTGTCATTCCGTTATTGTTGATTGAGTGTTGTGGATCGAGTATTGTGGATCGGGTATTGTGGATCGGGTATTGTGGATCGAGTATTGTGGATCGGGTATTGTCATTCGGGTATTGTGGATCGAGTATTGTCATTCGGATATTGTGGATCGAGTATTGTCATTCAGGTGTTGTGGATCGAGTATTGTCATTCGGGTATTCTGGATCGAGTATTGTGGATCGAGTATCGTCATTCGGTTATTGTGGATCGAGTATTGTGGATCAGGTATTGTGGATCGGGTATTGTGGATCGGGTATTGTCATTCGGGTATTGTGGATCGAGTATTGCCATTCGGTATTGTGGATCGAGTATTGTCATTCGGGTATTGTGGATCGAGTATTGTCATTCGGGTATTGTGGATCGGGTATTGTGGATCGGGTATTGTCATTTGGGTATTGTGGATCGGGTATTATGGATCGTGTATTGTTGATCGTGTATTGTGGATCGGGTATTGTGTATCGGGTATTGTGGATCGGGTATTGTGGAACGGGTATTGTCATTCGGGTATTGTGGATCGGGTATTGTGGGTCGAGTATTGTGAATCGGGTATTGTGGATCGAGTGTTGTGGATCGAGTATTGTGGATCGGGTATTATGGATCGAGTATTGCCATTCGGGTATTGTGGATCGGGTATTGTGGATCGGGTATTGTGGATCGTGTATTGTGGATCGTGTATTGTGGATCGGGTATTGTGGATCAGGTATTATGGATAGGGTGTTGTGGATCAGGTATTGTGGATCAGTTATTATGGATTGAGTATTGTGGATCAAGCATAGTGGATCGGGTATTGTGGATCGAGTATTGTGGATCAGGTATTGTGGATCAGATATTATGGATCGAGTATTGTGGATCGAGTATTGTCATTCGGTTATTGTGGATCGAGTATTGTGGATCGGGTATTGTGGATCGGGTATTGTCATTCGGGTATTGTGGATCGAGTATTGTCATTCGGTATTGTGGATCGAGCATTGTCATTCGGGTATTGTGGATCGAGTATTGTGGATCGAGTATTGTGTTTCGGGTATTGTGGATCGGGTATTGTGGATCGGGTATTGTCATTCGGGTATTGTGGATCGGGTATTGTGGATCGGGTATTGTCATTCGGGTATTGTGGATCGAGTATTGTCACTCGGGTATTGTGGATCGGGTATTGTCATTCGGGTATTGTGGATCGAGTATTGTGTATCAGGTATTGTGGATCGGTTATTGTCATTCGGGTATTGTGGATCGAGTATTGTCATTCAGGTATTGTGGATCGGGTATTGTGGATCGGGTATTGTGGATCGTGTATTGTGGATCGTGTATTGTGGATCGGGTATTGTGGATCGGGTATTGTAGAACGGGTATTGTGGATCGAGTATTGTGGATCGTGTGTTGTGGATCATGTATTGTGGATCGGGTATTGTGGATCGGGTATTGTGGATCGGGTATTGTGGATCGGGTATTGTAGAACGGGTATTGTCATTCGGGTATTGTGGATCGGGTATTGTGGATCAGGTATTATGGATAGTGTGTTGTGGATCAGGTATTGTGGATCAGGTATTGTGGATCGAGCATAGTGGATCGGGTATTGTTGATCGAGTATTGTGGATCAGTTATTGTGGATCAGGTATTATGGATCGGGTATCGTGGATCGAGCATAGTGGATTGGGTATTGTGGATCGGGTATTGTGGATCAGGTATTAAGAATCGGGTATTGTGGATCGAGCATAGTGGATCGGGTATTGTGGATCGAGTATTATGGATCAGGTTAGCACTGTTGCCTCACAGCGCCAGGGACCCGGTTTCGAATCTGGCCTCGGGTAACTGGCTGTGTGGAGTTTGCACATTCTCCCCGTGTTTGCGTGGGGTTTCTCCGGATGCTCCGGTTTCCTCCCACAGTCCAAAGATGTGCGGGTTAGGTTGATTGGCTATGATAAATTGACCCTTAGTGTTAGGGGGATTAAATACATGGGGTTATGGGGATAGGGTGGGATATGTGTTGGTGTAGGGGTTACGGGGATTGTGTTGGATATGTGTCGGTGCGGGCTCGATGGGCCGAAATGGCCTCTATCTGCACTGTGGGTTTTCTGTGATTCTGTGATCAGGTATTATGGATCGGGTATTGTGGATCGGGTGTTGGGGATCAGGTATTATGGATCGGGTATTGTGGATCGAGCATAGTGGATCGGGCATTTTGGATCAGGCATCATGGATCGGGTATTGTGGATCGAGTGTTGTGGATCGAGTATTGTGGATCAGGTATTGTGGATCGGGTATTGTGGATCGGGTATTGTGGATCGGGTATTATGGATCGGGTATTGTGGATCGAGCATAGTGGATCGAGCATAGCGGATCGGGTATTGTGGATCAGGTATTATGGATGAGCTATTGTGGATCGAGTGTTGTGGATCGAGTATTGTAGATCGAGTATTGTGGATCGGGTATTGTGGATCAGGTATTATGGATCGGGTATTGTGGATCAGGTATTGTGGATCGAGCATAGTGGGTCGGGTATTGTGGCTCGAGTATTGTGGATCGAGTATTGTGGATCGAGTATTGTGGATCGAGTATTGTGGATCGAGTATTGTGGATCAGGTATTATGGATCATGAGTTGTGGATCGGGTATTGTGGATCAGGTCTGCGGATCGGGTATTGTGGATCGGGTATTGTGAATCGAGTACTGTCATTCGGGTATTGTGGATCGAGTATTGTGGATCGGGTATTGTGGATCGAGTATTGTGGATCGAGTATTGTGGATCGGGTATTGTCATTCGGGTATTGTGGATCGAGTATTGTCATTCAGGTATTGTGGATCGAGTATTGTGGATCGAGTATTGTGGATCGGGTATTGTCATTCGGGTATTGTGGATCAGGTATTGTGGATCGAGTATTGTGGATCGAGTATTGTCATTCGGGTATTGTGGATCGATTATTGTCATTCGGGTATTGTGGATCGAGTATTGTGGATCGGGTATTGTGGATCGGGTATTGTGGATCAGGTATTGTGGATCGGGTATTGTGGATCGAGTATTGTGGATCGGGTATTGTGGATCGGGTATTGTGGATCTGGTATTGTGGATCGGGTATTGTGGATCGGGTATTGTGGTTCGGGTATTGTGGATCGGGTATTGTGGATCTGGTATTGTGGATCGGGTATTGTGGATCGGGTATTGTGGTTCGGGTATTGTGGATCGAGTATTGTGGATCAAGCATAGTTGATCGGGTATTGTGGATCAGGTGTTATGGATCGGGTGTTGTGGATCAGTTACTGTGGATCAGGTATTATGGATCGGGTATTGTGGATCGAGCATAGTGGATCGGGTATTGTGGATCGGGTATTATGGATCGGGTATTGTGGATCGAGCATAGTGGATCGGGTATTGTGGATCGGGTATTGTGGATCGGGTATTGTGGATCAGGTATTATGGATCGGGTATTGTGGACCGAGTGTTGTGGATCGATTATTGTGGATCAGGTATTGTGGATCAGGTATTATGGATCGGTTATTGTGGATCGGGTATTGTGGATCAGGGATTATGGATCGGGTATTGTTGATCGGGTATTGTTGATCGGGTATTGTGGATCGAGTATTGTGGATCGAGTATTGTGGATCAGATATTATGGATCATGTGTTGTGGATCGGGTATTATGGATCGGGTATTGTTGTTCGAGTATTGTGGATCGGGTATTGTGGATCGGGTATTGCTGATCGGGTATTGTGGATCGGGTATTGTGGATCGGGTATGATGGATCGGGTATTGTTGTTCGAGTATTGTGGATCGGGTATTATGGATCGGGTATTGTTGTTCGAGTATTGTGGATCGGGTATTGTGGATCGGGTATTGTGGATCGGGTATTGTGGATCGGGTATTGTGGATCGAGTATTGTCTTTCGGGTATTGTGGATCGGGTATTGTGGATCGAGTATTGTCTTTCGGGTATTGTGGATCGAGTATTGTGGATCGAGTATTGTGGATCGGGTATTATGGATCGAGTATTGTGGATCGAGTATTGTGGATCGAGTATTGTGGATCGAGTATTGTGGATCGAGTATTGTGGATCGGGTATTGTGGATTGGGTATTGTGGATCGAGTATTGTGGATCGAGTATTGTGGATCGAGTATTGTGGATCGAGTATTGTGGATCGAGTATTGTGGATCGGGTATTGTGGATCGAGTATTGTGGATCGGGTATTGTGGATTGGGTATTGTGGATCGAGTATTGTGGATCGAGTATTGTGGATCGAGTATTGTGGATCGGGTATTGTGGATCGGGTATTGTGGATCGAGTATTGTGGATCGAGTATTGTGGATCGAGTATTGTGGATCGGGTATTGTTGATCGGGTATTGTGGATCGAGTATTGTTGATCGGGTATTGTGGATCGAGTATTGTGGATCGGGTATTGTTGATCGGGTATTGTGGATCGAGTATTGTGGATCGAGTATTGTGGATCGGGTATTGTGGATCGAGTATTGTCATTCGGGTATTGTGGATCTAGTATTGTCATTCGGGTATTCTGGATCGAGTATTGTCATTCGGGTATTGTGGATCGGGTATTGTGGATCGGGTATTGTGGATCGGGTATTGTGGATCGTGTATTGTGGATCGGGTATTGTGGATCGGGTATTGTGGATCGAGTATTGTGGATCGGGTATTGTGGATTGGGTATTGTCATTCGGGTATTCTGGATCGAGTATTGTCATTCGGGTATTGTGGATCGAGTATTGTGGATCGGGTATTGTGGATCGGGTATTGTGGATCGGGCATTGTGGATCGGGTATTGTGGATTGGGTATTGTCATTCGGGTATTGTGGATCGGGTATTGTGGATCGGGTATTGTGGATCGGGTATTGTAGATCGGGTATTGTGGATTGGGTATTGTCATTCGGGTATTGTGGATCGAGTATTGTGGATCAAGCATAGTTGATCGGGTATTGTGGATCAGGTGTTATGGATCGGGTGTTGTGGATCAGTTATTGTGGATCAGGTATTATGGATCAGGTATTGTGGATCGAGCATAGTGGATCGGGTATTGTGGATCGGGTATTATGGATCGGGTATTGTGGATCGAGCATAGTGGATCGGGTATTGTGGATCAGGTATTGTGGATCAGGTATTATGGATCGGGTATTGTGGATCGAGTGTTGTGGATCAGTTATTATGGCTCGGGTGTTGTGGATCGAGTATAGTGGATCAGGTATTGTGTATCATGTATTATGGATCGGGTATTGTGGACCGAGTGTTGTGGATCGATTATTGTGGATCAGGTATTGTGGATCAGGTATTATGGATCGGTTATTGTGGATCAGGTATTGTGGATCGGGTATTGTTGATCGAGTATTGTGGATCGAGTATTGTGGATCAGATATTATGGATCATGTGTTGTGGATCGGGTATTGTGGATCGGGTATTATGGATCGGGTATTGTTGTTCGAGTATTGTGGATCGGGTATTATGGATCGGGTATTGTTGTTCGAGTATTGTGGATCGGGTATTGTGGATCGGGTATTGCGGATCGGGTATTGTGCATCGGGTATTGCGGATCGGATATGGTGGATCGGATATTGTGGATCGACTATTGTGGATCGGGTATTGTGGATCGAGTATTGTGGATCGAGTATTGTCTTTCGGGTATTGTGGATCGAGTATTGTCTTTCGGGTATTGTGGATCGAGTATTGTGGATCGAGTATTGTGGATCGGGTATTGTGGATCGGGTATTGTGGATCGAGTATTGTGGATCGAGTATTGGGGATCGGGTATTGTGGATCGGGTATTGTGGATCGAGTATTGTCATTCGGGTATTGTGGATCGAGTATTGTGGATCGAGTATTGTCATTCCGTTATTGTTGATTGAGTGTTGTGGATCGAGTATTGTGGATCGGGTATTGTGGATCGGGTATTGTGGATCGGGTATTGTGGATCGAGTATTGTGGATCGGGTATTGTGGATCGAGTATTGTCATTCGGATATTGTGGATCGAGTATTGTCATTCAGGTATTGTGGATCGAGTATTGTCATTCGGGTATTCTGGATCGAGTATTGTGGATCAGGTATTGTGGATCGGGTATTGTGGATCGGGTATTGTCATTCGGGTATTGTGGATCGAGTATTGCCATTCGGTATTGTGGATCGAGTATTGTCATTCGGGTATTGTGGATCGGGTATTGTCATTCGGGTATTGTGGATCGAGTATTGCCATTCGGTATTGTGGATCGAGTATTGTCATTCGGGTATTGTGGATCGAGTATTGTCATTCGGGTATTGTGGATCGGGTATTGTGGATCGGGTATTGTCATTTGGGTATTGTGGATCGGGTATTATGGATCGTGTATTGTGGATCGGGTATTGTGGATCGGGTATTGTGGATCGGGTATTGTGGAACGGGTATTGTCATTCGGGTATTGTGGATCGGGTATTGTGGGTCGAGTATTGTGAATCGGGTATTGTGGATCGAGTGTTGTGGATCGAGTATTGTGGATCGGGTATTATGGATCGAGTGCTGTGGATCGAGTGTTGTGGATCGGGTATTGTGGATCGAGTATTGCCATTCGGGTATTGTGGATCGGGTATTGTGGATCGGGTATTATGGATCGTGTATTGTGGATCGTGTATTGTGGATCGGATATTGTGGATCAGGTATTATGGATAGGGTGTTGTGGATCAGGTATTGTGGATCAGTTATTGTGGATTGGGTATTGTGGATCAAGCATAGTGGATCGGGTATTGTGGATCGAGTATTGTGGATCAGGTATTGTGGATCAGATATTATGGATCGAGTATTGTGGATCGAGTATTGTCATTCGGTTATTGTGGATCGAGTATTGTGGATCGGGTATTGTGGATCGGGTATTGTCATTCGGGTATTGTGGATCGAGTATTGTCATTCGGTATTGTGGATCGAGCATTGTCATTCGGGTATTGTGGATCGAGTATTGTGGATCGAGTATTGTGTTTCGGGTATTGTGGATCGGGTATTGTGGATCGGGTATTGTCATTCGGGTATTGTGGATCGGGTATTGTGGATCGGGTATTGTCATTCGGGTATTGTGGATCGAGTATTGTCACTCGGGTATTGTGGATCGGGTATTGTCATTCGGGTATTGTGGATCGAGTATTGTGTATCAGGTATTGTGGATCGGTTATTGTCATTCGGGTATTGTGGATCGAGTATTGTGGATCGGGTATTGTTGATCGGGTATTGTGGATCGAGTATTGTGGATCGAGTATTGTGGATCGGGTATTGTGGATCGAGTATTGTCATTCGGGTATTGTGGATCTAGTATTGTCATTCGGGTATTCTGGATCGAGTATTGTCATTCGGGTATTGTGGATCGGGTATTGTGGATCGGGTATTGTGGATCGGGTATTGTGGATCGTGTATTGTGGATCGGGTATTGTGGATCGGGTATTGTGGATCGAGTATTGTGGATCGGGTATTGTGGATTGGGTATTGTCATTCGGGTATTCTGGATCGAGTATTGTCATTCGGGTATTGTGGATCGAGTATTGTGGATCGGGTATTGTGGATCGGGTATTGTGGATCGGGCATTGTGGATCGGGTATTGTGGATTGGGTATTGTCATTCGGGTATTGTGGATCGGGTATTGTGGATCGGGTATTGTGGATCGGGTATTGTAGATCGGGTATTGTGGATTGGGTATTGTCATTCGGGTATTGTGGATCGAGTATTGTGGATCAAGCATAGTTGATCGGGTATTGTGGATCAGGTGTTATGGATCGGGTGTTGTGGATCAGTTATTGTGGATCAGGTATTATGGATCAGGTATTGTGGATCGAGCATAGTGGATCGGGTATTGTGGATCGGGTATTATGGATCGGGTATTGTGGATCGAGCATAGTGGATCGGGTATTGTGGATCGGGTATTGTGGATCGGGTATTGTGGATCAGGTATTGTGGATCAGGTATTATGGATCGGGTATTGTGGATCGAGTGTTGTGGATCAGTTATTATGGCTCGGGTGTTGTGGATCGAGTATAGTGGATCAGGTATTGTGTATCATGTATTATGGATCGGGTATTGTGGACCGAGTGTTGTGGATCGATTATTGTGGATCAGGTATTGTGGATCAGGTATTATGGATCGGTTATTGTGGATCAGGTATTGTGGATCGGGTATTGTTGATCGAGTATTGTGGATCGAGTATTGTGGATCAGATATTATGGATCATGTGTTGTGGATCGGGTATTGTGGATCGGGTATTATGGATCGGGTATTGTTGTTCGAGTATTGTGGATCGGGTATTATGGATCGGGTATTGTTGTTCGAGTATTGTGGATCGGGTATTGTGGATCGGGTATTGCGGATCGGGTATTGTGCATCGGGTATTGCGGATCGGATATGGTGGATCGGATATTGTGGATCGACTATTGTGGATCGGGTATTGTGGATCGAGTATTGTGGATCGAGTATTGTCTTTCGGGTATTGTGGATCGAGTATTGTCTTTCGGGTATTGTGGATCGAGTATTGCGGATCGAGTATTGTGGATCGGGTATTGTGGATCGGGTATTGTGGATCGAGTATTGTGGATCGAGTATTGGGGATCGGGTATTGTGGATCGGGTATTGTGGATCGAGTATTGTCATTCGGGTATTGTGGATCGGGTATTGTGGATCGAGTATTGTGGATCGAGTATTGTCATTCCGTTATTGTTGATTGAGTGTTGTGGATCGAGTATTGTGGATCGGGTATTGTGGATCGGGTATTGTGGATCGGGTATTGTGGATCGAGTATTGTGGATCGGGTATTGTGGATCGAGTATTGTCATTCGGATATTGTGGATCGAGTATTGTCATTCAGGTATTGTGGATCGAGTATTGTCATTCGGGTATTCTGGATCGAGTATTGTGGATCAGGTATTGTGGATCGGGTATTGTGGATCGGGTATTGTCATTCGGGTATTGTGGATCGAGTATTGCCATTCGGTATTGTGGATCGAGTATTGTCATTCGGGTATTGTGGATCGAGTATTGTCATTCGGGTATTGTGGATCGGGTATTGTGGATCGGGTATTGTCATTTGGGTATTGTGGATCGGGTATTATGGATCGTGTATTGTGGATCGGGTATTGTGGATCGGGTATTGTGGATCGGGTATTGTGGAACGGGTATTGTCATTCGGGTATTGTGGATCGGGTATTGTGGGTCGAGTATTGTGAATCGGGTATTGTGGATCGAGTGTTGTGGATCGAGTATTGTGGATCGGGTATTATGGATCGAGTGCTGTGGATCGAGTGTTGTGGATCGGGTATTGTGGATCGAGTATTGCCATTCGGGTATTGTGGATCGGGTATTGTGGATCGGGTATTATGGATCGTGTATTGTGGATCGTGTATTGTGGATCGGATATTGTGGATCAGGTATTATGGATAGGGTGTTGTGGATCAGGTATTGTGGATCAGTTATTGTGGATTGGGTATTGTGGATCAAGCATAGTGGATCGGGTATTGTGGATCGAGTATTGTGGATCAGGTATTGTGGATCAGATATTATGGATCGAGTATTGTGGATCGAGTATTGTCATTCGGTTATTGTGGATCGAGTATTGTGGATCGGGTATTGTGGATCGGGTATTGTCATTCGGGTATTGTGGATCGAGTATTGTCATTCGGTATTGTGGATCGAGCATTGTCATTCGGGTATTGTGGATCGAGTATTGTGGATCGAGTATTGTGTTTCGGGTATTGTGGATCGGGTATTGTGGATCGGGTATTGTCATTCGGGTATTGTGGATCGGGTATTGTGGATCGGGTATTGTCATTCGGGTATTGTGGATCGAGTATTGTCACTCGGGTATTGTGGATCGGGTATTGTCATTCGGGTATTGTGGATCGAGTATTGTGTATCAGGTATTGTGGATCGGTTATTGTCATTCGGGTATTGTGGATCGAGTATTGTCATTCAGGTATTGTGGATCGGGTATTGTGGATCGGGTATTGTGGATCGTGTATTGTGGATCGGGTATTGTGGATCGGGTATTGTAGAACGGGTATTGTGGATCGGGTATTGTGGATCGAGTATTGTGGATCGAGCATAGTGGATCGGGTATTGTGGATCAGTTATTGTGGATCAGGTATTGTGGATCAGGTATTGTGGATCAGGTATTATGGATCGGGTATTGTGGATCGAGCATAGTGGATCGGGTATTGTGGATCGAGTATTGTGGATCAGTTATTGTGGATCAGGTATTGTGGATCGGGTATTATGGATCGGGTATTGTGGATCGAGCATAGTGGATCGGGTATTGTGGATCGGGTATTGTGGATCGGGAATTGTGGATCGAGTATTGTGGATCGGGTATTGTGGATCGGGTATTGTGGATCGGGAATTGTGGATCGAGTATTGTGGATCGGGTGTTGCGGATCGGGCGTTGCGGGTCGGGTATTGTGGATCGGGTATTGTGGATCGGGTATTGTGGATCGGGTATTGTGGATCGAGTATTGTGGATCGGGTATTGCGGATCGGGTATTGTGGATCGGGTATTGTGGATCGGGTATTGTGGATCGGGTATTGTGGATCGGGTATTGTGGATCGGGTATTGTGGATCGGGTATTGTGGATCGAGTATTGTGGACCGGGTATTGTGGATCGGGTATTGTGGATCGGGTATTGTGGATCGGGTATTGTGGATCGAGTATTGTGGACCGGGTATTGTGGATCGGGTATTGTGGATCGGGTATTGTGGATCGGGTATTGCGGATCGGGTATTGCGGATCGGGTATTGTGGATCGAGTATTGTGGACCGGGTATTGTGGATCGGCTATTGTGGATCGGGTATTGCGGATTAGTCGCCCATTATATAAACTGGCGTATTTTACATAGAATTTTACAGCACAGAAACAGCTGGTGTTTCTGCTCCACACGAGCCTCCTCCCATCCTACTTCATCGCATCCTTTCTACATATCCTAATTTCTTTCTATTCCTTTCTCCCTCATGTACTTACCTAAATTTTTATCTATTGCTTTCACTGGAAATGAATTGGTCAGTTTCTGCAATGGGCGGATGATCCACATTGCCTGTTTAATGCTGAGGCAGCAAGTTGAAAATCTACGCCGTTGCATTTCGGTTCAGTTACATTAAACAGTCAGCTCAGTTTACATGCGCGTCACTCACTGATTCCAGCAGTGGTTAAAGGATTGTATTTTGTCCTCTTCTTCTTCAGGTGCTGAACCTGACTACATCATTTACAAAATGAACAAGGTTGTGATCCATGCGACTGAGTCCTGAACTGGAATGAAGGCATTTTAAAAACATTTCGTAGTACGCAGGCGAGATGAAGCATGTTGTTTTTTTTATCTTTGTGCCATTGTAACTCCCCTGCTGTTATCCTCGGTGAGGTCATAATGATTTATCTATTTGCCAATTTAACATTCAAGGCAAACTTAGCACCAACTGTGAATCGAACATTGTACCTTCTGATGTCGATGACTCAGTTGCTTGTTAACTTTATAATTTGAGCCATCAGCGGAGCTGATTGACTTTGGTTTGACCAGAGGAACTGGCTTTCACTGATGTGCAAGACATATTGGATTGGTCCTTTTTGGCTGGTGAAGATTCATGCTCAGGTTTGTGATTGTAATCTCATTACAGCAGCAGTTGTTTAATTCAGTTACATACCTACTAGGCTGATTGAATTTTTTGCCACTGAATTGGCGTTAATTACAAACCTTTTGCACTTCACAAGATAGATATTGATGAATGAGGCCACTCAGCCAATCACAGCTCAGAATGAACGTCACATAATGTAACTTCAACATGTAAGGTAAATGACTAAAACCTATAAGCGTCAATAATTCCTGGGTTTTCACCTCTACTGCCCTATCCCAGAAGTCCATTTCAAATGTTTACCACTCTGCATGTCCGGACATCAAGGCCTCGATTTTAACTCAGCTGCGGGCTATTGGCGTGTTCCCCGAATTTCATGTTTCCCACACGAATCTAAATGGATGTGGGAGATTGATGCAATTTTAACTCAATTGGCTAATTGATTTCCAGCGTGTGGGAAGCCTTTGCAAATGGGGTTTTCATGACTGAAAGTCCTCTCCGATGATGTCATCATTGCTGCTGCATTTAAGGTCCACAGCAAGCCTTGCTTCTTCTGCAGACTGCCAAGCTTTCTCCATTTGATGGCACAGGAACCTGCAGGAACAATGGCCAGCGGGAGGCCAAGAGCAGCTCCTAAGTTTGACGAGGCAGCACTACAGGCATTGGTGGATGGGGCTAGGGCCCACAGGGAGGTCCTGTTCCCTTCACCAGGGAGGAAATGGCCTCCCAGTCAGACCAAGGCTGTGTGGATACAGGTGGCTGGGGAGGTCAACTCCTTGGGGGTCACACGGCGCACCTGGATGCAGTGCAGGAAAAGATTCCATGACCTTTCGATAAGGTCCCGCATAAGAGACTAGCGTGTAAAGTTGAGGCACATGGGATTGGGGGCAAGGTATTGACTTGGATAGAGAACTGCTTGGCAAACAGAAAGCAAAGAGTTGGAATAAACGGGTCTTTTTCCGAGTGGCAGGCAGTGACTAGTGGGGTACCGCAGGGATCGGTCCTTGGACCTCAGCTATTCACAATATATATTAATGATCTAGACAAGGGAACTAGATGTAATATCTCCAAGTTTGCAGACGACACAAAGCTGGGTGGGCGTGTATGCTGTGAGGAGGATGCCAAGAAACTCCAGGATGATTTGGACAGGTTGGGTGATTGGGGAGAAGCATGACAGATGCAATATAACGTGGATAAATGCGAGGTTATCCACTTTGGTGTTAAAAACAGGAAGGCAGATTATTATCTGAATGGCAATAGATTGGGAGAAGGGGAAGTGCAACAAGACCTGGGTGTCCTTGTGCACAGGTCGCTGAAGGTAAGCATGCAGGTGCAGCAGGCGGTTAAGAAGGCAAATGGTATGTTGGCCTTCGTAGCGAGAGGGTTTGAGTACAGGAACAAGGATGTCTTGCTGCAGCTGTACAGGGCCTTGGTGAGACCACATCTTGAGTATAGTGTGCAGTTTTGGTCGCCTTATCTGAAGAAGGATGTTCTTGCCATGGAAGGAGTTCAGCGAAGATTCACCAGGCTGATACCTGGGATGGCAGGAATAACGTATGAGGAGAGCTTGGGTCGATTGGGCTTATACTCGCTGGAGTTTAGAAGAATGAGAGGGGATCTCATTGAAACTTATAAAATTCTGACAGGACTGGACAGACTAGATGCAGGAAGGATGTTCCCGATGGTCGGGGAGGCCAGAACCAGGGGTCACAGTCTAAGGATAAGGGATAAGCCATTTAGGACAGAAATGAGGAGAAATTTCTTCACCCAGAGAGTGGTGAACCTGTGGAATTCTCTACCACAGAAGGCAGTAGAGGCCAATTCGTTAAATATATTCAAGAAGGAGTTGGATATATTTCTTAAGGCTAAAGGGATCAAAGAGTATGGGGAGAAAGCAGGGACAGGGTACTGAATTTGGATGATCAGCCATGATCGCATTGAATGGCGGCGCAGGCTCGAGGGGCCGAATGGCCTACTCCTGCTCCTATCTTCTATGTGTAATACCCACTGGAAATGTTATGTACGCTAAGTATGGTTATCAATCTTTAACTTAGACACTGTATTATCATTGTTATAAATCCCTGGGTTAAAGTTGCCCATGTGAAGGTACGGCAAGGACTTTTAAGGACACAATGTGACTAAGAGCAGACTTTCCATAATTCTGCACCAGTATCAACTGTTGCAGACAGTGAGGCTGAACAGTCTCCAGGCAGAAACTCCAGGAGGAAGGGGTGGAGTCGGGTTTTTCGAGCGGGAAACGGGAGCGACTGGAAGAAAAGAGGGCAGGAGCTCTGAAAAGATGGCTCAGGAGACAAATGGCTGCCGCATCCCGTCCCGGGCTTCCAAACTCGGCCGCCGCCCTTCGTATTAGTAGCTCTGCATCCAGAACTCAAAGTGGGATTCAGTGATCGTGAAGAGAATTCAACGAAGGGGTTCGGAGTCGTAAGTCTTGCAGACATTATACATACCATGAGCTCCAACTTAAGCGCGCCAACGAAAGAGTGCACTCGAATTTGGACACAGGGACAGATTCTCCTTTGAATCCATATAAATGGAGAATGTATGTTTATTATGTCTAGATTCATTCTAATGTATGCAAATGTCGAATTTAGGTCATTGACCCGTAATCTTCTTATACTGTCTGACGATAAAACTATAAAGTAAGATAATTAGAATTAAGCCATTGTAGTAGTGATCTCCTTACTGGACTATAGAATACTGTCTACAACAGAGACCACATCTCACATATATCTAGAGAACCGTGAAGGGGTTACATATGTTTCTATGTTTCAACGCACTGGAAAAGTAAGTATGAAGTTTCCATCACCTGCAATCTGATCCCCATTACCTTTCCTCACCAGCACTCAGCTTTAGCAATCTCTTCCTCCACATCCCACTTGACACTCACATCCATGCACCCTTACCCATTCCCTCTCTCTCTATGCTCACATTCACATAACTATTCCACCATGCAACCCTCACACTCCCTATCACTCTGATGCTTTGAACACAACTGACAGCACACAAGGAGGGCCCTTGGTCTTGCAACCTCACTACATCTTTGTCTCCTTCTAAGTATCTATGCTATGCAATCTCTACACTCACTCCTTCATTCTCATTCAACCTCCACTTGTCTCCCTCATTGCAGGAAAAGAGAGCTCACAATAAAAGGGAAAGAGCCAGGACAGAAGGAGGCCCACCATCATTAGCCCAGCTCCCCCCCTGGGAGGAAGCCGTCCTGGAAATTGTCGGGGTTGAAAAAGATGCGCACGTTGGGGACGGACAGACGGGTGCATCACAGCAAGCTGGTGACAGAATAGTTTTCCATCTCTCTCATTGACATTGCATGAGTCGCTGATAATGATTCTGAAGCTATAACAGGACCATCGAGAGCCCCCGTCCCCACTGTCCAGGAGGAAGAGCCTGCGCTTCCAGACTCCTCAGAGGAATCTGCAACCTCTGAGGGCGCAGCGTCAGCAGAAAAAAGCGCACCCAGCACCAGCGCAGACACTCACACCTCAGTGGGACCTTCAGGACATAGAGTAGTGTTGTCACCTGGTGTATCACAGCTCACAAGTGAGCATCAGCAGATTGTGGAGACAGGGACAGCAGTGGAGAGTCCTCGTTGGTGGGTGCAGGACTCTGCCAGCTCGGCTCAGCTGCATGTCGACCCTCTGCCTCTGGGTCCATCCATAAGATCAGAGGTGATGGAACTCCATGAACAGATGCAGGAGTCTCTGGCAGGTTTTGTCTCTAGGGTCACTGTAGGATTCGCAAAATCCAGAAAATACAGTCTAGATTGGTAAAACCCCTGAAATGGCCACATTGTGAGAACACAAGATGGAGTTGGCAGTTCTCATGGCTCAGTTCAAAAGGACACACCAGCAGTATCTTACAGCAGCCTGAGTCATCACCGATTAGAAGATTCCAGAACTTACTGCTATTGATATGATAATATGGTTACAGCAGTAACGAACTCATAAACAAAAGTATTTGCACCTGGAGGTGCGCTAATTGCTAGCAAAATGCAAACCCATCTCTGAAATCGCTGAGCACAGAAAAAAAAACATTATCTGTACCAAACTCAGAGGGACACAGCACAGATCCCATCAGTTTCATTTACAAGACATTAAAATAAAGTACTTGCTTTTGTCAAAGCAGCCTGCCCATTACCTTGACAAAAGAAAACCCCTGATTTGGCGCCGAGATAAGGACAAGGAAACAGTATAACTGTGGAGGGAGAATCGACAGCAAGACTTCTTCAGTCATTCAGTGAGATTCAGACAGATCCATCACAGATTCACACAAACACAAGGTCAAGGACAGAGGGAGGAGGACACACAAGATTGTGCAGGAGAGCAGATTCAAAAGTTCAGTCCAGATCGAAGGCCATCAGGAGTTCGAAGGCCAAGTGGAGCGGAAACGGTTCGAGGAGTTCGGAGGACTTTCAAGATTGTGCAGGAGAGATTCAGCCAGACTCAGACAGATCCACAAGAGTCACCAGAAGCAGTGAAGTCCAAGTCCAGAGACCATCAGGAGTTCGAAGGCCGAGTGGAGAGGAGACGGTTCGAGGAGTTCGGAGGACTATCAAGATTGTGCAGGAGAGCAGATTCAGAAGTTCAGTCCAGATCCAAGACCATCAGGAGTTTGAAGGCCGAGTGGAGAGGAGATGGTTCGAGGAGTTCGGAGGACTTTCAAGATTGTGCAGGAGAGCGGGTTCAGGAGCCGATCCCATGAGGAAGATCGGAGATCCTGGACGTCACAGGAGTACCAAGATTAAGGACGGTTTTAAAACTCTGGTGAGCATAAAGACCCAACTCTACCTAACTGACATAGTTGAGGTATATTTTAGCAACGGGAGGGTTTGTAACATTAAGGGTTTGTAATTCAGGAGTGTGATTTATCCCTCGATGTGTCCGTGCGCTTTTCCCACCCCCGTTTTAGTATACCACTGATTAAGACTTGTTGTATGATTTAAGATAGTCAAAGTTATTCCTTGTGTGTTAAATTTTAGTTCCCATTGGGAGACGTGCTAATGATTTTTGTCTAAATTGATTCTTGCATTCTCTGTCTTTATTCTCCTTGAAAATAAAGATATTTCTGATTTAAAACTCACCTTGTCTCACCTGATCCATTTGTCTTCTGAGTCACAAGTTGGGCCACACATCAAGGTTGTCTGGCAATAAGCCCAGTGTCTAGAACCGGTGAGGGGGGAGTGCTTCGGAACCGCTCACGAGCAGTGCGAAATCAAAACCAATCTAGCACACCATAAGCTCGTTAAAACAACCCCTTACAGAATGGCGACCGTGGCAGGACACTGGCTACAGAACCCTTGTGTGGTGGACAAAGACTCGGGTGAGACAAATGTTATGGAGGACAGGTTATCCTCCTACGTGTGTGGCAAAGTAAATGTAGCAAAAAAATGGGTATATGACCTGTTAGGAGCCGAGCGTCCCCTAAAGGCAGCCACCCAGTGGACAGCTAGTAAAGAGCACCGCAAGGGCATTGAGAAAGCGGTGTGGCTTATGTGCTATAAAAGGCAGGTTCTGGTACTGGACCATGCGGTGGCCAGTAAAGAAACCAAGGTTAAGCATTTGTCCCAAGAGCTGCAGGAAAAGGTTGCAGCGGAAGGGAAAATGTTAGTGCTCTGGAGGCCATAAGCCAAGAGAGGGCAGCGATGGCCCGGGACCATCAGGGGAAGGTAGAAAGGTTGGAGGGCAAGATAGTTGAGCTGGAGGGGAGCGCTAGGTTCAGTGTAGAACACGTAAGGTATCAGGCAAGAGAATCCAGGGAGAAAGAGAGGAGATTAAAAACGGAGATTAGCTGCCTTACAGGGGCACTGAAGGCACAGGAGGAAAAGGTAGGCGAAGTAAAAGCAGCCTATAAGCTGGCCTGCGCTCAAGGGTTTGAGGAGGCAGACCACGGCCCCTGTAGGCAGGAAATAGAAAGCCTGAATCTGGCATTGGCCAGGGCAAAGGGGATGATATGCTTCATTAGCCCCAAGGTCGGCCAGGCTGAGTTCAACGGTAACTCAAGCAGGGAAGTCCCGCAGGCAGCCCCCAGAACAAAACGGGTTAGGGAACCAGAGTTTTCACAGCCACCACCCCTAGCCCCTAGTTTTCCAGAGGTCTGGGATCAGGAGGGGGTGGAGGATGAAGAACCCAAGGTAGACCAGGGTAGCCCGAGAGAGAATCAGGGACCGGGACCGGTGTACCCCGTGACACAACGGAGGTACGGACCACCCGGTGACGACGGGGAACCTGGGGACATCCAGAACCAATTCCTGGTGCCACACGGTACGCAACAATTGCGTTCCATGGTGAGCTACACCCCCAAGCTCACCATGAAGGGGGACCCTTCTCTGCACTTTAGGGAGATAGAGCAGGCGGCCTGTGTGAATGACTGCGATGAGGCAGAAAAGGCCAAAATGATGCTGTTCTCCCTGGGTAGCGATCTCCTCCAGACGCTACCCGATGAGTGTAAGAGGGGTCAGGAGAATTATGCCAAGCTCAAGGAAGAGATCCTGGAGGCCATGGAGATGAACGAGGGGAGTCCGTTCTCCCGGGTAGAGAAAACAGTCCAGCTCCCCGGGGAATTCCCGCAGGCGTTCGCGGACAGGCTGTGGCCAGTCTATCAGGATGCGTGCCCGGGAATGCCGGCGCGAGCGCACCTGAACGGGGAACAGTTAGTTCACTGGCTGAGGTGCCTTATGAACAACTCCCTGCCCCGTGTTCGAATGCAGGCAATGGCCTGGTTCGACCCCCGAAACCCTCTGACCACGGAGGCGACGGTAATCCTCCAGCTCACTGTCACCTTTAGAAACGGGAGGGATAGTGAGACACCCCAGCAAAAAGGGGAAGTTTGTGAGGTCAGGCCTGGTGACCAGCCCCGTAAAGAGTGGCGCCAGGAAGGGAGCCATCCCAACCAAAGCAGGCAAACGTGCTACGGTTGCGGGAAGGAGGGGCATTGGCGCAGGGACTGTAAGAATCCCTGGAAGGACACAAGGGAAAAGATTCCCACAGCCCCAGTCCAAAAGGCAGAGACAGAAATTGCTCCCGCTGGGATCGAGTCATTTTTAGAGGCCATGCGGTCTCTTCTGACTGGCCAGGGAAGTACAGCTGCTGTAGTTCCCTCCCCCACCTCTGCCCCCCCACAATGACTAGAGCCAGTGCAGCCTGTCGACCTGTGTCCCCCAGAAAGACATGCACAGGAAAAGACCTCCAGTAAAATGGAGGAATACCTGCGGTGCCAGGTTGCGGAGGCTAAGTTAGTTGAGCAGGCTTTAAGGGAGGAGAACGTTAGGTTAACAGCGAGGGCTGGCAGTTTAGAGGGTCAGCTAAAGGCTTTTAAAATGGTTCATGAAGATTTTCAGCCACCAGCAGCGGGTGGTGAGGGGATACCTGCCCCTAGTACAGGAGTGGGTAGGGAAGAGGAGATAAAACTAGATTACTGGCTAGCTGCCAGGTATATTAAACAGTGCAAGCTGTTTAAGCCGGAGGCAGGGAAACAGACAGCAGGGGCTGAAAAGGCCAGTAAAGAGTTAAACGCTGTAGGGGAGCTGCAGCCACAGGTCACACAGGCTGGACGTGCAGCCTGCGTGAGGGGAGGAGTGGTCTCATTTAAACGGGAGACTCCCCCATTGTTCTGGGACCCAGGAGGGGAGGAGCCGGAGGTCTTAGGTCCTGTCCCTGGTTACCCAGAAGGGGAGGAGCCGGAGGTCCCAGGTCCTGTCCCCGATCACCCAGAAGGGGAGGAGCTGGAGGTCCCAGGTCCTGTCCCTGGTCATAATGAAGCCGAGTCGGAGGACGAAGGTCCCGCCCCCGACTGCGGCGAAGGGGAGGAGCCGGAGGTTTTAGGTCTTGCCCCTCAGTGTAGCATTAGAGAGGTGGCGTCTGGGGGCGGGGACTCTCAACCTGGAGTCCGAGGTAGCAAAGAGGTGCCTGCCGCTGACCCAGAACCTAGGGAGGCGGAGCCTGCGGGAGGAAGCCCACAGCCGGCAGTCGTGGGGAAGCCACGAACTGCAGCCAGGGCCAAAACTCCAGCCAAGGGTCCGACCCATGAGGAAACCTCATATGTGGTGACCGTCAGACGGTCAGATAGAAAACCGCAACCGAAGAAGGTCTGGTCGCCGGTTTTCACAAAAAGAAACCCCCGTAAGAAAGCTGCGGGAAATTTAAACAGTCCACAGCCAGCAGCCACAGGCTGCCAGGGACTAGCAGCTGAGACTGATGTGGGAACGCCGCAGGGGGAGGCCTGCGACAGTCCCCGCAGATTATAAGCTGGCCGTCCGGAGACGGGCGGCAGATGTACATAGATATATATAGTTTTGGAGAATAAGGTTTAGTTATTGTTATTTTAGAATGAATGTATAAGGTCTTTTTGGAAGTATGGTAGCACTTTGGAGCGGTAGAATGTGGCAAGTTTTAAGTGAGCTAGGGTCGCGGGACCCACTCACCCCACACCCAAGCAGAGGAGCCCAGGGAGCCCGGCTCGAAACCTTTTCTTTATCTCTCCGACAGATATTAACCAAATGATGCCATTGAGAGGCATCATCCTCGTGGCCCTGGTGGGCCTCAACATCGCTTGGCGAGGAGAGACGGAGGATCACCGCATCTTCGGATGCCCCGGGGAAACTGCGCCTCTGGCCCACAATGGGCAGGGCCTGCGCGAGGCAGAGGAAGTCGCTGGATACACCCACGAGGGCAACTGGCCCGGTTGGCTGGGATCGAACGCCACAAAATATGCAAAAGACGCTGGTTTTACCTACGGAGAGGTCTCTTTGTCGTGTCCTCGGATCAAGATCCAGGCCACGTGAATCAGTGCGACTGTGGGGAAACGTATTTGTCTAACCTGCAGGGGGAACGTCCCCCTGGATAGGTGGTGGTGGCTCAGGAAACTGAGCAAGGACATGGGGAACCCCAGAGGAAAGTGGGAAAGGTTAGGGAACGACACTCACCGGACTATCACAGGGACCCAGGGAGGGTTGACAGTGTGCTGGGATAAATGGTGGGAACCCGATCAGGGGATTTACGTGTGTATGTGGGGTTCAGAAAAGGTCTGCCCCGCAGGTGTTTCCATCATTTTCCACAGCCAGTGGCAAGATAACGGGAGGGGGATGGACTGGGAATCGCGCTTGGACGCATGCGCGGTCCCCTACTCCCCAATCGCGGTTAATGCCACTGAGTTAGTGACCTGCCCCTGCCCACGACCCAGACACCACAGACGGTAACAGAGGGGTGCCCCACCATCACCAAGGGACCGGGGAACGGTTTAGTATTAGTTCCCACTGACCAAATGGCCTATCAAGTGGTCCATTACGCGGTGGCCTCGGTCATCCTCAATCTGACCGAGGTGCGCCTGCCGGAATGGTGCCCCGTAGAAACGGCAAGGCTGTATCAGGCCCAGCTAAAAGAGACCCTGCAGAAGTTTTTCGAATTTGACTTCGCGGGGGTCAATAGAACCGAACTCTATACCGAGGGCCACAAGGAATGGGAGCAAGTGGGGAGACAAAGAAGGGGCGCCGTGAACGACTGGTTCACAGGGTTTAACACTGGGTCATCCATCATAAATAGTATGGATGACATTGAACTGCAGCAGCAGGTCAACGGGTTAAAGACCCAGTTGAAGGGGATCCTCACGGACGAAAATCGGGTGGTGGGTTCGGAGCTCCATGAGGACCAGGCCATGACTCCCCATTTAAAAGAAATCATAGCAGAGCTGGAGAAGCAGGCTCGGACGGTCAACGCTCTCATTAGGGAGGACAGGAACGCCTCAGATCAGGCTGCCCAGAATGAGGTGTGCATACTATACGGAGCATGGTTGCTGGGTGTAATGAAATCTGTTTGTCTTGCCTGTATTCGTTTTGCACTCATGTATATTACCCTCCCCCACACGGTGTATAGTTTCACTTCCTCTTCCCTGACTAACCTGGAAGGTTCCAGGTCTTGGCTCTTGGCTCCGCCCCTGACTTCTCTTACTTAAAGATCCCAGGATCTGTATGACTCATTCCTGTGAGCCAGTCAGTGTGTTGAGATGTTAGCTCTGATCTTAGTGATTAAAAGCTAACTTGTTAAAGTCTATAACTTCTAGTTTTGTGGTTATTGAAGGCACATCAATTTTAATCACTAAAGAATACTAGGATGGATCGACTCCTAAAACCAGAGCATCTGGACT
Source organism: Somniosus microcephalus (assembly GCF_052327205.1). Classification (NCBI taxonomy): domain Eukaryota; kingdom Metazoa; phylum Chordata; class Chondrichthyes; order Squaliformes; family Somniosidae; genus Somniosus; species Somniosus microcephalus. Next base: position 183,498,525 of record NC_140992.1, read on the forward strand.
TGGATCCACATTCTGCTGAAGCATCAAATCAATTTGGACACTGGCTCAAATGCTTCGAACTCTTCGCAAGGGCCTCATCCGCTAGCGAGGTAGATAAACTGAGTCTACTGACTACTCGCGTTAATCATCGGATTTATTCGTTCATCCGGGACGCCACCTCTTACACGGAGGCCATCACTATCCTGAAGGCCCAATACCAGAGGCCAGTAAACGAAGTGTACGCCAGACATCTGCTGGCTACATGCAGGCAGCGACCTGAGGAATCAATGGACGATTTCTTACAGGGCCTAAAGGACTTGGTCCGGGACTGTAACTGCAAGGCCGTGACGGCCAACGTGTACTCTGACGAATTGGTCCGCGATTCCTTCATCACGGGCCTCAAATCGAATTATATCCGGCAGAGACTGCTGGAGAAGGAGGTCCTGGACTTAAAAAAGGCAGTGGCCACTGCGCGATCGCTGGACGTGGCCCAGAAAAACTCTGACTCTTATTCTTCCGGCCATGCGGCCCTCACCGCCTCGTGCGCGCCGAGCGGGCCGCCATCTTGGAATCAGCCATCTTCCCCATCCAGGTCTCAGACCAGCTCTACACCGCCGGAGTCCCCACACAGAAGTTCACCCAGGAGTCCTACTACAGCGGCAATGTCTCGAGGCCCGAAATGCTACTTCTGCGGCCAGGCCAAGCACCCCAGACAACGATGCCCAGCGAAGGACGCTACATGCTTCAAATGTAAGAAAAAGGGGCATTTTAGCAAAGTCTGCAGGGGGAATCCGATTTCCAACTCCGTCACCGCCTCGTGCGTGCCGTGCGGGCCGCCATCTTGGGATCCGCCATCTTTTCCCGACTCAACGGCCGCCCAGGGCCCAACAGTGGCTTCGATCACGGTGGCTCAATCCAGGCCACACCCGTTGACAAAATCTATGATGGACATACAGGTAAACGGGAATTTAATGAAATGTTTAATTGACTGTGGGAGTACCGAGAGTTTTATCCACCCTAGCCTGGTATGGCGGCACTCATTAACGGTAACCCCTACACGGAGCAGAATTGCTATGGCTGCTAAGCCCCACACTTCGGACATTTTGAGCTACTGTGTGGTAACACTGACTGTAAAAGGCACGGACTACAAGGATTTTAAACACCTCATGATGCCAGAACTCTGTGTTAATGTAATCTTGGGCCTGGACTTCCAGTGCCACCACGAAAGTGTCACGCTAGCATATGGCGGGTCCCAGCCGCCACTCACAGTCTGTGGCCTATCAACCTTAAAAATCAGCCCGCCCTCTTTATTCGCTAATCTCGCTCCGAACTGTAGGCCCATAGCGACCAAAAGTAGACGGTACAGTCTGGAAGACAGACACTTTATCAAGGCGGAAGTGGACAGACTCCTGCGGGAAGGCATTATTGAATGCAGTACCAGTCCGTGGCGTGCCCAAGTAGTCATAGTTAAAAATAGCGAAAAGAAACGGATGGTAATTGACTACAGCCAGACTGTTAATATTTATACCCAGCTGGACGCCTACCCTTTACCCCGCATATCAGAAATGGTCAACCAGATTGCGCAATACCGAGTCTTCTCGACTATCGACCTCAAATCCGCGTATCACCAGCTCCCCATTAGAACGGAGGACCGCCCATACACTGCCTTTGAGGCGAACGGACGCCTCTACCATTTTCTCAGAGTGCCCTTCGGGGTAACAAATGGGGTCTCGGTCTTCCAACGTGAGATGGACCGCATGGTTGACAAGAATAAACTACAAGCTACCTACCCCTATCTGGACAATGTCACTATCTGCGGGCACAACCAGCAAGACCACGATCTAAATCTTGCGAGATTTTTAAAAGCTGCCCTAAAGCTGAATCTAACCTACAACGAAGACAAATGTGTCTTCAACACAACCCGTCTCTGTATCCTCGGCTGTGTGGTGGAAGATGGGGTAATTGGACCGGACCCTGACCGATTACGCCCACTAAAGGAACTGCCCCTGCCACACAATCCCAAAGCTTTAAAAAGGTGCCTGGGATTTTTTTCGTATTATGCCCAATGGGTGCCCAATTACTCTGATAAGGCCCGACCCCTCATTAAATCGACATCCTTCCCACTATCAGCTGAAGCTTGGGAGGCTTTCACCAGTATCAAACAGGACATTGAAAGGGCTGCACTGTGTGCAGTGGACGAAAGCATTCCCTTTCAAGTCGAAAGCGATGCGTCAGACTTTGCCTTAGCTGCGACCCTCAATCAGGCTGGGAGACCTGTGGCCTTCTTCTCCCGAACCCTTCAGGGAACTGAAATCAGGCACTCTTCTGTCGAGAAGGAGGCACAGGCTATAGTGGAGGCAGTGCGGCACTGGAGACACTACCTAGCTGGCAAACGTTTCACCCTGCTCACCGACCAGCGGTCGGTGGCTTTCATGTTTAATAACAAACAAAGGGGGAAAATCAAGAATGACAAAATACTCAGGTAGAGGATCGAACTATCCACGTTCGACTATGATATTATGTACAGGCCGGGAGCCCTTAATGAACCCCCAGACGCCCTATCGCGGGGAATGTGTGCCAGCATTCATACGGACAAATTACAGGGTCTCCACAACGACCTCTGTCACCCAAGGGTCACCCGACTATACAATTTTATAAAGTCCCGCAATCTGCCCCACTCCATCGAGGAGGTCAGGGCAATGATCAGAGCCTGCCCCACCTGTGCGGAATGCAAGCCTCGTTTCTACAGGCCTGACCGTGCACACCTTATCAAAGCCACACGGCCATTCGAGCGCCTAAGTCTGGATTTCAAGGGACCCCTTCCCTCTGCCGATCGTAACGTATACTTCCTCAATATCATCGATGAATATTCCCGCTTCCCCTTCGCCATTCCCTGCCCAGACATGACCAGTGCCATGGTCATCAAGTGTCTCTGTAACCTATTCTGCATGTTTGGCATGCCGAACTACATACACAGCGATAGGGGGACGTCATTTATGAGTGACGAACTGCGCCAGTTCTTGCTCTCAAAGGGGATAGCCACTAGCAGAACCATTAGCTACAACCCCCGGGGTAATAGGCAAGTGGAAAGGGAGAATGCTACTGTTTGGAAGGCTGTCACGTTAGCCTTAAAGTCAAAAGGCCTTCCGACCCGCTGGGAGGAAGTCCTCCCAAATGTGCTCCACTCCATAAGGTCTCTGTTATGTACAGCCACTAAAGCTACCCCTCACTAAAAGATGTTCGTTTTCCCCCGGAAATCCACCTCGGGCATATCTCTACCCGTGTGGCTGACGCCTCCGGGGACAGTACTATTGCGGAAGCACGTGAGAGGCCATAAAATGGGCCCCCTTGTGGAAAAGGTACAGCTCCTCCATGCAAACCCTCAGTATGCCTATATCGAATACTCTGACGGGCGAGAGGACCCTGTTTCCATAAAAGACCTCGCTCCCTCGGGGAGCGGAGAGAACGATGAGAGACTACCCGAGGAAGACCTACACCAAAAAGAGACAGGACGCCCAGAGGTATCAATACCCAACTTTAACCTGGAGGACACTGCAGATAACCTGGAAGACACTGCGGAGGCCCGGACAGCGGAGGAACCAGAATCCACTCCCCTAGAGGCACCCCAACCGGCTTTGCGCCAATCACTGAGAACCGCAAAACCTCCTGACAGACTCACTTATGCCAACTTTTAAGAAACATCACCCCGATGGACTAAATCTAAAGAAGGGGTGAATGTAATGAAATCTGTTTGTCTTGCCTGTATTCATTTTGCACTCATGTATATTACCCTCCCCCACACGGTGTATAGTTTCACTTCCTCTTCCCTGACTAACCTGGAAGGTTCCAGGTCTTGGCTCTTGGCTCCGCCCCTGACTTCTCTTACTTAAAGATCCCAGGATCTGTATGACTCATTCCTGTGAGCCAGTCAGTGTGTTGAGATGTTAGCTCTGATCTTAGTGATTAAAAGCTAACTTGTTAAAGTCTATAACTTCTAGTTTTGTGGTTATTGAAGGCACATCACTGGGCGAGGGCCGCAGCAATCTGGAGGACTTAAAACAGGGTTTGGTCCCCTCCTGGATCAGTAACAAACACCTCGCAACCCTCCACCCCTTTGAGAACGCGTTGAGTCCGTGCCAGCTGCGGCTCGCTTCTGAGGCCTACCCAGTTCCGGTGGACTGTGGTCGCTCCAACCACACCATCATGGGGGTCGTCGTGCGGATCCCAGTAATGAGTAGGACGGCCCGACCTGCGCCGGTGTATAGGGTGGTGAACGTTGGAGTCATTCGGGGGGGAGCACACGTCCGTTTCGCAGAGGTCCCACCCTACATCATTAAGTGGGAGCATGCTATGACGGGGACTGACCTCTCGGGGTGCCGTAGCCAGGGAGCACACATAATCCTCTGTCCCCAGCACTTGAATGCCTATTCAACACCACAGTGCGGGTTCAGTTCTGCTGACGCTAAACCTATCAATTGCACCATGGAAGCCATGGCACAGGACCATATTCCCCCACAGGTGGCATACATAGGAGGTGGGACATATTGTGTCGCCACCGCAACGTCTCACTACCGGCACGGACAGCACGGCTGGTGCGCGGTCAGTGAAAGCAACTTCTGTTTCAAACCCGAGGCAGTAGTTCAAGTGGCACAGCTGCGGATTATCCCGATCCCTGAACCATCCACTGTTCACCTCACTGTCAAGGAGAACTTCATCGATCTCCAGAAGTACGTGGCCCACTTTGGTTTCACAATTCCCCCTCTCCCAGAACATTTAACCGAACTGCTCAAAGCAGTAACCATCTCTCAGAAACACTTCTTTACCTTAGAACAGAAGACCACTGACATAGGGGCAAAAATCCAAGACATAGTGGTTCCACCGTGGTGGGACCTTTTTGATAATATAGAGGTCCCATCATGGATCAGACTGGCTTCACACATTTTAGTGGTGTGCCAGCTAGGGATAGTTTTGTACCTGGTCTGTGTACAGTGCAGGAGAAAGGGACATGACAGGGAGTTCCCTAGCCAGCCGAATTGGCGGGGCCACTATGTCAGTATAAACGGGGAGTCGCCCGTGTAATTACCGTGTTTTTATTCCATTGGATTGTTTTGTACATTGGATGGTTTTGTATTATTGAAATAAGATTATGTTATGACTCTAGATGAGTCTGTACATTGTTTGAATGTTTTCTCCGATAGGAGATGTTTACTCAACTTCATTGTCGGAATGAGGAAAGTGCGTGGGCGAGGTACACTCCATAGTAAGGTAAACTACGGGGAAGGTCAGTTGGGGAGGGAATGGATTTGTGCTCACCCAAAGGCACATGATACAAAGACGATTTGAGATGTTCATTGTATCACAGGGGGGACTGTAGGATTCGCAAAATCCAGAAAATACAGTCTAGATTGGTAAAACCCCTGAAATGGCCACATTGTGAGAACACAAGATGGAGTTGGCAGTTCTCATGGCTCAGTTCAAAAGGACACACCAGCAGTATCTTACAGCAGCCTGAGTCATCACCGATTAGAAGATTCCAGAACTTACTGCTATTGATATGATAATATGGTTACAGCAGTAACGAACTCATAAACAAAAGTATTTGCACCTGGAGGTGCGCTAATTGCTAGCAAAATGCAAACCCATCTCTGAAATCGCTGAGCACAGAAAAAAAAACATTATCTGTACCAAACTCAGAGGGACACAGCACAGATCCCATCAGTTTCATTTACAAGACATTAAAATAAAGTACTTGCTTTTGTCAAAGCAGCCTGCCCATTACCTTGACAAAAGAAAACCCCTGATTTGGCGCCGAGATAAGGACAAGGAAACAGTATAACTGTGGAGGGAGAATCGACAGCAAGACTTCTTCAGTCATTCAGTGAGATTCAGACAGATCCATCACAGATTCACACAAACACAAGGTCAAGGACAGAGGGAGGAGGACACACAAGATTGTGCAGGAGAGCAGATTCAAAAGTTCAGTCCAGATCGAAGGCCATCAGGAGTTCGAAGGCCAAGTGGAGCGGAAACGGTTCGAGGAGTTCGGAGGACTTTCAAGATTGTGCAGGAGAGATTCAGCCAGACTCAGACAGATCCACAAGAGTCACCAGAAGCAGTGAAGTCCAAGTCCAGAGACCATCAGGAGTTCGAAGGCCGAGTGGAGAGGAGACGGTTCGAGGAGTTCGGAGGACTATCAAGATTGTGCAGGAGAGCAGATTCAGAAGTTCAGTCCAGATCCAAGACCATCAGGAGTTCGAAGGCTGAGTGGAGAGGAGATGGTTCGAGGAGTTCGGAGGACTTTCAAGATTGGGCAGGAGAGCGGGTTCAGGAGCCGGTCCCATGAGGAAGATCGGGGATCCCGGATGTCACAGGAGTACCAAGATTAAGGACGGTTTTAAAACTCTGGTGAGCATAAAGGCCCAACTCTACCTAACTGACATAGTTGAGGTATATTTTAGCAACGGGAGGGTATGTAACATTAAGGGTTTGTAATTCAGGAGTGTGATTTATCCCTCGATGCGCCCGTGCGCTTTTCCCACCCCCGTTTTAGTATACCGCTGATTAAGACTTGTTGTATGATTTAAGATAGTCAAAGTTATTCCTTGTGTGTTAAATTTTAGTTCCCATTGGGAGACGTGCTAATGATTTTTGTCTAAATTGATTCTTGCATTCTCTGTGTTTATTCTCCTTGAAAATAAAGATATTTCTGATTTAAAACTCACCTTGTCTCACCTGATCCATTTGTCTTCCGAGTCACAAGTTGGGCCACACATCAAGGTTGTCTGGCAATAAGCCCAGTGTCTAGAACCGGTGAGGGGGGAGCGCTTCGGAACCGCTCACGAGCAGTGTGAAATCAAAACCGATCTAGCACACCATAAGCTCATTAAAACGACCCCTTACATCGCGGCGAGTGTGGACCGAATGGATGAGTCCATAGCGAACATGAGCAGAGCCTTTGTGGAGTCATTGTCGCATGAACACATCAACATGGAAAGGATGGCTACCTACGTAGAAATTATTGCTGCTTCCGTGGTAAGGCTGGCTATGGTAGAGGAGAGGAGGGCTACAGCCATGGAGAAGGTCAGTCGCCAGGGTATGGAAAACATGGTGAATGTTCATAATAGAATGACATCTCTTGAGGAGCGATGGGCATCTATTGAACATAGAAACCAGACCTTCATGGAAGTCCTTCTGAGTAGGACTGCCATTGCAGATACGGGTCCCCATGGCCCCCCTGATGTGCAGCAAGGTGCTCTCCAGCCACTTGCAGGCGCGGAGGGGGAGCTGACCCATGAGAGGGAGGTTGGTGGCAGACCTCAAGGAAGTGGGGGTTCCTCTCCAGGCTCTCACACTTCCATGCCACTGCAGAGCCCTCGGCCAGAGCCCCACCGGAGTCCACACCCAAGTGAGGTAGACGTCTCAACCCCTCCACGGCTGCAGGAGCAGCAAACTGTTGACAAGCCCTCACAGGCTCGCCACCCAAGAGGACGCCCGCCAAAGGTGTCGAGACAGGAGCAGCAGGAAAGTGAGCAAGGGGCCTCCACATCTGCTGAAGCCACAGGGGAACCACGACGTAGGAGCACGCGTAAGAGGAAAATAAAGCACAAGTAGTCACAAGGGTAGTCACTTGGGTGAAATTTTATGTATTGTTAAAAAAAGCCATCAGATGAATTCTGTCAATAAAAAGCCTGATGGCTACATCTGTATTTGTGGCGTGTGTCATTTCACGAATGGGACTTTCACATTGAGGGCTTAGGATTACTTGCAATTGTCAGTATGCTGGACAAATAGCTAGGAATCCGCAGTGTCTTGGCCATTGTCGATGCTCAGGTAAGGAGCTGTGAGGCAAAACTACTTGATTGGCTCGGCTAAGCAAATCTGGCCAGGATGAGTGCGTTCCTTGCATCTTGGGAAGCAATGTTCTGGCGTAATGCTCCTCCTCCTCCTCCTCCTCCTCCTCCTCCTCCTCCTCTCTCTTCCTGTCTCTTCCCCCCCGCCCCCCGCTGATGACCCCTGGAATGAGCCACAGCGTGGTGGTGATGGCCACTGGTAAGGAATGTCCACCTGGTCCTCTGGGCAGCAGGTCTTGCTGTAGCTTTGTGCAGATGTGACGGTCTTCCAGGCACTGGCCCCTTCTGGCCAGTGCTGCCTCAGGTGGGTGAGCAGCAGCCTGTCGCTCCTGCAGCTGCTGCTGTTGTTCCTGGTTCTGCTGCTGACGCGCCTGGTTCTCGAGCTCCTCTAATGCCCAGAAGGGAAGGAAAAAATGGCTCCCATGCTTCTGGCATATGCCTCCGTTGAGGAAGCGCTGAGTGAAGGTGGCGAGAGGGGTTTCCCAGGAGTTCACACTGGAGATGTGTGTGAGGCTCCAACCTTCCACAGGTGTGGTTAAGCATGGTAAAAGTTGCCCCAGGCCTGAGACAAAAAATCCTGCCACCTGCAAATGATGGCTGATTAAATCTCCTGTTTAATTGCTCATAGTCAGCAAGCCAATAGTGCTCCCGCCAGGTTTCACAGTCGTGATTCCCACCAGGCGTGTTTTACGTGGGAAAAGGGTTAAAAGTTCAAGGGACTGTTAAAATGGCATTATAGAGGCCATTTAGTGGTGATTAAGGGCCTTAAAGACCAGTCCCGCCTGATATGGGACGGATTCGGGACCATCAGGCACGCCTGAGTAAAAATGGCTCGGAGTCAGGAACCAGGAGGAGGGGGTCCCGCCCGCCAGTTTTTGTGATTTTAACCCCCCGCATGCCTCCAAGCCCACCTCCATGGCTCAGTTAAAATCGAGGCCCAAGTCTCCATTTGCCTTTTACCACTTTGAACATGAGCCCTCTGGTCCTATTGTCATGGTTTGGTTTGATGTTGTGTCCCAGAGTTACTGCTTTTATTCCATTTACTATTTCATATCCCTCTGTCAGCTGTGGCTCAGTGGGTAGCACTCTCACCTCTGAGTCAGAAGGTTGTGGGTTCAAAGTCCCACTCCAAGGACTTAAGCAAGTAAAAGTAGGCTGACACTCCAGTGCAGTGCTGAGGGAGTGCTGCACTGTTGGAGGTGCCGTCTTTCAGATGAGACATTAAACCGAGGCCCTGTCTGCTCTCAGGTGGACATAAAAGACCCCACGGCACTATTTTGAAGGAGAGCAGGGGAGTTATCCCCGGTGTCCTAGCCAATATTTATCCCTCAACCAACATAACAAAAACAGATTATCTGGTCATTATCACATTGCTGCTTGTGGGACCTGGCTGTGTGCAAATTGGCTGCCGCATTTCCCACATTACAACAGTGAATCCACTTCAAATAGTACTTCATTGGCTGTAAAGCACTTGAGATGTCCGGTGGTCGTGAAAGGCGCTATATAAATGCAAGTCTTTTTTTCTGCCACATCACCTCTCATTCACCTTATTTCAAGGCTGGGGGGTCCAAATGTCTCCAGTCTTTGCTCATTACGCAGTCCTTTGACATTGGAGTTCAGAAGAATGAGAGGCGATCTTATTGAAACATATAAGATTGTGAAGGGGCTTGATCGGGTGGATGCGGTGAGGATGTTCCCAATAATGGGTGAAACTAGAACTAGGGGGCATAACGTTAGAATAAGGGGCTGCTCCTTCAAAACTGAGATGAGGAGAAACTTCTTCACTCAGAGGGTGGTAGAACATAAGAACATAAGAAGTAGGAGCAGGAGTAGGCCATACGGCCCCTCGGGCCTGCTCCGCCATTCAATAGGATCATGGCTGATCCGAATCTAGACTCACGTCCACTTCCCTGCCCTCTCCCCGTAACCCCTAATTCCCTTATCTGCTAGGAAACTGTCTATCTCCATTTTAAATTTATTTAATGTTGCAGCTTCCGCAGCTCTCTGGGGTAGCAAATTCCATAGATTTACTACTCTCTGAGTGAAGAAGTTTCTCCTCATCTCAGTTTTGAAAGGGCAGCCCCTTATTCTTAGATTATGCCCCCTAGTTCTAGTCTCACCCATCAGTGGAAACATCCTCACCGCATCCACCCGATCAAGCCCCCTCACAATCTTATATGTTTCGATAAGATCGCCTCTCATTCTTCTGAACTCCAATGAGTAGAGTCCCAACCTACCCAACCTTTCCTCATACGTCAACCCCCTCATCTCCGGAATCAACTGAGTGAACCTTCTCTGAACCGCCTCGAGAGCAAGTATATCTTTTCTTAAATATGGAAACCAAAACTGCACGCAGTATTCCAGGTGTGGCCTCACCAATACCCTGTATAACTGCAGCAAGACTTCCCTGTTTTTATACTCCATCCCCCTCGCAATAAAAGCCAAGATTCCATTGGCCTTCCTGATCACCTGCTGCACCTGCATACTAACTTTTTGTGTTTCATGCACCAGGACCCCCAGATCCTTTTGTACTGTAGCACTTTGCAGTTTCTCTCCATTTAGATAATAATTTGCTCGCTCTTTTTTTCTGCCAAAGTGCATAACCTCACACTTTCCAACATTATATTGCATCTGCCAAATCTCTGCCCACTCACTTAGCCTGTCTATGTCCTTTTGCAGGATTTTTATGTCCTCCTCACTCACTGCTTTCCCTCCCATCTTTGTATCATCGGCAAACTTGGATATGTTGCACTCGGTCCCTTCCTCCAAATCGTTAATATAGATTGTAAAGAGTTGGGGTCCCAGCACTGACCCCTGCGGAACACCACTAGTTACTGATTGCCAGCCCGAGAATGAACCATTTATCCCAACTCTTTGTTTTCTGTTAGATAGCCAATCTTCCACCCATGCCAGTATATTACCACCAATCCCGTGATTTCTTATCTTGATCAGTAATCTTTTGTGTGGAACCTTGTCAAATGCCTTTTGGAAGTCCAAATACACTACATCCACTGGTTCCCCTTTATCCACCCTGTATGTTACATCCTCAAAGAATTCGAGCAAATTTGTCAAACATGACTTCCCCTTCATAAAACCATGCTGACTCTGTCCTATTAAATTATGTTTATCCAAATGCTCTGTTACTGTTTCCTTAATAATGGACTCCAACATTTTGCCAACCACAGATGTTAGGCTAACTGGTCTATAGTTTCCAGCTTTTTGTCTACTTCCCTTCTTAAATAAGGGTGTTACATTAGCAGTTTTCCAATCTGTTGGGACCTTTCCTGAGTCCAGGAAATTCTGGAAAATATCCACCAATGCATCCACAATCCCTACCGCCACTTCTCTCAAGACCCTAGGATGTAGGCCATCAGGTCCGGGGGATTTATCCGCCTTAAGTCCCATTATTTTACTGAGCACCATCTCCTTAGTGATGTTAATCGTGTTTAGCTCCTCCCTCCCCCATTGCCCCCTGTTTGTCCAGTGTTGGGATATTTTTAGTGTCCTCTACTGTAAAGACTAATACAAAATATTTGTTCAGCGTCTTTGCCATCTCCATGTTCCCCACCACTAGTTTCCCGGTCCCATCCTCTAAGGGACCAACGTTCACTTTAGCCACCCTTTTTCTTTTTATATAGCTGTAGAAACTCTTGCTATCTATTTTTATATTTTTTGCTAGTTTACTTTCATAATCTATCTTCCCTTTCTTAATTAATCTTTTAGTTATTGTTTGCTGGCTTTTAAATGCTTCCCAATCTTCTATCCTCCCACTAGATTTGGCTACTTTATATGCCCTTGTTTTCAGTTGGATGCTATCCTTTATTACTTTACTAAGCCACGGATGGCTGTCTTTTCTTTTATTCCCCTTTTTCCTCAGTGGAATATATTTATCTTGAAAGATGTGAAATATCTCCTTGAATGTAGACCACTGCTCTTGTACCGTCTTACACTTCAATCTATTTTCCCAGCCCACTTTAGTCAATTCTACTCTCATACCTTCATAGTCTCCTTTATTTAAGCTCAGTACGCTGGTTTGAGATCCAACTCTCTCATCCTCAAACTGAATTTGGAATTCAACCATATTATGGTCACTCATTCCAAGGGGATCCTTTACTAGGACATTATTTATTAATCCTGTCTCATTACACAGGACCAGATTTAAGATTGCCTGCCCCCTGGTTGGTTCAGTTACATGCTGCTCAAGGAACCCGTCCCTAATACACTCTATGAACTCTTCCTCAAGGCTGCCATGCCCAATTTGATTAGTCCAGTCAATATGAAAGTTAAAATCCCCCATGATTATAGCTGTTCCCTTATTACAAGCCCCAACTATTTCCTGATTTATACTCCGACCAACAGAGTTGCAACTGTTAGGAGGCCTATAGGCTATGCCCACTAGTGACTTTTCCCCCTTATTATTCCTTATCTCCACCCAAACTATTTCACTATCCTGATCCTTTGACCCAATATCATTTCTGACTATTGCAGTGATTCCATCCTTGATTAACATAGCAACCCCACCTCCCTTTCCTTCCTGTCTGTTCTTCCTAATTGTCAAATACCCTTGTATGTTTAGTTCCCAGTCATGATTATCTTGCAGCCATGTTTCCGTAATGGCCACCAGATCATACCCATGTGTAGTTATTTGTACCGTCAACTCGTCAATTTTGTTACAAATGCTGCGTGCATTCAGATAAAGAACTTTCAAATATGTTTTCTGACAATTTATTCCTGCTTTTACCCCTTTTACTACTTTACCTTTATCATTATACATTCTGTCCCTTCCTGACACGCTCTGGTTTTTAATTCCCCCACTGCTACCTGTTACCTTGCTCTATTGCCTTCTCCGCTGTCATTTTTATTTTTCGCTCACTTAAAACCTACCCCCCACTAATTAGTTTAAAGCCCTCTCTCAGTAGGTTTGTGAAATTTGCTGCCCAGAAAGCTGTGGAAGCTACATCATTAAATAAATTTAAAACAGAAATAGATAGTTTCCTAGAAGTAAAGGGAATTAAGGGTTACGGGGAGCGGGCAGGAAATTGGACATGAGTCTAGGTTCGGAATGGTCATGGCCCTGTGGGTAATGGAGCGGGCCCAGGGGCCGTGTCGCCTGGTTCTGCTCCTACTTCTTGTGTTCTAATTCTGTTAGATTTCAGGAGATGGTTTTATTCCTGTTCCTGGCTGGGGTGGAGATCGCCTTTACATGAGGTAAGTACTGTAGAAAATATAGGGACAGAGTGACGTCCTGGACGAGTTTCGATCACCTAGGTGGGTCGGAGAGGAATTTCCCAGATTTTTTCTCCCAAATTGGCCATTGGGTTTTTTTATCTGGTTTTTCGCCTCTCCCGGGAGATCACATGGGTTCGGGTGGGATGGAGAGTGATAGTAGATTTGAGGTTAGGATCAGATCAGCCATGATCTTGTTGACTGGTGGAGCGGGCTCGGGGGGCCGATTGGCCTATTCCTGCTCCTATTTCTTATGTTCTTAGTGGCTCTTCTCTTCTCTGCATTGTCTACTGGGCTTGAGTACGTCCCTTGTGTTTCAGTGACCAGAAGTGCACACAATGCATGAGGTGTGATCTGACCAGAGCTCTGCCCAGATTTACAAGGATGATTGGACAGGCTGGGGCTCTTTTCTAGAAATGAGAAGGCTGAGGGATGAGCTAATAGAGGTCTTTAAAATTATGAAGGGGTTTGAGAGGGTAAATGTAGAGAGGATGTCCCCACTTGTTGGTGAGGCCAGAACTGGGGGTCATAAATATATAATAATCACTAATAAATCCAATAAGGAATTCAGGGGAAACTTCTTTACTCAGAGAGTGGTTAGAAAGTGGAACTTGCTACCACATGGAGTGGTTGAGGCGAATAGCTTAGATGCATTTAAGGGGAAGCTGGATTAGTACATGAGGAAGAAAGGCACAGAAGAATATGGTGATGGGGTGAGATGAAGGAAGGGTGGGAGGAGGCTCGTGTGGAGCATAAACACCGGCATGAACCAGTTGAGCTGAATGGTCTGTTTCTGTGCTGTGAATTCTGTGTAATTCTCTGTAGTTAGAGCATGGCTTTCTCTGACATGTACTCTACTGTTTCCCCTGTATAGTTCATTGTTCTATTTGCCTTGTTGGTCAGACATGGCGAGATGCGAGTCTGATAGTCCTCGATCGCTTTCAACCCTTGTCGTTTGCTATTTCAATACCATTCACGGGGTGTTTATATCACTCTTTAGTTTTCTTCCTAAATTGCAGTATTGTATACTTGTATCTCCGAGCAATGGTCTCGGGTCTGGCTGCTGCAAGGTTTCTGGCCTTCCATCCTCCGACTTTGGATATCCCAGTGTAACAGTCCTTTAGCCAGTGTTTAGACAGTGCAAATGGTGAGAGACATGATAAAGACTGGGGGAAAAAATTTCCACCTTGGGCGCAATCGCCAATTCCGGCGCGAATTCCGCCCAAAATTCCACCCGTTTTGACAAGTGTTTTTCCCCCCCCCCGCCCCGAGTTTCTGCTCAAATGAATTTGCATATCGCCGAACGCAAACTCTGCCATGAGCCAGCGCAATCAATCAGCTTTTTAGAACGTTATTTTTAAAAGTATTCCTTGATATACTTAAGAGTGGTAACTTGGTAATGTTTGCTTGATACAGCTGAAAATGGGTTTATCACAAAAGCTAAGGACCTAAAAATTCGGTTCCTTTGCGCCTCCCGTTAGCGCCCTAACAGAGTGCAAAGCAACTAGTGCCCGGGTGTGGTGCCGCCAATGCCTCCTGTGAAATTCAGCAGGAGGTTAGCGGCGGCGGTAACCGTTAGCACCCCGCTCGCGCCCCAGCCGCGATCTTCGGTAGCGCCCCCTGACTTACCGCTGGACACTATGTCCGATGGGGTCAGGGGGGCCTACCTGCGGCCGGGTCAGCGCTAATTAAAGGGAAGGTGCCAGGCGGCCATTTTTGTTGCTGGCCGTCTGCCAGCACCTGCCCCCTCTGCCGTCCCTGGCCTCCTCTGAAGCCCCCCGCGGGGTGCCGGCTGCGCTCCATGAGCCCGGAACTTCTCTTGAGTGCCGGGCTCTTTTGCCGGCACTCCGATCCCTGGTGGCCCAGCTGGGCCCCGTGTTGCGCTGCGCTAGGCCCCTCCCCTTTAAGAAGGGGAGGAAGGCCTGCAGTACCTCGGCGCACCGTGCCGCAGAGCGTGGCGCTGCAGCATTTAGCACTGTGATAGTCACTCGCAGTGCCCCAAGTGGGAGGCGGGGCACTTCCAGTAGCACGGCACTTCCAGTAGCACCCCGCTTCCCTTTTGGGACACTACCGATGAATTTCGCCCGCGGGGGCGCTAATTTTTTTGGGACGTGACTCAATTTTTCCCCCAAGCATTTTAAATCACCTTTGACAGGTAGACAAGAGCAACGCAAATCGTTGAAGTAACATCAGGTAATTTTACTCACCTGGAAGAGGAGACAAAATACACACAGCAAGAGAGGCATTAGCGGAGGGCGTGCAATGAGGTAAAGTCCCACCTATCCTTGGGCCTGCTACATTTCTGACGAATAATTGGACAATGGAAGATCCACTCTGTTTCTGCTATTTTTAAGTAAGTTAGACGAAGCTGTCATGAACTGAGCTGGGAAGCACAGACCAATTCAATGATATTCCGACCCTGTGCTGCCCTCCTGTCTCAGCAAAAATACTTGGCGATGATTTATTGCAGGAGGCTGGGCATTGCCATCGAGCAGCACGGGGAAATGACAGCTCATTTCTGCTGGCTGGGAGAATCTTGTTTTAATGGCAAGTATTACAGTTCACAAGCAAGGGGCTAGGAATTGGATTCATTATAACATAATTCCGAACCTGACTTCCGTTCCAATAATTGAGAGATCAGAACGTCAGCCTTGTCCGAGAGAACAATAATGAGTTTTTTATTAAATAGATGACATTAGATAATGCTTTTAGTGGAATGCATTATGGAGCTAAGTATTAAATCAGAGAAATGACATTTTCCAAGGTAAATACTCTGGCTCACTGTCATCGCCACTTTTCTGCTGTGTTGACTGTAGATATGGACCCACCAGCTCCACTGATTAATAGCATAACCTTCTTCTCTTTAGTATTCTTGTACTGATCAAGGTGAAGGAGATTGGTACAGGAGATGTAGAATGCTTTTTCACTTTTTGGGTCCAGTATCAGCAACAAGCACTCCCTGGTCAGGTTTAGCACAGTTGGATGCAGTGTAAAGCTCCTTCCTCTCTGCCCCACAAATGCCCCTTCAACCCGGTCTCAGAAAAGTGGCCCCTTACTGCACCAGTGCAACATCTTTTTATTTCCCGCACCAGCTATCTGAGCGAGATCATCCATGGCCCGCCATGGCCTCGCCCTATCTCTGTAACCTCCTCCAGTCCTACAGCCCTCCGAGAACTCTGCGTTCCTCCAATTCTGGCCTCTTGTGCATCGCTGATTTTAATCGCTCCACCATTGGCGGCCGTGCCGTCAGCTGCCAAGGCCCTAAGCTCCGGAATTCAATCCCTGAATCTCTCTGCCTCTCTACTGTTCTCTCTTCCTTTAAGTCGTGCCTTAAAACCTACCTCATTGGCCAAGCTTTTGGTCACCTGTCCTACTATCTCCTTATGTGGCTTTCACAGAAATCACAGAAACCCCACATTGCAGATAGAGGCCATTTCGGCCCATCGAGCCTGCACCGACACATATCCCACCCGATCCCCGTAACCCCCACATATCCCACCCTATCCCTGTAACCCCATGTATTTTAATCCCCCTAACACTAAGGGTCAATTTATCATAGCCAATCAACCTAACCCGCACATCTTTGGACTGTGGGAGGAAACTGGAGCACCCGGAGAAAACCCACGCAAACACAGGGAGAATGTGCAAACTCCACACAGACAGTCGCCCGAGGTCGGATTTGAACCCGGGTCTCTGGCGCTGTGAGGCAACAGTGCTAACCACGATGCCACCGTGCTGCTTTGTGTCAAATTATGTCTGATAACGCTCCTGTGAAGCGCATTGGGATGTTCTACTACGTTAAAGGCGCTGTATGAATATATGTAAGATGTTGCTTAGTGCCAGTTTGTACTGTGGGTGTACAGCCTGTGAGGAATACAAATGTACAAATATGATGAGCAGGAAAAGACCAGCTGGTCCACCAAGCCTGCCCCACACTCATGATGACCGGAGCATCGTGACTAGATCCTTCCTACACCCACAGCAGCCATGTAATCTCCTGGGAGAGGCAAAGAAACAGCAAAAAAAACAATAAGGGAAAAAATAGTCTAGAAAATTCATCTCCAGCCCCCTCCGGTGATCGAAACTGGTCCAGGAGATCACATAGACCAAGTAAAGTTACCTGTGAAGCCATTTCCCTTCTATATGGTGCAATATTTGCCATAGGATTGAGACTGCCCCAAACTTGCTTCATGGAGAAGCCTTATGGCTTGGAAGGTCCTCGAACCCATTATCTGATGTATCTTCTGACCAGGGTTTCTGAGGTGAAGGGGTGTGCAAATCCAGTGCACCATCCAGACCATCCATAACATAGCCCTGCAGTGGGATCAATGTGGGTCAAGCGAATTAGGCAATGTGTTTGCTCCCAAGCACTTCACAGCCATTGAAGTACTTTTGAAGTGTAGTCACTGTTATAATCAAGGGAAATGCATCACCAATTTGTGCACAGCAAGGTGCCACAAACAACAATGAGATACATGATTGGATAATATGTTTGTAGGTGGTGTTGGTTGAGGGATAAATAGAAACATAGAAGATAGGAGCAGGAGTAGGCCATTCGGCCCCTCAAAACTGCTCCGCCATTCAATGAGATCATGGCTGATCATCTAAATTCAGTACCCTGTCCCTGCCTTCTCCCCATATCCCTTGATCCCTTTAGCCTTAAGAAATATATCCAACTCCTTCTTGAATATATTTAATGAATTGGCCTCCACTGCCTTCTGTGGTAGAGAATTCCACAGGCTCACCACTCTCTGGGTGAAGAAATTCCTCCTCATCTCTGTCCTAAATGGCTTACCCCTTACCCTTAGACTGTGACCCCTGGTTCTGGACTCCCCGGCCATCAGGAACATCCTTCCTGCATCCAGTCTGTCAAGTCCTGTTGAATTTTATAAGTTTCAATGAGATCCCCACTCATTCTTCTAAACTCCAGCGAGTATAAGCCCAATCGACCCAATCTCTCCTCATACGTCATTCCTGCCATCCCAGGTATCAGTCTGGTGAATCTTTGCTGCACTCCCTCCATGGCAAGAACATCCTTCTTCAGATAAGGCAACCAAAACTGCACACAATACTCAAGGTGTGGTCTCACCAAGGCCCTGTACAACTGCAGCAAGACATCCTTGTTCTTGTACTCGAACCCACTTGCTACGAAGGCCAACATACCATTTGCCTTCTTAACCGCCTGCTGCACCTGCATGCTTACATTCAGCGATCTGTGCACAAGGACACCCAAGTCTCATTGCAGTTCCCCTTCTCCCAATCTATTGCCGTTCAGATAATAATCTGCCTTCCTGTTTTTGCCACCAAAGTGGATAACCTCGCATTTATCCACATTATACTGCATCACCCAACCTGTCCAAATCATACTGGAGTTTCTCGGCATCCTCCTCACAGCACACACGCCCACCCAGCTTTGTGTCATCTGCAAACTTGGAGATGCAGGTATTACATCTAGTTCCCTCGTCTAGATCATCTATATATATAAAGTGGCTCTTCTGTCTGTCTGTCTGTCTGTCTGTCCATTCTCTATACGTTTGAAAGTTATAGAGCGTACCGACGCGCGCGTCACGTCAAAAGAAAGCTTACGATTACGGACCGGTCATAGGCATATTTAGGCTTCGGCCAGACAAAAATCACGCCCGCGGTATCCAAAAAACGTTCAACATTCCGCTCATTAGCATCTCATTAGCGACCGTGTGACATCGAGGTTGACCAATCGTACGGCGGATTCCTGGCGCGTGCCATCCTACAGTTGAGTGTTGAGTGACTTGACGATTGACCAATCCTACGCTTCGGTGACCTGACGGTCGACCAATCAGTGCGTGTGTGGGCGGGACTTATCGTTCTGAACCGAGGTGAGTGGCCGCCATCATGATTTTTCACGATTTTTTCCCCACACTTTCTGTGTGTTAGGGAACTAAGGTAAATATTTGAATTATGTGTCAGGGAATTAAATAACAATTTATTTCAGTTTTAAATTGTGTTTAGCAACAGGAGGAAATGAAGTGATCCCTGCCCTTCGCCTGAAGGCTCGCCTACTTTGACGGCCGTTTCGAGCGGCTGTGCCGGCGCCGGGCACGGCCTAGCAGCCCGGGAAGCCTGGGCCTTGAGTTGCGGGCCGTGCCGGGAGCCGCTGCGCCCAAAACTTCCCCGCGGCGTCAACAGTCCCGCCCCAGAGCCGGACCCATAGTCACCAGGTCACTCTGTTCCGCGCTCGGCTCGGGCGGGGGGTCGGGGCTCTCGGGAGTGAGGATCTCGGGTGGGGCTTGGACAGCGGGAAGGGTTACCCCAGCAACGGGGCCCGCTGCGGCTCTCGGGCGGGGCTTGGAGAGCGGGAAGGGTTACCCCGGCAACGGGGCCGCTGCGGCTCTCGGGCGGGGCTTGGCAAGCGGGAAGGGTTACCCCGGCAACGGGGTCCGCCAGCCGTCTTGAAACCAGCTCGGGAGGCGCGTCAACCGCAGCTAAGGTGAGTCCGGCCGGGACTCAACGCGCTAGCCCATGCATCGGCCAGCCCTGAGGCACTGATCCGCGGAGAGGGGAGGGAGGGAGAGAGGGAGGGAGAGGAGAGGGGGGAGGGAGAGGGAGAGGAGAGGGGGGAGGGAGAGGAGAGGGGGGGAGGGAGAGAGGAGAGGAGAGAGGAGAGGAGAGAGGGGGGAGGGAGAGAGGAGAGAGGAGAGAGGGGGGAGGGAGAGAGGAGAGGGGGGAGGAGGAGAGGAGAGAGGAGAGGAGAGGGGGGGAGGAGAGAGGAGAGGAGAGAGGGGGGAGGGAGAGAGGAGAGGAGAGGAGAGAGGGGGGAGGGAGAGAGGAGAGGAGAGGAGAGGGGGCAGGGAGAGAGGAGAGGAGAGAGGGGGGGGAGGTAGAGAGGGGGAGGGAGAGAGGAGAGGAGAGGAGAGGGGGTAGGGAGAGAGGAGAGGAGAGAGGGGGGAGGGGGGGAGGGAGAGGAGAGAGGGGGAGGGAGAGAAGAGGGGGGGAGGAGAGGAGAGAGGGGGAGGGAGAGGAGAGAGGGGGGAGGGAGAGGAGAGGGGGGAGGGAGAGGAGAGAGGGGGAAGAGGGGAGGAGAGGGGGGGAGGGGGAGAGAGGAGAGGAGAGAGGGGGAGGGGGAGAGAGGAGAGGAGAGGGGGGGAGAGAGGAGAGGAGAGAGGGGGGAGGAGAGAGGGGGAGAGAGGAGAGGAGAGAGGGGGGGAGGGAGAGGAGAGAGGGGGAGAGGAGAGAGGGGGGAGGGAGAGGAGAGAGGCTCTCTCTCTCCCCCCAGTCTCTCTCGCGCTCTCTCCCCCCCAGTCTCTCTCTCTCTCCCCCAGTCTCTCTCGC